>NC_135626.1:11382500-11993750 GCF_053574225.1 Canis aureus
ATATTCCAGGTCACCCTAGAATGCCAGCATCATCCTGATTCCAAAGACTGACAAGGACCTTACAAGTAAGGACAATGGTAGCCCAAAATCTATTATGAAGAGGGATGCAAAAATCCCCAACAGGATTCTAGCAAACAGAATCAAGCAGCACATTGACAGGACTCTACATCATGACCAAGTGTGATTTAGGCCGGGAATGCAAAGGCTGTTCCACATAGCTAATCAGTGTTCTAGGCTACATTAGTAAGAAACAGGATCAATTGATGTAGGATAAGCTTTGACAAAATCCAAACAACTTCACGATAGGTGCTGTCAAGAAAGTAGAAATAGAAGATTCAAATACAATAAAGGAGGGATGCCTGGGGACTCAGGAGACTGAGCATCTGATTCTCAGTGTGGGCTCAGGTTATGATCTCATGGGTGTTGATATCAAGGCCCCATTGGGCTCTGCCCTCAGAGGGGAGTCAGCTTGGAGATTCTCTCCATCTGTACCTCCCCCTACACAAGTGGGCACTCTCTGTCTCAAATAAATAAATAATCTTTTAAAAAGTAGGATAGAGATTAGTGATGAAAAAACTCATATGTATATCATTCTCAGTGTGAAAGACTGAAAGTTTTCTCCTTAAGCTCTGGAATAAGTCAAGCATGTCCACTTCCACAACCTCATTTCAATATTGTCATGGAATTTATTCAGAGTAATTATACAAGATGAATTACTAAAAGCTCCTAAATGGAAATGAAGAAGGAAAAGTGTGTTTATATATGTGACATGGTTTTATATGCAAAAAATACTGAGTCAAAAAATCTCTATAGGAGATTAAACATGTTCCACAAGATATGAGCAGAGAAGACCAACACTTGTGGGTCAGTGGAATACCAGTGAGAATCAGGGAATAGGTACATATACAGTCAGGTGTTTCCCAACATGAATACCAAGATCCTTCATTGAGACAAAAACAGGGTCCCAAACAAATGGTGCTGGGAAACCAGATATCCACATACAAAAGAGTAAAGTCAGAGCACTGTCTTACACCATATAAAACAATTCACTCCAAAAGGATCAAAGAACTAACTTTAAGAGTGAAAACTGGGCAGCCAGGGTGGCTCAGCGGTTTAGTGCCGCCTTTGGCCTAGGGCGTGATCCTGGAGACCCAGGATCCAGTCCCACATTGGGCTCCCTGCATGGAGCCTGCTTCTCCCTCTGCCTGTGTCTCTGCCTCTCTCTCTCTCTCTCTCTCTCTCTCTCGAATAAAAAAAAAAGAGTGAAAACTCTTAACACTTCAGAAATCAACTCAGAAGTCAACTAAGAACACTTAGGGGCAAATCTTGGATTTGGCAATCGTGTCCCTAATAAATCAAAGGAGAATGTAAAGAACCCCAAAGAGTGGTAGGAACTATTTGCAAGGCCTCAATCCGATAAGGGCCTTGCATCTAGAATATAGAAAGATCTTCTACAACTTAAGAACACAAACCACCTCGAAAATACTAGACATTTCTCCCAAGAAGGTAGTTAGACAGTCCAGTAAGCACATGGGAAGATGATCATCACTAGGTAGTGGGGAAATGCAGCCAACACCACAATGACATAGCTTTTGATGCCCAGGAGGGGGTTATACTGAATAAGCAGAAATAACAAGTGTTGGAGAGGATTTGGGGATATAGGAGCCCTCACACATTGCTGGGGGAGATGGGAAATGGTTAAGGTGTGGCATATCCTTCAGACATTAACTGTAATGTCATCATTGGACCCCATTCCACTCATTATCTAACCAAGAGAATTGAATACAGGCACCCTAACAAAAGCCTGCACAGAGGCAGTCATAGCAGCACTCATCACAATCTCTGAATAATGCAAACGGCGCCCACATCCATCCACAGGTGAACGGATAAACACAACGTGGCACATTCACACAATGGAATTCGTTCAGCCATGACGGGAATGATGTGCTTATACCCAGTATCATGTGGGTGAACTTGGAAAACAGGATACCCAGTGGCAGAGACTAGAGGCAAAATACCACATACTGTATGACCCTCCGCATAGGAAAATTCATAGAGGGTAGGTGCCAGATTAGTGGTCGCCAGGGAGCAGGGGCAGTGGGCAATGGCCAGTGCCTGACTGCTTAGTGGGTGGGAGGTATCTCTCTGGGGCGATGACATGTTCTGTAACTGGATAGTGGCGATGCTGCAAGGCATGGGAAATGTAGGTAATATCAGTGAATTGAATATTTTGAAATGTTTAAAAAGATAAAGTTTCTTTTATATTAATTTTGAAATATAACACACATGTAATCACGAAAAGAAAAAAAAAAAAAGCCAAAAGAAAAGAAAAAGTGCCTTCCCCGGAGCGGACAGGAAGACTCTGGTATCTGAATTGGCCCTGGTTGTATCTCCTCCACTGGTCCTGGAGGTGAGGCTAGAGCTCGCTCCAGCTCTGGAGCTGGTGCCAGACTTGGTCTTGCAGTTCAGAGCCCAGTTGCTCTAGGTCTGCAGTGGGTGCCAGATCTGCCTGTGTGTCAGGAGGTGATGCTGCACCTGGATTTGGAGCTGGGTCTAGCTCTGGGTCTTGCACCTGCTCTAGCTCTGGCGATGGTGAAGGAGCTGGTGGTAGCTCTAGAGCTGCAGCAGCACTGACGCTGGAATTGGTGACGGAGCATCTGTAGGTCTGGAGATGCTGGTGGTGGAGGCTCTTGACCTACTGCTGACTTGTGTGTAGGATCTAGAGCATCATGTGCAGCTGGTGTTGGCTCTGGAACTTGCCAGGCTCCAGCTGGGATCTGGTGCCACAGGTAGTTCTGGACCTGACTCTGACCTGAGCTGGCTCTAGCTCTAGATCTCAAGCTAGAGAAGTATCTCTGGAGCTTTCACAGGAGTCGGTGATAAAAATGCCTCTCTTTCTAGCAATCGTGTTTGATGTGGTACGAGGTTTTCCTGTCCAGTTTGTGTGAGAGCAGCTGCTGGAGCTTTATCTCCCCTGGAGCTTGTCCCAGGACACCTGTCTGCTGGAGCTGGTGGGACAACTGCTGGAACATGGGCAAGGGCTGTAAGCTTGGGGCTCAAGCTAGAGCCATGGTGCAGCTGACTCCTCCTCCCAACCCGGCTCTGTCTGTAAGTCTGCAATCTGTTTCAGAGCCAGTTCTAGCTGTAGGTGAGTCCTGCCGCACTCTCCTCCTGTGCAGAGCAGGGTGCTAAGGCCTCCCTCTGCCTGGGGATGGGCATGCTGCCAGGAGGTCCTATTAGGTCCTTCACAGGAAGCCTTTCAGAAGAGTCCTGTACTGAGAGGGGAAGGCCCCACGGGGACTCCTCACCCATGGGGTACAGGTTACCATTGTTTCCAACTGGAGTCACATGAACAATGCAATGTTGCCTCTGTGCTGGATGGAGAGCTGCAAAGAGGAGCTGTGGTTGCAGACTCCTGGGACAGAGTGTTTGCAGGGTGCATGTGGCCACCAGGGACATGGTGGTGGCTCAAGAGGAGGAGGAGCTGTGTTGGCGCGGTTGTGCCAAAAATCATCAGAGATGATGAGGAGGCAGACACTGGGGTGGGGGATCGGTATGATCAGTATATTCTCTGGATCCTGCAGGGCACTCCAGGCTGGGGTCCAGTTCCAGGGGTTCTAGAAGCTCCATTTAGGAGCTGGGATTTCCTGGCCCCTTCTGTGCAGGTGAGGGGGGATCCCTGGTACTCGGAAGGGCTGTCAGGGAGAAGGAATTGGACAGTCAGCCACTTTTCCTGGCCATCTGGGACCTCTGGGTCACAGCTCATGCCGATCTCCTCCACGTTGGAGTTAGGGGAGGTCATGGAGTGGCAGTGTCCCCAGTGCTGAGGTCTGGGTCCCACGTGGGCTACTCCAGGCCTTGTGAGTGGGAGCTGGCCTTGTCCCTGGCCCAGGCCCTGGATGCTGTGTGAGGGCCTGGAGGATGCAGGGAAGGTTGAATTCTGCAGTGGTCAGGCCAGCTGGGGCTGTGGGTGCTCTGGGGCTCCCACAGGCACAGACCGGGGACCCATAAGCAGGAAGGTTGAGGGAAGAGTGGAGTGGGCAGTGAGTGAGCTGGCAGGGCTCTGTGCCCACGGGCAGTGCTCTCGGGGAAGGACAGCAACTCCTTAGATCCCCAATCAGCGGTCACCTGAGGCTGTGTGGACCACGGAAGGCCAGGTCAGCCAGTTGGGAGTGAGGCATCATGCCCAGCAGCTGGACGGGCCCAGCCTGATGCTATTCCTGGGGGTGATCTGACCCGGCAGGTGAGGTAAAGGTGCCTGGCTGGTCTATGTCACTCCTGTCTGTAGGGGTTTAGCTACCCAGCCAGCCAGCCAGACCGTGGGGAGGGTGGCCCTGGAACTGGCTAGCTCTGGGGACCAATTACAAATTCCTGTATGCACTCTCAGGTCCCTTCTGCTTCAGGTGGGGAGGGGAGAGTTGGCTCCAGGGTTTGTCCACCCCTTCGGTGAAGATTGGCTTCTCAGGACATAGTGACTCTGGTCGTAGAGTTCATGGCATAGAGCACATTGACATTGTCTGGATCTTCAGTTCCGAGGGAGGTGAGGCAGAGTGGTGCTGAGGAGGGGGCTGCGGGCCTGGTGAGGGAAGTGCACGGAACTGGGAGCAGAGTAGTCTTTGTCAGGGGGTAAGGAAGGAGATTGGGGATGACTGCTTCGTGGGTACAGGGTCCCGTTGGGGTGATGGAGACGACAGGGACCAGCTGGCGGTGACAGGGGAGCAGAGTACAGGACGGAGTTAATGCCTCCATGGTACGGCTTGATGGGATGAAAGGTTAATTTCTATTGAATCTAAATGTTTATGATTAAATAGAGAAATCATGAAACATGTAGAAGAAAAACCATTGCTCCCTCTCCAGAGAGGTGATGCGTGGCATTGGGCGAGGATGGGTCTAGCATTGGAGCTGGAGCTGCGGCTGATGCTGGGGATGCCCCTGGCTCTGGCCGTGGACCCGGCTCAGGACCTGTGCCTGAGCTGGAGCTGGAGCTGGGATTAGGGCTGGGGCTGGGGCTGGGGCTGGAGCTGGGGCCTGGACTGGGGCTGAGGTTGGGGCTGGGGGTGGAGCTGGGGCTGGGGCTGGGGGTGGAGCTGGAGCTGGAGCTGGGGCTAGGGCTGGGACTGGGGCTGGGACTGGGGCTGGGGCTGGGTCTGGGTCTGGGGCTGGTTTTGTAACAGGTAGTCGTGCACAAGCTGCTTCTAGAAATGACTAGTCCTCAGCTAACTCTTACTCTGACATTGATGCCAGATTTGGTGCAGGAACCAGTGGAGAGATGGCTGTTGCTCTGGAGCTGGCCCAAGTGTCCACTGGAGGCCCTGTATCCGTAGCCTGCCCACCTCTAGCTCTACGGCAGGTGCCAGGGTGGACATGAGTCCTTAGTTGGTGCCAAGAGCAGGTGCTCACAGCGGCTCTGGCTTTGTAGGTGGAGGTGCACTCGCTCTGCTGCTGGTACAAGAACCTGCTGTAGCTCACCGGGTGGCAAGCGCTCCCGTGCCTGCACCAGGTCTCCCTGTGGGACTGAGGCAGACGCTGGCTGTAGGTGCAGCTGGCCTCCTAACCCTGGTGCACACTTGGCTCAGGCTCTGGAGCTCCTGAGGAAGGCGCTAGGGCAGGAGATGGAAGCGCCTCTAGCTCTGGAGCGGGCTCTGGTTCCGTAGCTGCTTCTGCAGCTGCATCGGGCTGGGGGGGCGGGGTTCACCAGCGCTGGTACAGTGGCCTGGTCTCCATCTGGAGGTGGTGCTGAGGCAGCAAGAGGAGAGAACATCACCAACTTAATTGCATGTCCATGTGGCTTCTCAAAGAAAAGCCCACAGCCTCCAGAGCAGGGCTAGAGCTGGTGCTAGAATTACTTCTCGTTCTCAGGCTGCCCCTAACTCTGGTACTGGGGCAGCATGGGAGGGAGAAGTGGGGGTGGAGGCGGCCTTCGCTCTGAGGCTCTGGTCAGAGGTTTTTGTAACCATGTAGCTGGTCCATGTGCTTGAGCCAGAGGGGCTCTCGCGTGTGGATGGCACAGGCTCAGGCTCTAGAGCTGGCTCCACAGATGGTACGAGTCTAGCTCTGGTGCAAGTTCTGGGTGTCAGATGGTTCTAGATCGTAGCTCCTGCCCGAGCTGGCTCCGCTCCACAGCTCATGCAAGGTCTGGTGCTGGAGATGCTCTAGCTCTCTCTCCCCCGCTTGCTGACTGTGGGTGAGATGCTGACCCGTAGGTCAGGCTGTAGCCCTGAGGGCAGGGAGGGGGTCTGGGGTGCACCTCTTCTCCCAGGGACAGACATGGGTGCTGGTGCGGGCACAGGTGTGGATGGATGAACAGGAGAATATGCCCAGATCTCCCACCTGGGGACACCCTCCCCACCCCCCTGCATCCCTGGGCTGCTGGGGGGTCACATGAGTATAACATGTGAGGTGCTATTACCTTCCAGGCACTGTTCTGAGGCTGTGGGCAGAGCAGTGAGGAAGCACTGTCCCCACCCCCGTGGGCCTGCCCCGACCAGAGGTCAGAGGGGCATAGGGTGCCTGGCAAGTGTCTCAGCTCAGGTGGGAGCAGCTGCTGGGGTGGTGGGACACACAGATGTCCCTAACGGGAGCTCAGGACTGAACCAGGCAGGGTCTGTGGTGTAGGGGATGCGGGATCCTTGGTCTGAACACCCCTGTTAGGTATTGTCCCCATGTAGCCTTGCCTGTCGCACTCCCTAGTTTTGCCTCCATAAAACAGGCTGGGAAGGAGGCTGTTCCTGGGTTCAAGAGTTATATCCAAGTGCAGACCCAGGTCTAGATCAACTCTGGAGGTGGGTTCAGCTCTGGCACCTGCCCGGCAGCTGGAGCCTGGTCCTACATGATGCTTGCGCCAACCCAGAGATTGAGGTAGCTCCAGTCTCAGCTCTCTTGCCAGTTCTCTGGTCAGAGCCACCTTTTGAGCTGGATCCTGCTCCGGCCCCCACCGTGGAACTCCCTGTACAAGGGCCGCACCTCCCATCCTACATTCGCCATCAAGCACGAGGTCAGGAGTGGGGCTGAGGGGCAGGAGGGTCCCTGCTGGGCGGGTTATCCCAGAACCTTGGTGACCCCACTCAGATTCTCTGCTTCCTCACGTCCTCACCAGGGCTGCTGGTCCTCACACCAGACATCTGCAGATCTGAGGGTGACCAGCGCTAGCCCCATAGGGTTTCCTTTGCCAGAGTCCCTCCCCGGGAGCTCCCGTCTCTGACACATACTCCCCACGTCCTCCCCTCCCCTTGCACGTCCGTGTGTTGGTCTCTGTTCCTGTGGACCCCATGGACGTGGAGCAGTGTTTGCACCAGAGGCTTGTGAAACCTTTCTCTGGCCTTGGGTTGTGACAGTGCTTCTGCCCTCCGAGGGGTGTCTTCCAGCTTTCTGCATTTCCCCTGTTTCTGTGTTGGCCACAGGAGGAACCCACTGTCTGGGCTCCTGCCTGGGGTCTGGTCCCAGAAGGATCAGGGTTTGGACCACTAGAGTGTGCCCATATTTACTCAAGGGGCCTCTGTTATGATCTCCTCTTTCATCTGCCAGGGATTTTAATATTGAATAAGGGGAATTCTGTGTCACATAAACACTCACACATACGGGGTCCCATTTGAAAATCTGTGGGTGGACACAAAGGTACCGACTGGATGATTCCACTTCAGGAAACATCCAGAACCCGTGAAGGGACAAAGAGAGAGAGAAAGAGCAGCTTAGAGGTTTCCAGGGGCTGGGCTGGGTGAAAAATGGGCAGGGAGGACTTCTGGGTCAGGGTGTCCTTTGGGGACTGAGATGTTCTGCAGCAATGATCTGGGATCCAGTGGCACAATGTTGGGAACACACTTAATGCTCATGATTTGTTCAAGGGAAGCAACTAAATTTATTTAAAAGAAATAATATATGCCTCACAGAATGTGTAAAAATAGAAAGACAGTGAATAGATACCAGAAAGAAAGAATATAGGAGGAAGAGATGATGCATGCGGGCGGGGGGTCGGGGTCAGGTGATGGACCTAAGGGTGATTGTACAAGGAGGTCTCTCCGAAGGGTTGTGGGCTCAAGGTATGTATCTGGGAGCCCTACAGGAACAGGAGGAGGGCCAGGGGCCCTGTCAGGAGCAGTGACAGGGTCAGGAGGAGGGTTAGGACCCGGGGCAGGATCATTGACAGTGGCTGGGGCAGGAGCAGGGACAGGAGCAAGGGCAGGAGCAGGGGTTGGAGCAAGGGGTGGCTAAGGGCAGGAACACTGGTAGTGGCTGAGGCAGGGGCAGCAGCAGGGTCAGGAGACGGGGCAGGGGAGAGGTCCTGATCAGGAGCAGGGTCAGTCTCAGGAGAAGGAGCAGGAGCAGGGGTGGGGACGGGAGCAGCAGCAGGGTCAGGGTCAGTCTCAGAAGCAAGATCAGTAGCAGAAGCAGAAGCAGGAGGAAAATCAGTGTCAGGAGCAGGGGCCGAAACAGGAGCAGGAACAGGGTCAGGGTCAGGATTTGGGTCAGAGTCAGGGTCAGGGTTAGGGTCCGGACCTGGAACAGGGTCAGGGTCAGGGTCAGGAGCTGGAGCAGGGCCTGGGGCAGGAGCAGGTGCCACCTCCCCTTGGTTGGGATCCAGCTCCTCTTCCTCGTGTGGCTGCTTGTCCTGAACCCCTGTTAGGTCACCTGCTGACTCTAGGGCCCCTGCAGGAGTCTCTGCGGACACCCCCTCTCCTCCTAGACCTGCTGATGCAGGAGCAGCCTCTGCAGGGGGCCCTCCAGCTACAAGGGGACCATCCTTGGGCTCTGCAGGGGTGTGAGCTCCCACCCCTGCTCCTGGCTGCTCCATCTCTGTGAGAGGCATCATGAGAGGGGCTCTCAGGGGTCAGATGGGGACCCCGTGTGAGAGGAGAGAGACCCTCCACATGCCTGCCTCTCTGTGAGCCCCTGTAGGGACAGACCCAGCTGAGATCCTCCCAGAGGGGCCACAGCCAGGAAGGAACCCCCCCAGGGCATCTCCCTGATGACTGTCCCCCAGCTGGGTGCTCTGAGCCTAGTCTTGGCTCCTGGCCCCACTCCAGCCTCTGGGGCTCCTCTCTGTGGGGCCCAACACCCACCCTTGCCCAGACACACACAGACACTCACCTCAGCTTCTCACCCTCGGGCTCTACCTCCCTGAACTCCCCCTCCAGGATTAGAGTCCAATGTAGGAGGAACAGGGACCGTGGCCTGGGCGGGGTCAGGGGCCTTCCCAGGCAGTCCCGGGTACCTGCTCCTGGAGATTGCTCTGTGGAGACTCCGTCCCCACGTCCACGCTGGCTCTGCTGGGCAGTGGGGCACAACTGTACCACTGGAGGGAGGTGGGACCTGGTGTCCCCCGCCTCTCACTTCCAGCCTCTGCGGTGCTCTGCAAAGAGGGGGACGGGCAGCCGCCCAGAGACCTCACAGCCCCGCCCGGCCCTCCTCCCTGTGCTCCTGTCCACTCCCCCTGTGCTCCCAGATCACACACAGACCTGAGTGTGCACAGCCCTGCACCCGGGATGCAGCGACCCATCCCTGCAGGGCCGGGGTCAGCCCTGGGCAGAAAGGCACGGCCCCCCCACCCCATCCCACCAGGGAGCCTTGACCTGGGGAGTGAACAGCACCCGCTCACCAGGTTCTGACCCCTCATCAGCCTGCACCTGCTCAGGGAGGGCCCACCCCACATGTCCCTTTCCCCCCTCCCACATGCGCCCTAGGGAGGAGACCCAGCCCTGCACTGGTTGGATCAGAGTGGTGTGGGGTTGGGTGGGATGGCTCTGGGGTCCTTTTGAACCTTCCTGCCAAATGGCCAGAGGCACCGGGGAGCCCTGATGGGACACCCCCATGAGGGACACTGCTGGCAGGGTGCGCTGTCCTCCTCCTGCAACATCCAGATGTGTTGAAGCAGCAGGAAAACATGCTGTTGGTTTGAGGATCTCCAACCAACTGAGCGGGTGGGGGGCTGTGTCCGAATGTGGGTGCCTGGTTATCCGGGTTCCAAATTCCGAGGGGTTGTGTCGTCGGGGAAGTGAGGTCACCACATCATGGGGTCCCCACATCCGACTTCCTCCTCACACAAGAGCCCCCAAGGACCCCTCCCCGAGGGGTTCCGTGCTCACCGTCTACCTCCTACCCCGTCCATACAGATACACCAACACAGCCCCTCCCATCCCCCAGGAAGGCCTGGGTGCAGCCCGTGTTCCTGCGTGGAGGACACACAGCTGAGGTCAGACCTGACTTCTCCTCCTGCCGAGGGCTGTGACCCCGGACAGACCCTGTGCCTCTCAGGGCCCCTCAGGCTCCCCATCTACACAGTGGGGTTCAGGCTTCTTCATCTAGGGATGCCATCAGGGGTAGGAACTATGGATCTGTCCTGTCCCTGCTGTCACAGAGCCTCTGGGACCCCATTAACCCCCACCTAGGCAGCCCAATTACTCGGGCTTCAGCGGAGGTCTCCTGGGCTGTAACCCCCTCCCCACTAGAGGGGTGTCTCTTCCCACTTCCAGGTGCCCAGGGTGGTGGACAGCGGACCCCAGACCCTGTCCCCTCCCAGTGCCCTGGCAACCTCCCTGGGCACTTCGGGGCCCCTGGACACTCACCTGGAAGATACCCCTCCTCCCCTGCTGTGGATCTGAGTTATTGTCAGGAGTCCCTATGCCCCTGCCCCTCCTCTTCCTTCTCCCCCTTGTCATTCTCCCCTCCCAGGACGTGTACCCCTCCTGACTCCTCAGCTGGGCACCCAAAGTGATGTGTGTGTGTGTATGTGTGTGTGTGTGTGTGTGTGTGTGTGTGTGTGTGCAGGTGTGCTGCTCTGCCTGCCTGGGGAGCCTGGGGTCATGTCCTCACATGGGATGCGGTGGGAGGCTGTCCCTGAGGACCTGGGGGCTCTCCTTCCCAGGCGAACCTCATGGGTGTGAGGCTAGAAAGGACTGGAGAACAGCCCTGCTCCGGGGACCCTGCGTGCCTCATTGGCCTGGACCAGCCCTCCCCACCCCGACCTTGTCTGCAGCCAGGGCTCTCTCCAGCCCAGCCAATCCAGCTGCTCCAGGGGATGCACAAGCATCACAAGCAGGAGCCCTGCAGCCCTGTGGGGCCAGGTTCCGAGTCTGGGGTTCCAGGGTGAGGAGAGGTGAGGCCAGGCAGGTGTGGGGAGAGGGCAGCCTGGACTCTCCTGGGGTCATGGCCCCCTGGTCAGCACAGACCCTGCTGCCAGCTGAGCCCATGGGCGCCCCGACTCCAGGTCTTGGGTGGGCTCTGAGAAGGAGACCAGATGTGGGTCCCGCTCGCTCACAGGGGTCACGCTCTCCTGTTGCTCCAAGACAATCCTGCCGCCGGACTTCCCCTCCTCGTTGGCCAGCCACGCCCTCAGCCCAGGAGCACAGGCCATCCTCCAGCTCAGGGCCAGTGGGTGCTGGGCAGGCAGGGAAGGCTCACTCGACCTGGTCCTGCTCCAGGACGGTGGCTCCTTCCACAGCTCCTGAGGAAGAGGGTCATCCTCTGCTCTCTGGGCCACTGGCATGTGACCCCCTATCAGGCACTGGAAGGACTCCAGTCCGAACCTGGAAGTGCCCCAGCGGGGAGTGGACCACTCACTGTACACACACGATCGTGGAAGGTGGGCAAAGGAAGAGCCGGAGGTGACGCTGTGCCATGGCCTGGAGCCCAGGGGGCTGGCTGCTTCAGTGCCCTCCAGGGGTCAGCGGCCTCCCCTTTCCCTGGATGGGAATCCTCCTGGAGCCTCGTCTCGCCCCTCAGAGCTCCTCATCTGTGGCTTTCAGGACCAAGGGAGAGACTGTGGTGAGGCCCTGAAGGCTCCACTCGCCTCCTTCCTCCACACACATCACTGCTCCCCGAAAAGCAGGAACTGTGCTCTCTCACCACCCGGAGCAGCCTGGTTAAGGCACATGTTCCCTCCAAGGCCCAGCCCCTCTGGCTCTGTCACCTGCTCGGTGGCCCCGGCCTCCTGGCTGGGAGAGGAGTCCCAGGAGAGCTCTCCTAGCTGGGTCAGGGTTCATATTCTTGGGCACAGAAATGCCCCATCTGTCCTCTCCTGCAGAAGGTGAATGCCTGGCCCGGGTGGCCCTCAGGGGCCTGAGGAAGGGGAGACCCCGCAGCTGCCCTGGAGACAAGGGTGATGGCACCTCTGTCTGGAGAACAGGGATCAGCACCTATCCCACCGGCAGGTGCACCATCAATTAGCCATCCCCATTCTGGGATCACCCCATAAACTCTGGCACAGCATGTGTACCTGTTACTGTGCATCACGGCTGATGCCAGGTGTGTGATCTTCCCGAACCTGCTTTTTCAGGGGAGGACACCAGCCCCTCCTCCCTCTTCCTCCCCCCATTGACTCTCTCTCCGCATCAGTATTTCCAAGGAGCCCCGGCTCTGGAACATGGACCGTGACCCAGGTCTCCCTTCCATCTTACTGAAGGGAACACCCATGTACATAAATCTCTCTATTTGCAACAGATTCCAGAAAGTGGAATTTCTTTGTCAATATAATCATTTTAAGGTAGAAGCCGGGACATACAACATTCAAGGTCTTCGTTCCTCTTTGAGCCTTATTTGGGAAGCTGGGCCTGTGACCTCCAGGAAGGGTCAATAGTAGTAGCTCTTAGTGGAGTGAGTGAGGTATTGGAGTGACCTAATCAGCAAGTCCCTCTCACCTCCCTCCGGACTTTGTGCTCAATTGGAATGTACGTTGGGGCAGGTGTGGCCCCTTGTATGGGGAGTTCCACAGCTGGAGCTGGAGTGGGCTGTAGCTCAAAAGATGGGCCTGATCCCAGAACTGGCATGAGAGCTGAGACTGGAGCTGCCCCAATCTCTGGAGTTGGCTCAAGCATCAGAGTTGGACCTGGCACTAGCTCCAGGGCAGGTGCCAGAACTGAATCCACCTCCAAAGATAATCTAGACCTGATTTTTCACCTGGATTGAGCTCTTGAATCCAGGAAAGTTAGTATCCCATGTCTGTTTTATGGATGGCAAAACTAGAGACAGTGACGGGCATGGTACATGGGGATAATGTGGGGCACGGGTGTTCAGACCAGGATCCTGCATCTGCCTCACCATCTAACACCCTAGAATATTCAATAGCTCTGGACTTATGGCAGCTGTGAAGCCGGCTCTAGAGTCCAAGCCAGTGCTATCCACACACTAGAACTCCTCCAGCTCCAACATGTAGACCACCTACAGAGTGAAACAAATCTGGCCATAGCTTCAGAGCAAAGGTCATCTCGAATACAGCTTCTCCCCCTCACTCTGATCTCATTGCCAGAGTTAGAGGCAGCTCGAGAATGAGAACCAATTCTAGCAGCAGCTGTAGCCTTGCTCTGGAAGGCTGTGGGCTGTACCTTTTGAGAAGCCACATGGACAGATAGGCAGGTTGGTGATCTCTTCTCCTCTTGCTGCCTCAGCATCATCTCAAGATGGAGACCCAAGCACTGAACCAGGGCTAGTACCCCCGCCCCCCCGCCCCCTGAGCTAGATGGGGGACTTCTGCAGCTGCAGAAGTACCTATGGAACCAGAGCCCGCTCCAGAGCTGGAGGCAATTCCATCTCCTGCTGTAGTGCCTTCCTCAGGAGGCTGAGCAAGTGCATACTAGGTTTAGGAAGCCAGCTGGACCTATAGCCAGATTCTGCATCAGCTCCACAAGGACACCTCCAGCAGGCACAGGAGGCTATTTGTCCCCATTCCTGAGCTCTGAGTGATGCTTTATAATTTTCTCCTTTTTCCTATGACCTTAAAATTTCTTCCTCTCTAAGTTTTGGTGTCAAGCTCAACACCATGCCTTGTAAAGATGTCTGTTATCAACAATTTGAGTGACAGGTTCAATACAATCCCCATAAAATACATCAGCAGGCAATTATCTGTGGAAACTAGTGAGATTATTCCAAAATGTACACTAAAAGACAAGGCCCTCAATACTCATAAAAGTCATGAAGGAAAACAGTGTCAGAGAACTTACACTACCCGATACTCAGGCTCTGTAAAACCTATGGTAATCAGGGCAGTGAGGTGATAGAGCAAGGGGACACAGAGTAGTATGGAGTCCAAGTCCAACTCATACATGCATATCTTCAGGAATCCTAGAAACATAATGAAGAAAGACACACAAAAACAGTACATCCTGAGGATGGTTTGATATACCAATATATACATAAACCTCATTCCCAGAAAGATGGACAAATCCACTTGATTATCTCACCCAATATAGAAAAAGGTCCTGACAAGATTTCAAACCCTCACATGATAAAAACATGAAACCAACGAGGAAAGAAGGAAAGAGCTCAACAAAGTCAAGGCTGTTTCTGAAAAGCCCACACTGAACACCATCCTCGGGGGATAAAGGTTAAAGCGTTACCCTAGATGAGTAACAAGGCAAGGATGCCTGCCATTGTGGTTTCTATTCCACATAGTACTGCAAGTCCTGGGCAGAGCGATTAGACAAGAAAAAAGTGCATCCACAATGGGAGGGAAGAAATAAATAATCTGTGTATGAAGATGTAGATGTCTTCTATACTTCCACCAAATGACGGTGGAAGCATTCACCAAACACTTTTAGAAACAGCGGAGGACTTCAGTGGTGGTGCAGGATGCAAATTCAACTAAGAAAAATAATTTGAGTCAATTTACATGAAGAATCAACCAAAGAGAAAGAAAATTAAGAAAATTCTATTTACAATAGCATAATAAAATACTTAGGAATAAACCTAACAAATGAGGTGAAAGGCTTACACATAGAGAATTATAACACCCTGCAGACAGAAGTGAAAGAAGATGCAAATAAAAGCCTCTTGTGCTCTCAGATTAAAGGTCTTCTATTGTCAAGATTCCATGCTACCTGCAACAATCTCCAGATTCAGTCTCTGTCAACCTCAATGCCATTATTGCAGAAATAGAACAATTCATCCTAAAGGATCGTGTAATCTAGAAGGACCTCAAATAGCCAAAACAATTCGGAAGACAATTGGTACTGGTCCAAGATGATGAAGCAATAGGAAACCTTAGTCATGTTGATCCCAGGAATTCAGCTAGAAGCTATCAATTCATTCTGAACTCCTGTGAATTCTGCCAGAGATCTAAGAAAAGCATAGCTGCAACTTGCAAATAGAAAAGCAACCACTTTCTGATTATATATGACAAGATCGAAACACTTATCTCAAAAAAGAAAAGAGGCAGTCCTGACTGCCAAGGGCCTAATCAGTATGGACATAAGACATCAGAACTAGAGTTCAGAATAATAATTATAAAAATACTAAATAGGTATGAGGAAAGCATAGAAGACACTAGAGAATCCCTTTCTGCAGAAAGTAAAGAACTCAAATCTAATCAGGATGAAATAAAAAAGGCTATTAATGAGATACAATAAAAAATGGAGGCTCTAACTGCTAGAATCCACAAGGCAGGAGAGAGAATCAGTGATCTAGAAGACAAAATGATGGATAATAGAGAAATTGAGAAAAAGAGAAATAAACAACTACTGGATCACAAGGGGGAGAATTGAAGACATAAGTGATAACAAAATGTGAAACAATATTAGAATAATTGGGATCCCATAAGAAGAGGAAAGAGAGGTGGGGGGTGGTGTCAGAAGGTATATTGGGGCAAGTTAGTGTTGAGAACTTCTCTAATCTGGGGAAGGAAACAGGCATTGCTTCCTGTTTCCTTCAGGGAATGGAAGAAGATATTTATAAATGTCTTATCACATAAAGGGCTAGTATCCAAAATCTGTAAAGAAGTTATCAAACTCAACACCCAAAAAACAGATCATCCAATGGTCAGAAGGTACGAACAGATATTTTACCAAAGAAGACATACAGATGGCCAACAGACACATGAAAAAAAGCTCAACGTGACTCAGCATCACGGAAATATGAATCGAAATCACATAAAATGAACAAGCCGGGAAATGACAGATGTTGGTGAGGATGTGGAGAAAGGAGAACCCTCTAATATTGTTGATGGAAACGTAAGCTGATGCACGCACTCTGGAAAACAGTGTGGACGTTCCTCAAGAAGTTAAAAATAGAGCTACCCTATGGCCTTGCAATTGTACTACTAGGGATTTACCCCAAGAATACAGATGTAGTGAACCCAAGGGGCCCCTGCACCTCAATGTTTATAGCAGAAATGTCCACAATAGTCAAACTCTGGAAAGAGCCCAGATGCCCACCAACAGATGAATGAATAAAGAGGTGGTATATATATATATATATATATATATATATATATATATATATATATATATATATATGCCATCAAAAAGAATGGAATCTTAGCTTTTACAATGACATGGATGGAACTAGAGGATAATGTAAGCAAAATAAGTCAACTAGAGAAAGACAATTATATGATTTCCCTCACGTGTAATTTAAGAAACAAAACAGAGTAATAAAATATTATTTTATTTTTGATGAAATCATTAAGGAGGGCACATGATATAATGAGCACTGGGTGCTATATAAGACTGATGAGTCACTGAACTCTACCACTGAAACTAATAATACCTGATATGTAATTACATCAATTTAAAAGAAAAAAGAAAAAACTACCATGGATGACTGACACTTCCTGGTTTCAAAACATATTACAAAGCAATGTTCATCAAAACAGTGTGGTGCTGGCTTAAAGACACATCTATAGTGTTGAAATACAACACAGAGATGAGACGATGGCTTGTATCTATGGTTAAATAAAGCAAACGTACAAAGACAGAACCTTCCATTTCAACATTTACAGAAATGAGTCAACCATGGATCAAGACCTCAGTGAAAGTCCTAAAATGGTCAATCTCCCATAAGAAAACATAGAGGAGAAGCTCCATGACACAGGGTATGACAACGATGTTTTTTAGATAGAACACCAAAAACACAACAATAATAAAATGGCCAAATAGGACTACATCCACGTTAAAAACTATTGTGAATCACAGGACACAAGTGGTGTAAAGGCATCCTACAGAAGAGGAGAAAATATTTGCAGATCATGGATCTGATAATGACTTCTTATCCAGTTTAAATACAGTACTCCTACAACACAACCAAACAATCAAATGACTCGATTTAACAATGGCCAAAGGACTGGAATTGACATTTCCCCAAAGATGACATGTGAATGGCCATCAAGTGTATGAAAATATGCTCCATGTGACTAATAATCAGAGAAATTAAACGAAAACCACAGAGATAAAAATCTCACTCTCACTGTGATGACTACCAGAAACAGAAAACACCAAATGTTGGCAAAGATTCAGAGAAAGTGGAAACCCTGTGCCCTGCTGGTGTGATTGTGAATTGGTGAACCACTATGGAAAACAGGATTGAAGCATCTCAGAAAATTACAAATGCGGGACACCTGGGTGGCTCAGCGGTTTTGCGCTTGCCTTTGGCCCAGGGTGTGATCCTGGAGTCCTGGGATCGAGTCCCACATCGGGATCCCTGCGTGGAGCCTGTTTCTCCCTCTGCCTGTGTCTCTGCCTCTCTTGTTCTCTGTGTCTCTCATGAATAAATAAATAAAATCTTAAAAAAAAAAAAAAGAAAATTACAAATGCAACTACAGTATGATCCAGCAACCCCTCCTCTGGGTATATGTTCAAAAGAATTGAAAGCAGGGTCTGGAAGAGATAGTTGCACACCCACGTGCACAGCAGCACTCTTCACAGTAGCCGAAGGGTAGAAGTAACTCAGATGTCCACCAATGGATGAAGGGAGAAACCAAATGTGGTCTCTCCACCAATGAAATAGTGTTCAGCTTTAAAAAGGAAGGAAACCCTGACACCTGCTCCAGCATGCATGAGTCCTGAGGACACGAGGCTCAGTGAATGAAGCTGTCACAGAAAGACAAGTACTGCATGAATCCACAGTGTGGGGCACCTGGTGGCTCAGTCAAGTGAAGTGTCTGCCTTCGGCTCAGGTCATGATCCCAGGGTCCTGGGATGGAGCCCTGCATCCGGCTCCCTGCTCAGTGGGGAGCCTGCTTTTCCCTCCCCCTCTCTGTCCTCAGCCACCCACCCTCTTTCTCAAATAAATAAATCAAATCTTTAAAAAAACGAATCCATACCTGGGCACCTCCAAAGTAGCCATATTCATGGACATAGAAACTAGAATGGTCATAACCAGAAGATTCAGGGGAGGAATTGAGATCCCCTATCCTGCTGGGACCCCATAGCCAGACCCCAGAAGGCAACCCAGCCGGCGGGTTCCTCCTGTGGCCAACACAGAAATAGGGGAAATGCAGAAAGCTGGAAGACACCCCTCGGAGGGCAGAAGCATTGTCACAACCCAAGGCCAGAGAAAGGTTTCACAAGCCTCTGGTGCAAACACTGTTCCACGTTCATGGGGTCCACAGGGACAGAGACCAACACATGCTTGTGCAAGGGGAAGGGAGGACCGCGAGTATGTGTCAGAGACGGGAGCTCCCGGGGAGGGACTCTGGCAAAGGAAACCCTATGGGGCCAGCGCTGGTCACCCTCAGATCTGCAGGTGTCTGGTGTGAGGATCAGCAGCCATGCTGAGGATGTGAGGAAACAGAGGTCCCTGCAAGTCCCCTGGAGAGCAGAGTTTGTTGGGGGAATGGCAGGTCCAGTAGTGGGAGAACCCACAGAGTCCAGAGTCATCCATTCCTGGCCACCTGTCCCTTTTTAGGCAGAATGGTCAGCTCTGCTCCCCTGGGTTCAGTAGAGCCTCCTGATGTGAGGGTGCATTCCCTCAGAAGCTAGGACCCTGTGCTCCAGGATGCTGAGCGTTGGGTCCACAGCTAAGAACAATCCAAAGTCAAAGAGATGGGGCCCCTGACCCAGATCAACTTTCTAGTGACCCCAGTCTCTGGCGTGAGCCTCAGTTTCCCCATCTATGACATGGGTTGAATTCCCTGAGAAAGTGGAATCATTGCCTGGTGCCTGAGGACAGAAAGAGCCACCAGGCAGGCTGTCTCAGCATCCTGCCTCTGGGGCACAGAATCCAGGAAGCTCCTCCTGAGCCCCCTCCTGCCACTCAGCTCCTGGGAATATTCAGAATTGTTTGAGGAGGAGGTGGAGGAGATTCAGGATGACAGCAGATCCCAGGAGAAGGAAGGTCAGTACGAGGAGGACCGCTAGTTAGGGCCTGTACCACCAATCAGGGCCCAGGCTGTGATGCCCTTGGATCTTACCCCAAATTCTGGCTCCTGGTATATGCACCCTACTTCTGTGGTTTCCCTTCCCCCATCCATCCTGCTTCCCTTCCATTCCTCACACCCTCTCCCTAATTCAATCACTCCCTTTCTAGTCTCCCATCCTCCCTCCCTCTCTCCCATCCTCCCTTTCACCTTCCCTCCCTCAGTAGAGGATCTGGGTCCCTGCTGTGCACCAAACACTGAGGTTTCAACAGTGAGCACCCCTCCCTGTGGTCTCTGCCCACGTGACACTCAGGTCCACTGTGGGAGGTGACAGGGGCAGTCCTCAGGGTTAGCAGTGATGATGAGCACCAGGAATTTGGTCCTGAAAATGGAAGTCCATTGCACAAAGAATAGAGAGGCTCAAGCTGGACACTTCCTCTAGAAGTATCTAGTCCTAAAATATGATAAACAAGAAAGTTTATCCTAGATTCCATGCAACGTGAGTTATAATGGCTCCTATGCACAGATTCCTAAAATCAACAAAGAGTCACTTACCCAGTGTTGAGTGGGGGTTTGAGACATAAATTTTCTGACCAAATGACAGAGTTTCAGCCAACATCTCCACAGCCTCTGCATTTTCCCAAGGGCCCCTGTGATTCTCTTCCCCTTACAGTGTTCCCCTTGGGAAGCTCTGTCCTGTTGTCTTCCTTGTGTCTGGCCTCTTCTGGGCCCTTCATGGGCCTCCCTCGCCAGGACATCCTGAGCTCTGTGGCCACTGGACACCCATATCCAGCACTGGATTAGGTTCCAGGAAGAGACCAGAGGCACACAAGTCACCGAGGAGCATCTGAAGGTCAGGTAGGGACAGTGAGAACCTCAGGTGTTTTTTCCCCAAAACCCTCAGTGTGATGTTTATCCTGGGGGTGGGGGAGGGAGGGGGGGCGGTGACACATGAGGAGCACCAGTGGCTCCACTGTCAGAGGTCACCAACTTGATGTGTACACTGGTAGGTAAATCCCATCCCTGCTCTGAAGAATTTCTGGAAACAGTGGCCATCTCAGTGGCAGCTGATCTGGGAGGTCAACCTTTCAGCTTCCTGATGCAGGATGGAGCCACAGAACAGCACAGTCAGGAAAGACCAGAGAGGGCCCTAGTTCTCTGCTTACTCCTGGCTCAGCGTGAAGCCTTGCACATGTGCAGAGGAGACATGAGATGGTTGGCAAACATCCAGGGCAGATTTGTAAATGGTCAGACCTTTGAATGTGCTCCCATACCCAGATCCATTGGCAAAGAACAGAAGCCTTCCTGACTGAAAGTATTTGAGCCCAACCTCTGAGCAAGCACTCACCTATCACTAGGATGCCAGGATCTGAAGTAGAAACAGAATTAATGTCAACCATGTTGAAAAAACTAAAGGAAAGTAGGTTGATAACTACTCATGGAACAGAGAAAATAAAGACAAAGAAATGATCAAAAAGAACCAACATGCATGTTTCCACTGTATTTCTATATACTAACAATGAACAATCTATAAATGAAAGCAAGAAGACAATTCCAATTGCAACATGTCCCAAAAGAATAATATGCTTAGAAGTAACTTTAATAAAAGAAGGGCAAGACCTGTGCGCTGACCTATAAAGCATTGCCGAGGGCTCAGATGTTATAGGACATGAGATGTTCTGTGCTCATGGATCAGGTGACTCAGTGTTGTCAAGATCTCCCCAAATCTCCCCAATCAATATGTAGACTCAATTCAATTGCTGACAAAACCCAAGTGGGATTTTGGGTTGGTCCTTATTTTGGTTTGTTTTTGAAATATACAAACTGATTTTGAAATTTATATGGGATTGCAAGGTACCCAAATAGCCAAAATATCTTCAAAAAGAACAATGTCGGGGATCCTATACTTCTAATTTTAGAATCTCCTCTAAAGCTTCAGCAATCAAGGTAGTGTGATACTGCAATAGGGAGAGACATAAGATCAATGAAATAATTTGGAGAGTCCGGTAAGAATCCCAAATATTTATGACTCATTGATTTTGACATGGTGCCGGGGCAATTCAATAGTGAAAGAGAAACATTCCTACTAATTCTCCTGGTATAATTGTGTAACCACTTGCAAAAAGATTACTTCAGGCCTGACCTCACAGCATGTGAAAAAAACAACTCAAGATAGAGCATAAATCTAAATGTAAGAGGTAAATCTATAAAACTTGAAGAAAAAAAACATAGGAGAAAATCCTCATGACCTGGGGTGGGCCAGATTTCTTACATATACACCCAAAGCATGGTCCATTTAAAATAAGACAAATTAGACTTCATCAAAATGAAAAACTTTTGCATTTCAAAAAACACCATTGTATCTAATATCTAAAGAATTCTTTAGGGCAGCCCCGGTGGCGCAGCGGTTTAGCGCCGTCTGCAGCCCAGGGTGTGATCCTGGAGACCCAGGATCGAGTCCCACATCGGGCTCCTTGCATGGAGCCTGCTTCTCCCTCTGCCTGTGTCTCTGCCTCTCTCTGTGTGTGTGTCTCTCATGAATAAATAAATAAAATCTTTAAAAAAAAAAAGAATTCTTTAAAAAATTAAATAAACAAAAAAATAAAGAACTCTCGAGAAAAATACAAAAATAATGAAGAAGGAGGAGGAGGAGGAAGAGGCAGGGGGAGGGGTAGGAGGAGCAGGAGAAGCCATAAAAATGAACAACCCATCTAAAAAAAATGAGTAAAATATTTGATATGCATTTCACCCAGGAAGACATGTGAATGGCTGAAAGCACATGAAAAATGAGTGGACGCCCTCAGTTACCAGGGAAACACAAATCAAAATCACAAAGAGACACCACCTCGCACCCACCAGAATGGCACCAGTCCAGAAAATAGGCACTAACAGGTGTTGGCAAGGATGACGGGCAAGCGAGACCACCAGAGGCTGTGAGCGGGACTGTGAAGTGGTGCAGCCACCACGGAGAACAGCCTGGTAGTTTTCCAAATAATTGGAGAGTTGCTGGATGCCTCAGGACCCCAACCCCTCTTGGCACAACCCCCAGAGATCTGGGGAGGGCTGGCCTTTACAAAAATGCTCACAGCAGCATTCTTCCTCATAGCCCCAAGGTGGGAACAACCTAAATGCTCATTAAATGGGAAATAAACAAAATGGATAAGCAAAATGTGGTCCATCCACAGGATGGAATAGAATCGTATTCAGGGCTGGGGTGCCAGCACCACTACTACAGGAAGGAATCCGGACCATGTGTTCCTGAGTGCGAGGAGCAGGGCTGCATGTACGAACCCCTTTTGTATGAAATCTCCAGAGGAGAAAAATCCATGGTGCTGGTTTCCAGGGGCTGGGGTGGGATTGGCCATTGATGTGTGGTGGGCATGAGGGACCTTTCTGGGGAAGTAGGAATGCTCTAAACTAGATTTTGCTGGAGGCTGCACAATTGTGAGATATAGTAAAAGCCACGAAATTGTATGATTAATAGAGATGAACACCAGGGAATGTGAAGTACGCGGCCGATCAAGTGGTTAAAAGGCAGTGTGACCTAGAAGCCGTTCTGTCCCTTGACTGGGGCAGAGGAAGAAGAAAGAATTGAAAAATATTTCCAGGGGCACCCGAGTGGCTCAGATGGTTGAGCATCTGCCTTAGGCTCAGGTCACGATCCCAGGGGGGGATCGAGTCCTGCAGGAAGCCTGGTTCTCCCTCTCCCTCTGCTGCTCCCCCTGCTTATGCACGTGCGCTCTCTCTCTCTGTCAAATAAATAAAATCTTTACAGAGAACAAGAAAATTATTTCCAAAACTAACCCTGCGATTGGATCAGAATGTTCCCAGTGCTGGTGCCTGGGGCGGAGCTCAAGGTGAGGTGCGTCACTGAGATCCTCGGCTTAGTCACCAAACCCATTTCGCTCTGGGATAGTTTCCACTGTCCCCTGCAACATCCACCCCCTCCCCCGTCCCCAAAGCAGAACAAAATCAAGACAAAGCAGGTGGTGATGGACACGGGTCCTTGTTCTCTTCAGCCTACAGGAAGGTGGCAGCTGCTGACCTGCCCCTCGGAATCTCCAGGTCCATGTGGCCCCCGCTGCCCGGCGGTGGGTGCTGGGGCTGCCAGCCTGGCACCGGCTCCGCTTCCCCACAGCGTGGCCAAGCCCGCTAACGCCCGCGTGCACACAGATGTTGATGTTGGCTCTCCACGTGCACAGCAGACCACATAATTGTTTGATATTCACTTCCCCGTGGCTCAGTCAGGCCAACTTACACCAGCTCACACACGGATATTAACGTGGGCTTTCTGCATGCGTGATGGACCGCGTAATCGTTTGAGTGGGGACTCTTGAGACAGGCATGTCCCTATCTGGAGTTTTAAAGGTCAGCTGCTACAGTGTTGGGGACATATCCTGTTGCTTTGTCCATGCGCCTCCTTCCTTGTAGCTGGAAATCAGTAGTGATGGTGGCCCATGTCGAGCCCCTATCTCACTAGAGTTGACCTCTCACTGCGCAGCACCTGCCTGTCCTTGACGCTGGCACCCAGTATCACCCACACCTCCCCACCAACACAGCACCCTCACTGTCTGCCGTCCATGCAAGGCCAATCTCAAAAGTGGACCCCCACTTTTGCTTTGCCTCACACTGCTAGACCAACCTGGCTGTGCATCGGCTCGCAGGCCTGGACTCTAAGTTTCAGGCAGGCTTCCATGAGGTCACTGAGGGCCTGGGAGCTTTCCCTGTCTCTCCTCCAGGGTCCACATGGTTGGCTCATCCCGACGGGGTTCCTACTGTGGTTCTCAGACATCCCCTGCCAGTCTCCCCACCATGTCTCCCCTGCTCCTTCCAGAGCTGACACCGACCAGAGGATGGGGTCACTGTGAGCTCAGCCAGACTCACCATGGGGCTGGGAGGGTGCTCAGTGCCCAGGAGGACATCGGTCCATGGGGGAGGACGGAGGGAGGAGAACCATTGCTGGGCGAGCCACCAAAGTGCCACCACGGGCTTCATGGAGCCCCTGACTTCCTGTACTCCCATCGCTCCAGCGTGCCCAACAGCCTGAGGACACTGTCGGCTGATCCCAGTGATCTCTCTGAGGCCTCAGAAAACCAGCAAGGAAATGCCCAACGGTGTCCGGGGACACGGGGGTGCAGACTGGATGGGAAGCAAATGAATAGGGGAGAAATCATGGCAACAATCAGATTATCCCTAAATTAATGTTTTTCCTAACAGCAACCCTGTTAAAACCCCTGGGGAACTTTTGTGGGGGCTGGGTGAATTTTAGGCAATTTACATGTTTTCTTAAAAGTATAAAATTATGGGGCACCTGGGTGACTTAGCTGTTGAGCATCTACCTTTGGCTCAGGTTCATGATCCCAGGGTCCTGGGATTGAGTCCCACATTGGGGTCCCCTCAGGGAGTCTACTTCTCCCTCTGCCTGTGTCTCTGCCTCTCTCTCTGTGTCTTTCATAAGTAAATAAAACCTTTTAAAAATAAAGTATAAAATTACAATACAAATATATTGGTGTCTATTTAGTGCCAACAACCTTTTTAAAAATTCTGATTATACAGCTGATCCTGAAATAATGCGGATTTGAACCTCATGGATCCTGTTACCCCCGGATTGTTTCCAGTAAGCGCAGGCTGGTGCCGTAAGTCTATTTTCTCTGCTGTATGATTTTCCTGCTGACATCTTTCCTGAAGTTCCCTGTGTGGTAAGGACAGTGTGTTGTGCACAGAACTGCACCTGTGAGCCCATCGGCTATTCCTGTGATCAGTAAGCCTTCGGGTCAGCAGTGGGCCATTAGTAGCTCAGCTTTGAGGGGCCTCCAAAAGTATATGTAGATTTTCGACTGCACGGGGAGTGGGGGGGTCCAGTGCCCCTAAGGCCCACATTGTTCAAGAGCCAAGCACACAAAAATCAGAAAGTGCTGAGAATTCAAAATTCGGAGTAAGAATCTCCCTTGTTCAGCTCAGCACCCCGAGGGCAGTATTTCTATTATTGGTTTGGGACGGGGGCACCCCACAGGCAGTTACATCCAAGGACCCCAGAAAAACCAGGAAAAGAGAAAAGGGAGAGTCCCAGAGGGGGCGGGGGTCCAGACTGCCCATCCCTGGGGCTGTCCTGCCTGAGCCTGGCCTGTGCAAGCCTCTGAGGCACTGGGCCCTCCACCCCCACTCTGGCCCTACCGCCTCTACCCTGAAAGGGGATGAGAGTCATGGCCCCTCCGAGGCCAAGGCCATTGGCACCTGCGAGCCTCCCCAACGGCTGGCTGGCCCTGTTGGCCTGGAGGTGTGACACCTGGGGACATTGGACAGATGCATGCCATTTGGCCCACAAGTCCCACTTTTGGCAGTTTATTAGATTCACTCTGCTTGTGTTCAACACCTGTGTGTGAAGAAGTCCAGTGTTTGCAGGAGATGAGAGTAGGTGTTTTCCTGTGGAATGCATCAAAGTCATGCTCTTGAAAAAATGGAGAGATGTTTTTAGAGCATCGTGCACATGGGCATGGAAATTCTGAAGCTGTTGGCAGCCATGGGCTGAGGACGGGTGCTGAGTGCCCTGGTGGTGGGTGACAGTGCTGAGGCCATCACGGCCCCCTCCATGGGCGCCCGGTGGTGTGACAGCAGGTCCCAGCACTAATAACATGTGAGGCCTACCTCTGCCTGGGTATGAAAAATTGTTTTCTTCAGGTTTTTGATAAATTATGATCTCCAAAGGGTGCTGCGAATCCCTGCATGTGGTTTCAGACTCAGAGGCTATCTCGTGATTTCTTTATCACCCCCGCATTGCCTCTGAGACAGGCAGAAATGGCTTATTTCATCTCTGAGTCTTTCACCAAAAAGGACTTTCCCAGAAGGAGCATCAGTGTCAAGCCCGGCCTCAGAGAGGAGCCTCTTGGTGCTCACCTGGGGTGGGCAGAAGGGCAGGTGCTCAGGGAGGAGCCTGGTCTCAGGGCCCCCACCTGGGACATCTCCAGCTCCCCCACAGCAGTGAGGGTAAGGGGTGGGTGGGCGGGGGTGGATTTCGGGAGGCAGGAGAGCTTCAGGGCAGAGGCCCGGGGCCTGGGTCTGCCCGACTGGGTCCGAGGTCCCGGAGGCAAACAGAGGCAGAGCCACTCTGTTCCCTCCTCCCCGGCGGCTCCAGCTTATGACACCTCCTTCCGTGCTGCTCCCCGGTCCTGACCCAGGTCAATAGGGAATGTGCACACATTGTTGTCCTGCGGCACGGGGGCAGTTTGGGGCAGTTTGGGGCAGTTACAGGGCTGGCCCTCATGCTGCCTGCTCAGTACCTTCCCAGTGGCAGAGATGCCTGGTCCCCAGGAAGAAGCCCGGCCAAGAGGTTAGTGTGCTCACAATGAGGCCCCTGCACCAGCCAGTGATGGGGCCTGTGCTGGCCAAGGCCGAGTTGGCAGGATCCGAGCACTGACCACATTGGGGAGCCCGACATGGCTCCCAGGCACCCACTGGGAGAGGCCCGCCTCTGGATCCCACTCTCTGGGATCTTCCTTGTCCAAGGAGGGTGAGAGGAGCCCCTGAGAAGCTCCCTGTGCTGGTGGAGGGGGAGACAGGTTGGCAAAGCCTCCCCTGGCAGCCGTGTCTGCTGGCATCGAACTAGCAGCCAAGATAGGCAGGCACGGATCTAGGTGGCCTCCAGGCATACTCCTGTTTGTGTGACATTCACCATGACACAGAGCAAACTAGAGGCACAAAGGGGTCCTGTGTCCAGAAAAGCCAGGGACCTAGCAGGAGCTCAAGGAAAGAAAGAACTGGAACAGAAACACAGCATGACCTTTCCTGGAAGCAGCCCCTGGGCAAGCACAGGCCCTCCCACTGCCCTGCTGCTCCCGGGGGCCAAGGTAACGTGCAGCTCAGCTCTCCCCGCTGCCCTCGAACCTCCCCCGGGACCCCAGTGAGCCGTCTCGTGCACCAGCGTTCCCTCTATTTCCCTGGTCCATTGCTGGGGCCCCAGGACAACAGGGCCGCGCTCCTCTGGGGGTGCTGAGACCCTCGGGGCGGCCTCTGCACCTGCTCGTCGCTTGGGCCGCAGGTGTCTACCTGCGGTTCCCATCACCTCCTCATACTAAGACAGTTTGACTGAGTTTCTAATTCTTTCCATCAGTCTTGCTAGAAGTTTGTTTCGATGCATTCTTCCCAAACAGCCAGCTTCACCACTCTTGGGTTCTCCCATTTTAAAAATACCCCAGTTCTTCAGTTTCCATTCTTTGTAATTTTTTACCTTCTAATTTTCTTTAGGCTACTTTTATTACTCCTTGATTTAAATGCTTATAACTCATGTATTTTCGTCGTTTCAGGGGTTTAAACAATAGACATTTCTTTCTCAGAGTTTTGAGGCTGGAAGCCCGCCAGCCTGGCACCCGCAGATTCATCCTATCTGAGGGGGCCCCTCCCTCAGAACCTACTCACCCTCAAAGGCCCCACCTCCTCACCCCACCCCCGTGGAACTAGGCATTCAGCACGTGAATTTGAGGGGGACATGGACATTCAGACCCCAGCACGCGGCGTCACTTGACATCCAAGCTGTTTATGGTTTTCTAACTATTCTGTATTTTTCACGTGGTTTCCTCCTCAAACCACGAGCTGTTTAGGATGATATTTTTTAAAGGGACGCCTGGGAGGCTCAGTGATTGAGCCCCTGCCTTCGGCCCAGGGCGTGATCCTGGGGTCCCGGGATCGAGTCCCCAATTGGGCTCTCTGCATGGAGCCTGCTTCTCCCTCTGCCTGTGTTTCTGTCTCTCTCTCTGTGTCTCTCATGAATAAATAAATTTTTATTTATTTATAAATAAATACATTTTTAAAAATTTAAATTATATAAATTTTTATTTATTCATGAGAGACACAGAGAGAGAGACAGAAACACAGGCAGAGGGAGAAGCAGGCTCCCTGAGGGGAGCCCAATGTGGGACTCGATCCCAGGACCCCAGGATCACGCCCTGGGCCAAAGGCAGGTGCCAAACCGCTGAGCCACCCAGGGATCCCCAAAGCGTGGGTTTATCTTCTACCACTCTGTTCATTGTGGGTTCCATTTGCACGGCCTTGTAGCCAAACAGGATAGATGCTTTGTATTGTTTCTTGAAATTTCTCATGTTACCTGGCGTGTGGACAATCCTTATAACTGTTCCGTGTGTGTTTTAAAAGAATGTAGTTCTTGGGGCAGGGTCTTTGTACACACAGATTTTTATCATTTTGGTTTGGAATCTCCTGCATTGGTATGAACTATTAAACCTGCGTCCTCTGTTCTGGGTGGAGAAGGATTAAGGCCTCCCGGCGTGACCGTGGATTTGACAGGAGCCCTGGCTTCTTCCAACTGTTTTGGCTTTTTGTATTTTTGCCGCAGCTTGCCTTCAAACTCATGGCTATTGTATCTTCTTGGTAGATTGCTCCTTATGCTGTTTTTGTACGGGTTCTCTGTTTATCCTTATATAATGCTTTTCACCTTAAATTGTGTTTGGTCTGCTCTGTCTGCTGTGACGTGTGGGGAACCAGGGTGATGTTGCCGGGTGAGTAGGTGGGGGGCAGCTGGTTCCCATCTGCTTTGTGGGTTGGGTCTGCACTCTCCCACCTCCCTGAACCCTGGGCCCCCGCATGATGTCATGTGTGTGCACACTACACTGTCCCTGTGGCCACCTGCCTGTCGTGGCTTTTCCCTTCTAGGCCCAATCCTTCACATGCAGCAGACAGGGTGCATCAAAATGCCCATGTACCTGTCTTGGCAGGAGTGTAGATAGTCCCCTTAAATACACACAGGGTCATGTTCACATAGTAGGTCCCTTTCTTGATGCTGAATTCGAGGTTAGGAGGCATGCCCAGGGATACAGGAGGGTCAGGGAGACCAAGCCCCATGGTTCTCAGGTCCAAACTGCACTCCCTCTCTGGCAGTCACACGTCTGCCCAGTTGGTGGGGATGGGCCACTGGCACTTTACACGTCTCCCCTGGTGGCTTCCCTCACAGAGAGCCTCTACCTCCTGCGCTCAGACCCACTCCCTCCTGTATAATATTCGTAAGTCTGTTCCTCTGGCCTGTGGCACCGCTGGTTGCACAGTGGTGGTCTGTGCTGGTTAACAAGAGTCTACAGTTGAAAATAATGACATTTTATCCGCTCCACTGCAGAATTGGCCACGGTTTATGGGCGGGAAGGGAGAGGCCAATTGTCTGTGCCAAGTCTCCTGGGGGCCCTGGGCCGAGAGGGGTATAAAGGGTGACCATGTCCTTCGCACAGCCTGTCCAAGCCCAGGCGAGCAACCTGTTGGCAGTTGTGAGCACAGACCCCCTAGACATGAAGACCCTGCTCCTCACCATCGGCTTCAGCCTCATTGCGATCCTGCAGGCCCAGGATCCCCCAGCCTTGGGAAAGGACACTGTGGCTGTGAGGCCCTGATGGGGCAGGGTGGGCCGGGGGCGCTCAGGGAGAGGCACTAACCGCTGTCTCTGGGGCAACGGTCAGACAGAGCAAGACGGGTCTGTGCCAAACCAGCTGCGGGTGCGGAGGGCCCTGGGAGCAAGGACACCTGAGGTCCTAGCTGGCCTGCAGGGCCTGGCCGCTGGCTCCTGGGGGTCCGGCAAGGGCACCGGGCATCTGCTGGGGAGGGAGGTGGGCCGGGAAATGCTCTGTGCCCCTAGCCCTGGGGTTGGGGGACACCCTGGGGCTACAGAGCAGGAGGGGCATCCCAGGGGAGCCGGCCTGTGCCCTGAGGAAAGTGAACCTTCTCCAGGTGTCAGGGAAATGGTATCTGAAGGCCATGACAGCAGACCAGGAGGTGCCTGAGAAGCCTGACTCAGTGACTCCCATGATCCTCAAAGCCCAGAAGGGGGGCAACCTGGAAGCCAAGATCACCATGCTGTGAGTGTCAGCGACCAGGTGGCCCGTGACCTCCCTCAGCAGCACCCCCTGTATGCACACACCCAAGAGCCAGTGTCTGGGTGGGACCAGCAGACCACGCAATGACCTGGGCAGCCCCTCCTCATGCTCAGCACCTGGCAGCTTTGAGGGGGTGCTGCCACAGAAGATGCCTCACTGGCGGGGGGTGCAGAGGACAGGAGAGGCCCCAGAGGGGTGGCACTGGCACACTGGGGGAGCTACTGCCCCAGCTCCTCCCGGGGGAGCCCCAGGGAGCTTCCTCATGTGGCACCAAGGGTCTGGTCGGGACTTGGGTGGGAGATGCCAGTGGCTCCGTCAGCCTGTGCCAGACCCAGGGCAGCACGTGGCATTGCCCTGGGCTGCTGGAGACAGGAGGGGCGTGCCCAGGGCGGCATCACAGGGCTCCTGTGTTCCAGGACAAATGGTCAGTGCCAGAACATCACGGTGGTCCTGCACAAAACCTCTGAGCCTGGCAAATACACGGCATGTGAGTCCTGGAGCCTGAGCCTGGCAGTGCCCTGCATGTACTGGGGGAGGGGGTGGCTTCACGAAGCCGGGGCGGACTCGCAGCCTGAGAAGTCCGCTCCTGCCTGACCCCTCAGTGCCCACTGTCTCCTTGCTGAGCCAAAGTGCCTTATGGTACCAGCACCGCACCCCAAGTACTAGTGGGACGGATCTGTCCCCAGAAGGGCTGGCCTGCAGGGCATTCCAGCCATGTCTGTGCCCAGGTCAGGGGCAGAGGGCAACCTGGTTGTTGGGGACTGAGCACCCCGTGCCCCATGCGCTTCAGACCCCTCTGCCTGGAGCCTCTCTGGGACCCGGCAAGGGGGGCCCAGACCCGGGTGGGAATGCATGGAGGCTGGATGGTGTGCCCAGCTGGACCTGGGTGAGCCCTGGTTCTTTCTGGAGAACCATGAGGCCTTTTTAGGACACGTCCTGCTGTCATCCCACAGACGAGGGCCAGCGTGTCGTGTTCATCCAGCCGTCCCCGGTGAGGGACCACTACATTCTCTACTGCGAGGGCGAGCTCCATGGGAGGCAGATCCGAATGGCCAAGCTTCTGGGTGAGGCTTGCACATCCCAGTGCCTGCAGACCCTCCCCCCACCCCCGGCCCACTCCAGGTGGCTTCTCCTTCTGGCTGCTTTCCCCCCACCACTACCCCCGGGGAAGGACTCATCGCTATTCCTGGGGTTCAGGATTTGGGTGTCCAGCCCGGGTCCATGCCCAGCAAGAACACAGGAACCCAAATGTCAGGGAGCAGGCCAGGCTGTGCCTGGGGGGCCGCACCACCTTCCCGGGGTGGGGGGAGCTCCAAGAGTGTGGGGTCCTGCCTGGGAAGAAAATGCCTCTGTGTGGGGGGCTTGGGGAGTCCTGCAGCTGGCCCCCTGCTCCCCGGAGACACCCAGTGTGTCCTCCTGGGTCTGCTGCTCCAGCCCCCACTACATGCCCACAGCTCCTCTGCTCCGCCTTTCCAGCTGCTCGCCTGCTCTGGCCCAGAGCCCTCTGGCCTGGCCCCCATGGGGGTGCGCGGGCTCCCACCCAGGTTGGGGTGCAGATGCTGCCTGGTCGTGTTCCTCAACCTCATGCCTCCTGGTTTCCCTGACAGGAAGGGATCCTGAGCAGAGCCAAGAGGCCTTGGAGGATTTTCGGGAATTCTCAAGAGCCAAAGGATTGAACCAGGAGATTTTGGAACTCGCGCAGAGCGGTAGGAAGGATGCCTGTGCCTGGTCCTGCCCAATTGCCTCCATGGTGGAACCACCAGCGGAGTGACATTTTAGGAGAACACACCACATCCAACGCTGGCTGTTCTCTCTGGGCTTGTCTGAAACCTTGGCTGGCAAGGGCCCTGGGGATCTTCTGAATCATGTGTTTCCTTCCTTCCACAGAAACCTGCTCTCCAGGAGGACAGTAGGGTAAGTGGACAGTTGCAGAGTCAGTGGGATTTCAAGAGGCCGTGTCCCACCTGGGCCGGGCAGGTGCAGACATCCAGTAGAGTGGCCCCTGGCAGCGAGCACTCCACGGGCCGGCGTGCAGGTGGGCGATGGACCTCCTGATAGGCCAGTGTGGGAAATCCCTCCTCACCCCTAAACAGTCATCGTGACTCTGTTTACCCAATGAGTTGCTTAAAAGATTCAGAAACATGGTGACCCATGCACGGGATGCCTCCGATCCCCTGAGTCCCTCACTGGCTGTGTGTCCTTTTGGAACTGGAGTTTCAGAGACTTGCATCAAGGCTGCTTGCCCAGTGCTGGTGGAGCCAGAGTCTAGATCTGCATTCCCACTCCTCCTGCGCCCCCCACCCCCAACCTGAAGTCACCTTGTCACCTTGTCACACGTTCACACTTCACATGACCGACTGGGCTGGGAGCCTTGGGGGCGGCCCACGGGAAGCTTCTCCTTCTGATGGTTCAAGTCCAAGGGCTGGAGCCCCCAGGAGCCGCCCCTGGGCCCTGTGCAGCCACCCCTCGGGCTCCGCCACAGCCTGGGCCTCACAGACACCCCCTCCCTCCCAGGGCAGGAGGCACGAGCAGCAGTTCTGCGGCAGCCCCGGGGCAGCAGCTCCATGACCCTCTGTCCTGCAGAATGCAGAAGGATCTCCTCCCCCAAGCCCACCTGCTCCACCCCTCCTGCCACCACCACTCCCTCCTCCAGGCCCACCACCGTCTCCTGCTTCCACATAAAAAGCTTCTGCAGGGGGATCCCTGTGTGGCTCAGTGGTTTAGCGCCTGCCTTGGGCTCAGGGCATGATCCCAGAGTCCCGGGATCGAGTCCCACATCGGTCTCCCTGCATGGAGCCTGCTTCTCCCTCTGCCTGTGTCTCTGCCTCTCTTTCTGTCTGTGTCTCTCATGAATAAATAAATAAAATCTTAAAAAAAAAAAAAAAGCTTCTGAAATCCCTGGTGACTCTGTCTGTCTGTCTGTGGGGTCCCTCGGGTAGGCGGGGAAGGGGGCGGGGTGGACGAGCCAGGGCAGGAGGGATGCGAGGACTGGTGATGTCCTGGTTCTGGGCAGCGGTGCATTGGTCCAGCGGGCAGGAGGGTACAGGCAGGGCCAGGGTGCTGCAGCTCTGCCTGGGGGTCCTGCAGGGGCTTTCTGCGGGGCTGGCACCCACGAAGCTCAGGTCCTGGGTGGTCTTGGGGTTGAGGGACAGGTCTGACCCATGGAGAAGCACAAGTCAGACTTGTGGGCTTGGGACAAAGGGAGCATCTGCCCGGGTGGGGGATGCAGGGTGCCCTGGACCCTCAGTATTGGTCCTGCATCCAAGCCACCTGCACAGGGTGGTGGGCGGGGGTGGAGCTCCAATCAGGGGTGTGGCTGGCGCTGGAGCTGTCAGCCAAGGAGGCCAGCCTCTGCTTCCCAAGCTGCCCCCTCCAGACTCCTAGCCTCCCTCTGGGTCCCGGCTCGAGGCTTGCCAGGTCTGAGTCTGGGCGGGTTTGGGAGGGGACATCTCTGGAGTAGAAAGTACCACATGTATCATTTTGTTCAGATACCTTTGGGGGTTTCTGGTGTTTGATAAGATTTAAAATCTTCTCTGATGGCACAACACAGAGAGACACGGTGACACTGGGAGATGAGAGGGAGCCTCTGCACACGGGGGCTGCCAGGGCTGACCAGGTGCCAACCTGTCAGGGAGGCTCTTGTGATGCATGTGGGTGGGGAGAGTGGGCCGTCCCGGCTCCCCGTGTGGACTGCCTACTGACCCAATCCGGGGGGCCTGGAGCAGAGGCCACGCAGCACCCGAGGCTTCCTTGGAGCAGATGCTCTCGACACGTGGCCCCATGTCCGGCTTCCCAGCTCCCAGCTCACCTGTGACGGGGACACGGGTGTCTCCCCGGCTCACCTGCAGCGGGGGCATGGGTGTCTTGGGGCAATTTCTCTACTTGGCTGCACTTGTGAGGCCAGGGGAGGCAGCTCCGAGCCTGGAGGGCAGGCTGGGGGCCTGGGGTGTCCTGCAGATCCTCTGTCCCTCGTGCAGTGTCTCTGGACCCAGCCTGTGGGCTCGGCTGTGGCTCGAAAGCACTTTGTTGATTTTCCTCCCCCCCCCCCCGCCCCTGACTCAGTCTCCGCTTCCTCCCACTTCCTGGGCAACTGCCACATAGACCACCGGGGGATCTGGGGGAGGACATCCATTTAGAACAGCCTGCCCACAAGATGCCGTGCACCGGGCTGTGGGGAGGAACCCGTCTGCGGGGAAGAGAAATGACCATTCGTGGGGGACCATGAGGATTGAGGACTTGCCGGGGCTCTGCTTGGAGGAACATACATTCACAGAGTGAGTCACAGGTGCGCCAGGCTCCTGCAGGTGGCCCAAGCCTGAGGCCTCACACTGGCCAGGTCCACGAAGCTGCCAGGGCCTCTGCCCAGGCTCCAGGTCTGAGGAGTCCTGCCCATGGCACATGTGTGGCCTCCACAAGACCTCCCTCCCCTGTGAACAGACCAGAGCCCCCTCAGCCCAGCCAGAGCCTCACCCAAACCCCACCCCCACCCTGGGCTCTGTCCCAGGGACAGTGGGGCTGGGACTGCCTTCTGGCAGGAGGGGCATTTTGGAAGAGGGAATGTCCCTCAGTGGTCGGGTCTCAGGGCTTCCAAAAGACGAGGGGATCCACGTGGACCCCCAAAGCCACCCCCCATTCTGATTGCTCCTAGAGTGGCTGCCTGGGGGCCACAGCACATATCACCTGGGGCTCCACGGGCTTGGCTAAAATGTGGAGGCCTTGCGGCTGCACAGGCCCTTTCCTCCCAACTTCCCAAAGGTGCCCACTGGCCCGTGTGTTGCATCCACCAGCCAGATGTGCCAGAGAGGGACGGAGAGGGGAAAGCGGAGCTTCATTCACCCCTTGCCCTGCCCCTTGCCTTCCACTCCCGGATCCTGAGTCCCACTGTCCATCCATCTGCAGCTGGACCGGTGCCCCCAATCCACAACATGTTTCCGGCCCAATGCTTTCACTGTTGCTTTTATTCATGAAAGGTGTTTTCAGCGGCTGTACGATGCTGGGTGGGCTCCTAGTTTCTTTCAACCCTTTTCTGACCACGGCCCACAGTCTTCTGGGCCCTGGGGTCCCTGATGTGGGCTGATGCTTACTGACGTCCGTCCTGCCCCCAGTCTCCGCCCACGGCCATGCAAGGCATGTCTCTTCTCTCTGGTCATCTCCACTTTCTCTGCATGTTTTGGTGCCTCTCTCTCTCTCTCAAATAAATAAACAAAAATTTTTAAAGAAGACTATAGACTTTACCATTTTATTTTTTCATTTTATTCTTTTTAAAGATTCTTTATTTATTTATTCATGAGAGACACAGAGAGAGGCAGAGACACAGGCAGAGGGAGAAGCAGGCTCCATGCAGGGAGCCTCGATCCCGGGACCCCAGGATCACGACCTGAGTGGAAGGCAGATGCTCAACCGCCGAGCCACCCAGGTGTCTCTGTACTTTACCCTTTTAAACAGGCATTTAACTTGTCTGAACCCAACCTGCATGCTCTGTGTCCCCTGCACCGGGCACAGGCCAGTTCTGTGAGCCCGGCTGGGCTGCCTGGAGTCCACCCTGTACGTTCATATTTTAGGGTGAGCCCAAGATTCGGACAGTTTAGGTGCAGAACTTGGGGCTCTCGTTCTCTGGCTCCTTTCTTTCCTGGCTTTCTGCCTTCCTTTCCCAGCAGCCCTAATTGCTGGGGACCCTGTCCCCGTTCTCCAGCCAGGAGGATGGCAGGGTTTCTATCAGAACTGCATCTGCTCCAGGCAGCAGACACCAGGCCTGCCTTCAACACAGAAGTGGGGGCAGCAGAGAGCGCACCCAGCCGAGTCCTTCCCCCAGGTGCTCATGGACCAACTGACCACAGCTTCCCCGCCAGGCTGCCAGGGTCTCAGGGAGTTGCATCCCGCCTCGTCGGAGATAATGCTGCTCCCCAGGGAAGGAAGGGGTGGCCGGCGGTCAGGGAGGGACTGCTTGACGATCTTGACAGAAGAGGGCACATGAGCAGAGCGCTGGCCAGGGCCCCAAATCCGTGCTCTGCCCTTGGAGTGGATGTTGCTGCCTTTGGGAAACTTGACCTGGCTTCGTACACAGTCTCTATGAGGAGGAAATAGAACGTGGGTGCCCCAGGTTGGGGTCCCCAGGCATCAGACCTGCACACAACGCACTCGGCACCTTCTCCCCATCAGTCTGGCCTGGGTCCCTTGAGGGCCATCCCAGGGCACGCATGGCCTGCAGTCCTGCTCTACCTCAGTTGCTTTGGGTGTGCTCCTGCCCCCAGGAAGGCCAGCGGGAAGTGTCGCAGTAGGTCTGGGGGCAGATGGGTGGGGCCTCGCGTCACTGCCTCTCCCCAGCGCCTCACACACACAGGTGCACTCGGCCCCAGGTCACTGCGATGGACACTTCCGTGCCGGCTGTTCCAACTCTCTCATCTCCTGGCTGCTTGGTCGGGGTGCTGACCTCAACCATGGTGAACTGGGGGACTGGCTACCAGTGGGCAGAGCAGAAAGGAGCTCATCTGGACCTGGGGGTTTGCTGGGGGCTCACCTGCTGGTGCCTCCCTGCCCAGAGACAGTCATGACGAGGGGCTCAGGCCCCCCAGAGACGAGGGTAAGGATGGCCCTTCTGGGCCAGCCACCTAGAGAGTTGAAGGGAACCCAGAATCAAGATGATACCAGGGGACCCCGACACGTGTCCTGCTCCCCTCCCATGTGGGATCCAGGGCCGGGCCTGTGGGCAGAGGGCGACGAGGATGGGGCCCAGCCAGGGGTCTGCCTCCTGCCCTACTCCTCGTCTCCTTGCTCCTGGGATGCCTGGCAGCAAGCAGGATGCCCTGTGGTGGCTTTCTGGGGAGTTCCACAGGTACCCCAGCCATCAGCCCTGAGCCCCACGAATGTCTCTGACTCCGCGGGTCTGCTCCTGGCCGGGTCCCAGGCCTCAGCCCCGGTGGGCTTGCAGCTCCTCTCGGATGCCTGCGTTCTCTCCAGTCCTGGCTGCCTTTAGTCACTGTCCCCTGTGACCAGTTACGAATTCTGTATGTTTGTTCCAACGGCGGTGTGGGCTCTCTCTCCGGAACCTCGACCAAAAGACTGACTGACCGACGTGGGACCCTTCCACTCTCTCTAAAAGCAGTTCTGGGATCTCAGTCTCTCCGCGTGAGCCCGCAGGGCAGTCTCGGCTGGTGTCTGGAGCCCCCAGCTGCCTGCGCCGTCTCCTGACATCCTGACTCCAGCATGCACACGCAGCTGGTGAATCCTGTGATTCAGCCTTCAGGCCAGCTCTCTGACGCCTCCAGAATCTTCACCACGCCTCAGCCGGGGCTTCCCAGGGGTGGGAGGCGGGGTGCCCCCGGTGGGGGAGAGGGGTTGGTTCTCAGGGAGGGAGGGCCACGGTCCCCCCCTCCTCGCCCCAGGGCTTCATCGACGTCCCACATCCGGGTGTCGAGGTCCCACTACTTTGTCATCTCCCCAACGTTGCCAGGACAGACTTGGCAAGGATTGAGTTCAGCTCCTGGCACAGTCCCACAGCCACACCGTCACCGCAGGGTCTGCTCTCAGGCACCTCTGTCCTGAGGTTTCTGAAATAAATGATGATGCCAAGGCCCTGATAATTCCTGGAGCTCCAAGGTTCAACATCTCCTTTTGGAAAGCCACCCTCAGCCCATCACTGGTCCCACATTTATGGTTGAGAGCAGCAGCCCGCTGGGTCCCCCAAACCAGCTAGTCTCCAGCGGGTGCTGTGTCCCTGCAAGCAACCCCAGGGTGAGGAACTGCTGTCACTTGGTGCCCTGCACCACCACGCCCCATGTTCCACTGATGCATGGCCTGCTTTCTGGGAACATGCAACACACTTGCAGAGACTCTGGGGAAACGGCCTCTGGAGGCCTCCCAGCCCAGGGGCTGGAGGGAAAAACAACTCCAAATGCTGTGCCTTCTGGCGCTGGCGGACAGAGCAGGGAGGGAGCACGTTCCCTGGTGGGGCTGGTGTGGGTGGGTGTTTGCTCCACATCGACCAGGAGCATTTCTGCAGACAAGTCTATGAACCTTAGCTTGTGCACGGATCTGTGTCGCCACCACCCTAATCGGGATACAGAGCCGTTCCATGCCTGACACTACGGGTGAGGCCTCCCTCCTGCTGCCTTCCCTGCCCCCTAGCACACTGGGGCACCCCGGTGGGAACCCTCACTCTGCTCAGGCCCTCGCCACCCACCTTGCCACCAACCTGGTCCATGCCTTGCTCCATTTACTGTGTCATTCCATTGCATAGACAGACTGTGGCTTGTCTGACCAGCTCAAGAGAGAGGCACGTGGGGCCATCTCTGGTTCTTAGCAATCGTGCCTGGGGCTGCCATACACATTTGTGGGCGTGGAATCCTGTGTTTTCATTTCTTTTACATGCAGACCTAGGAAAGGTGTAAGGTGTGTATCTGTATTTGTAAGAAATCCCCAAGCCGTTTCCCAGAGCAGCTGCGGGTGAGGGTCCCACTCTTGGTGTCCCTGCTGATATCCTGCGCTCTGGTGGGCATGTAGCGCTGCCTCCTGGATGGCGTGGTGACACGTTTTCATCACCAGTGATGCCGCATGTCAGATCCCACTGCCCTTTGCCTTCTGGATGTCCTCTTTGGGCAAGTGTCTGTTCAAGTGTTTTGCTCATTTTTATTGGGTTGTTTGCTTTTTGCCGTTGAGGTTTGAGGTTATTTCAATGTATTGTTTTTTTGAGATTATGAAATTTACAAATATTTCTCCCAACACAAGCTTATTTTTATTTTTTTAAGATTTTATTTATTTATTCATGAGAGAGACAGAGACACAGGCAGAGGGAGAAGCAAACTCCCTGCTGGGAGCCCCATGTAGGACTCAATCCCAGGACCCCAGGATCACACCCTGGGCTGAAGGCAGATGCTCAACTGCTGAGCCACCCAGGTGTCCCACATGCAACTTATTTTTAAATAAAATCCTCTCAACAACATACTTGGCCAAGCAGAAGTTTTGTATTTTAATGACATCCAGTTCACCAGTTTGTCTTTATGAATGATACTTTGGGTGCTGTCTCTGAGAATGCTTTGCCTGACACCAGCTCATGAAAATGTCTCCTGAATTATGTTACACTGAGGCCTGTGATCAATGCAACAGCTACTTTCATAAAGGAAGGCCTGTGGCTGACGTCAAGGCTCCTTTATTTGTGTGTTCAGTCACTCCAACAGGTTTATCGAACAATAAATTGGCCCTATTGTGTGACCCCATTTCTGAGTTCTCCGTTCTGCTCCACTGATGTGTGTGTCCCTTCCCAGCACCCACAACATACCCGCAAATGCAAACGTGCCCATCAGGTGACCTCTTACCTGCCTTGGGGGCTGGGCCCACATCCTGCCATGGCCTGCCAGCATCCCTCAGCACCCCAGAGTCCCAGCAAAGCTCAGTTGGGTCATGGACACCCACTGCCTCTCGGGCCCTTTGATGCCCTGCGGCCCAGGCTCCTTGTGAGGATGGGGCAGCACCGGGGTGTCTACAGAGCTAGGCCATCAAGGGGTCCCCGGGGACCCTGTCATCTCAGAGATCCGGTAGGGGCAGGGACCCTGCCTGTCCCTGGCAGAAGGTCAGCACACACAGGGAACACGAGAGCCTTTCTCAAGGCCTGGACCTGCCTCCTGGTCTCAGGCCTAAAAGAGCATTTGACTTGCCCCTTCTCCACCCTGGGGAGGGCAGGGCTCTGCTCACGAGCACTTGCCTGGGGGTAATTACTGGGGTAATTACAAGTAGCACGTTCAGTTCCATCACCCAGGGGTTATGGAGAGCATGTGGGGAGGCACACCTGGTGCAGAGAGGCACAAGGATGCCTTTGTGAGGCCGGAAATAACCCGCCTGGGGCCTTTACCTCCCGCCAGGATCAGCTCCAGGCCCCAGGACAGGCACTCCAAGCCCAGTGCCAGCACAGGGATCCTTATTCAGAGGGCAGCAGGGGCCTGACCACAGGGTCTAGGCTTGGGCGCCTGAACCTCTCACCTGGTCTGTGTGAGATGGAGGCAGCCAGATGACCCTGCAGGACCATGGGTCAGATACCATGGAGGGGTTAGGGCTGCAGGGTAAGGACAGGGCCCCTCGGGGCTGGGCTCCTCTGTGCCCTGGGTGTGGGGCCCTGAGCAAGTGGATCGAGTCCCCTAACAGGGGCAGGTGGCAGCAAATGAAAAGCCAGAGATTCATGCTGGGTCAGTTGGAGAGGGCAGCATGGCATGCAGGTCTGGATGGCTCTGAAAGGGTAGACCCACCTAGAGCCTGACAGGGAAACAGGGTCTTTGCAGACGTGATCACCTAGGTACAGACCGTGGGACGAGGTCATGCTGCTGGGGGCTCTACACCCGAGGGCTGGTGTCCAGAGGGGAGAAGAGGGGATTCGGGACACAGGACAAAAGCCAGAGGATACTGAGCAGACAGCTGGGCCCTCTGGGATCTGGGAGAGGTGGCAGCGTGGGTGGAGGGGGCTGGAGGACCTCGGCCGGTGATACCTTGCTCTCAGACTTCCGCCCACCCGACCTGGGAAAGAGTACGTTTCTGTGGCTCTGAGCGCCAAGTCAGGGTAGACCCAGGAAGAGAACAAAGGCGTCCCACAGCAGGTCCAGCAGGAACATGATACAGGGGAGAGGGTGATGCTCCCACAGTGAGCCTGGGGGCACCCCAGGGAGGTGTGGCTGCAGCCGAGCCCTGAATCCCAAAACATTCCCCTTTGGGGGGCTCCCCAGGGTGGGATGCGGCAGGTCTGGGATCTGCAGGAGGGGGGCCCCACCCAGGGGTGAGCACAGGCCTGAGCAGAGCCAGGGTGGTCGAGCAAAGGTGAGCCATGGGCGGGGGGCTGGAGGTGAGGAGCCACTCTGCTTCCTTGCCCCCCGAGGATCCCATTCTGAGAGTGTGGCTCGCCCATTCGGGCCCCAAACACAGCTCATGGGACACAAATCAAGTAAATCAGGGCTTACTGAGCAGCTATTCCAAATGATAGGCTCTACCTGCCAGCAGGTGGGCTGGGCAAGCCCCCAGGGACCCAGGCCCAGGGGTGGGGGTGGGGGTGGGCGGTATAAAGGGCGGCCCATGAGGAGCCCACACAGCCTCTCGAGCCCCAGACACGGACCTGCGTGGCAGCCATGACCCCAGGGCCCTGGAGATGAAGACTCTGCTCCTGGCCACGGCCCTTGGCCTCATCACCGTGCAAGCCCAGGACCCCCTGATCTTCCAGGACCCCGACGTGCGGCTTCTGTGGGGTGGGTGGGGCTGGGGCCGCTGAGGGTGGTCAGGAGTTAGACCCCTTTTAGAGCTCAAGCCTGACCCTCCCCAGGCTATGGTCAGAGAACCGGAAGGTTCAGAGCCAAGAGGACCTGCATCTTGTCTCCAGGCCCTGGGACACGAGGATGTGGCCGAGGGAATGTGCCAGAACTAGCAAGGGACCCGGAGCCCCCAGGGGAGCCGGTGTCCACCAAGAGGCCTCAGACATGTGGGGGTGATGAGCAGCTGGGTGCTGGAGGTGTCTGGTGGGGCCTGCGGGTGGAATTATGAGGGGGTCAGGGTCGGGGGAGCTGGTCACAAGTGCTGCAAGGACATGTGTCTTTCAGGTTTCAGGCAAGTGGTATATTAACACTGTGGTATTGGAAAGGGGCACCTCAGTGGCTGAGGTGCCCCCGTACAGGTCTTGGGGCTGAGCAGTGGTGACCTGCACATCTCCTTGATGCTCAGGTGAGCATTTGCCCGGCTCTACCCCAGGCAGCACCAGCCTAGCTGCCCACCAGCCCCCCCATCCCATGGCCTCGGGCCCCACTCGGGGTCCCCCAGCCCTGCACTCAGTGTGGGGTAACACCGAACACCCACAGAGCTCTGGAGGTGGGAGGGCCCCAGGCAGGGCTGGGGTCTACTGTGCTGCCCTGAGGTCAGGACTAGAGGCCTCTGCATCCCCCCAGACAGGAGCGGACATCAAGCCGTTGCCCACTTGGCCTCTGTCCCGACCTCCAGGTCCAATGAGCAGTGCCACACAGTGGAGACCTTCCTGGAGAAAACCGATATGCCCGGCAAATACAGAGCCTATGAGACTCGGATGCTCAGGGGGTGGATGTGCCCCACCAGACCCGGAGCGCCCCCTCCCCAGGCAGCCTTCCTGCCCTGCCTCCACTGCCCCGGTGGCAGTCCTGGGCCGGGGACTTGGGACTCTGGTGCTGGGGACCTCAGTCCTGGGGCTCAGGTCAGGAGGCGGAGGCTGGAGACAGGTGGGCAGATCCAAGGGCATGGCAGTCGGGGGTGGGGGGACGTCTGCCACCCCCGAGCTCTCCTCCAGGGTCAGGAACCTGTGTCCACCCCGTGGCCTTCTGCAGTGGGCAGGAGCCACCTGCACGTGGAGGAGATACCTGTGAAGGACTACATTGTACTTTACTGTGAAGGACAGTTCAAGGGGGACGGGTTCAAAGTAGCTAAGCTCATGGGTGAGCTTCCTGCCACCCTCCACGCCCCCGACCCCCGGTTCCTCCCGGTCCGCTCCCTGACACTGCGGGCTCACCTGCATACCTCACTGCAGGTAGAAATCCGGACATGAATGCAGAAGCACTGGAAGCATTTAAGAAATTCCTACGGCACAGGGGACTGCCACAGAACATGGTTGTGCCAGCCCAGACAGGTAACGGCTAGCTCTGCCTGTGCCCCCGTCCCTTCTCGGGTCCCCTACTCTCACGGGGACACATCAGTGCAACGACATGTCTCAGGGACACAGGGGACCCCTCTAGGTCTTCGTTGTCCAGTGTGAGCTGCGGGTAGTGACAGGTCTGGGCCTTGTCTGGGGCGTCTTGTCATTCGGGCTCTTTCTTGGTTTCTATATAAAGATGCGTTCCCACATGTGATTAGGATGAGTGACCCCTGGAGGGACGTCCTGGGTTCCATAGGACTTCGAGGTCCCTGGGGGCATCCCAATCTGGGCCCAAGAGCCTTCTCTGCGGTGAGACCCCCCTCCCAGGGGTCACTCAGGATGTCTGTCCCCAACTGTCTCAGGGACAGAGAGGAACTCTTTTCTCTGTCTGGCGGGGTCATGGTCATTACGTGGAATTCGGGAGTGAGCGGCCAGGCTTTGCCCTGACCACACCCCATGCACCCCAAGAAGACATCTAGGCCGGCCTGAGTCCTGGTGATGTCCGTCCCGGCTCCTCCCTGAGGCGCTGGGACCCCCTCACCTCCCTCCTGCTCTGGGTGCTCCACATGTGCCCTGTCACCGGGTCTCTGTCACTAATATAGGAGCTGGAAGTGCAGACTCGCCTGAGGTACGCGGATCCATCAGATCTGCCGTGAGCACAGCCCAGATGGGGACAGAACGGGGACCTGGTCGCAGCCCCAGGGTGGCCCAGCCCGCTTACCTCAGAGGCATCCCCCCGCCCCCACAGCTTTGGGTAGTGGCAGATGGCAGAAGGACCCTCTCCCTCTGGAGCCCCCAGGAGCCACCCTGTACCCCGCATGGCCACCCCTCACCACCCCTGCCCAGGCCTCATGGACACCCCCTCCCTCCCAGGGCATGAGGCACGAGCAGCAGCGGCTCCATGGCAGCCCTGGGGCAGCAGCACCGCGACCCTATGTCCTACATGACACAGATGGAACCCCTGCCCCCGGGCCTGCCCGCTCCACCCCTCCCGGCCCCCTACCCTCTCCTGCTTCCACATAAAGAACTTCTCCAAACCCTAGTGACTCTGTCTGTCTGTGGTCCCTCGGGTAGGCTGGGAAGGCGGCGGGGTGGACGAGCCAGGGTAGGAGAGATTCGAGGACTGGTGATGTCCTGGTTCTGGACAGTGGTCCGCGGCCCAGCGGGCAGGAGGGTGCGGGCGGGGACAGGGTGCTGCGGCTCTGCCTGGGTGTCCTGCAGGGGCTTTCTGCAGGGCTGGCATCCACGAAGCTCAGGTTCTGTGGCTGGGGGAGGGAGCGGGAGGGTGACAGGTTCTGACCAGAGGTGGGGACACACGTGGGGGGATCACCTGGTACCCCCGTTCCCCACTGGCTGGAGGCCGTGGCAGGGATGACAGTGCAGGCCTGAGGCCAGGCTCCTCGGGGCCACCAGGATGAGGACAGCAGGACACTGGGACCCCAGCCAGGGTAGACTCTGCTCGTGACCCCACCCCAGGCTGGGCCAGACACAGACTCTGCCCGAGGAGGGGCCGCCTCAGGAGGAACTTCTGTTCATGTCCTGGTGTCAACATTGCAGTTTTGTAATGCATAGCCTGACACGCTGCTGGCTGGGGTCTCCCTTGTGATGGGAGGGGTGCACCCCACCAGCCTCCTGGAGGCAGGAGGTACGGGGAGTTCCCTCCACACCCCAGCTCAAGGCATTCCCGGGCCTCTCCTGGCACAGCAGGCCCCAGGGGCAGAGCACCAGGGACAAACTAGCTAATCTAAGCAGATAAAATTCAGTCCGATGACAGCGGTGCCCATGGAGTTCACTGGGATCCGGATAATCAGGTTTGAGAATGTGTGGGAACTAGGGGGCAGTGGGAACAGGGGCAGTGGGGATGGGTGCGGTGGGAACCGGGGGGCATGGGGACCGGGGCCAGTGGGCAGGCAGGGATGCTCGGGCCTTCAGACACAGGGCTGTGACCATAGGTGTCACTGATTTGGGACCTGCTGCTCTGGCTCCCTGCACACATGCACATGCACGGATACACACACACAGGCACACACGTGCACACGTACAGACACAAGCACACAAGTGCACACTCACAGATACACTCACACACAGGTACACATACGCACATGCACCGATACACACACACACACACAGGCACCTATGTGTACAACACACACGCGCACATGCACCAATACACACACACACAGGCACACACCTGCACACACACATGGCCACGCTCAAACCCAGAGGCCCCGCTCTGCGTCTCAGGCTGAATTCTAAGCCTTGAGAAGCCCTCCCTTTAGACGTGCGAACGGCTCAGGCCAAGGGTCCTCCAGGCCGGCCCGGATCCCGTGCACAGAACCGCCTCCCGCACCCCCTTGCCCAGTGCACAGCAGGTGTCCCCCGCACCAGCTGAGCAAGCTGCTGAAAGTATTGATTCCAACAGAGCATTTGTGCCCACCCCTCTGGGGCTCACATTGGGGGGGTGCTGCATCTCCTGGCTCCCACGGTCAGCCGTGTCCAGGGGTGTCCTCCTCGTGCAGTATCCCCATCCTCACATCTGCTCTGCTCCGACTCTCTCCCGCCTCCAACGTCCACTTACATACTGTGCCCACCCTGGGCCCACCTGGATGAACAGGGTCCCGGCCCTTAATCCATTCACGTCTCTCTGCTGTGAACCACACATATGCTCAGGTGCTGGTGCTTGATGGACGCAAAGGAATGACATGTGGTGTTGCTGAAGCACCAGTGACAGGAAGCTTCCAAGGGCCTCTCCGTGGGCAGTACCCATGCAGGGCAGATCCCATGGCAGCAAATACCCCTTCCTGCCACATGACAGTGATGGAGGGTCTGTGGTCAGTGGTCAGGGGTGTGTGAGGAGCCACGAAAGGGGACATGACAGGATGGCTGGCCCTCCTTGGGGGCAGAGGGAAGACCTCCCAATGAAGGAATATCTGAGCTCGTTGTGACCACGTGGGTAGACACACCCTAGCAGAGGGGCAGCAGGGCCAGGGATCAAGTGTTCAAAGAAGGTTCTGGGGCCTCATGGAGGTGGGGGTCACCTAGACTTTGAAGTGGGAACTGTATGGCAGCTCCCCCCACCATGCACAGGCACACGCACATGATCTCACACAGACACACATGCATGTGCACACATGTACCCACACACGTATACATAGACACACATGCATGCACACAGACACGCACATGTATACACACACATCTGCACCTACAAACGTGTGCACGGAGATACACACATGCACACAGAGACGAGCACATGGAAAGATTCATGTATACACGTGTGCACATGCATACACAGGCACATACAGATACATGTGCATGCACAGGCACACATGCATGCACACCACACACACACACAGACACATGTAGACACATGCAGACACGTATGCACAGACACACAGAAAGGTGCATGAGCACATGCAGACACTTGTGTGCACACAGACACTCATGTGTGCACTCCAGGATGATGCCATCTGCACTTCAGTGGAAAGTTCTGGGAGCAGAACGGAGAAGGACCGAGGGACAGGGAAGCAGAGACCCCTCAGGGGTTTTGGTCAGGAGACTCACGCCTGGTGCTCTGGAGCCTGGAATGAGGGAAGAGGCAGCAGGGCCAGAGGACGGAGGAAGGTGCAGGGCGTGTCCCCTTCCTGCTGTGGCCACCTCACTCCCCTCCTGCCGGCCTATGTGCCTCCGTTCTGTCCTCCTGTCTGACTGTATGAACCAGTGCGGCCGGCGTCACGCTAAGGAGCAATGGTTTCTGTGGGCATACGCGTGCTGTGCCTGGGATTCGGGCCACCTGTCCACGTGAGCCAGCAGGTGGGCAAACTAGGCTGGACCTCCACAGACGCCAAATGGCATTCAGGAAAACGCTACATGCAATGTAGGGCCGCTCCTCTTAGCAAACTACAAATAGAGTTTCCTTAACCTGGCAGGGCAGTGATGGCGGCGGAGCGTGGGGACCTGGTGGCCGGGGCGGGCTGGTACCAGGGAGCAGGGAAGGGTTTGCAGCTGCCAGAGCTTGGGAACCACAGGACCCAGGGGACTTGAAGCCATTTCCATTTGGGGACTCCACTGTCTCTGTGAAGACTCCCCAGGTGGTCACAGATGACAATAGTCACGAGTTGTTGGTATTGTTTTTAAATTTATTTTAAAAATTATGGAAACTCACCCGTGCAGAGAAGAGAGGATGGCAGATGACCCCCTCAGACACCGCGCTCAGTATCATGCTGTCCATGCCCCAGAGACCTGTCACTTTCCTTCTCCCCGGGGGGAGCATTCGAGAGCTGCCCCAGGCACCTCTCCCCAGCCTCTGGCACTAGAAGAATCCGCTCCTCTGTTGGGGTGGTGTGGCATGTGCCATGCCCACACCCAACAGTCGTCATGCATGAACACCCCTCAGTGGCCCTCGTACCCAGATCCACACAAGCGTGGTGGGTCCGTCCCTGCCTCAGTGGGTCTGGGAGAACCCAGGACGACTTGAAAATTCTCCAGGAGGCTCCAGTGAGCCCTCTAGATTCCTAAATAATGGGGACCGTCAAGGTTCATCCCTTCTGGCTCACAGAGAAGGGAACGGGATCGCACCTGCATTTGGATCTCCTTTCACGTAGCAAGTGTGTGCCCACAAAACAAAACACGTTTCACCCACAAGAGAGAAGATGATTTAAGAGGTCATTTCTGGGTGAAGTTGCCAAGGTCATTTGGACACACCCTGGTCACCCCGGGTTCCCGATGGGGGTGCTGCCTGTGTCCCTGCTGCCAGATGGTGGAGATTTGAGGAGCACAGAGGAGGCGGGGGTGGGGATAGAAGCAGGTTCAGTGTCCTCAAAGGAAGTGTTACCGACACAGGCGGCCCCCACCCTCCCCTCTGGGACCTGCCAGGAGCCGTCCAGGCCCCAGGGACACAGGGACCTTCCCGATTCCACTGGGAGGGAAGAGGCCTCCTATTGTCCTGGTGGAGGAAGCCCCCTGAGGGCCTGGGGATGAGCCCGGGGATTCCGGGAACCGCATGGGGGACTGGACGGTGCTGGCCCACAGGCCCCCGCCCCTACATAAGGACCCGAGCCCGCCGCTCGGCCTCGCTCACTCCCGGGAGCTCAGCGCAACCACAGCCGCAGCCATGAGGAGCCTCCTGCTTGCCCTGGCCCTCGTGTGTGGCATCCAGGCCATCGTCGTCCCCCGGACCATGGAGGACCTGGACCTCCAGAAGGTTCGAGGATGGCCGGGGTGGGTGGTGAGCTGCAGGGTGGCCAGGGAAGGGGGTCCTCCACAGGCTCCGGGGCATGAGCGGAAGCCATGAAGTCGGGAAACCTGCCCCTGGCTCTCCGCCTTCAGGGTGGCTTGTCATTTGGTTTCCCCAGTCCCAGAAGATTCTAGGGAACTCATGTGACTTGTACTTCAGACCCACCTGGGTAACAGGTGCGTGATTTCCAGTGTGGAAATCCTGTAGCCCCATGCCTGGTAGATGGCCAAGGGTCATCCGGGAGCCCACTGACTGCCACCCGCTTAGACTCGGCCCCTGGCCTGGGTGGGAGGGGGAGTCCTCTGTGGGGACGGGAAGGGGCCCAGAGGCAGCTCACGGCCCCTTCCCCAGGTGGCTGGGACGTGGCACTCCATGGCCATGGCGGCCAGTGACATCTCCCTGCTGGATGCTGAGACCGCCCCTCTGAGAGTGTACATCCAGGAGCTGAGGCCCACCCCCCAGGACAACCTGGAGATTGTTCTGCGCAAATGGTGGGTGTGCAACCTCTCCCAGGCTGGGGGCCAGTGAGGGCCTGGCTCCTGGGTGGGCAGGTGGGAGAGCAAGTAGACAGACAGGTGGGCGGGTAGGTGAGCGGGCAGGTGGATGGGCAGGGCAGGGTCCCAATGGGAGCGGCTCTGTGTGGGTGGTTCCCGGTGCCCTTGGGGCCCCTGCCCAGGGCTCTGAGCCAACAGGCCAACCACACAGGGGACCCAGGTCAGGACGCAGAGAGGCCTGTGTGGAGGCTGGTCAGCCGTGGGGCTGGGGCCCTGGGGCCCGGGCGGGTCCTGCCGTGAGCCCTGTCTGCCATGAGGCACCATAGCGAGGACCACTCAAATTCAGCATCCCCCCCCCCCCCCATTATGCTGTCACCGCCTTTCAGGGAGGACAACAGATGTGTTGAGAAGAAGGTCTTTGCAGAGAAAACCGAACTTGCAACCAGGTTCAGCATCGACTGTGAGTGTCGACTCACATTGACTCTGAGCTGCAGCCCCAGCCCCAGCTGCCCGGAGGCTGCTGTCCCTGCCAGGGTCGGGGTGGGGGAGGTGGGGGGTGCTCGGGGCTGCCTGCTCTGACTCGGGGGGTGCTCTGCCCAAGCCCTGGGCCACCAGCCTCATGTGGAGTGGGGTGGCCTCCTGTGCTCAATGGACGGCCGCCACCGCCCCTTACGCTGAGCTCCTGGACTCTGCTGGGCTGGGGCAGGGGTGGGGCGGGGGGTGCAGAGAATCTTCTACTGAATCCTCTGCCACAAACTGTAACATTTGAGGGGTTTTGTAAATTATAAAAAAAACACAAACGGAGAACTTAGTGGTAAACTTTAAACAAAGGAGACACAGAGATTTCTCATGGGTGTTCCCCCTACAAATTCTAGTTGTTTCTTACACATGAGACTTGCTTTGGTCCACCCTGAGCCTCCTCTTTTCCCTGGGGCCTATGTCTTCCTCCCTGCTCTTCCTCCCTGTCCTTCCTCTCTCTCCTTCCTCCCTCTCCTTCCTCTGCCTCCCTGCATCCCTGCTTCCCCTCCCTCTCTCCCTACCCTCCAGCTCCTGCACCCCCCAGGGTGGGGGCTCTGCTCTTCTGTTCCACCCTTCTGACCCACCACAATCCTGGCTGGCCACACACCTCTCACCTTGAGCAGGTGCTTCATACTGTACCACTCTGCCTCTCCTCTCCCTTTTCCTGCTGCCCCTGGCCATGTCGGTGCCTGGGGCCGCTGCACCTGCACATGGGAGGGACCCTCTTGCCAGACAGGACACCATCTTCACCCAGGCTCCTGTCTCCCCAGATGTGGAGGAGAACCAGATCTTCCTGCTGGACACGGACTATGACAACTACCTGTTCTTCTGCATGGAGAACACGAACGCCCCCCAGCAGAGCCTCATGTGCCAGTGCCTGGGTATGTGCTGACGATGTGCGAGGTCACCCTGAGTGCAAGGCTGAGGACCCCTGGCCGGTCCCTTGGGCCCCGGGGAGCAGACACAGCAGCATCCTGTTGGCCTTAGGGCCTGGAGATGCCACATTTTACCCCAGTGGTGGCTAAGTCCCCAGATTGCCTGAGAAATCCAAGATAAGGGGGCCAGGAGGCTGGTTGCAGGGTTGAGGGCTGGCTTAGTGTTACTGGCCTCATCAAAAGATGACTACTAATTCGAAGCTTTGGTGGATGGGCATGTTCGACAAAAGCACCACTGAAACTGTCATGTTCCCCCCTGAAATGGAAGCCAGTAGAATCTGGTGGCACGAAGCTGAGGCAGTCCTGGTTTGCCTGAGAGAAGCATTTTCTGTGGGGTCATATACACGTGTTCCTGTCAGCACACCAGCTATGCTGGGTGACCCCTGGTAGCCCGCGGCAGCAAGCCGTCTCCTCCCTTGTCCACACAGACCCCTGCACTGCCCTAGGATGAGGGGGAGGGGACAGGGACCCTGGAGCCCAAGACTGACCTCAACCCCCACCCCCCCACACACAGCCAGGACCCTGGAGGTTAACAACGAGGTCATAGGGAAATTCAACAGAGCCCTCAAGACTCTGCCCGTGCACATGCAGCTCTTGAACCCCACCCAGGTGGAAGGTGAGCACCCCACACCCCACACCTCACACCCCTGCTTTCACTCTGAGTATGGCTCACCCACCAGACAGCCATGAGCACTGGCCCCCCATCCCCCAGGCCTCCCTGGATGAGGTGGAGCAGGTCACAGCCCCTGAGGGGGGGTCCCCCTCCCCACCCCATGTCTGCCCCCTCTGGGCCAGGGGCTGTCCTGGCGACCTGTGACCCCCCCTCCGCTCTCCTCCCCCCACAGAGCAGTGCCTCGTCTAGTCTAGTGAGCTCCACCTGACCCATCTCCTGGGGCAGAAATTTCCTTGTCCTTTCGAAGAGGAAGCCAACCACCTGCTAGATGGTCCCCCTCCAATTTCCTGGGTCTGTGTGCTCAGGCTGGGACCCTGCTCTCTGACGACTCTAAATAAAGACACATAACCTCCCCTCTGTGATGTGTGTTGTTGGGAGGCGTCAGGGCTCAGGGTGCGTGGGGGGTGTGCTCCAGGAGGGACCAGCTCCTGGGGAGAAACTTCCTCAAGTTTCTCACGCACAAAACAGGAGAATCCACTTGAGCAAACTTTGTAAAATATTATCAGTGAACTAGGAGGAAAACTCATAGTCCTGAATCCTTAAATTAGTCAGCTAAGAGAAACTAAAATAAATGAATCTATAATAAAATCAGGTTAGAAAAAAAGCATTAAAATAAGGAAAATAAGGTGCCTCTGCCCCTAAGGCAAGGGTGGGGGTGAGGCTGGACAGACTTAGCTCACCTGTCAGAAACTGCTGGAAAAAAAATCCCCACAAATTTCCAGAAATATCAATGACCGCAGATGGAAAGAAATTTAATTTAAAGAATCATAAGGGATTCAGTTGTTTGGCTCTAATCTCATATACTTAAAAACCCCAAGTGGATGATTTTCACAGCAAATGAATGCGTCCAAAACAAATCCAAGAAGACTAGAGAAAAAGTGGTCAGGCCCCTCACCGAGGCAGAGGACACACAAGTGCAGAGCCTCCCGCCCGCCCTCTAGCCCCACCGCCGGCCTCAGAAGGGGGCAGACAGGCCCTTCAGGAGCAGTGGTCAGGAGTGAGCAGCTCTCAGCATGGGGGGCAGGCAACGCCTTCACATTCTCGTACCCCTGACAGATGAGCAGCAGAAGAAGTCCGTAGCACGAACAGCGTGCTTGCACAGCCAGAGGGACTGTCCCCTGCGCTTGCTATACATGTGGGCACGTCATCCCCATGACAGTGCAGGGGGGCAGGCAACCCGTGCCCCTACTGTTGTCACAGAGGTATAGCATGAGCCACCTGCCCGACACGGGGGCCACATGGGGCCGGCAGTGGGCCAGTGTCGCGGCGCACACCCACCCACCCCCTGCCTTTCCCATCAGGACACCCTATGCACCCATGCAGAGCCCCTGAATGACCTCATCGCCCCTGGATTCCAAAGGCGGAGCGTCTGTGTGAAGCTCAAACTAATTTCAAACAAACTATATTCAGATAATTAAAGAGGAAGAATGATTCCTATGTAGGTGACGAAGTCCTGCTAAGACTCCTTCCTGTAAATTCTCTAAATGGATAGGGGGCAGTTTCCAGGGTGTGCAGTTACGTGCTAACTTCTGTGTAAGAAAGAACGGAAATACACAAATGCGCAGAAACATGGACTAAGACACACAGGAAGTATGAGCAGATGCTGAGTTAGAAACCTATGGGGAGGAACGTGAGAGCGCGGGTGGGGACATTGGTGGGTGTAGATTTCATGCAATTTTAAGATTTGAACCAGTTCATATCTTCTGTATTTTAGATGTGAACTGAAATAAAAACCGAAAAGCAGCAAGCCATGAAATGATAAACAAGCAGAAATGAATGAATCTAACTTCTGTAAAATTGACCATTTCAGCTTTGATTTTTTTTTTTTTTTGGCCGGTGACATGCTTTAATGCCACCTGGCAATCGATCCATCATGAAAGGTGGTTAGTTCCAATGAGAGGGAACATAGACGGTGGTGGAAGGAGAAGCCTCGTCGAGCAATATTGGTCAGATGCCGTGCTTTCTGGTCACACCCTGTTCACTTTGCTGTGCACACCCCCACTCTGGGGTCTTGCCCCTGTGACAGTGCTCCACCTATTCATACTTTGATCTTCTGTAGACTATATTCTAGGGAAAAATAATTTTTTTAAAGATTTTATTTATTTATTCATGAGAGACACACACACAAGCAGAGACACAGGCAGAGGGAGAAGCAGGCTCCCTGCAAGGAGCCCGATGCAGGACTTGACCCCAGGACCCTGGGCAGATGCTCAACAACTGAGCCACGGGGGCATCCCAGGAAAAAGAAATCATAGCATCAACCTAATAATAATATTCGTGTTGGTGACAATACTGGTGTTCTTATCAGAGTCCAAATTGAAACAGATGGAACTTGAAAAGTGGCTTTGAAGGATTATGCATTTAGAAGGAGATCTGTCAGCAGAGAAGGAGGGAAGGGGCTGCGGCCGATGGGGCCAATCTCTTACCTACCATGCATAGTCATAAGAAGAAGGGATGGGGGGGGGTGGTGTGGGGAAGGATTCACGTTGTCATTGGAATAAAACCCAAAAGGTCAGGGTAGCAAAGTAGTGTGGCAAGAAATTTGTGTTGAAAAGTAATGGAAGATGAGGGTGGTATTTTAATTCAAAGTAAGTCTTGTTTAATAAATGACACACAGGCAGCTGGAATTGGGGTAGTGTGTGTGTCACAACCTGAGCTGGGGAGGGGGGGCCACCCCTCAGCTTGCAGTTCCCAGAAGAGTTTTTGCAAGATTTGTGTTGCTGCTTTCTTAAATGTTTGATGGAATTTAACAAGGAAGCCAACTGGGGTTTGAGATTTTGGTGGCAGGGTAGGGGGAAGATTTTCATCCACAAATTCAATTTCTGCAGTAGATCTACATCGATTCTGGTTATCCATTGCTTCTCTAATAAGCTTTGATACTTTTTATCTTTCCAGGAATTTATGCATTTTGTCCAAGTTATCAGAACTATTTTCATAAGGTCGTGCAAGATGCTCCCTTAATATCCTTTTTTTTTTTTTTTTTGAGAGAGAGAGAGAGGGAGAGAGAAAGAGAGTGTGTACATGAGTGAGGAGGGGGCAGTGGGAGAGGGAAAGAGAGAATCTCAAGCAGACTCCCCACTGAGCTCAAAGCCCAATGCCGTGCTCGAACCCATGACCCTGAGATCGTGACCTGAGCAGAAACCAATTGTTGGACGCTTAACTGACTGAGCCACCCAGGCGTCCTTTCTGATACCCTTTAGTGTCCACAGGGTCTGTACTGGTGTTTCATTCTTTGTTCCTAATCATGATACATGTCAACGACCTGGGTTTTCCTGGTTCATCTGGCTAGAGGTTTATCCATTTTCCTTATCTTTTCATTTTTTTCCTGATCTTTTCAAAGATCAAAATTGTTTTTGATTTTCTCTGTAGGTTTTCTGTTTTATATGTTATTGTTTTTTGCTATTACATTATTTCTTTCCTCTTGCTTATATTGGTTTCAAATTGTTCTCTTGGTTACTTAAGCTTCAGGCTTAGATTTTTCAATTGAGCATGTTTATGTGGCCTAATATAAGAATCAATGCCACAAATTCCCTTTAAAGTGCTGCATCCACATACTTTAATATATTTTGTTCTCATTTTTAGTTAATTCAAAATACTTTTCTTGGGTGATGGGCACTGAGGGGGGCACTTGACAGGATGAGCACTGGGTGTCATACTATATGTTGGCATATCGAACGTCAATAAAAAATATATATATATAATAAAAAATAAATTACAAAAATACTTTTCTGTGAAGGATCAAATCGTGTCCTTTGTCTATTGAATTCTTGAGGTTTCTCTATTGATTCACATGAGCTCTTTATATGTTAGGGAAATTAGATATTATATGTGTTATCAGTAAAAAATACTTTTCCTCAGTTTACTATTTCTCTTCTTACTCAACTTGTGGTGTCATCCCAATGTGTTTCCTCTAAAACTCCCCAGTGTTTCCTTTCCTGGCTTCTGACCACCATTGCAGGGTTTGGGTCACCCTTTAGAAAGGCCTCTTATGTTCTGAAATTGAATTCCTGGATTTTCACTGTTCCATTGTTTCCATTGTTCAATCTTTTGCTCCATCAGGACTTCATTTGCTTTAATTCATGAGTTAGGACTCAAGCTGTGTTTTCCAAATGTCCACCCCCTTCTCCCAAGACCATTTATTAACTACTGAGTTTCCCCACATTCCTGATTCTCATGTGTACTTGGTTCTGTTCAGAGACATTCCCTCCATTCTACTGGGCTGCCTGTGTGCCAGAGCCCCAGTGGTTTTGTTTTGTTTGTTTTGTCTTTGAAGTACAGTCGGCCCACACTGTACACTCAGTTCAGGTGTACAACATAGTGATTCAGCATCTCTACATGTTATGCTGTGCTCACCACAAGTGTGGCCACCACCTGTCATCATACCTGTACTGCAGTATCACTATGTTCCCTGTGCTGCACCTGTCATCCTCGTGACCTACTTATTCCATAACAGGAAGCCTGGACCTCCCATTCCCCTTCACTCATTTTGTACATCCCCCTTCCTTTGGCAACCACTTACTTTGTTCTCCGTATTTATGGGTCTGTTTCTGCTTTTTGTTTATTTGTTTTGTTTTTTAGATTCCACCTATAAATGAAATCATATGGTATTTGTCTTTCTCTGCTTGATTTACTTCACTTAGCAGAATACCATCTAGATCCATCCATGTTGTCACAAATGGCAAGATCTCATCTTTTTTTTTTTTTTTTTTTTAAGATCTCATCTTTATGGAATGTTCCAGCCCCGATTATGACATGCAGTTCCTTTGTTTGTGTCCTTTGTTGGGTCTTCAGGAGTGTAATTCTTTTTTCACATTGAGCTTGTATAATTTTTGTTAAATTTATTATTAAAAATAATTTTGAATTTTATCAAAGCCTTGATAGTTATCATCGGAAATGATCACATAATTTTTCTCTTGTGACCTATTACTACGAAGAATTTTATCAATAAATTTACTCATATGAATTATGCTCATGATCCTGGAATGAAGGTTTTATGTATTGCCCTCTAAAAGCATTATTGTGTTCTGTTTGATAATATTTTAGTTAGCAATTTTACACTGATCTTCAAAAGTGAGATCAATTTGTACATTTCTTGGTAGGTTCTGAAAACAGAGTCTTAACTTCATAAAAATGACTTGGATTTTTTTTTTTTTAAGCATTCAAATTAACTGTCCCTTGAAGGTGTGCTAGATTTTCCCTTTAAAACTATTTGGAACTGCTATTTTAGGGGGAAATAAATGCCTCCTAAATAACTTATTCTTCATTTTTCCAGTTTTTTTTTTCTAGGAAATTAGTCCATTAATACTTGATAGCTCTCTCACTACCAGGTTGGGTAGCTTATATTTTTCTAGAAACTGTCTATTTCATCCAAATTTTTTGTTTATTCCATGAGGTAAAGTAAATGTTTTCCTTCTATTGGTTCTTTACTTTCTTCTCCTTTTGTGATTATTTTCCCAGTAGCATTTATTATTTGATGTATATTCTCTTTTTCCCTTTTTTCTTGATTTGGGCATTGAGGGCTCCCTATTTTATTGGTATTTCTCAAGAAAACACCACTTGACCAAATATACAATTTTTCTATTCCCTGGTTCAGTAACTTCTGCTTTTATACTTGCAGTTTCCTCTTTATCCTTTTTTATGGTTATATTGTTTTCCCCCTAGTTTTTGAGTGGTACGGCTAATTAATTCATTTCCATTCTTTTTACTTATTAAAATTGTCCTTAGGACAACAGATTTTCCTCTCAGTGCTCCTTTACCTGGATCTCTCAGAATCTGATGTGCTGTGTGTTCATTTTCATTTTCTAAATATTCTGCTACTTTCTCTTTCATTCAAGAGTTGCCCCCACAATTTCCATGTTTTTGCAGTAAAAAGAATGATGGACTGGTTTAGCACATAAAGAGGGTAAAATCCAATTCTGATCATCCTAAAACATGAGTTGAAGTGTCAAAAAGTGTCTGCCCGGGTTTGTGGTCTGGGCCAAGTGTTTCTGGGTAGGTGGAGGGAGCCTGAGGAATAACAGGTCCAAGTTCAGAATTCTGAGTCCTACTGACTCTTTCCTTGTAAATATTTATCAGCACCGCCTTGGAGCCCTAACACTGAATAGTGTTCACCTCTTTCCTGTCCCACCCAGTTAGTTATCAGATCCTGCTGTCACTTGGGTTATTGGGAAGTCCCAGATGGAGCCAAAAATTGAGCCAGTGGGACACAAAGATCTATTGTAAGGAAGTGCCTGAGGACTCTGCAGAATCTGGCAGGTGTTGGGCTCACCCTGGGTTCAGGAAGATGGCCCAATACCAGGTTGATGAGGGCCCTGGGAGTTGGAAGCCATGTTCTGTTCCAGAACCAGTTTCCAGCTGACCTCAACAGCCCTGGATTCAAGGCCAGCCTTGGTTACTAACTGTGTGTAAATATAGGTCAGGGACTTGGCACATCCTACCTTATTCCTGATATCTGCACAGGAAACTGATTGGGAGAGGTCAAAAGTGACAACGGACATGAAAGCACCTTGGAAGGTAGGAGGGATTGTGAGAATGAGAAACTAAATGGCCTATCCAATATGAGTTAAAGAAGCCATTCATCCATCCATCCATCTAGCCAACCAACCATCCACCATCCATCATCCATCATTCCTCTTCTCAAACACCAATTGTGGTGCTGTGTGCCCTGTTTTTACAATCTTTGCTATCTCAACACTGCCTAAGTAGAGCCCCTTGAACAGTCAACTCTGGGATGAATGCTGCAGAGGTTTACTACAGCAGGTATACAGGTATACCTACAGTATAGGTAACTTTCAAAATGCAAAAACAATTGTTTCTGCTACACAACTATGGATCAAATGACATTGTTGGTGATGTAACAACGTGTGTCAAGTAGGGCTGACAGATTCAGCTGATAAAGAAACAATGACTCCTTTTTAGATTCAGAAATTGTATTATTTACATGGACAGCAAAGCAGGATAAGCAAGGGTATCAACCCCCATGTCCCTTGTTTTACAGGATAACACCATATCCAGAAGGATCTGGATACAGCAATGCATCAATAGTGGCGGGAAGCCCTGTTGTTGAGAAGTCCCTTCTAGACAAGGCTAAGTAGCTTTGTCCTGAGAGGCAGAAGCCTCCTACTGCATCAGAACCTGGGAGGAGCTGAGACTCTCTGTGGCAGCCTCCTAGGAAGATGTGGTGACAAGTGGGAAATGCTCTCATAGCAGTTCTCCTAGGCCCCCCGGGGTCTGTGTTCCAGAAGAATCACAAGGCATCTATCAAGGCTCATATTTAGTATGGTGTAAATCTGCCTATATGAACATGTGCAAGGTGGCAAGGATGCCACCGGGAAACCAGGCCCTGACAGTATGGGCCCCAAATACTTGGGAAAGCTCTTCTCAGAAAGGGGCCCCTAAACCTGGTCTTGAACATGGAGGATGGGTTTGCCAGCTGGCATGCTGCAGAAAGGCCTTCTGTGGGAAGGTTTACAGCTCTGCTGGCCTCAGAGGCAGGGGAGTGGGAGCATCAAGGGGGATTCCGGAACTGTAGTTATGGACTTGGAGCAAAATTCAAAGCTAAGGCAGAGAATGCAAGAGCTTAGCCCCTAGATAGGCAGCTAGTGAGTCAGCATCTATAAATCTTGAGAGAGCAAGAGATTTCTGGACAAGCCCACAGGATGCGAGCCCCACTGGGGAAACCTTAACCCGGCTTAAATCAGAATCAGAGGTGGAGAGAAGTAGCCAGTCAATAGACTTCAATCCCCCAACTCAGAGGTTCTGCCTTAGGTCTTGAAGGAGGCCAAGTACATACCCTCTCTGTGATTGTGATGCACATTCTGTTTAGAACACTTCCCAGCAAGGAGAGTATCTGTCTTTATTTGTTTGTGTTTTTGGTATCAGAGCAACATGATCCCATTGACATGTAGGACTTTTCCCTCTGTGGTGTGCCTGGAACAGGGTGAGGCTGAAGGTGGGAAGGCCATGTAAGGGGCAAGCCCAACAGCACATTTACTAAAGAAACATGAAGTTGAGGAATAGGGAACTGGCAGTGAGAACAGAACAGAGGACTTGGACAATTTACAGGTGAAACACAAAGATCAAGTGGAGGAGGATGGAAAATCCAGGGATGACTCGCAGGGCCCCTCCCTGAGATGCAGGAAGGGTCAGGTCTCCAGAAAGGAACCAATTCAGAGGTGCTTTGGGTGGGAGCTGGGGGGGTTTCCAGGTGCTGGTGCCTACTGGGGAGTTGACCTGGAATTCAGGAGATTCACAACCGAAAAGTGAAACCTAGAGGTCAAGAGAGGGCAGCCAAGACCCTGGGGAAGAGATGAGACCCCTCAGCAGCAACAGAGCACAAAGGACAAGCACTCTGGGCATGGGGAGAGATATGGGGGGTCTCTGGAGAAAGAAACAGCCCAAATGAGAAGAACCCCAAAGTTGGAAGACGTGTTTCCAAAGGAGAAAGGACAGGTCAACAGGCCACACTGGTGGAGTGCCCACCAGGGGACAATCGCTAGAGACCACCTTTGAGTCTGCAGGGTGTCAGGCTGGGTGGAAACCACACCGGGTGGTGGTGAGGCTGATGGGTGGGGCGCCATCGTCACCCCAACCCTGGGCCATGCGGTGCAGGGAAGAAAGAGCCAGCAAGGGTGAGGGTGGGCGGACGCCAGGGGTGGGTCTCCTTCTTTGTCATTCTAAGTGTTTCACCCCCACGTCCTGACGACATCCTCCTTTTGAGGGGAAGCTGTTGGAACAGACTCCTAGAAGGACACAGGGGACATTTTGTTGATGACAAGCCGGCACCACCGCCCACCCGGTGAGGTCCTGTGGCCATCGTGGCAGCGGGCAGGAGGGAAACGGGCCTACTCCAGGCCGGTTCAGAGCAGAGACAAATGGGAGGCCAGGCGACGGGAGGAGCAGGGCTTCCCCAACCGTGCTGCTGGCCTCCTGGCCGCAGGCTGAGCCTACAGTCTGTGATGGACACGGGGCGCCCCTCTCCTCCTGTCCACCCCACCGAGCCTGGGGATGGCCACACGTGCAACCTTCAGCCACCTGGGGCCAGTTTCCACAATTGGACAGCAGGCAGCACTACCTCATGCCCATCACGCCAGCCGTGCTCGGTCCCCAAGTGGACACTAGCCATAGCCCCTCCCCTGCACTCGTATGGGGTCCGCCCCAGAGGCGGCCCGACGGTGCCAGGCAAGTTCCCCCGCAGGCAGAGCGGGCACAGTCCTGCTGGCTCAGTGAGGCTGGTCAGATTGCCCACGACCACCTGCCAAGGGTCCCGGCCTGTGTCCCTCAGGGACTTCGTTTCTTCCGTCAGGCTCGTGTGTTGAAGGAGCATGTGAGGCATCGCTCCTTTTCTGGGTTTTCACTTGGCAAGGGCAATGCATCACGGCTAATATAAAATTCCATTCTTGTCAAGATTCTGTGACTTTTAGAAATTCATGGAATTATTAGAGCAAGACGTAAGGTCTGCACATGCCAAGTCCACCCAGGCCACGGTCACAATGCTCCGGCAGGGACCGTCACTCCTCCCTTCCTGAGGACCCCGCTGTCCCCTTGTCGGGGTGCCGGCATCCTCAGCCCCTGGGCCTGTGGGATCGTCTAACACTGCTGGACATGAGGGCCTTCATTTTCCTTTCTGGCCAACGGGCTCCCGACCCGGGTCAGAAGCGGAAACTGCATTACAGCCAGGTGCTCACAAAATTTCAACAGAGCAACTGGCATTGGGATCACGTGAGGACAGTATTAATGCCCACCGGGGACAGTTTGTGAACACTGACGAGTACCGGGAAGGTACGGATCAGACGCGGCCAGTCAGCAGCAAATTAGCCGGGTTCTTTCTCTTCTTTTCTTCCTCTAAATCCTGTATGACTCTCTCACTTCCCTCTCTCATCAAAGCCCCTGGCTCCCCCTGCACGAGCGGACACTCTCTGGCCCCTCTGGAGCCTGTGCTCTCCGCCTGCAATCTGAGACCCCAAAATAAAGGCCTGTGTTCTTTTTGGTTTGGGCTCCTGAGTGACAGGCCTGGGCTGAGTCCCAGGTCCCAGGTCCCAGGTGCCGGCCCCTGGCCCACCCACCGCACCCCCATGTCCACCTGCCCACCCCGGAGCCGGTCAGCTTGCTGGCCATGCCTTCAGGGCCCGATGACCCAGGGCCTGGATGGCCAGGCAGGCGCAAGGAGGGGGTCCTCCTGGAGCACAGCAGAGCATACAGCTGCGTCCAGCCCAAGGGCGCATGTGCTCGGGATAGCTGTGTGAACTGCACACACACAGGGAGGGACCGGGAGTGTGAGAGTCTGTCCCTTGTGCAGGACACATGGCCACCATGTGGCAGGGCACATCGCTCACAGACTCCGGGGCTGGCAGGGGGCTCTGAGGCCACTGGCTGAGCCCGGGGCCCACCCTCCAGATGCAGCTGTGTCCACTGCTGACTCTGACCTGTTGCCCAAGATCGCGACCCCAGAAGTGATCCCAACGCTGGCCGGCCTAGGGCCAGACCCTCTCCTCTGGGACCTGCCAGGAACCATCCAGGCCCCGGGGACACGGGGATCTTCCTGCTTGGACACAGTGGGAGGTCAGTGACACTGTCACAGAGAGAGGGTTCATGCTGTCCTGGAAGAGAATGTCCTCGTGACCCTGGGGATGAGACCGGGGGATTCTGGAAACCACATGTGCGGGGGAGGCTAGACAGTGCTGGCCCGCAGGCCCCCACCCCTACATAAGGACCAGAGCCCACTGCCTGGCCTCGCTCACTCCCGGGAGCTCAGTGCAACCACAGCCGCAGCCATGAGGAGCCTCCTGCTTGCCCTGGCCCTCGTGTGTGGCATCCAGGCCACCGTAGTCCCCCGGACCGTGGAGGACCTGGATATAAGACAGGTACAGGGGTGTGTGGGGGCGTGCTGGGGAGCTGGGGCCAAGGGTGGCTGTGGGAGGGCAGGAGGACCTGACTGCAGAGATCTAAGGGGAGGCATAGAGCTGGCGCACATCTTTGTCCCCCTGAATGCTGGCTCCAGCCACCCCCATGTTTCCCCCTGGCTCCTGGGGTGGTCACCTTGGACACCCCGAATGGAAGCTTAATCAGTGTAGTGCTGGGGTGGAAAGGGCCGTTGTTCTAAACATGTAAGAACCCCCATGCGGGCATTGGCACATGGCTGGTGATCCTCAAGTGTGCCCTGAGTCCTGATGCCCATATTTGCTGTGCCACCTGAGAAACATGTGTAGGAAACCATCCAGTGGCCTGGGGTGAGAGGGGGAGCCACTGTGGGGGCAGGAAGGAGCCTGGGGACAGCTCACGGCCCCTTCCCCAGGTGGCTGGGACATGGCACTCCATGGCCATGGCGGCCAGTGACATCTCCCTGCTGGATACTGAGACCGCCCCTCTGAGAGTGTACATCCAGGAGCTGAGGCCCACCCCCCAGGACAACCTGGAGATTGTTCTGCACGAACAGTGAGCGTGCAAGCCCCCCTCCCAGGCTGGGGCCAACAAAAGCCTGGCTCCTGGGTGGGCAAGTGGGCAGGCAGGTGGATGGGCAGGTGGATGGGCAGGTGGAAGAGCAGGGCAGGGTCCCAATGGGAGTGGCTCTGTGTGGGTGGTTCCTGGTGCCCTTGGAGCCCCTGCCCAGGATTCTGGGCCAATAGGCCAACCACACAGAGGGACCCCAGGTCAGGGAGGCTCCTGTGGAGGCTGGTCAGCTGTGGGGGTGGGGCCCTGGGGGCCCAGGCAGGTCCTGCCGTGAACTCTATCTGCCCCTGGAGTGGGGGTGGGAGCTCAAGGAATTCTGAGTGCGACCCACAATGAGGTCCTTGGCAGAGCTGTAACCCAGCCCCTCACAGACGGGTCAGTTTGGGCTGACACATGTCCACGGCCACTCGGCAGGTTTCCTGGCTGGCTCTGTCTACCCCATTGTCCACCTGCCCGAGCCACCCACTCAGAGCCACGGGACCACTCACGTTCAGGCCAACACCTCAGGCATTGCTCCGAGCCGGCCTAGGGCCAGGCAGGGCTAGGTGGCCTCCTGTCCCTACCCTGGGGTTCATGGATGACCCTGCCACTCTCTGGCTTTTCAGGGAAAACCATGCATGTGTCAAGAGGACCATCATGGCCCAGAAGACTGAGGACCCAGCCGTGTTTACGGTCGACTGTAAGTGTTCCCACGCCATGCCTGTGGAGCCACCCTCCAGTCAGCACCCCCAGGCGGCCCTGGACAAGCAGTGACCCCTCCCACGCTGGGCCCACTCGGGGCCTGCTCTGAGTCCTTGCCACATCTTGGCAGCAGGGAAGAGACAGGACCTGCTTCTCCTATGCCATTGCCACAAAGGGCACTCCTGGGGGTGATGAGCCCTGGGGATCTCACTCCCTCTGGAGCCCAGTTTCCTCCTGGCCCCTTCACCCCCTGCTTGGCATCTGGCTGGCCATGACATCCATGTTGCTATGCAGGTGTAGGTCAGTGAGGGTGTAGGTCTGAGGGCAGGCAGGTGGCGGCTTCTCCTTGGAAATGTCCACAGAAACCAGACCTGTGGGCAAACACACTGTGGATTTGCCTCTTGGTCCTGGAACCCACTTCTGGAACGTTCTGGACCTTACCCCTGCACCTCTGGCCTTTCTGTACGGCACCAGCACTGCGCCCTGGGCCTAGCAGCCTCCTGCCCTGCCTCGGTCTCATCCACGAGGGGCCCCAGGCCTTCCCTATGGATTGCAGCCCGCCCCTGCCACCAGGGCCCACCTGCCCTCCCCCAAGTTTGTGGGGCCTGCAGCCTCTGACACTGTGTCACACTGTCTTCCTCTGAGAGGCAGTGCGCATGGTGGGTGGGTGCGGTCTCATCCCCAGAATGGCCTGGCCACCAGGGGCAGCCACTAACCACCCCCAGGCCTGGCCCATACCGTCCCTTCCACACCTAAGAGCGGGTTCATCTGCAGGGCCTCAGGTCTACCTGAAAAGGTGGTGGGAGTCTCCAAAGAGCTGGACAGGGTGTGGTGGGGGCCCCCACAGACTGGGGACCCCACACGCTCCCCCTGGCTCACTGCCTCTGAAGAACGGAGGCATCACAGCCCTACCTGGTGCAGTGACTGTTGCTTTCTGTCTTCTGCTTGTTGCTGTCCACATAGAAACCCCAGCTCCAGTGGGCACCGGTCCTGGAGCATCTTGTCATTGCTCACAGGACCCACAGGCACCTGTCCTAGCAAGGGGGGGCGGTCACCTGGGTCCGAGTGCCTGGGTGTGTGGACAAATAGCCGGATGAATGAAGGGCACAGCCAGACATGGGGGACCTGCCTGTTCTCAAGCAGGGCAGTTTCTCCGTGAAGGGCCTCCCTGGAGTGCAGGCATTTGAAAGAACCGTTTACGGTCTTGGCGCAGGTGCAGGCGGTGCTGGTCTCAGCAGCCAGGGCTCCCCCAGCCCCCCCATGGGGGCCAAACCCTGGTCCCTCTGCAGCTCGGGGCTCGTGGCAGCAGCCGTGGAAATGAGGGGCAGGGGGGCGTCCACTTGGCGGCGGGGAAGCGGCCTGAGGCTGTGAGGGAGGTCGGAGGACCCGCAGATTTCAGGGCTCTGTTCCCGCCTCTCTTCCAGACCAAGGGGAAAGGAAGATTTCCATGCTGGACACAGACTACACTCACTACATGTTCTTTTGCATGGAGGCCCCACTGCCCACCACCCAGAGCGGCGTGATGTGCCAGTACCTGGGTACGTGGCGGAGTGGCGCAAGGGCACCTGCGAGCACCCCAGCCCCGGCCCGGCCCTCGTGGGTTGCGTTAGGTCATCAGGGGGATCCGGTGTGGGTGACTCTGGGTGAAGGGATGGGCTGGGGCAACGCGGGGACAGGCCGAGGGGGTGCTAATGGTGAAGACCACGGGTTTGTCTACGGTGGAGTGGCCGCGCTTAACACAGGGTGGAACGGGTCAATGTGGATCCAAAAATAGGGAAGAAGTAGATTTTTAAGGATTTTAAAAATGTTCAGATATGAAAGCAACTTAGAAGGGTGACATTCAGGTGTCAGACAGAGGTGCATTACAGCTCCCAGGGGACCACAAGCTGGGGTAGCAGAGGCCTCCGGTCCGCACACCATCAGCCTCCTGGGCCAGGACCCCCTGCAGCCCAGGGTGGCGAGCCGTCTCCTCCCGTGTCCACGCAGACCCCCTGCGCTGTGCTGGGAGGAGGTGGAGGGGACAGGGACCCGGAGGTGGGTGGACTGAGCCCCGGAGGCCTCCCTGGTAGGTGACCTCAGGATGCCAGTGTGTCCCTCCCACATTCAATTCCTGGGTGGGGTCCTGTGCACCCCAAGGAAGTCCACACAGCCCCGCGGCCCCAGGACTGACCCACTGCCCCTCCCCCCCCCAGCCAGGACCCTGGAGGTTGACAACGAGGTCATGGAGAAATTCGACAGAGCCCTCAAGACTCTGCCCGTGCACATGCGGATTGTGCTGGACCTGAGCCAGGGGAAGGGTGAGCTGGGGCCCGAGCAGCCCCCCGGGTGTGCTGACCTAGCTCTGGGTCCCAGGACAGCATCTTCCCTCACTGGTGGCCCCCCGTCCCCCAGGCCTCCAGGGACGGCAGCAGGAGGTCACTGCCCCTGAGGCGGGGTCCGCCTCCCCACCCCATCTCCATACCCTCTGGGCCCGGAGCTGTCCTGGTGACCTGTGACCCCCCCACCGCTCTCCTCCCACACAGAGCAGTGCCGTGTCTAGTGAGCTCCCGCCTGACCCATCTCCTGGGTAATGTACGAGCCCTGTCCCCGCCCACCCAGCCTGGGTATGTGCGCGGGTTGGGGGCATCCCAAGGGACCCTGGGTCCCCTCCATCTGGACCTGGCTCCTCTGCGGGAATGGCTGGAACCTGGCGTCCCTCCCGGTGACTGCGGGGGCCAGGCTGGCCGCATGCCCACTCTCTCTCTCCAGTGGTCTCTCTGGGGTGTCCTTCCCATGTCCCCGTCAGGCTCCCACGTGATGTCCCCATGGCCTCTCCTGGGTGAGGTGGGGCAAACATAGGGGGGCTGGCGTGGGGTGACCAGTCCGCAGCCTGAGGCGGACAGGCCGGGCCCCACCCTCAGGGTCCGATAGGCTCCTCAGGAATCACAGGGGAGCCCCCGTCTGTTTCAGGGCCCAGAGGCGACATCACCCCTTCTGTTCTCCGTCAGAGGAATCAGGGGGGATGGAGCCCCAGGTCCTGCCAGTCCTGCCCTCCCAGTCCCCAGGCTCCTCGGAGCTCCAGCCTGGCGTCCCCTGCCCTGAGCCTCTCCTCCTCCAGCAATAAAGAGATAAACCAGAGCAGTCTGCCTGGGTCTTTCCTGGTCAAGGTGTGGGGGGTGCATGGGGTAGGGGGTGCGGGGCAAGGGGGAGCAAGATTTGTGGGGCAGGGGGTGGGGTGACACACAGGGTGGGGGGAAGGTGCACGGCTCGGGAAGAGGGTGAGGCACAGGGAGGGGGACGGCAGTGTCAGCATGGGTCCCAGCAGGACCCTTATTACTCCCCACCCCAGTGTCAGTCTCCCATTGCTGCGCGTGTGGCATTCCTCTCGTCCCGAGACCGTGGAAGCCCTAAGTGCGGACAGGGACAGGGCAATTCACCTGGAGAATCATGACTTTTCAATTCTGCTTCTTGAAAAAGACGTGTCTTGGAGGCCGTCCTGGGGGTGGGGGGGCGGGAGCCCCAGGGCAGGAGGGGACACAGCATGTGCTGCAGAGGGACAGACGCACATGCACCAACATCACACGGCAGCCGCTTCATCCCCATCCCCATCCTGTGAGGACCCCGGGCCCCCACCACGGGAGCCACTGCGGAGGTGACCCGCTGCACATCCCTGAAGTGCACTCCCGAGCCCTGGCCTGAGTGGGGGCCTTCTGTCCATCCCCACTGGGTCCCTGGGAGGCAGAGCTCTCCATCCTCGCTGAGGGAGGGGGCATGAGCTGGTCAGAGGCAGAGCTGGACGTGACCCAGGCCCCTCAGCTGCAGCCCAGCTCTGAACCTGAACAAAATCCCTTCTGAGGGGAACACAGCAGGTTCTAGCTTCCGAGACACAGGCAGTGGGATTCCCACAGGGTGGGTGGGAAAGGAGCTCATCTGGGTGAGAGCCGGTGTCCCCGTCGCAATGCTCGTAGGGACCATGTGGCAGGGAGGCCTCCGCGCTGAGATCAAGAACACGGGCGGCAGGCTGGCCTGCCTGGCGCCCTGCTGTCATTGGTTTGTGGGGATCCTGGGTCCCTCACTGTCCTGTGTCTGGTTCCTGGGTGCAAAGTGGAGCGAGCAGAAGGAACGGGCTCAGGGGGTGGCTGCTGGGACCCAAGGGCTCAGTCTGCACCCTGTGTGCTCAGTCTCTGCCAGCTGCCAGCACGGCACCACCACTGCACCCAGTTTGTCCTACTGCCACCATCCGGTCCCACCACCACCATCCAATCCCACCGCCGCCATCTGGTCCTGCTGCCACTAGGTCTCACCCGGCCACCACCCCACCGCCCAGCCCACCCTGAGCCTCGAGCCCCAATGTCAGGGTCAGCCCAGGTGTGCCTGATAGCTGGCACTTTCTGCTGGCCCTCCTGCCACTGCCACTGTCAGTGAAAGCCAGTAAGGCCACCTCCCCTCCCAGTTCCTCCCTGCTAAGCACCTGTGACAAGCCCTGAAAATAACTCCACTCTGGAAGGCGGATGAGGAAGATGGTCTGGTCTAGGACCCCAGGATCGGGCTATGGGTCCCCCCACTGTAGAGAAAAGATGACCCCGGCCTGGCACTGGAAGGCAGCCCAGGGTGGCTCACTCCCTGCCTGGATCACACCAGACACCCTCCCATGACAGCAGGTTCACCCAGTGCCTGTGGCCACAGAGGTCCACAGGGGGCCCTTCAACTGGAAGCCATCCCTGGACACACTCCCCTTTCACAGGAGACCAGGCCTGAGACGCCCCTTGCCTGTGAAGCCTGGCCGGGGTGGAGATGGGAGGGTGGGGGGAGCACCAGCAGGGATGGGGTATGGGGCACAGGGGACAGGGAGGCCCCCCGGCTGCACCAGGTACACGTCCTGGCATTGCACGCTGAGGCAGCCTGCCCTGCACACTGCGCCTTCCTAGGGAGCTGTTGTGACCGGGACCCAGAAGCTCCTAACCAGCAGCCAGCCAGGGTCACCGTCACATGGGCACCAGGAAACCCCATCCGGAGTGACACCAGACAGTGAAACGTAGGAAATCTCAGCACAAAATGAAAGTCCTAGGAAGGAGCCAAAGGAGGCAGCGGTGCCCAGACATGCACACAGTGCGCAACCCAGGGGCAGGACAGCCTCAAGCCACAGGTGCCCGCACAGAGGAAGGTCACCAAGGGCACCCCGCAGCTGTGATCGAGGACAGTGGACCGGCCGCGCGAGACCCAGCAAGGCTGGCTCCCAGCGAGGACGGCTGCCACAGGTGGAGACCACAGGACACAGCAGCCCAAGGTGTGTGCCACGCACCGGGCTTCAGAACCCCTGGGGCTAAGGCTGGGGGACCCGAACTGGGGCAGACAGATGGACAGCTCAGGATCAGGCTGGGGCGTAAGCCCGCCCCAAGCAGCCATGCATGAGGGAGATGGCAGGCGTGAGGTGAGTGAGGGCGTCGGAGCAACCCCTGCCAACTGCGCGGACAACACGCCCGCACGGAGCTCACCCCCACGTCACAGGGCCTGCCGCGCTTACCCCGGTCCTGGCTCCGACACCTGGCTGCGGGGCATGGAGGGTTCAAGGAATTTCCGGAGCAGCTCACAGGAGTCAGAGACACACGAAGAAAGTCGTGTCACAACATTCACGGTGCTTAACACCCATGAGAGATGCAGAGGACAGTGACATGGAGAAGGGACCACGGTCAGGAGGGCAGCATATTACCACTGTGCTTCTGGGGCTCAGGGCCTGTGAGCTTGGTCAGCCAGGGTCCCTCCCCTTCCGGTCCTATCCTCTCCTGTCCTCTCCTCTCCTGTCCCATCCTGCCCCATGTCCCATCCTGTCCCGTACTGTCCTCTCCTCTTCTGTCCTCTCCTGTCCCGTCCTGTCCCATCCTCTTCTGTCCCATCCTCTCCCATCTTGTCCTCTCCTCTCCCGTCCTGTCTCGTCCTGTCCCATCCTTTCCCATCCTGTCCTCTTCTCTCCTCTCCTGTCCCATCCTCTCCCGTCCTGTCCTGCCCTCTCCTGTCCATCATGTCCCATCCCACCCTGTCCTCTCCTGTCCTGTCCCGTCCATGAGCCAGAACTGCTGGTACCTCTAACCAGCGTGATTCCTGTGTAGTCTAAGCTTATCAAATAGCTTTTCTTCTCCAACCTACTGAGATCCTAAATCCAGCCGTGCGCCTCCTGCTTCCTGCCCGCTGGCCCTTGTTGCTGGGAAAACCCAGTTGGTTCCCACGGATCCTTGACTCACTGCTGGATCCCAGGTGCCACCCTTCAACTCAGGGAGTCTTGCTCTCACTTCTGAGGGGCTGCTGGTCCTGGCCTATGGGGTACTGGGTCCCACGGGATGGGGAGCGGGCGTCCCCCACCATCTGTCCCCAAAGTTCAGATAGATCAAAGCGCAGTAGAGCTCAGCCATGAAGCTGCCAACCAGCGACGTGGTGGGAAGCATCTGGTGACAGTGAAGCGTCCCCCACCCTCTTCCAGGGATGTGTGTGCAGGTCGGCGTTCCGGGACATCTTCACAGCCTCTCAGGCCTCCACCTCCATGGCCTCTGCATCCCCACGTCTGTGGCCTCTTCACCCCATTGTTCTTGATCAAGCTCAGCATGGCTCGCCCAGGACCTTGGGAGGTCACGTTGTTGAGTCTGGGGGGGCCTGACCCCCCCTCATCTGCAGGGCTCACAACACCCTCTTTACCGATGTCCTCTCTGTAGGGGCTGCTCCTTTCCCTTCCCTTCCCCTGGGGGCTCCTTCCTGTTCCCATCCCAGCCCCCATGCCAGCCCCCAGGATGGCCCCCAGGACAGCCCCTAGGACGGCCCACACGCCAGCCCCCACACCGGGGCCCTAAAGGCATCTGCTCATTCCACCAGTGGCTCTTTCTGTACCGGGCCCCGGGGGTGAGTGTGTCCCAAGCATCCCTATGCTGCCACCAGCTCCAAAGCAGCAGCTCCAGGCCACGGAAGGTGAGTGGCAGGTGTTTCCGGGGCCCACACACGGCTCTGGCACTCTGCTCTCTGCTTTAAGATCAAGCTTGCAAACGGCTGATGCCAAAATCCTCTGTGGAAGCTGGCAAGGCCACTGTGCTTCCCTGGGCTCCTACCGCCTGCCCCCTGGGGACCGCTGGCAGCACACAGCGCTCACCCAGTGACCCGGGGCTCATTTCAGAACGAGGCTTCTCCAGCACTGAGCACCAAGCTTCGGTGGGAACCCCAAGATGACTTCGCACAGAATGTTCTAGATGGGGGCTGCAGGGTGGGCTGCGCTGGCCTTTCTGCGGAAGAGCAGGGGCTTCAGGTGGCCTCAGATGAAACAGCGTGCGACCCCTCCTGGGACGGGAGCTCCCAGAACGAGGATCGGGACGACAGTAAGGGAGTGTGCAAGAGTGCTGGGAAATTGCACGTGGGCAATGAGAATTTTTTTTAATTGTGGCAAAGTATACAGAACATGAATGACATCACCTTAGCATTTTTAAGTGCACAGCTCAGGGGTGTCAGGGCGCATGCTCAGTCCTGTGCTGTCCCCTCTGACGGTCACTGGAACGTGGTCCTCTTCCCACCCTACTGCTCGTGCTCTCTTTCTCTCAGATCAATCAATTTTTAAAAATCTATTTTTTTTAATAAAAGAGAGAGTTTGATGACACATTTGGGACTATTTTGGCCCGTTCTATTTTATATGCTACGATAATGATGTGCGTAGTGACTATGAGTGCAAGCACACCAAGTGCCTGGAGCTCTGGGGGCACAGGGAGGCGGGGGTCCACCGGCTTCATCAAGGGTTTGTACGGGGAAGGGGCCCCCACCAGAGAGGGGTATTCTTTCCCGAAGAAAGGTCACCCACTAATGTGCAGGTTTGAGGGCCCCTGGCACTGCCATCACGGCCATGCCCCGTGTCCCGCTGACGTGTGCTCCCGAGGCCACGCTGCCTCCTGGTCCTGCTGGAGCCCAGCTACAGGGAGGGGTCCTGGGGAAGCAGGGCAGGCTTGCACGCAGCCTATCTCCCTGAGCAGAAGCCCCTGACCCTCTGTGGCGCCAGGAGATCATCCTGAGGGGTGTAGTTCCCACTCCTGCGTTTACAGGCCCCCCTCCTCCCGCCCACTTCCACAGCACAGGGGTCCTGGCAGGAAGGGAAGTGCCCGTGGGGCCCAGTCTCCTCCAGGCCCCACTTGCTGGGGCAGCAACCTGAGAAAGTGGGACCCCGGGGCCTGGGTCTCCCCCACCCTGGACAACATCAACCACCTTAGACTTGGGAGGCCTCTTTCTCTTGCGTGTTCCTCTAGTGGAATTCTCTGGAACCTTGTTCCTGGAAATGAACAGATTTGTCCCGAACAGTCAGCGTTGGCAGGAACACAGCAGGATTTCTGAGGCAGACGCCCCGCAGCCACAGGAGGGACAGGGGAGGCTCTGCCTGCGGCTGCCACAGGAAGGCCACCTGAGAGGCCACCCAAGACCCTCCTCTCCCCACCCTGCCTTCCCCAGGAGCCCAGGACCTGTGGGCTCCCCAAAGGTGGGCTCTTCCCCTGTACAGGGGTGAATCGTCTCTGCAGAAAGAAAGCAGAGCTGGTGTGGGGGAGCCCTTAGGCTCCATCCAAGCTGCTGACAGTGACACGTGGTAGAAAGGCCCAACACATAGGCCATGGGCACCTGGAAAGGCCCAACGCATGTGGGCGTGGGGTGTAGCTCCCAAGGCCCCGCATCAGGAGAGCAAGGCTGCCGTCTGTAGGACTCGCTGGGGCAGCTGTCCCCCTCTTTGCTCCATCGTCCAACCCATGCCCTCCTCCCCAGGGGTGCGCAGGCCTTGGCACCCCTTCCCTCGGGGCACGGGGCTCACTCCTCTCCCCCGTGGGTGCTGGTTGGCCAACGTGGATCATCAGGACATATTCTGTGACTGGTCTCTTCTCCTCCAAACTCCTCGGGGGCACACCTGTAGCTCTCGGTCGCCAGAGACAGGTCGCACGAGGAGCCACAGTGAGTGCTTCAGAAGAGGTAAAGCACGGGGGTCTGGCAGGCTCGGGGCCCCAGCACTATGGCCTTTCCGATCACAAGGAAGCTGCCCATGTTGCGCCCGCGGACACCCTGCCCTGAGGGGACCCACACAGCCATCTGGCGACCCTGCTGATTACAGGAGACATCACCGCAGCCCGGTGACTCGGCACCTGAGCCTGCAGAGGGCTCGTTGCCTCGGGCGCCACCCGAACCTGCTGTACCCACAACCGCTTCCTGCAGTGGGTGGCGGGGTGGGGGGTAGTGTGACCCAGGAGGATCTGATGCCCGAGGCTGGAGGGTAAACAGGACAAAACCAGGAAGGACCACATCCTTTCAGGGAGGCTGAGCATGGGTGACACGGGGAGGCGGTGGGGAGCTGCAGGAAGGAGTGGGGTAAAGGGACATAGGTGATGTCTGTCCCTTGTGCAGGACACACGGCCCCCACAGACATGTCACCCACAGACCCCAGGGCTGGCAGGGGATCTGAGGCCACTGGCTGAGCCCTGAGGCCCACCCTCCGGGAAGCAGCTGCGCCCAATGCTGACTCTGACTTGTTGCCCAAGACTGCGACCCAGGAAGTGTTACCGACACAGGCGGCCAGCCCTCACCCTCCGGCCCCCACCCTCCCCTCTGGGACCTGCCAGGAGCCATCCAGGCCCCAGGGACACAGGGACCTTCCCGATTCCACTGGGAGGGAAGAGGCCTCCTATTGTCCTGGTGGAGGAAGCCCCCTGAGGGCCTGGAGATGAGCCCGGGGATTCCGGGAACCGCATGGGGGACTGGACAGTGCTGGCCCACAGGCCCCCGCCCCTACATAAGGACCCGAGCCCGCCGCTCGGCCTCGCTCACTCCCGGGAGCTCAGCACAACCACAGCCGCAGCCATGAGGAGCCTCCTGCTTGCCCTGGCCCTCGTGTGTGGCATCCAGGCCATCGTCGTCCCCCGGACCATGGAGGACCTGGACCTCCAGAAGGTTCGAGGATGGCCGGGGTGGGTGGTGAGCTGCAGGGTGGCCAGGGAAGGGGGTCCTCCACAGGCTCCAGGGCATGAGCGGAAGCCATGAAGTCGGGAAACCTGCCCCTGGCTCTCCGCCTTCAGGGTGGCTTGTCATTTGGTTTCTCCAGTCCCAGAAGGTTCTAGGGAACTCATGTGACTTGTACTTCAGACCCACCTGGGTAACAGGTGCGTGATTTCCAGTGTGGAAATCCTGTAGCCCCGTGTCTGGTAGATGGCCAAGGGTCATCCGGGAGCCCACTGACTGCCACCCGCTTAGACTCGGCCCCTGGCCTGGGTGGGAGGCGGAGTCTTCTGTGGGGATGGGAAGAGGCCCAGAGGCAGCTCACGGCCCCTTCCCCAGGTGGCTGGGACGTGGCACTCCATGGCCATGGCGGCCAGTGACATCTCCCTGCTGGATGCTGAGACCGCCCCTCTGAGAGTGTACATCCAGGAGCTGAGGCCCACCCCCCAGGACAACCTGGAGATTGTTCTGCGCAAATGGTGGGTGTGCAACCTCTCCCAGGCTGGGGGCCAGTGAGGGCCTGGCTCCTGGGTGGGCAGGTGGGAGAGCAAGTAGACAGACAGGTGGGCAGGTAGGTGAGCGGGCAGGTGGATGGGCAGGGCAGGGTCCCAATGGGAGCGGCTCTGTGTGGGTGGTTCCCGGTGCCCTTGGGGCCCCTGCCCAGGGCTCTGAGCCAACAGGCCAACCACACAGGGGACCCAGGTCAGGACGCAGAGAGGCCTGTGTGGAGGCTGGTCAGCCGTGGGGCTGGGGCCCTGGGGCCCGGGCGGGTCCTGCCGTGAGCCCTGTCTGCCCCTGGAGTGGGGTGGGGTGTAGGAGAGAGCTGAGTGAGTGTGGGGACCAGAGAGTAGGACCCACACCCCATGATGGCCAGCCAAATGCAGACTATCGCCCCTGACTGTGGGCGCAAGGGCACTCCCAGCAGGTTTTCCCTCTGGTTCCATCTGCCCCTCGTGGTCCTGTCCCATCTGGTCACCTGCCACCCACTAGAGGTTATGATGAGTACAGCCCAGGTCCAGCCACCAGCCCGGGGCCCTCCTGGAGCATGGCCCATCCTCCCCACTGTGGTTTGGCTCCAGCACAGTAAGGCCTGTGCAGCCGGCCCACAGGAGGAACCTTCTTTCAGGGAGGACGGCAGGTGTGCTGAGCAGAAGGTCCTGGCAGAAAAAACCGAGGTCCCTGCTGAGTTCAAGATCAACTGTGAGTGCTGGGCTGCTGGGCCATGCTGGACCCCAACCCGCCAACTCACAGGCAGGGCCGTGGGGCTCATGCTCTGGCCTGAGGGCTCCTCAGTGCCTGCTCTCACTGCCATTGCCGCCATCCGTGCTGTGGCCTGGAGCCCCAGGGAGTCTCTGCTGGGCTGCTCTGACCCCTGCACCCCTGCAAGCACCTCCTGCACACTTGGCCAGGAGACCAAGCTCGCTGACTGTGGGCGGGGCCTGGGGGAGCCTGTCCATCCACTGCCCTCTGCCCTGCCCTCCTGGGCCATCTGTGCCCAATGAGACACCTGCTCCCAATGGTCAGGGCTCCATGATGCCCCAGACACTGGGGCTCCTCCGCTCCTCCACTCCTGTTGGGCTCATTCCCTCCTATGCTCCTTCTGCATTCCTCACTGAATCCAAAATGAGAAGGCCCCGCGGCAGGGGCAGCTTCCACCACAGCTGTCCTCCCCCAGCAGGCAGGCTAGGCTGCGACCACCTTTGCCCACCCCGGGCCAGCCCCCAAGACTGGCTTTGACTGGAGGAGGAGGCTTCACAGGACCATTGCTGACCGGCCCCAGGGGCTCCACACCATTTGCCGCAACGGGGCTGGGATGTGGGCACTGGCTGCGCAGCTGCCAGGAGGCAGTGCGGTGCATCAGGGCCCACCCGCGCTGGTCCCTCGTCACCATGGGGACACAGCTCCGCCGCCAGAGGCCCCTCTTCTCCCCCGCCCGAGGTGTCCAATTCACTCAAACTCAGTGTGGAAACCACTTTTAACCACGCTGGGTCCCAGGCTGCGGGACTGGGGACATCCGGGATCGAGTGAGGGGCAAGCACCATCTAGGAGGTGGCCCCATGGGGCCTTGTGTGGGTCCCAGGGAAGCCCCCCGCCCAGGCCTTGCCAGGTGCTGGCCATGGGCACCTCACACGTCCCTCCTGCTGGAGTGGAGAACCTGAGTCCTATACCCCATCCTGGTGTCCCCCCAGATGTGGAGGAGAACCAGATCTTCCTGCTCGACACGGACTATGACAACTACCTGTTCTTCTGCATGGAGAACACGGACGCCCCCCAGCAGAGCCTCATGTGCCAGTGCCTGGGTATGCGCCCCTGTGCCCGCAGAGAGCACGGCTGCTTGGTCCTCCCTGTGACCTGCGGTGGGCGGTGGACATGCCTTGAGTCCCCAGGGGGCCCCCAGGGCTTGTCAGGAGAAGGTGGTCAGGTGCTGAAGAAGAGGGCGCCTTGGGGACTGTGGGTAGCTGGTGACAGGGACAGATGTGAGCTGCTGTGACCATCTCTAAACGGGCAGGTTCAAAGCCTTTGTAAACGTAGTTGCTTTTATTTCACCAAACGACAAGTCAGAGATAAACATGTCTTTGAATTGTAACATCCTGAAAACAAACATAAAGTGACATTTTCACAGTCCCAGAAGCACCATCGGGGCTCCCAGACTCCCCAGGGGACCACGAGCTGGGGGACAGAGGCCCCCGGTCCACATGTCAGCAGCCCGCAGCCATCTCTTCCCATGTCCACGCAGACCCCCTGCTCTGCCCTGGGGTGAGAGGGAGGGGACAGGGACCCTGGAGCCCAAGACTGACCTCAGCCCCCACCCCACCCCCACAGCCAGGACCCTGGAGGTTGACAACGAGGTCATGGAGAAATTCAACAGAGCCCTCAAGACTCTGCCCGTGCACATGCAGCTCTTGAACCCCACCCAGGCGGAAGGTGAGCACCCCACACCCCACACCTCACACCCCTGCTTTCACTCTGCCTGTGGTTCACCTGCCAGACAGCCGTGAGCACTGGCCCCCATCCCCCAGGCCTCCCTGGACAGGGTGGAGCAGGAGGTTACAGCCCCTGAGGGGGATCCCTCTCCCCACCCCATCTCCATCCCCTCTGGGCCTGGGGCTGTCCTGACGACCTGTGACCCCCCCACCGCTCTCCTCCCCCACAGAGCAGTGCCTCATCTAGTGAGCTCCCACCTGACCCGTCTCCTGGGTAACGTATGAGCCCTGTCCCCGCCCACCCAGCCTGGGTATGTGCACGGGTTGGGGGCATCCCAAGGGACCCCGGGTCCCCTCCGTCTGGCCCTGGCTCCTCTGCGGGAATGGCTGGAACCTGGCGTCCCTCCCGGTGACTGCGGGGGCCAGGCTGGCCGCATGCCCACTCTCTCTCTCTCCAGTGGTCTCTCTGGGGTGTCCTTCCCACGTCCCCGTCAAACTCCCATGTGATGTCCCCATGGCCTCTCCTGGGCGAGGTGGGGCAAACATGGGGGGCTGGCGTGGGGTGACCAGTCCGCAGCCTGAGGCGGACAGGCCGGGCCCCACCCTCAGGGTCCGATAGGCTCCCCAGGAATCACAGGGGAGCCCCCGTCTGTTTCAGGGCCCTGAGGTGACATTACCCCATCTGTACCCCGTCAGAGGAATCAGGAGGGACGGAGTCCCAGGTCCTGCCAGTCCTGCCCTCCCAGTCCCCAGGCTCCTTGGAGCCCCAGCCTGGGTCCCCCTGCCCTGAGCCTCTCCTCCTCCAGCAATAAAGAGATAAACCAGAGCAGTCTGCCTGGGTCTTTCCTGGTTGAGGCATGAGGGGTGGGCAGGGTGGGGGGTGCAGGGCAACGGGGAGGGGGATGTGCGGGGCAGAGGGTGCGGGGTTCAGGCCTGGGCCCCACAGTCCATGGCATCTGGGCATCGGCACTCGTGATGGGATCTCTCAAGCCCAGGGAAGGAGCCGAGGGGCTGCAGGCGTGCCTGTCATCCCTGCACACCGGGCAAACGTCACAAAGGACCACAAGTGAGAAGCGCTGAACACTTAATCTGATACTATCGATAGAAAACCATAAACACATCACTTGCCAATCAAATTCTGTGCTCTTATGAAAGCGCCACCCGTGTCCCTGGAGGCTGTGTCTCAGGAGCATGAGGCTGACTGCGCCAGGAAGACCTTGGGCTTCAAGCCTCACGTTCTGACAAGCGCGCTGACCCGTTCAGGGCGAGAACGAAGCAGAGGCTCCCCGGGTTAGCGGGTCTAGGAAAAGCAGTCAGAGGTGGAAAGGAGACTTGTTTTCCGCAGACGTTTAGTGGCATAAACGTAGGAGTGAACCCCACAGAACCAGGGCTCCTTCAATAACCAGAACAATTCACATTTAACAACATATACACATATTTTTATATATGTAAAATTATATATAAATGTTACCTACACATAACAGTTTATGTATAATTTTGATGTTTTAAAACCATAGAAGGAATAGATACATTTCTAGAAAAACATTAATGACCAATTTTGGCTAAAAGGAAAACTTGAAAAAAATTTATTTTAAATTTTTAATTGAGATATAGTTGATCCATGACATCACATTAGTTTCAGGGGTACAGCAGAGCGATTCGACAAGGGTGTACCCTGCAGAACGCACAAGTGTGGTCGCCACCTGTCACCGTATGAAGTTAGTACAGTGTTACTGACTGCGTTCCCTCTGCCGTATTTCACATCATTGTGACTTATTTATTTTACAGCTGGAAGCTTGTACCTCTTCATCCTCGTGACCTATTTTGCCCGCCCCACCCACTAGTGACCACCAGTTCGTTCTCTGTATTTATAAGTCTGCTTTTTTCTTTGTGGTTTATTTTCTCATTTGTTTTGTTTTATAGATCTCACCTATCAGTGAAATCAAATGGTGTTTGTCTTTCTATTTCACAATATCCTCTAGGTCCTCCCCTGTCATCATAAGTGGCAAGATCCCACTCCTCGTGATTGCTGAATATATTCCATTGTGTATATGCACACCGCATCTTTCTTTACCCATTCATCCAGGGACAATGCAGGCTGCTGCCATGTCCTGGCTGTTGTCAACGATGCTGCAGTGAACACAGGGGTGCAGATATCTTTCCAAATCGGTGTTTTCATTCTCTTCAAATAAATACCCAGATGTGGAATTTCTGGGTTGTATGGCACATCTATTTTTAATTTTTTTAAAGATTTTTTAAAAAGATTTATTTATTGATTTGAAAGAGAGAGAAAGAGAGTGCGAGCAAGCATGAGTGGGAGGGGGCAGGGGGAGGAGGAGAGAGAGAAATTCAAGCAGACTCCACACTGAGTGTGGAGCCCTACGTGGGACTCAGTCTCACCACACTGAGATCACAACTGAGTGGAGACCAAGAATCGGACGCTTGACTGACGGGGCCACCCTGGCGCTCCTATTTTTAATTTTAAAAAAGAAGATTTGAAAAGAACTATAGCTATAGAAAATAAAGAGCAGTTCCAGACCCCAGTCTATAGGCGAGAGCCACCAAACTGCTATCAGATGGTTCCCAGCTCAGACAGTCGCCCCAAGGTGTAGACACAGATGGGAAGTTGCTAGACTATCCTATGACAGAGCTGGAAGAGGAGGAGGCAAGGAAGAAGAGGGCAGACATACCCTTTTAGGATAAAGACCAATATCTAAATGATTTATTACCACGTTGAATCTAACGATGATTTCAATACATCATGATTTAACCCAGAGAGTCAAGGACATTTCCATATTAGAAAACACATTCAAACTTCACTAGCTAAGAGAGTAACTTTAATTGTTTTTTTTTTAAATACTTCAAATATATCATATCCCTTTAACAAGGCAAACTTTTCACTATCAAGAGTGTCACTCAACACAAGCTGGTCTACACCACATTAACAAACAACCTTAAAATCTCAGTGACTCAAAGCATCAGATATATTTCTTGTTTATTGCAAATGTCCTTTACCGTTTAGCAGGGATATTGTACCTCATGGCCACTCAGGAATCCAGGTGGTTAAACAGCCACCCCCAGGAGGTTGCCGGTCACCATATAGAGGGAAACTGTAGACCTCCAGAGAGCCTCAAACCATCCGTTCAATGCTCCATCCGGAAAGGAACACACGTCACCTCCCTTCTCCACCTATAGTCCAGAAGTTGTCACTCAGCTACAGGGAAGCTGAAAATAAAATACTGCCTAGGACTGGAAGGGAACATCCCTACACTGATAATTAAAAACAAAAACAAAACAAAAAAACTTAACTAGCGGATGTCATTTTTAAGGGTGAGAAACTCATTGCTTTGCCCTTATGATTGACAGCAAAGCACGGCTGTCCTCTGCCGGTACTCTGTTCAATACGTGCTGAGGGTCTTACTGCAATAAGACAATGATAAGAAAGAAAAGACATAAACATTGAAAAGGAAACATCTAGCATCACCGACAAAACAAAAAAAGAGAGAAGACACAAATTATTAGCTCAGGAATGAAAGAAGGGATCTCACCACAGGCCCTGCAGACACCAAAGGACGATGAGGGAATCTATGAACACTTTTATACACATAAATTTGACAACTCAGAGGAAATAGACCAATTCCTCAAAAAATACAAATGACCACAACTCCTCCAGCATGAACTAGATCATCTGAATAGCCCCATGCTTATTAAGAAAATTTAATTCCTGGGACGCAGGATGATTCAGTGGTTGAGTGTCTGCCTTTGGCTCAGGGTGGGATCCTGGGGTCCTGGGATCGAGTCCCACATGGGGCTCCCCACAGAGAGGCTGTTTCTCCCTCTGCCTGTGTCTCAAGATGTGATTTCAGCGTCGTGGGATTGAACCCTACATCGGGGTCCAGGCTCAGTAGGGAGTCAGCTTGAGATTCTTTCTCTCTTTCCCTCTGTTCCTCCAAATCATGTTCTCTCTCTCTTAAATAAAAAAATCTTTAAATGAGGAATGATGAATGCTTTCATCAATGATGGATGGATGGTGAGTAGGTGAATCATGGAACATGGCAAGGATTCCTGCTCCCAATCCTCTTAGTCATCAGAGTGCAGAAAGTTCTAGGCAGGACAATAAAGCAAGAAAAAGTAAAAAATAAATAAATAAATAAATAAATAAATAATAATAATAAGGCATACAGTTCCAAAAGGAAGAAATAAAAGCATCTCTATTTGCAGATAATACAATTAACTATGTAGAAAATCTTAAGGAATCTGCAAACAAAAGCAAAAACAAAACAACAACAAAACCTTCTTGAATTAATGAGCTCATCAAGGTGGCAAAATATATGAAAAACATACAAAAATCAATTATGTTTCTAGCAATGGACTGTGGACACTGAAATTAAAACACAATGCCAGGGCAGCCCAGGTGGCTCAGCGGTTTAGTGCCGCCTTCGGCCCAGGGCATGATCCTGGAGACCCGGGATCAAGTCCCACGTCGGGCTCCCTGCATGGGGCCTGCTTCTCTCTCTGCCTGTGTCTCTGCCTCCCTCTCTCTCTGCGTTTCTCATGAATAAATAAATAAAATCTTTTTTAAAATGCCATTTATAATCACTCCCAGAAAAGTGGAATTCTTTGATGTAGATCTAATGAAACATACATAGGGTCTGTAGGCTGAGGACCATGCCACACTGAGGAAAAAAAATCAAGGAAAATCTAATAAATAGTCTTACTGTGTCCGTGAACCGAGACTCAGCAGCGTAAAACATATCAATTCTCCTCCAGGAGTATACAGCTTTCATGCAATTCCTGTCAAAATCCCAGTAGGGTTTTTCTGAAGACAAGATTATTGTAAGATGTTTATGGAAAGACAAAGGTCCTAGAATAGCTACAGTAATTTTGGGGAAAAATGATAAAGTGGGAGCAATCACTCCATCCATAAATTTTAAATCTTATTATATAGCCCAAAGAATCAAGGCAGTGGTACGTGTAGAGGCGGAGACACACAGATCTGCAGAACAGAGTGAAGAGCCCAGAAACAGATTCACACAAACACACCCGGCAGCAGGCAGGTGTTGGGGTGGGGTATCCCTAAAACCTGCCATGTCCTCCCTAAATTGTGTTTAAGCCCAAGCAGGGCTGCCAGCAAACAGTGGCCTCTCCTTGCCTCAGTCTCCCCAGGTCCCCCAGAAGAAGGAACCTCGTTCCTCCACATTGCAGCCCAGCACTGCTCGTGTGGCTTGAAGTTTCTGCTACTATGCACCTCCCAGCCCGTTATCAAAACTGCTCCCTGAGAAACCCTGCAGCTGAGCTTCCTGGCCTGGAGTCCGGGCGGTGGGGAGACCCGACGGCAGGGCTCCCATTCCTGGAGTTACCACCAGCTTGCCGAGGGATCCAGGGATCCAGGGATGGAGGGATCCAGGGATGGGCCTCCAGGTTTCCACCGTCGGCTCTCTGCAAAAGGATTCCTCGCTCTCAGTTACCCCGAAAGGGAGAGAAACCAGACGCCCCAGAAGCGGTGGGATGATGGGAGATGGGATGTCTGCAGGATGGAGCTGGAGCGAAGCACTCACAGAAATGAGTTTCACGCCGAAGGGGACAGTCTGGCTGGTGCGGAGCAGACACACAGGCCTCGGGTTTTCTCCCTCCGAATCCTAAAGATTTGACTCAAATGCAAAACCTCACAGCTACAGAAGGAAAAGCTTCGGCTCCTGCTCAGGCCAGGCGCTGACGTCCCTGGGACGGCCGCTTGGTGGCACCCGAGTCCTCTCGTTCCGTGAACACGGCAGGACCCAAACTATTCAGAAAGGCCGGCGGGGAAGTTCTGCCCGAGGGGCTCCACCATCCTGCCCTTGGCCGCAGGTCCCTAACCCCCAGGCTAGGCCTGACTCAGAGCTGTCTCCTCAGGAGCCACTGGGGACTGCCACGTGATGTCCACGGTGTCCACGTGATGTCCTCCGGTGATGTCCACGGCGTGTGCTTGGTGTCTGGTCTGCAAGGACGTGTCAGCCTCTGACATGGCCATCACCGTGACCATGACCGTCCTGGGTCCACCGAGCCCAGGCACGCGGAGTGACCCCCGTGTGTGAGCTACCGTGTGGAGCCCGCCTCAGATTCACAGCCCGTGCCCAGGTGCTTGCCGTCCTGCCCAGCACGCCTGGCCCCTCCCCAGGCCCATTCCCACACACAGACACGGGTGACGGGGGGACCCCTCCCAGGGCTGTCACCTGAGATCCCAGATTCCACGCTGGATGCTGCGGGGACACTCCCTTGGTGAAGGCCCTAGTGACCTCTCCATGGCTGGGAGCTGGTCTCCTCGTGTCCATGGGTGAGGAGGACCCCAGACAGGCAGGGCTGGACAGCACCTCACCCCCAGATTACGATGGTCACAGCAGCAAGTCTATCTGACAGTCCCTGGGGCTCTCAGGGCAGAGTCCCAGCAGGCCCAGGGCTCCCGCAGACACTCCAGTCTTGACCTCTGATGTCAATGACTTGTATGCTCCTTGGGGTAGGGGCACGACAGGGGGAGATGGAAGAAGAAAACCCCTCCCCCCTGCCCCTCTGTGCTCTGCCCTGGCTGTTCCAGCAGGGACGTCTTCTCAAGTCCACCTTGTAAAAGTTTCTTGACTTTTTTGGAAACGATCTGGGGCTTGGACACTGCTCCCTAGGACACAGCCAGTTCCTGACACCCACCTGAGCACTCTCCACAGCCCGCATCCAGGCACCTGTGACCTCGGCCCTCCAGGCTGGCTGGCTGCCCGGCTGCTGCTCCGAGCCTGACCTCCCCGACGTGGCCTCGTCTCCCCATCCCCGCCAGCCTGGCCTCGGGGACAGTGGGTGACCCTGACAGACTCACAGCCCACGAGCCAAAGTGTCACCCCAATCACACCCTTCCACTGGCTACCGTCGCACAGAGGGAACCACAGTCTGTACGTGACACAGGAGCTCCCAGGACCTGGCCTCGTGACCTTGTGGAGCGTCCTCACCTTCCCACATGCCCTGTCCCCTGCCTGCTTCAGGGCTCTGGCTCACGTTGTTCACCTTCCAGAGCACTGTTCCCTCCTCCCTTCACCCAGCCCCTCCCCCAGCACACAGCTCAGCACACAGCTCAACCGTCACCCCTCCTGAGAGGTGAGCACAATGTGACCCCGGGCGGGCTACACGTTCCAGAAGACTCTATTCACCTCATGGTCACCAGCTACCTGTGCCTGTGGACGCCTGGCACGCAGCAGAGGCCCGCTCAGGACAGGCTGGGGTCTGCTGCTGTGCAGGGTCTTCATGTCAGGGCCTCTGGACCATTCTCCCATTTCTCCTGCCTAGGAAGAGGGGACAGACACAGCAGAATGTCCCAGGACCCCTGATGGGGAGCCAAGGTCCCCTGGTACCAGGATGGGGGCTTCCTCGCTGGGCTGATTCATCAGATCCTCAGACATGCCACCCCAGGACATTGTCTTGTGCCCAAGGGCCCACCTCTGCAGTGTCCTGACCTCCCTCCCCATCCCCCATGGCTGCCCTGACTTCCCTGCCCCTCCCCCTCCCCCAGTGGCTGATCTGACTTCCCTGCCCCTCCCCATGCTGTAGACCCACATTGTGTCTGCTCCAGGCTCTGGTCTGCGCCCTGGTCACCTGTGCAGCTCAGAGGCCCCCCAGAGAGGGTGGTGAGCAGCAGGGTGCTGTCGTCGGTCTGAGTGGCCATGAGTTGTAGAGGGTATGAGAGATGCTTGAGGTAAATACAAACCAACAACACAGGCCCTGGTTTCTTGCCGAGGTGCTGAGCATTGTGAGGGTTCTGTGCCTTCCAGGCCCCCCAGAACCCCCCCAGCACACATCCCAGGACAATGGAAGGGGAGGAGGGAGGAGGCTGGTCCTGGCCTTCCTGGCTCAGGGAGGATGGATGTCCTGGGAGGACAGGCCAGGAGGAGGGAGGGAGCCCCTGGGGCTGAAGTGACTCCTCCATGACAGCCTCAACCTGCAATGTGGCTGAACCACCCTGATGGCAGCCACTCTGCAGGCCAAGGGACACCCTTCACATCCTTCAGATACAGGGCAGGTGTCAGGGAGGCTCCGCCATTCCTGTGGGAGTGATTCTGAAGGCCGAGGAGGCTGGGCGGGATGGCTGGGCCAGCCAGGGCGGCTCTTCAGACCAGTGGCTCTGGAGGACGGAGGACGCATCCCAAGGAGGGACGCTGGCTGCCCAGCCTCCCCAGCCTCTGGGCCCCACGGTCATGGCCACGCTGCGAGGGCCACTCCTGCTGCTGACCCTTGGCCTGGGTCTGGCCAGTGCTCAGAAGGCTCTGGAAGAGGTGCCGGTAGAGCAGGGGTTTCAGGCCCAGAAGGTAAGGGAGTAGGGTCAGGTCCCTGGAGAAGCCCTAGGGAGGGTGTGGGTGCCTGGTGCTGTGCCGTGGCAGTGCCCCGGGAGCAGGACCCGAGGAGAGAGGCTGGACAGGTGGGCGAGGCACAGGCTTGGAGGCAGTCAGCTGCCCCTCCAGCCACAGGCATGGCCCAGGTAGGAGTAGGGGTCTTCGTCCGCCCACAGTGCCCACCACTGGACCTGCTGAGCAGGGGTGTGAACAGCACTGGGGCAGGAAGGGGCCAGAGTCGATGCACCCATCTGAACCCCTGCCCGTCTCCATCTCTGGCTGGAGCCGGCCAGAGAAGCCATCCAGGACAGGGTCCCTGGGCATCCCTTGCCCCTCCCCAGACCCGGCCAGGGCGTCTGGAGCCCAACGGGACAGCGCTTGGACCAGACACAGGAGCTGAAAGAAGAGGAGCAACAAGAAGAGGCGGGGGAGACAGGACAGCCTGACACAGAAGGACATTCACAACCAGGAACCGGACACCTGTCTCCCACCCCGCCCTCCACCGAGGGCACCCCTCTAGCCCCTGACCTCCCCTGGCAGCTCAGTGCCTGCAGTGCTGGGGCCTGAGAGCCAACCCCAGAGGCTCGGGTGCCTTGCAGCCAGGGACCCTGCACCACCTGCGTACCTCACACCTGCAGGTGGAGGGCCGCTGGCTGACCATCCAGCTGGCTGCCAGCCGCGCCCACCTGGTCTCCCCAACCGATCCCCTGAGGCTCGGCCTCCACTCCATCTGGACCCGGGATGAGGACGTGGAATTCGTCTTGTTCTGGACGTAAGCATGCCCCTGCAGCTCTTCTCAGGGGGCTCCCTCTCAGGGGCCTCCCAAGGGACAGTGACCAGTGCTTAGAACCAGAGGGACATGTGGCATGGAGCTGCAGGCTCCAGACCCTCCCAAGAGGAACAAAGTTTCATGTCAGAAGCCCTAAAGCTTTAGGACAAGGAGCAGGGGGGAAACACACAGCCTGATCCTTCCTGTCCCCGGGGATGGGGCATAAAGACTTGGCCTACGTGTGGAGCCCAGGTGACCCGAGACAGCCTGGACCAAGTCCCCCCACCCCCCTACCCCCCCCGCCAGAGACCTGAACCTCCAAGCCAAGGACAGGGAGTTTGGCAGCTCCAGGAACAGGAAGCCCCTGCTTCCTTACTCCTGCCCTCTGGCCCTGTGTCAGCCCCTCAAGAGCCCACCCCCTCCCCCAGCTGGATGGCCCTGGAAGCCAAGGGAGCCAGGAGACTCAGAGAGGCAGGAGGGACATCAGCCAGAGTTCCTTCAATGTCCCACTGGGGCAGAGCCTGAGCTGGCACCCCAGGGGGCCGAGAGACAGGAACAGGCTGGGACTTCCTATGCCCCCTCCTCTTTGCGCAGAGGAGACGGGGTGTGCAAAGGAGTGAACGTCACCGTCCACCCAACTGGGCTCCAAGGCCAGTTCCAAGGCTCCTGTGAGTAGCCCAGAGCCCCCTGGTCTGGGTGCTGTGCTGGGTATGGGGGGTGCAGGGGACGCTCGATGCCCTGATCCAGGGGGGTGGAGGAAGTGCGATGCTGGCGGGAGACATCCTCCTGGTGCCCTGCGCTGTCCAGGGGGGTGTCCAGGGCGGCGGTGGAGGAGAGAGTTATCTCCGGTCACCCGGCTGGGGTCTCCCACAGTGGAGGGAGGCAGCAGCATGCACGTCCACTTCGTCAGCACAGACTACAGCAATCTCATTCTCTACATCCGCCTGGAGGATGACGAAGAGACCACCAGCTTGTGGGCCCTGCTGGGTAGGAAGTGGGTCTCTGCGAGGCTGCGTGGGGTGGCTGCCCAGACCTGAGCATAGAGCCTGCCGCTCCGGGGGTGCAGGGCCTGCCTGGACTGGACGGCTCTGAGCTGCACCCAACGGACACTTCCTCCCTGGCGCCCCTTGGGTTGGGCATCCCTGCACCTGCCCGCTCGCTGCCACGGGAATTCATTCAATGGATCGGCAGCACGAGCCCGGATGTCCTGGGGGAGGGACAGTCCACTAGAGCAGAACCACTCCCATCTTAGTGGAAGAGATAAACAATGAATCTAAAAGCAACTGAGTCCCATCAGACTTCAGAAAGTGGAAGAGCCACGTGGAGAAGATGGGGGGTCACGAAGGAGGAGGGTGGGCAGGGCCAGGGGGTTGGGGGGACACTTTGTCCTGAAGGTACATGGAGGTGGGGGCCAGGGCTGGGTCAGCGGGGAGGGGGCGGCCGGTCCTGCAGGCAGCAGGCTGTTGTGTGAAGGGAGGCCCCAGATGTGCAGTGCCCCATTGGGGAGCACTGCATATCCTCTGACAACAGTGGACCTGCTCTCAGGGGAGACAAGGAGGGAGGGGGACTGGGCTGAGGCCCCGGCAGCCAGCCAGTCAGTGGCAGGGCTCAGGCTGGCAGGACGGGACACTCGGAGAACAGATAGGGCGTCTGGGCTCTGGCGCCCTCATCCCCCACCCTGTGGTTTCAGCCAGAAGAGTGCCCGGAGACCCCGCGTGGCTGAGGAAGTACCTTGAGTATGTCGCCAAGTTCCAGCTGCAGCAAGCCCTAGTCTTCAACCTCGATGGTGAGCACGGCCCCCCAGACACGTGTCCCCTGCCCCACCCCACTCAGCACCCAGGCCGCTGCGCTGGCGCCGTGCCTGCTGGATGGCACAAAGCCCCTGAAACGTGGCGAGCTGGGCATGGCCTTGGTTTCCATTCTGCGGATTCGGACTCTGAGTCAGAGAGGCTCCTGCTGTGGAGCCCCTGGTCCCCGCGCCCCCTCCCCGGGCACCATCAGTCCACGAACACACGCAGGGCTGTGGGTGGGAGCGCATCGAACAAAGGGACACCTTCTCCAGCTCTGTGCCCGTTCCACGGGGACCTTGTCGTCCCCTCACTGATTTGCTCAGACCAGGGCTGCATGCCAGAAAGAGAGCCCGGAGCAGGGGGAGCGTGGCCGAGCTGTGGGGTTGTGCCCATCTGTGGGTGCTGGGCAGATGAAGGTGACCCCCAGGGGGGACGAGGGCTAAGCCCTGAGTTTGCTTGGTTGCAAAGTGAAAGGGCAAAGCTCCATCTCCACGTCTTCCTCCACAGCTCGGTGCCCCCCCGGCCAGAGCCTAGGTCACAGCTGAGGAGCCCTCCTGCCTGGCCCTCCTCCTGCCCACTGCCCTCCCTCTCCCGCTGCCTCCCACCCTCCGGACTGGCTTCCCAGGCCTCCCAAGCCCCCTCCCCACCCCAGCCTGAGCCCGGCCCCCTCCTCAGCCCCCTCCTGGCCTCTCCCAGCCAGGCTCAGGGGCATGACAACGCTGAGCGGCCAGGAGGGGACCGGCAGCTCTCCCTTCCCCCCGCCCCGAGTCCTGGGCCGCAGTGAACACAGCACTGGAGTCCTCCAGGGACACAACCCTGGTAGGGGCCGCCTGGAGCTCCTGTGACCTGCTTGCACCCAGCTCCTGCCCAGGGACAACTCAGAGAGGCACGCTGGGCCCGTCCCCACCCAGGTCAGAGAGCGCGGAGCAAGCCCAGGTCCTGCCCGTGCTCCCCAGAGGAGCCAGGTAAACACAGGCTCTTGCACTGGCACAACAGGTGAGCTGAGACAGGCCCCCACCCTGTCCTGGAAGTCAAGGGTGCCTGGGCGGTGTCTGGACGGAAGGCGCCCCCTCTGCCCGGGGAGCCAGGACCACCCACGGAAGGGCGGGCTCTCAGGAAACTGTGTCACGGGCCCCCATACTACCCACCTGGAAATGCCAGAGACAGGTATGACTGGATCCTACCCCAGGAACGCCCCGGGGCAGACAAGGTCTCCCAGAAGGCCATGCCTCAGCAAGGCAACACCCACCATAGCCAAGGGCGAGGTCAGCAGGACCTGGATAATCACTTGTGGGCCCCCTCCCGCCTCCCCTCTCCGGGCAGTTGTCCACCTGGTGCTCACTCAGACGCCAGAGACCAGCAGGTGCTCAAAGCACGATGCTTCCCTGTGAACCAGGAAACCCAAATCAAGAACTAGAATGAACCCGGTATGATGAGGAAGTGATGCTCAGACATTTAGCAAGAAATCAGCAGCATTTATATGGAGGAAAAAAAAAAAAAAACTTTTTTAAAATCCTTACTCCGGGACAGTGAAAAAAATGACTTAAATAAATGGATATGGGGTATTTCTACATCATCTTCAATATCATGAATATTTAATAATCCTCAAATTAGCCTGTCCATCCCAGCAGTTCAAACAATACCCCAGTGGAATCTTTACCCTGAACTGCAAACCTGAATCTAGCATCCACAGGGAAGAACAAAAGTTTTGAAATGCTTCATAGAGAAGTCACACAAGTACCATCCCGTCGTTAACAAGTGTGAACCGACAGCTATTACGATTGTGCGGAATTAGGGGCAGGAAGAAAGATCTATGAATAGAGTCATGAAATAATGCAGGAGGCAACTGGCCCATCACACAAGGCATTATTTATTCAATAAACAGTGTTGGGGGGAAATGGCCAAGAGATTTGGAGGAAAAAAATAAGTTTAGATATCTAACTCCTTGCATTGTCTTACGATGAATTCCTGTTTGATTCCTAATAAACACAAAACCTCAAAAGTTCTGCCCCTATCAATAATAACAACTCAGGGATGGGACCCTACCCTATGAATATAGGTGCATCACAAATACCCAAACCTGAAATTCAATATTGTCAAGAAGCTTGATAATCTCATCTCTGAAGATCTCCACTGGGGCTCATGAAAAGGGACCCAATGTGAGAAAAGTGAGCAGATGCTATTTTTACTTACCAGGTTGGCATGATTCAATTTTTTTTTTTTTTTTTTTTGCAACTCAGTTGGCACCTGCTGTATGGGGACCCGTGCTCTCGCTCAGAGGGGTGGAACTGGGGGGGCAGTTCTGGGGTGACCTGGCTTTTGTCTGGATAGCCTCATGATGCCCTGCTCAGCCCGAACTCCCATTCCGGGAAGGGATGGTCTGTGTTCCTTATGTCAGCTCGTCCCTGTGTATGTGTGTGTGTGAGTGTGTGTGTGTGTGTGTGTGTGCGCGCGCGCGCGCCCTGAGCTCCTGTTGTATAAGGTCACCAGTCTGCCCTGGGGAACTTGTGACCCACCTCGTGACCTCATTTACCTCAATGGTCTCTGTGAAGACCCCATGTCCACAAATCCCTCACAGGGACGCTGAGCCGTGCTCTCCTCCACACCTGCCACCTCCCACGGGGGCGGTTCCCCGTCCTGACCCCACATGACCCACCTCACCCATGTCCCACCCTTGCTGGCAAGCACTGGACTTGCAAAAGCAATGCCGTGGCCCATCTCCTGCACTGCCCTGTGCCACGGGCTGCTTCGGGACAAAACTCTTGATTTTAATAACTACTTCCTATCCCTCCCTGCACCCAGCAGAGTGCCTTGACCACACAGCTCAGTGCATACCTTCATTTTAACGAAAAAAACGTGCTATGGCTTAAAAAAAAATGAACCGGGCATCCCTGTTTGTAACCATAAAAGAAAGGCATGTCTCTGGAGGTTACCCATGTCCATCGCAGGGTATTATTTGTGGGGATTCAACAAAGCAATGCCCACCTCAGGTCTGGTGCCTATTACGTATTCTCCAATGAACCGATAAACATTTATTGTTTTCCCTTTATTTTAATCCTCTGTCCTTTTTGTATTTATATATTTTTTTTCTGGACTACAATCTTTCTCCATTAAAAAAAAAATCATTTCCTGCCTCCTAACCGATGTCCCGGCTCTACAATATATAGATCCCAACATCGCTGTGACCAAGCATTAAACAATCGCTTTTATTCTTTATCCTGTTCAGACCAAACTGGACAGTTCAAAACTGCAGGGAGAAACACGTCCCGCGGATGGATGGCTTGCACAACTCCACCTCTAAACCCACAAGAGACTCGGGGGGGGGGGGCCTGTGTACTCTAGAACCCATGGCTACGTGTGCAGGCACATGTGGGAGCACTGCGCTGCCTTGACCAACCAAATCTGTGCCGGGAGCTGCAACGCCGTGTCCCAGCTGTACTCTGGAGACAGCAGCTTGGTGGGCTTGTGGGTGAAAAAGTACTTGTTCAGGTATCTTTCGTAGGTGCTGTTCAGCCCATTTTCCTTGTCGTGAATCATCCCTTCCAGGTATTCTTGGATGAAGTCTAAAATCTCCAGAGGCGTGCCACCCACGACAGAGCCATCATAGTAGAAGTCCCCCTCTCCCAATAGGATGCACGCCGCTGATCTGAACCTCCTCTCATAAGGGAAGTCCTTTATGTCTTTGAAGTACCACCAGGCATGGAGCTGAGCCACAGACGTGCCCAGGGTCTCCACCCCAAAATCGTTCTGGAAGACCCTGTTGGCCGTCATGCTGAAAAGAAAGTCGACTTCGTCCTGAATGTGCCCTAGGATGTGCGAAGCCAAGTTCTTCATGTGCATGAGGTGAAAATCCTCCCGGCTGTCTTCTCTGATGGTGAATACCTGGAATGTCTGCAGAGGACCCGGCTCCAGGTTGGGCAGCCGACACATGGCATCCACCATGATGTAGAAGATGACTCTGTAGCCGGTCATGAAGTGCTTATTGGCCGACTGTATGAACAGCTCTAAGTACTGGTCTGCGATCCTGCAAGACACACACATGTACAGAGGAAGGTGCTCCCTAAGAGTTTCAAGGGAAAGAGACATGTCACCAGATGTGTCATCTAACTGACACGTCATGGATGCTACAGAGCCCCCAGTGGGTAAGGGTAGGCAGGTCGGGTCTGCAGGTCCAACTGCACTGGTTAGTGAGGAAGGGTGTGGTGAACCAGGGGGTCTGAGAAAAGCCTTTAAGGTTTTGGAACACCCACTGAAAAGAAAGAAAATGTGAGCTAGGGACGCCTGGGTGGTCCAGCAGTTGAGCATCTGCCTTAGGCTCAGGGCGTGATCCCAGGGTCCTGGGATCAAGTCCCACATCGGGCTCCCTGCAGGGAGCCTGCTTCTCCCTCTGCCTGTGTCTCTGCCTCTCTCTGTGTCTCTCATGAATGAATAAATAAAATCTAAAAAAAAAAAAAGAAAATGTGAGCTAAACAGTATCAGTAGAAACAGCCACATGACATGAATGACCCCGTGAAGCAAGGACAAAGCCACATCAGGGTGTTTCTGCGGGATGACGGCAAGATGCGATGGTTACAGGTCCCTGTGGGCAGCCTTCTGGAGGTGGAAGATTCGTATGTGCTCGTTTGCATTTACCTGCCAGTAGCAAGGACAACCAGGCCTATGGTGAGGTCCTGTCCTCTGTAGTACTCTTCCAGGACCCGTCTATTAAAGGTGCCTTCCCATATGACTGGAGCGAGCCAGTCCGTGGTCGTTACAACATCAGGGCGTTTTCTGTTGAACAAACAAGAAACCACTAAAGTGGGCTCCACCTTCACGACGACAGCAGCAGAGGCCGTCCGACAGACACCAGTGAACGCAGGCAGAGCACCTACCACGTGCCAGGCACTGTGCAGGTGATTTAAGCAGCTCATTTAATCCTTGCAAGACACGATGCAGTAAGTACTACTGCGATCCTTGTTCTTGGTGTGGGGAAACAGAGGCTCAGGTTGGTTGAGTAGGCTGCCTAAGGCCACAGAGCTAACATACATGGGTCAGTATGCAAGACCCAGCAACTGAAGGGATGCCTGGGTAACTCAGTGGCTGAGTGTCTGCCTTTGGCTCAGGTTGTGATCCCGGGGTCCTGAGATCGAGTCCTGCTTTGGGCTCCCCGCAGGGAGCCTGCTTCTCCCTCTGCCTGTGTCTCTGCCTCTCTCTCTCTCTGTATCTCTCATGAATAAATAAAACACTTTTTAAAAAGACCCAGCAACTGCTACTTTTGTCACCATGCTACCTGCCTTTCAGCCCAGGGGCCACATCCTCCGACCTCCGGCTCAGCTTAAATGGGAGCCCAGAATCAGGGTGTCCTGATACTGCCTGAGGCCAGTACTGCAGGCACAGTGCCTCTGCCTCCCCACATCTCCCTAAGTCCTTCAGTTTTCCTTCCTCCTCTCCACTAGCACCTCCCCCCAACCGCAGAAGATCTAGAAGATGCTTTTCTTTAAACCTCCCCTTGCCTTAGGTCCATCAGTACAATCCAGAAGGAAAAAAAAAAAGAAGATGAGTCCAAACAGGGACAGAGATATTAGATTTGGTTTCAATAATAGGGCTTAAAACATGCAAAGCTGGTTCAACATTTGACAATCGTTTGATACACCTACCATCCCAAGAAATTAAATAACAGTCAGGTGCCCGTTATCATTTGACACAGGAAAAAAAAAACATTATACGATGTCCAACAACCATTCATGAAGAAAAAAAGAGAGAACACTTCCAAAAAAATAGGAATAAAGGAGAATTACTTTAACTTGACAAAGGGCACCGTCAGTTTCTCTCTCTTTTTTTAAAGATTTTATTTATTTAGTTGAGAAAGAGAACACAAGCAGGGAGGAGGGGCAGAGGGAGAGGGAGAAGCAGACTTCCTGCTGAGCAGGGGGCCCAATGCAGGACTCAATCCCAGAACCCTGAGATTATGGCCTGAGCCTAAGGCAGATGCTTAACCAACTGTGCCACCCAGGCATCCCAATTTCTTTTCATGCCACAAGTTTATTCACCAACATATTGAGTATGTTGAATTCAAGAGTTTGATCCATTTTTCAAAGAGACTACACCTCTTAAAATGTTACTTTTCACATCTGTTTAATGGATTAATTAAACATCCTTATTTCTTTTTTTTAATTTTTATTTGTTTATGATAGTCACACAGAGAGAGAGAGAGAGAGAGAGAGAGGCAGAGACACAGGCAGAGGGAGAAGCAGGCTCCATGCACCGGGAGCCCGACGTGGGATTCGATCCCGGGTCTCCAGGATCGCGCCCTGGGCCAAAGGCAGGCGCCAAACTGCTGCGCCACCCAGGGATCCCCTAAACATCCTTATTTCTTAAGCAGTTGATGTCTTACTATAAAAAAAAAAGGTGCAAACAAATCCAGATCCAAAGTACAAAATCATCATAAGCAGTAACCACCTAAAAACGGGAACAAGGCAAGGAGGCCCATTCTCACCAACTCTTCTTCACCAGAATAGTGTGGATTCTAGCCATTGCAATAAGGCAAGAAGAAGAAATGAAGCCCCGGGGGACTGGAAAGGAGAAAATAACAATGACCCTGTTTGCAGATGACTTGTATATATATAAAATCCTACAAAAGGGATGCCTGGGTGGCTCAGCAGTTGAGCATCTGCCTTTGGGTCAGGGTGTGACCCCAGGGTTCTGGGATCGAGTCCCACATCAGGCAGGGAGCCTGATTCTCCCTCTGCCTGTGTCTCTGCCTCTCTCTGTGTCTCTCATGAATAAATAAATAAAATCTTTAAAAAAAAAAAAACTCTCTCTCTCTCTCTCTCATATAAATAAATAAAAATCTTAAAAAAAGAAAAAGAAAATAAAATGAAAACTCCAGCCCTGGGAGCCTCCCAGGGCAGCTCTAATGGGGTGATCAGAAAAAATCTATCGCTCCACACTGAGCACCATTATTTGTGTGAGAGCAGACATGTCTATTCTTACCTCGGATTGAACCAGTCTGAGAGCCGGAGTTCTACTTCATCCCTGGTGAAAAGGGAAAACTGAGTTATTGTGGGTCATCCATGTATCCAGCAAACATTTCCGGAGCCCCGTGGTGTGGCAGGGGCTGTCGGGCACTGGTTCAAAGCTGTCGGCGTACAGCCTGTGCACTGACCTCGAGAAGCCAAGGAGACAGCCCTCCGGGGTCCCCAGAGTAGGGGCTGCCAGCTGGGTAAGTGGTAGGATCAACCCCATTTGGGGGTCTGGGGAGCCTCATAGTTTGGTGCCGAGTGATGGCCAGAGTGGGGACGGCAATAAAGGGCTTGTGGGCATGCCACTGGGAGGATTTACCAAACCCACAGTAGCACCAGCTTAGAGGCTGTGAATGGAGATGGCACAGGTTCACCCCCTCGTTCACCACCAGAGTGGCTTTGCTGCATTTAAGGTAAACAGGTTGGAGAAAGAGCCGACATTATGTCTTTAACCTTCATCTAAACACAGGATTTACCTAGTTTTGTTGTGCTTTAACGAGATTGGGCAGTTTGCCTCCATAACACTGGGGCGTGCTGTTGGTAAGGGAAAAATGGTGGGAGAACACCCTGATTTCGTTATCAGATTCCCCAGGGCTAGACTGTCGAACTCGGGGCTGCCCATGCAAACTTCACTAAAATCACAAAGCAATGAATGGGGGACGTACTAAAAACTAGCCTTTCTTTCATTCATTTATTTTTAAGTGAGCTCTGCACCCAATGTGGGGCATGAACTCACACCCCTGAGATCAAGACCTGAGTTGAGATTGGAAGTCAGATGCTCAACAAGCTGAACCACCCAAGCGCCCCCCAAAAGTGGCCTTTCTTTTAGAATATTGGGGTCACGGATCCCTGGGGTCCCACGGAGTGACAGAGGCATGGAAAACACAGCTGGTTGAAGAGGGGATCCTGACCTAAAGAAACCAACACCCTGGAGGAAGGCGCTCAGCCTGCAGCAGAGTTGGCCTCGTCCTGGGCAAGCGCGTGAGGGGCCCAGCCTGCGGGATGCAGGGCTGTTGTTACCTGGGGGGGGGCCAGGGGAGCCCGGCTCCACACCACACGCCTACCCTGTCCCCACATGGTGGGCTCACACACGCAGCTGTGTGCAGTGCAGGCCAACATTAGGGACTCCACGAAGCCCATCCACCACCTGCTGTCCCCAGAGACGCATGCCGGCACACGGACATGGGGTCCCCCCTGGATTCCCCATGGGCTCCGGGAGACAATGATGCCTGCTGTGCGGTGCTGCTCTCTCGTGTCCTGTCTGTCCCTTGAACATCACCACCATCCTTGGACCTACCACAAGTGCATACTCGTGGGCAGAGCAGTCCCCAGCTGAGAGGCAAGGGCCCACCTGGCTCCTGCCAGCTTTGCTCCCAGTCTGTCGGGTCTTCGTACAGCAGCGTTTCCTGCCAACACAGATGCCCCGTGTGTAGGGAGTTTTGCCAGGCAAAATTCAGGACTCCCACTGGTCTGCTCACTTGGTGATGTGCATCTAAATTGCCTCCGTGCCCTCACGGCTCGATCGCTCACCTCAATTCAGGGCTCAATCACTCACCTTTGTTCAAGCCAGAATGCTCTCCCCTTGTCTGGATGCGCCACACTTTATCCCATTCCCCGTGGCAGGGCACTGGGTCGCTTCCACTTCTTGGCAATTGTGTGCAAAGCTGCTGTGAACGCCTGGTGTGGGTTGTTCATGGAGGTCCGTTTGCAGGCCACGTGGACAAACAGGAGCACGATGCCAGGTAAACGGAAAGGCTGTATTTAGTTCCCCAAGAAGCCGCCAAGATGTCTTCAAAGGCCTGGCCCCATGTTGCGTGGCCCTAGCCATGAACGAGGGTCCCGCTGTCCATGTCGCTGCCGGCACACAGCGGTCATCAGCACGCCAGATTCTCCAGGGTTCATGGTGGCATCACGTTGTCTTGATGGGCAATTATCCCATGGCAAATGATTTTGAGCATCTTTTCACGTGCCTGTCCCCGCTCTGCGTGTCGTCTTTGGTGCATCTTCTCGGTGTGCTCTGATTTTGCCTGCTTTTTAAGGAGGCTGTGTCTTTCCTGTCAAGCTGGAAGCGTTCTTTCCATTTTCTGGATTCAAGCTTTTTATCAGATGTGTTTTCATGAAGGCTTCATCTCTAAAGACGTTCTTCCTGACGGTATGGCTGCGTTCTACTCAGTCTCTGCGGAGACAGCCCTGCTGGTGAGGAGGTGGTGAGAAGAGGGACTTCTCTATAGGAGAGAGCTTTCTCGCGGGTCACTAGCAGGTGTGTCCTGCGTGTCCAGAAGAGCAACCTCGGGCTATCCCTCCCCTTGCTTCGCGTTTCCTTCAAGTCTTTGCTATGTAGATTCCGACGTTGCTCACTGTGCCCTGTAATGTGCCCGCTGCCTACCTCCTCATCTAGAGCAGAAAAGCTCCCCACCAGCAGATGCTTTGGGCGATGGCCGCCCACCCACCCCACCCCGCCCCAGGAGTAACTGTTCCCCATCCACGCATGACAGAATTAACATCTGCACACTTTGCTCCATCCCATGGAGAGAAGGGAAGATCTGGTCACGTCCGAGCATTACTAATGTCTGCACCAAACTCAGCCCCTGATGCCCTCTCTGCCAACTTCATGGGTCCCGGCTCACCCATATCTCACGTTTACCTGAAGTGATACTTGATGAACAGGAAGTATAAAACACATGAGATCAGTAACAGCATCTTTCTCTTGGAATGCATCTCCTCCTGGAGGGACAAGGAGAGAGAAGGAGATCTTTAATAACACACAGTCATACCCCTGCCACTTTCTAGGCCTGGATTCACAGCATCTCATTTGGGGCCTCAAGATGCCAACTGAAGCTCCTGCTTCTAGAAGGAGGAGGCTGGCCTGGAGGGTTGGGGGGAGCTCTGTTCTACTGGTGCTCCTCAGGGCGCCGAGCTCCCCTCTCCCCTGCCCTGGGCACTGAGCGTGCACATCCTCTGGCCCTCCTGCTACAGCACGTGCACCTCCACCCGGACGGTATAGGAGAGACGCATCAAATGCCCCCACAACCCCGCTGTAAAGACAAAGCTGTGACACCCAGCTGTGATGATGATGAGGAGGAGTCCTTCTTGGCCTCGGAGGCATGACATGCCCCCCAAAGTAGACTCTGTTCTTTTTCCTCACCTGGATAGTAAGATGGCTTGTTGGTCCCAAGGGTATGGTGGTTTAAACCAAAACTATGAGCTCCCTCCAAGGTTGATGCTCACGAACAGGGATTAAAACCTAAATCACAGGCATTCAGGTCTAACGTGGGACTCTGGGCTCCGGTCACACCCCAGAGCTTACTTGGGGTTTCTATGCACAAGCCTGTAGGGTCATGTGTTGGAGCAGAGGGGGGCTCTCTGATGCTTCCTTTCTGAGCACTCGGCTAACGGGCACGAGGCTTCCCAGCACACTGACCAGCTCCGCAGCTGTCTGCCGTGTGTGCCTGTCGAGCACACAGCAATGTGGCTGCTCTGGCTTGAGGTGCCCGGTGAGGGCCCAGAACACGCTGGGTTTTGGAGGCAGATGTCAGATAAAAGAGAAGAATCAACATGGCTCGCTAATCATCTTATATTGATAAAATACTGAAATTCAAATAGCCTGGATCTCTTGAGCTAAACACAAATACATTGTAAAAATCGATTCAGTTGTTTCTTTGACCTTTGATAATATGGCCACCAGGACACCGGCATCGCAAATGCAGCCCCTGTTGTCCTCGTACTGGATGGGCGGCGTCCACCAGCACTGCACAGGCACAGCGTCCAGGCCCCATGACAGGCGACAGGCCCCCTCTTTAACCAATCCAAGGACATTAGAAACGCCACGTGGATGGGGCAGGAGGTCCCTCCCAAGGTGCGCCCCAGCAACGTCGTCCCCGTACCGCTCACACTGGCCCACCCCCTCCCGAAGGGTGGTCCCTTTACCTGGCTGGGAGCGCTGTGAGAGACAAGGGGGTTATTGCCCAAGCATTCTGTCTCTGGGTCTCTGTAAAGCCACAGGCTGGACACTGTCCCCTGCTCTGAGGTGGTGACATCAGCAGGCCCTTTGATGATGCAGCTGGCAAAGTCCCAGTCACAATGATGCAGCTGCCGGCAGGGGCATCTTGGGGATGCTGGACGACAGGACTTTGTCCCATTTAAAAAGTAGAGGATGGGGCGCCCGGGGTGGGGCGGGGCTGAGTCCATGAAGTGTCCGACTCTTGGTTTCGGCTCAGGTCATGATCTCAGGGTTGTGGGATCAAGTCCCGCATCGGGCTCCTGTCAGGTTTAATCCAATCGGTAATGAAATGAAATAGAGAGGTCAGGCAAAAGTTGGTCAAAACAGGCTTTTAGGGATCCCTGGGTGGCGCAGCGGTTTGGCGCCTGCCTTTGGCCCAGGGCGCGATCCTGGAGACCCGGGATCGAATCCCACGTCGGGCTCCCGGTGCATGGAGCCTGCTTCTCCCTCTGCCTGTGTCTCTGCCTCTCTCTCTCTCTCTCTCTCTCTCTGTGTGACTATCATAAATAAATAAATAAATAAATAAATAAATAAATAAATAAATAAAACAGGCTTTTAATGGGACATGCTCTCCGGGTGAGGTTCCTCGGCCCCCAGGGGAGGGAAAGAATGGGGAAGTCGCAGGCCGGGGAAGTCATGCCCAGGGTAGTGCAAACAGGCTTTTGAAGGGGGGAGGGTTAAGGGGTTGTATGTCTGTCTGTACAGGACGGTAGGTATTAGGTATATTTCTGGTGAAATCAGCCTGGGGCAATAACTGCCCATGCCCTTATATGGGGTCTGGGTAAGTACGGTTCAGGTTTCCTGCATAGGTCCAGTCTCCCCCTGATGACGTGTCCTCGGGCGGTCTGCTGGTGGTGGGAAAGTTCCGAGGTGGGGGGTCCGCCACCATTTTGTTGGTGCCTCCCCATCCCCCTTGATCCCGCCGGCCCAACAGCTCCAGGCTAAGCGCAGAGTCTGCTCAAGATTCTCTCTCTGCCTCTCCCCCTGCTCATGTGCTCACTCACTCTCTAAATGAATACATAATTTTTTTTTTTAAGTAAAGGATATTTGGTAAATGCTCTTTGGCTCCTTGTCTCCTCTGTGGTTCCCTCCTCGTTTTCTAGGGACTGACCTTACTCACAGGGCAGTGTCTTCACCACGGCGTGTGTTCACACCTATGACAGAGACACTGCACACCAGCTTCTGTGTCCTCGTCCCACCGTGACAGCCACCTCCCTGCCCAAGAACGCATCCCCTTCATTGTCCTTCCAGTGCTTCTGCGGCACTCAGCTTGCTGACGGTGGACGCCACACGCGTTCCTGCCATCCGGCCCATCGGGTGCGCTCGGCACGGGGAAATCCTACTCATGTGCGATCCCACCATCGCCATTTGTGGCTGTAACACCCACCTTTCCGTACCCCTCCCCTTTGAAAGTAAGATCATTTTCCTTATCGAAAGTGTAGCATGTGCGCATGGTGTCTTGGCTACACGACAAACGCCACAGACAGAGACGTGCCCTCACTGCAGTGGGGGCAGAGTACATGCTTCCTCCTCCGTGCCAGCAGCAGTCACTGGCAGACTTGGGCTTGCAGGCACCTGGCCCTCACCTCTGTGCTCACATGGGGGCATCCCCCCACATGCCCCCACCTCCCCGTGGCAGCCCTGGGCTGCACACACCTGTCTCTGCCCACTTGGCCACCGGGAGGGTGTCTGTGCGCATGGGTAAGGCCCGTTCGCTGCAGGCCTGTGGTTATCAGAAGACCTCGGGTGGGCAGGAGTCGCGGGGGTGCTGTCCATCCCCCAGGAAGGACCTCCCCGCGAGTCACTGCCCAACGCCCGGCCTGGTGGAGAGTGAGCTGGGTGGGCTCAGTCCTCAAAGCCATCAAGGCCGCCCTTGCCCACGGATGCCTCCTTCTCTCCCCACAGCCTCCATGACCCCAGGGCTGCAGGGGGGCTCCTCCCCTGGAAAGGAATCCGCACATTCTGGGGTCTGGGGCCCCCCTTCAAGGGTGGGGTACAGGTGCCTGTAGCGAGTGTCGGAGGGAATGGAGGTCATAGGCCAGATGCACCTGCTTTCTGAGACCACGCCGTGGAAGCGAAGCCTCGGACAAGAAGTCCGCTGACCCTAGGGCCTGCAGAGCTCGCTTATTTTAGAGAAAATCCAGATTATGCTCCTCCAACGGCAGTCAGACTTACACCCTTTGAATTACTTTGTCCCCACTGAGCACCTGACGCAGGGAGACAGTTATTGCCTCAGGACTGAGCTGGTGAATCCGATCACAAAGGGGGCCTGGGAGCCCGATAACAAACAGAGAGGCAGGACAGGGGACGGGACAGGGACCGAGGTTTGGAGACGGATGGGGCTGCGCGAGGTACAGCCAGTGGTTCGCGGGGGCAGCGGGGGGCAGGCGGGCCCTGGTCACCCCCACGTACTGATGTCCAGTAGCTGCCACCCCCTCTCAAGGCTGCGTCTGGAGATTGGGTGCTTCACCATCATCACACACCCTGGAACATAGCAGGTACTCAACGTGATCACCACGAGCTGTGGTCGGGTCCTTTGGATGGGATTTGGCGCCCAATGTCCCAGTCAGTCCACCGGGGGCCCCCCTGCTGGCCCCCAAGCACCAGCCTGCCTGCCGCACGGAGACACGGGGCCTTTCCACTCTGCTCTGGACCCTGGCCCCCCTGCTGTGTGAACCCAGGTCTGTGCTCTCCAGGCCCCAAAACCCCAAATGTCTCTCTCATTCTGGCCCCACCGTCTGGGCTCCCCTCGCATCCCCTCCCCTGGGATTCATCACTTCCAGGGTTTCACTCCCAAGTCACAGCCACATGCTCAAGGCCAGGATGGCCCACACGGTTCCTTACATGTGGCGTCATGGGCCCTTCTGTGCCCTCGAACCCGGACACATAGGCCAAGCAGGGACAGTCCCTGTCGGCTGCCAGCTCCAGCAGCTGGAGAGGCAAGGGAGGCCCAGGGTCACCCGGGCTCCTGCAGCCAGCAGGCGCTCAGGCCCAGGGTCCCGCCAGCCACTCACCCAGCCTCATCTGACTTCCCTTTACCATCCTGACCCAGACGGACACTCTGTCCTAGCAGATGTCAGAGTCACCCCATCACTGGCTCCAGGACATCCGTAACCGGTGAGGGGGGTGGCAGCAGTGGTGGCCTTTGGCTGTGTTCCCAGCATGCAGAGGATGGGTGGGGAGGACAGGCAGTGCCCGGAGGCAGGAGGGCGGAAACTATAAGGCAGAAAGGGGTATAAAGGTGGTGGGCCGTGGCCGAGGCACCCACCAGTGGGCATGGCCCTGCTCCTGCTGAGCCTGGGGCTGAGCCTGGTCTCCACCCAGGAGCTCAACCCCCAAGCCATCGTGCGGAAAAACTATGACATGGCCAAGGTGGGCCCAGGGTCCAAGTCTTGGCCCTTCCCAGGGGCCAGGCTACAGAGCACCTGTCCGTCCTCCATCTGGGGTCGGGGACCTGGGAGAGGGCTTGCTTCTCCTTCCCCAGCTGTGATGGCTGTGGATATTTCTAGGAGGGCAGGGAGTTCCCCGGGAGAGCAGAGGGGTCCCCATGAGGGAAGAGGGGTCCCCGGGAGGGCAGGGAGGTCCCCAAGAGGGCAAGGAGGACCCTGGGAGGGCCAGGGGTTCCTGGGAGGGAAGGGGCGGTCCCTGGGAGGGCAGGGGAGCCCCTGGGAAGGCAGGGAGGACCCTGGGAGGGCAGAGAGGACTCTGGGAGGGCAGGAAGGGTAGGATGCTGGTTGGGAGCCACACACGCAGGCTCCCCATGCATCAGGGCCTTGTCCACAGGTGTCGGGGGTCTGGTACTCAGTGTCCATGGCCTCGGATGACATGAAGCGGATTGAGAAAGATGGGGACTTGAGGGTCTTCATACAGAATATCGAAAGCTTAGAAGACGGCAGTCTGAAGTTCAATTTCCAGTTCATGTGCGTGTCACCCATCTCAGCTGGAACGGGGGAGGACCGGTGTCCCTCCCACCCTCCCATGGGAAAGGCTGAACCGGGGGGTCAGCCTGGGGCTGAGGGAGGCTCGAGACCCTGGCTGGCTGCCCGGTGTCACAGCAGCCGGTTTCAGGGTGCTCGGGGAGTGCGTGAAGGTGGCCGTGGTCTGTGAGAAGACGGACAGGAACGGGGAGTACACCGTCAACTGTAAGTGCGTCTGGCAACAAGGGCTCCTGGTCCCCAGGGTGTCAGCCGCCTCCTGGCGAGCTGTGACCTAGGGGCTTTTATGGGGCCCCATGGCAGCCTGACCATGACATGAGGGCACCTGCCTGGCACGTGGCCCCGGGGAGGGCCCTGGTCAGGCCCCTGGCTCACGCCTGGCAGGTGCACTGGTTTGGGGTTCAGGGAAGGGTGGGCACCACCACCACCGCGATGCCCAGGGAAACTGCCTGAGCAGCACCCCTCCTCCTGCCGGGGCCACCAGCCCACCATCCACACCTACGGCGGCACGGCATACCTGGCACACATGCCAGGGGTGAGCTGGGGCTGCGCTGAGCTGCGTGTCCACACAGACGAGGGGGACAACAGGGTGCTCCTCTCGGAGACCGACTACAAACTGTACATCACCTTCCATCTCCGGAACATGAGGAATGGGACAGAGACCAACGTGCTGGCACTCTATGGTACCACCTCCTGACCCCTCCCACGTGCCTGGGGGCCCCTCCAAACTGGAGGGGGTCTGACCACCCTGAGGCTCTGATCCATGATCAGGTCACCTCTCATGGAGCATTGGGGACACAGGCCAGGCCTCTGAGCTGTGTGTGCACCCCCACCTTGCCCAGCCCCCGTCTCTGCTCAGGGCACCCCCCCCACCAGCCTCAGCCCTGCCTGGGTGCCCCTGAGGCCTCCTCCTCATGGCATCCCAGCAAGCAGTGAGGGACCCTAGCCCCTGCTGCTCTGTTCTCAGGACGGGTGCCAGACCTGAGTCCCAGCTTCCTGGAGAGGTTTGAGAAAGTCTGCAGAAAGTACGGGCTGGGTCCTCAGAACATCCTCAGCCTGAGCGACCAAAGTAGGTCCAGCACCATGGGAAGCAGCCAGGAGGTCTGGGGGAGCCCCCCTGGGCCGCGGAGCTGGGGAGGGAGCCCCCAGTGAGGCTCCATCTGCGAACCCACTCTGTTTTCCCAGACGACTGTTGCAAATACAAGAAGTAGAGGAGCCCACCCAGGCCTCCCGGTGCGTGAGCATCCTGTCTGGGCGGGGGGAGGGGGTAGCATGGGGTGCGGCAGGAGAAGCTGGGGTCAGGAATGGGGCTGCTTCCCCAGACCCAAGTATCAGGGGGCCGTATGGGGTGGTAGTGCCCGAGCACACATGGAGCGCACTCTGTGTCAGTGTCCTGGGGCCACCAGAGCAGATGGCGTGGGGTGGGGGGCTGCCTCTGCCTCCATGTCCACACGGCTTCCCCTCCAGGTCCGGGTCTCCTTCCCCTTCTAAGGACACTGGCCACTGAATTTAGGGCTTATGGGTAATCCCACACGATCTTGTTCCAAGATGCTCTCCTTAGTCAGATCTGCACAGACCCTTCCCTTTTTCCAAATAAGGTCACACCCTAGGTCCTGGACATGGGCGCAGGAACACGCACACACTTGGGTGGACCCTCTTCGACCCCTACTTTCCTCCTCTGAGCTGTTGTCCTTTCTCCGGGCCCAGCTACATCCAGGGAAGATGGCCCCCCACCCTCCCCAGGGACCAGCCCTCCAGAGTCGCCTCCTCTGAGGGACAGTCATCCCTTGGAGAAGACAACGGGCTCAGAGGCTGGGACACGGGCCCCTGATGCACCTCACACTTGTGCATACTTGGAGTTCCCACTAATTCTTGGTTAATCCATTCGTAGACTAGAAGCACTTGTCCCTTAGACATCCCTCCAAGAAATACGGAAACGAGCACCCCGACACCATCCGCACACATGCCCAGCAGCCCTGCTCACGGTTGCCCTCTGGAAACGGCCTGACGCCCCCGGCCCAGGCGCCTGGGGACCCGGCCCAGCATGAACGGGAATGGGCTGGGAGGTCTCCAGGCGGTGGTGTCAAGCGACAGCCACCAACCCCAGAAGGCCACACTTGACGATTTACGATTGGATCGGTTGAGTTGTCTGGAAAACCACAGAAACAGAGAACCACTGTGTGGGGTGGGGGTGGGGGTGGGGGTGTGGCTTGAAGGGATGCCCGGAGGGCTCCCTGAGCATTGGGCCGTGGTGGAGGCCATGGGAGCCTGCACACACCAGGAAAGCACAGAGCTGTGCACGTACACGCCTGCCCCTCAGGGCACGGCAACAAGGCCCATGACAGTGGGGTGGCGCCAGGGTCCGCGTCCGGGGGGATGGTAGGCAAGATGGTGGCATCAGGATGACCGGTGGGGGGCACCAGGCGGTGTCTTGACTCCGTCCCCACAGCTGCGTGTGAGTCTATAGTTCTCTCAAAATAAAAGGTTAAACAGAAGAAACATCTGTCCTTCTTTCCAAGTCATTTCCCAGAAAACGCTGGCAGGCCCCCCGATTGTCTCCCCATCCCCGGGCTCAGCCCAGGCCCCACCACCATCGCTGGCCCTCGCTTCCCGCATGGCTTCCCTCCACCTCCCCCACCCAACTCCCCACACGTACATGCTCCATCAATGCTTAGCAAGCAGCCAGGTGGCTCCGGGGTGGGCAGCTGGGTGGGGCGAGGAGGGGCTCCTCTGGTACCCCCAGGCTGAACCGCTGCTGTCCCTGAGCCCCCTCCATGAGTGAGCACAGCCTGAGATCTCTTCCCAGCCCACTGTCCCAGAAATCTCCAGGACCAACACAGGGCATGGACTGGCCAGCAGGATGGATTGAGGCCCAGCCGCACATCTCCAGGAGTCCCCACCCCCCAGCCCAAAGCCCCAGGGAGCTGCGGGGAGCAGTGTCTGCTCTTAACAGCTGAGCCGGGCTGCAGAGGACCAGGGTCTAAGGAGCTCCAGGCAGGAGATGGAGAGCTTTGTGCCCCTTCCGCAGGGGCAGAGCGGCTCCATCAGGATGGGCAGGGGGCTGGGCAGTGGCCAGCCTGGCCTCAGGCTCCTTGTCCAGAGCCTCAGTCCAAGCTGCTGGGCCGTGGCAAGGGACATGTGGGAAGCTTCCCACTCAGCGGGGCTCGCTGGTTCGGAAAGCTGGCATCTGGGGATCAGAACGGGGTTTCCCAGAAGGGATGGTCATGACGTGGTGGATGGCAGCGCTTGAACAGTCCCCAGCCCCCCGGCCTCCGAGCCGGGCTCTGGTGCTCAGCGCACTCCCGCAGCCCACCCAACCCCGGAGACCTCCAGGCGGACCGGGTGACAGATGCAGCAGCCCACGGTCTTGGGGTCAGGACAGAGCAGTGTTGGCGGGGCACGAGGGACATGCCAAGACACCATCACCGTGGCTGGCGTTGGGATGCTGAGGTCCCCTCTCAGTGAGCGATTAGGACCCAGAGGCGAGTCTGGGGTGACCAAAATCAGGTGAGCTTGTTGCAGGAGAATAAACAGACAAGCTGCCCACAGAATGCGGGCTTGACCCCAGCAGGAAAGCGCTTCTCAGTGTTTGCTGCCACCCAAAAGGACTTTACTTCCAAGGAAGGGGCATTGGTAAACCTCTGACACCCTTGCGCCCCCTCACCCAGCCCCTGTCACAGCCCTAGGGGGACCTGCTGTGGACTGGGGTAAAGAGGCCAGAGAGCCCAGGGCAGGGTGGGGGCCCAGGGGCATCCATGGGGACACTAGCAGAGTGCCCCAGGATGCCGCCCACAGGGAAGAACCGCCCCGGACCAGATCTCACTGGCCCAGGGTGAGCAAGGGAAGCCCCAGGGCAGGGACAGCTCTGGAGTCCTGCAGGGGGTCAGACTGCATGGCCCAGGCCAGGACGACAGGAGCGACCTCGGGGGTGTCAAGTGGGCAGAGGCTCCGCTGTCTTCTTTCATCTTTATTGCCCTGGACTTTCTGGAAGACCACAGCCTCCTCCCTGGCCTCAGATGAAGGCAAGAGGACAGTCCCCTGCGGGGTCCATCCAGATTGCTGGCACGCATCAGAGGACGTGCTGCTTCAGTTCCCACTTCCCCAGAGAGCCGGTAGCGGTGGAGACGGTGGTGAAGGGGAAGCCAGATACAGGGACCCTGCTCCCTGCTTGGGTGAGCCTGAAAGCAAAGGGGACGCCATGCCAGGCCAGCCGCCCAGCCAAAGCTCAGTCCTCGCCTTTCCCAGCACAAATCCCATGTGGGAAGGACCACGCAGCACCACAAAATAAGAGCTTGGAAACGGAGGCCAGTGGCACTGTGTGTGCAGGTGACCCCCTCACCATGGCCCCATTGGAACACGGGACAGGTCCCCGCAGGTGCTGGCTGCTAGAAAGAGGGCTGAGAGGGAAGGCCTGGCCACAGACTTCACAGGTCAACACACATATGTCCAGGAAAAAGCAGGTTCCAGAACAAATGACACGGAGGGAAGAGGGGAGGCAAGGTCCCTAAAGGCGAGGCCAGGCACAGCAGCAGCCGGTTCTGTCAACTGAGTCAGGCAGGTGCTTGTGGGGGGTGAGGACAGGTCACCTGAACCTACACCAACCAGTGTCACCCCCAGGCAGGCATCATGCCTGCATGAAACGGGCAGATCCTCACTAGCCGCAGGTGGCAGGTGGGGCCAGGCCTCCCTGAGTCACTGCCGCAGTGGCAACCCCGGCTGTCCCGCCACCTTGTACGCATCCAGGTGCCAAGTGTGCTGCATACTGCCTTCCAGAACCTGAACTTCTCAGTTATTCCCAAGACAGCAGCCCGGATTTGCCTCCTCCGCCGTCGAGCCATGGGCACGACACTTGGCAGTCTGGAAAGAACAGGGCATGGCTGCGCATGCTGGTGGCACCAGTACCTGGGCAAATACAGGACTGTGGGGACCTGGCCAGGCCGGGCGGAGCAGGTCCAGCAGAGTCAGGCTGTATGGACAGCGGGGGCACAGCACAGGTGCAGGCCGGGCCCCGGGCTCCAGCAAGGACAGTTGAGCCTCACGGGGCTGGGGGGACGGGCAGCAGTCGGCCTGTGAGGAGCCCGCAGATGGTTTGGGGGTTTCCTGGTGTGCGTTCTATAAGGAGCACTGCACCCGGCAGGGCTGCCCTGGTGACACCCTGAAGTCCATGACACAGCCTAGCCCGCAGCAAACCCCTCCGGGGCAGGTTCTTTCCACTCTGACCCACGGACACGTGCCCCATTCTCCAAGGAGGGCTCCCTGGATGCCTCGTTCCCGAACCACCGCCTTGCCCCCACTCTCACTTGGCCCTCGGGGGGTGTCTGTGCCCCCGCACCCAGGATGGGGGGCTCACAGGGGTTGTGGTGTCCCCAGCCTACAGGGAGTGGCGCAGGAGGCTCCAGAGAGGAGCCCTGCCCTTCCCAAGCTTACCCGCGCTCCAATGTCTGCCACGGGAACACGATCTTTGTTCCCTCAGTGCCCAAGTTCCTGGTCGCACAGTGTTCAGGACTGAAGACATGGGACAGACAGAGGGTGGTAGGCAGCAACGCCAGTTTACCGGGCAATAGTACAGGGCTCCCAGTGACGGAGGGGGCCCGAGAGCGTGGCCGTTTTGGTGTTAAATCTGGGGGTCCTGACAAGCTCTTGCAGAACTGTCGTGAGTGTCCTGAGAGAAGACCCCGAGGACTGGGCGCTGAGGCGTGTCCATCAGGGCTTTGCACATGTCTACTCGGTGGGCTCCTGTCCACGTGTCGATGGTCTTGTGTGTTGATGTCTGCACGCTGACGTATGACAAAGTTGCCTGCACAGAGGCTGCAGACACGATGCTGTTGTGGCCTTGTCTGTGCTGCCAAACAGGATGCCGGTGCGGCTCTATCTCCACCGTCCTGGCTCCCTGTGTCCCCGTCGGGGACCTGGCCTTAACTGCCTGAGTGTCCAATGGACTCCTAACACTGCCCCCTGCTCCTCCCCTCTGACCAGGGAGGCCGGTGACCAGTGTCAGAGACGAACAGACCAGACTTGCTGACAGAGGCAGTAGCCAGGGGGCCCCACCGCAGCTGAACTCCCTGCCCGGAGGAGACTGGACCTTCTGGGGGGAGTGAGGGCCAGGGAGAGGGGCACGTGGGCTCCAGCAAAGGGGAGGAGCTGGAGAATTACCCCAGGTGTGTGTGGCCCGGCCCCCCGGGGTTGCTGGCAGGCGGGGCCTGGCTCGGGCACTGACCAGGACACACAGCCAGCCAGGCATTCGGGGGGGCTGGGGTCATCCTAGGGATGGGGCTTCTCGGTGCTTGTCCATGTCTTTAGAGGCCAAGGTTGAGGCCTCGCTGAGAAGAAGCTCAGGGGAGCCAGCTAGAGTCTGGCCAGGACCACGTCTTTGTCCCCGGGCCCCTGGTACACACGGCCCAGCCGGCAGCACCCACCTGGACAAGATCCGAGGGTGAACAGGGATCCTGAGGGGGCGCAGGGCCACAGCGGCCCGGGTCCCTCATCTCGGGGCAAATAAGGTACCCTCCTCAACCCGAGGGGCCCTCGCAGGCAGCACCAAGATCCCGGTTCTCCGGGTACTCCTGCTGCGCTCAGCTGGGAATCGTGGGGCATTCTGCATCCCTGTTTTCTTTTTCACTTTGGGTATTTGACCTGCAGGCCCCTCCCACACACAGAGTGTCACGTACGGACCCCTCAGTAGCCCCTCAGGGCCTCACAAGGACACTGGCCTCCATTGCTTTTGTTACTTTTTGTTGCATGCGTCACAACCACCATCACTAGGTCCCCGGCGGCCTTTCTCCTCCACAGATGCACGGGCAGCAGGTCTGTGTAGGGTCCGTGCCCTGCCAGCACTCCATGGCCGTGGGTGGACACTCCACATGGGCTCATGGCCCTTGTCCATCCCGTGTGTCGCTCTGCAGCATTCTGTGTCACGGTCATGCTCTCAGGGTCATGAGATCAAGCCCTGCATTGGGCTCTGTGCTCAGTATGGGGTGCGCTCGTCTCCCTGCCCCCCTGCCCCTTCAGCCTGCGCACGTGTACACACACACACACACACATCCTCTTTCTCAAATAAATAAATCTTAAAAAAAAAAACACGCAGCGCACTTGCTGCATCTGGTGGCAAACTCTGAGGTGCCCACTGCCCCCCAGGGTGAACGCTGCATGTGGAGCGCTCGCCCTGAGGGTGCGTGCAGCCCCACGCCGCCAGCAGTGTCCCCGTGGCTGCGAAGCGGCTCTGCCCTCCACACCCCAGGCGCTGCCTCCTCCATCCCCAGGGGCCGCTCAGGCCCCTTCTCGCAGGTGAGGAAACACAGCTCACTGCCTGCATCCACCCCGATTCCCGACTCCCGGCAGGTGGAGGCGCATGTGCACGCTCCTCCTCCTCCTCATCAGCTGCCTGTTCAGGTTCCTTTGCCACTAACAGTTGGTGGGTTTTTTCCCTGTCGATTCTTAATTCTCTATTTGGGATATCGATCCATTGTGCGCCCCTGGGCACCAGACACCCTCCCTGGTCTGTCACCTGCCACTGACCATGCTGCTTCCCTCTTGTTCTGAAATATGTCCTCTCATCTATCCCCCATCCTTGTCCATGGAGCTCATGTGCTCAGGGCTGCATCCGCTCCTCCTCTTTCCCTCCTGGCGCTCGCAGCAGGCAGCGTGCCAACCTGCAGGTGCAGGATGCTGGGCCAGACCCTGCTGCCTACCTGCCTGCAGCCTTGGTCATGGTTCCTAAACTCTCTGTGCCTCAGTTTCCATAGTTGCAAACTGCGGGTAAGGAGACCTGTGCTGTGAGGTCATCGTCACAAGGATTACCTCAGCTACTAAGGGCCAAGTGCTTCCAGCCCCAGCGGGCAGACTGTGTTGCTGCGGCTGTGCTGCCATCACGGTGGAGCCTGAGCTGCCCGAGAGCTCCCTAGGCCACGTCCGCTGGGCGCCCTCTGCACTCTCAGCACCTGACAGGAGTCTGGCACACAAATATCCCAATGAAAAAATCGACTGTGCTCTCTCTGCCCTGAGCCAGGAGCTCTGAGCTGCTCTGCCCTGCTCAAGGTCAGGGGATGGCCAGGGGCTGGATGCTCGGAGTCCGGGATGGGCACGGTGGAGGCCGCATACCAGGAGCTGGCCCGCTCAGTGTTGTTTTTTAAGATTGACCTTTCACAGCCAGCATCCTGTCGGTGCCAGAAGCACCTACCAGAGCCAGGTTTGGACAGCAGGCCAGAGGGTGACCTTGGCCATGCCTGGGGAGGAGGTCGGCCTCCTGGAGCAGGGAAGGCCATGTTGTCAGAATCTCCATCCGCTGAGCTCATGGGACCCACAGCCTGAGACCCGGGACCCCCCACGGCCCCTTGGTCACTCGCTCCCTGAGCTCCACCTGCAACCACTGAATCCAGTTTTGTGAGGAGCATGGAGCTCAGTATTCCAGAATGAACATGGCACACAGGGAGCCAGGTGTTGGGGGCTCCAGGCTAGAGAGGAGTCCAGGGGTCGTGACCCTGAATGGTGGGGCCCGGGGTCAAGGCCATGATACAGGGAAAAGGGTGGGCAGAGGCACAAACCCTGGCCATCCACCTCACCACGCCCCTGAGTCCCAGAGGCACAAAGATGGGGCTTCCTTGCCCTCCACTTCCCCAGCCCCATGCCCATCGCGGGCCCTGGAAGGTGATGCGAGGGGTTAGGGGAATGAGGGCGGGCAGTCTCACACGTGACCTCATGTTTCCCAGCTCTGACGGCCACCTCGCAGTGCTCCAGGCTGAGGGCCAGCTGACAGCCGTGGGACACCATGTGGGAGGGTCCCTCAGGGTCGGCACGTGGGGGTAAAGGACAGGAAGGAATTCGGAGCTCAGGCCTTGGGGATGGGATCCCCGGACTCAACACACAACCACACAGGACCCCCCAGAGGTGGGCCGCACCTGCTCCCCACCCCCGCGGCCATCCTGCTGCGAGCCTGGAGTTGCTCTCAGGCCCCGACCTCCGCCCTCAGTGCAGGTGACAGAGCTCGGGCCCTGTGAGGGGCCACACAACAGGCAGCACAGCCCTGAGGTCTTGGGCAGCAAAGTGACCTCATCCCACTCCCTTCTGTCCTCAGACAAGCTGGCCCCAGGTCCTCCCTTCTGCCCCAGGCAGCCAAGCTCCACGATGCTTGGGCATCTTTCAAAGTTGGCATGTCTGCAGGTTCTGTCCAACCAGCATCAGCAAGGCCATGATCTGCATGCCCCCAAGAGATGCTGAGACGTCGCCGAGAAACAGTGCAGGGAGAGGAGCTCTCAGAGGACCGGCTCCTGGCTGCACCGTTCAGACCCCCTGGGCCTGAATGAGGCTGCACCTTAGGACTGGCCCAGACAGATTGGGCCCCAGTCTGTACCCAGATGACCTGTCCCTGGATGGACTGGCCCCCAGACTGTCCCCAGATGAACTGGCCCCAGATGGACTGGCCCCAGACAGACTGGTCCCAGATGGACTGAATGTGAAGGCATGTGCTTCTGGCAAGAGGAGGGTGGTGGGCAGGTTCCGGCCTTCATGGGTCAGCAACAGAACCCAGCCCCACATCAAGCTCAGAGCACTTGAGCCATGGGGAGGGAGAGGGCTTGGCTCTCACCTGAGCCTCCCTGGACCTTATTCCTTTCTAGTCTTCTCCCTAAAGCCCCAGGGCATGGCTGTGGGGCTCCAGTTCCTTCCCAGAGCCTCACCCGGGCCAGGAAGGGCCCACTCTGGAGGCCTGGTGTCTTGTGGGACCTCACGCTGGGACCCAGAGCCAAGCTAACGCCTCAGCAGTGCACAGCACCTGCCAGCTCCACACAGCTGCCAATGCCTACAGGGACCCTCTGCTCGAGGCCTCTGGAACAGCACCCCAGTCTCCCCTGACCTCCAACCACCCAGGTGCTCAGGACAACAGCTCCGCATCATCCTCAGGCCTCCTGTTCCCAACCCTGCAGCAGGTCTCTGACTCCTCAAAACAGGAGCCGACCTCTCTTCACCTCTTCTAAGGCTCCCCCGTGCCCACTAGCCCCTTCTCCCACCTGGACCGCCCCCCCCCCCAGGGGCCCCCTGTGGGTCCCTCTGTGCATCCTCTCAGGCCGGCAGTGACAATGTCCCTGTTAAACTCTGAGTCTGTGTCCTGCTTCGGGGCAGCGGGACCAGCTCCAGCACACACAAAGGTTAGACATCAACCATCTAAAGGTGCGAGGCAGTGATGAGGGGCCGCAGAACTGGAGATGGTGGATGGTACTGGTGACTTACCAAGTATTTTTCTTCTGTCTTTCCTTTTTTTTTTTTTTTTTTTTTTTAATTTTAACAGCTTCCCGATGAGTACAGCCCCACTCAGCAGAGGCCGGTGGCTAAGGCTTGGACGGAAATCCCCCGATGCTCCTAGTTTAAAGAACCGGAGAACAAAGCTAGAGATAGCCTGAGCTCTGAACAAGGATGGGGCATCCTGGGAAGGAGGGTGAGCTCCGAGCCCGCACGCACACCTGGGACACATCTCTGCACGCCCGAGACAGACCGTGCAGCCAGCAAGCCTCAGGGGGAAGGAAGGGACATCCTTGTCCTAGCAAACACACCATGCTCAAAGTCTGAGCCCAGCCAAGGACACCTGGCCACCAAAAACTCTCCAGAGGAACAAGTCAGGATCCAGAATCTAAATCACACCATTCATGGCATCCTGGATACCGTCCCAAAGCAGCAAACACATGGGGGACAAGCCCATGCCAAGCAGGCAGGCACTGGAGTCACCTGACTGTAGGTTCCAGCGGCTGTGGACAGGAAGGAAAAGTACGCTCTCAGACAAACAAGGGACAGCTCGGGAGAGAAGCAGCAACTGTAAGAGGAAACAAACAGGAATCCCAAGCTCACTGCACACACATCAAACTACACGCTCCCCGGGATCAGGGGTTGAGGGTTGGGGGGTTGTTGCGGTGAACCTGCAGATAGATATGCAGGAATTGCCCAAACTAAAAACCAAGGAGCAAAAGGATTGGGGGTGGGGGATGGATGACAAGCAACACACCAGCAACCTGTGTGACCACATCCAAGGCCTGGTGTTTCACTGCGGTGTCAGGGCAGAGAAGGGACAGATGTTGGGGACACACGTAAAGAAATAATGGATGAACAAGATCCCAAATGTGGCAAAAGATGTGAATCTGGAGCTCCTAGAACTCAAGTACCCTCAGGCGAAAAAAAGCAGAGAGGATGCCCAGGGAGCTCAGCGGGTGAAGCGTCTGCCTTGGGCTCAGGTCCTGACCCCAGGGTCCTGGGATCAAGTCCTGCGTAGGGCTCCCTGCTCTGTGGGGGGTCTGCTCCTTGCTCTCCACCTGCCCTCAGCCCTCCCCCACCTTGTGTCCCCCTCTGCTCACTGGTCACCTGCTCAAGGGGACCTTTCCTTTGAAAACTGACCCAAAAGTGCTCCCCAACTTCCTGTGTCTTCCTTGTACCGTCCCCTCCACAGAACTTCTCCTTGGCAGTGTGCCCCACAATGTCTCGCCCCATCCGACTCCAAACAGCAGGTGCAGACCTCTGGTCTGCAGGGTCCTGGAGGGCACACACGGGCGCTCCATAAGTGTGGCCAAAACAAAGGAATAGATGGCTATAGCGCCCAGAATTCGCGAAGATGAAATAAGCCCAGGAGCCTCTCCAGTACCTGGCCGTGAGGTTTTCACCGTGGATGTGCACCAAGGGCGGGAGTCTTGCCACGGAGGGGCACATGAGCTCAGGCTGGGGTCCCCTCCTGTGCACGGCATGGCGCCTGCAGAGGGGCCCGTCCAAGGAGATCTGTCGCCCAGCTGTGAGGATCAGGCCAGCCCTGGGGGCCCTCACTTCGCAGCCCTGAGGACGTGGGCAGAGCGGGTGGACTTTGCTGCCCATGTAGGACCCCCTGCCCTCTGGTTTCTTTCCAACTGTCCAGGGGTCAGAGCCGTGCTGTGGCCGAGGCTCTGCCCAGGGTCATCCTCTGAACCCATGTCCTGGGGCAGCCAGAACAAGTTCCCACCGGCTGGGTGGCTCAAAACATCAGAAACTTGCTCCTCACGGTTCTGGAGGCCAGAAGTCCAGCTTCCAGGCCAGCGGGGCTGGTTCCTTTGGGCAGCTCTTACAGAGGATTCATCCCAGGTGTCCCCCAGGCCCTGGAGATGCCAACAATCCCAGGAGTCCTGGGCAGGTAGACACCTCCCTCCCGCATCCACTTCTACCACCCATCCCCCTCCCCGCACACGCCTGTGCCCCAGTATCCCTCCTCCTGCATAACCCCTGGCACCCAGGTTCAGGGTCTGTCCTACCCCAGCACGACCTCATCTTCATTACGTCTGTGAAGACTTCAGTCCATGGAAGATCACATTCTTAGCTCCCGGGGGTGAGGACTTCAAGTATCTTTTGGGGGTACCCAGTTTGACCCCCAGCACCCCCACAGACAGCGCCCCTGACTCTATCAGCTCCCAGTGAGCCCAGCGTCCATCATGGGGGATAAACACGCAGCTCATGACAACGTTGGGAGGTCAACAGATGACCACTGTGGGGACGAGCGAAGCTTGGGGGTCAGCGGTCACCATGGGATCCTGCTCCATCCGCTCAGCCAACCTGACCCTGTGGGAGGCAGGCCGCAGGAAACTGCTTCTCATCGTGGGACCTTCTCAGCCCAGCTTTGGGGGCTGGGGGTCCTGCGTGTTAGAGCAGAACCCAGGCCCTGTGACTCTCTGCAACCCGGTCACAGAGGCTGGGCCGGGGGCTCCCTAGGGAAGACGCCGCAGGGTCCCTCCTGTCCAGGCAGAGGGGACAGGCTGGCAGCCAGAGGGCTGTGGCCTCTGAGTGGGGGGAGCGCTGGTCAGGCATTGAGTCCACGCAGGAACAAAGGCCTAGAGACAGGGTTTAAACAGAAGAGATTTCCTCTCTCCCAGTCTGGAGGCCAAAGCCTGGGAATGAGGTGTCAGCCTAGCTATTCCCCCTGAAGGATCTGCCCCGGGCCCCTCCCCGCTCCTATGAATCTTGTGTCCACGCAGCCCCTGTTCACGAGGCCACAGGTCATACGGGATCAAGGCCCCCCCACTCCAGCATGACCTCATCTCAGCTAAAGACATCTGCAACGACGCTGCCTTCAGTAAGGTCACATGCTGAGGTCCTGGGGGTCAGGACCTTCACAGACGCATTTTGGGGGGCTCACAATTCAGCCCCCAGCACACTTCAGTCGCCGTCCTCGTCCCACGGAGGTCTGCGGGCTTCCAGCCCCGCTCCCCCATTCCTGCACCCCACCGTTCAGCCCTGGGGGTCTCCCCATCCATAGCACCTGGTCACTGGCCATGTCCCGGCAACATGGCAGGCACGGAGGGCACACCAAGGTGATGCTGGCACCCTTCAGGCCCAGGAAGTTGGCACTGCCCATAGCTGGTTGTTGATTTTGGAAATTGGCTGTATGGGAACATGATATTTTTGGTGTCCAATGCAACAGGGAAGAGAACACACAAGAGCTAACATTATGAACAAGATTAAGACATCAGTATGAAGAGCCCCAATTCCCCATGGGGACAGGACAGGAGCCCCTCACCACTGACCGCGCCCCCAACCACATGGCTATATAGACAGGCCACGGGGCCGGGTCACCAAGACTCTGCAAGTCTCCAGCTGTCGCCAAACCCAGACAGAAGGTGCTGTGGACATGCAGCTCCTACTGCTGACCGTGGGCCTGGCACTGATCTGTGGCCTCCAGGCTCAGGAGGGAAACCATGAGGAGCCCCAGGGAGGCCTAGAGGAGGTGAGCCCCATTAGGGCGCTGGCCAGTGGGCGGGAGGTGGCCCCACCCTGAGTGAGCATCGGAGTTGGTGGGTGGCCTGGCTGAGGCGGCAGCCTCATGGGTCCTCCAGGGAGCAGGGCTGCGGGTAGGAATCTTGGCCTCAGGCAGCCAGATACGTGGCCCCCGAGTTCATGCACAGGAAGCAGGGCTGAGGCCTGTACTCCTTGGTCAGCCCTGTATGACACCCTGCTGGGTACCGCTGCCCCTGGCCGACCACCGCAGGCCCAGGCAGACAGAGGACCGGAGCCTACACTCCACTTTTGGAGATTTGTTAATGAGCCATAGGGCGAGCCCATGATGGGGTAATCTGTTGGGGAGTCCATGGCAGGAGGATCACGTTGGGGAGTCCACGGTGGAGGGGAAGATCTGTGGGGGAGTCCATGATGGGGGGATCAGTAGGGAGGGGGTCCGAAGGCAACAATGGGGGCTGGAGCACCTGCCAGGGTCTTGGAAGGAGCCCTAAGCTGAGTCTAGAAGGGAATGAACCATCTGCTGGGGCCGAGGGGGCAAGTGCTGAGCTGGGACCCGTAGGGCCAGAAGCCCTGGACACGCCTCCTCCTCATGCTCACCCCCGCCAGCTGGTCCACTGGCCCAGATGGGGTGGGGGCGGAACACGGGGACTGACCTTGAATCTGCCAGCCGCCAGCAGCATCATGGGCTTTCCTGGGTGCAGCGTGAACAGGCTGCGGACACGGGGTGGGGCAGGGGAGGGCAGGGTCCCCAACTCACTCTGTTCTCTCGCTGCCCACAGCTGTCTGGGAGGTGGCACTCCGTTGCCCTGGCCTCCAACAAGTCCGATCTGATCAAACCCTGGGGGCACTTCAGGGTTTTCATCCACAGCATGAGCGCAAAGGACGGCAACCTGCACGGGGATATCCTTATACCGTGGGTGCAGGGCACAAAGGGGTGTGGGGGTGTGGTGGAGTTGCAGGGTGGATGGGGCTGGCCCTGGTGAGGGGACAGGAACACTGCTGCTCAGGAGAAGCATCAGAGGTCTGATTCGGCCACCCTCCTGCCCCTCTCAGCACAGGGTCCCCGGTCAGGACATGTGTGGGCGGTGGGGGGCGAGGATGCTGCTGTCACTGAGGTTGGGGTTCCCTCAGCTGCTGACCCAGCATCCAGGCATCAAAGGAGGCCAGAGCCAGAGGAGGGGAGGGCAGCTCAGGAGCAAAGAGGACCAATGTCACCTTTAAGGGATCGAATGGATGTGCTTGTCAAACCCCTCAGAGCCTACACAGAAAGTAGTGACTGTCACCGTGGGCAAATGATACTTTCATTTAAAACATGAAAAGGGGGCCTGGGCCTCTGCGGTGGCGCTGCTGGGGGCGGGGGCAGCAAGCGAGCGCTAGGAGATCTGTTGCTTCTGGAGCCTCCGATGGCCGCTGTGGCCAGCAGCCAGCATCCTCTGACACAGGGTCACAGGGTTGGAGGTCGTGCCTTCTAACGTGACGAAGCTCTCGGAGACGGAGGCAGACTCGACCTCAAAACTTCAGTTCAGGAAAGCTTGCAAGCTTGCTGCAGGAGGTCATCCTTACGCTGGACCAGCATGCACTGCCTCTCGTCTGCAGACTTGGGGAAGTGGCTCCCCAGGCCTCCAAGTCTTCCCCCTCACTGGGCTCTGCCTCCACCTCACTGAAATCCAAGGCCTCCTCCAGCCAAGGACTGAGGTCTAATGGTGCACGCCCAGTCAAAGGGCATCTTGGAAAAGTCACTCTTGGTTTGATATGTGGAGCAGAGGAGGGGGAAGGCCAGGACCAGACAGTGGGAGGAGGTGACATCCAGAACTGCCTGCTGAGCCCCAACCCGGAGCTGGCTTCCTTTCCGCTCACGCTGGTGCTTCTGCAGCTCACGAGTCCCCCCACCCCGCCCCCACGCGTCCGTCCCCGCTCCGGGTTTCAGGGTCCCCCACACACCCCACGCATGGGGGCTGAGTAGCAAGCTTTAGTTTCCAGTTTTAATTCCTTTGTCAAATAGATTAGGCAAGGCTGAGGCCTGTGGTTCTGGTCCTTAGAGAAAATGAGGACCTTACGAACGAGGCCAGTCACTGTTAGAGAGCTTTCTTGGAGAGAGAAAGATCTCTTTTGTATCTTTAAAAAAATAAAAAATAAAATAAAATAAATAAATAATACAACACGAAAAGGGGCAGGTGGACACAGTAAGCCCACCCACCTCTGTCTGCAGGCAGGACGGCCAGTGCGAGAAAGTCTCCCTCACTGCGTTCAAGACTGCCACCAGCAACAAATTTGACCTGGAGTGTAAGTGTGTGCAGGCGGCAGGCTCCCCGAGGTCATGGCCCCACCGAGAGGTAGGGCTCCTGGGCTTAGGGACCTGCAGCAAGGACCGGGCAGCTCCATGCCTGGGGGACAGGTAGGCACCCGGACTCAGGCCCCTAGCCCAGCAGGGTACAGGCAGCTCCTCTCAGGGGACAGAGCCCACTTCCACACCCAGGTCCCCCAAGACCAGGCAGGACATGGGGCACCACCCCCACAGAAAGTGGACAGGTGTCCCTCCCAGGTGGGCCTGCAATCACCCCCCCGCCCGGGGTGGCCATCCATCTCCCAGCCTGTGTCAGCCCCACTATCCTCCACAGACTGGGGACACAATGACCTGTACCTGGCAGAGGTAGACCCCAAGAGCTACCTGATTCTCTACATGATCAACCAGTACAACGATGACACCAGCCTGGTGGCTCACCTGATGGGTATGTGTGGTCCCTTCCAGAGCCATCCAGACTGGCTGGACCCAGGTCCACCCCTCACGTTGGGTATGGGCCTATGGCCCCCGCAGCAGTAGCGGGCTAACTAGGTCTGGGGAGGTTGGGACCAGACCCCGGCCAAAGGCTCCAGCCACAGCCACACTCCTGCTCAGCCTCACCCCTGCAACCCCAGGCGCCTGCTCACACCTGTACACACTGGCTCACATGGCCCCCTCACCAGGACCATCCCATGACCGGGGCTCCACCTCCACACCTTTCGGCAGCGGGGGAGGGGACAGTCACTTCATCTTATGTCATCACAAGAGAAGGAGTCTCTCCCCACATCAGCCCCAATTTTCCATGACACATGGCCTCTCCTCTCAGTCCTCAAGAGCCTGGTCCCCCGACAACCCCTGGGGCCAAGGCCCTGCTCTGGTGCCCCTATCCCCACCCCCATGTTCCCCTGCAGTCCGGGACCTCAGCAGGCAGCAGGACTTCCTGCCGGCATTCGAATCCGTGTGTGAAGACATCGGTCTGCACAAGGACCAGATTGTGGTTCTGAGCGATGACGGTGAGGCCCGCTGCCCTCCGGCCCACCCCCACCCCTTGGGTCCCCTCAGGTCAGTGGCCACCCAGCAGGCTGGGGCCAGGCAGGCACTCACTCCTGGTCACTGTGCCCCTCAGATCGCTGCCAGGGTTCCAGAGACTAGGGCCTCAGACCACGCAGGTGAGTGATGGCGCCTGGAGCTGCACCCCGCAGGGCTTCTCCAGGGGCCCTGGAGGTGGATGGAGCCCCTACCCTGGTCCCTGAGCTGCCTTCAGAGCCCAGAACTACCCCCCATCCTCTGCCACCCCGTGCACAGAGAGCCAAGCAGCAGGATCTCACCTGCCTGAGGACTCAGACCTATAGGCTCGGGGGACACCGTACTCAGCTCTGCGTCCCTCTCTGCGAACCCTCCAGGTGATCCCAGCAACAACACCCACCTGCGCTTCCATGTGCGGCCCTGTCCAGCCTGCGCCCACTCCCTGCCTGGGCAGCCACACACTCCCCAGCCCCCTGCTATGGTCCCTCCTCGCATAATAAAGGACATTCCGTTCAAAAGATGACTGCAGAGTCCAAGTTGTCTAGAGGTCATTTCTTCTGGGGCTGCAGAAATGAGCAAAGGGAAAGGCGAACCATCTTCCTGAATCCGAGCTGTCCCCGAGGCTGAGTGCCCGCAGAACCCAGGCAGAAAGTGTTGCCAGGTGATGGGGCACACGTTCGTTACAGCTTCAGCCTCTCAAGTGTGCAAAATGCATCCCCTGGGACTCTTAGCATGAAATAATAGAAGGTCTTACACAGACACACACATGCACACACAGCTTCAGCAGTAAATGGAATGTTGGCTCTTACATATGAACCACACTGAGGCAGGACTGCCTGCAGGCACGGCTGTATCCAGGGGCAGAAGAGCCATCTTTCTCTGTCTCCTGCCTGTTTTCTTTCTTTCCTTGTTTGCTCCATTCTCAGGCTGCACATACGGCTGCCAGTGGCCACAGACCACTCCTCTTCCCTCAAGGTACAGCGTAACCAATTTGTCCTCTCTCCAAAGTCCCTGCAGAGGCCTCAGCGCTGCAGCCCACAGGCCTGTTCAGGTTCTGGCCCCTCCTGCGTTCGTCTCCAAATGGAGAACAGTGAGGCACTTGTGCTTCTCGGCAGCCAGGCCCAAGTCACACGTCCTCTCTAGAGTCTGGGGTGGGGGTAGCTTCACAAGCCCAGGATCTGAGAAGAGAGGGTGGTCCTCATGAGGAAGGGCTTGGTGGGTGGGGCGTGGAGGCACGGGTCCACAAGCTGCCACCTCTGTCCCGTGCCTCCTCCCAGTGATCTGACTGCACTTCTATACCCTACACCCTCAGCGCCCCCAGGTCCAACCAGGGCCTGGTCACAGCACCTGCTCCAGGTCCAAGGGGTGGGAGATGGGGCTTCCTGTCACCAGGGCCGAGGAGAAATCTGGAGGACCCCCTCCACGAAGAAGACTGAGAGTAAACTCCTAAATCAGCCGTTCTGGTGGCAGCGGGGCCAATGGGCCACTCAGGGTACTGCCCAAAGATGCACAGGGGGTGCTCCTCCCCCCGTGGGACCCTGGGACAATCTTTCGGAGCACACAACCAAGGGCTCAGGGGCCCAGGGGACAGGCCGGCAGGCGAGCCATCCTGGCTGTCCCTCTGCCTCGCAGCTCTGACGAGGGCTCTCCGGGCCAGACAAAGTCCTCCCTACGGGCTCTGCTTTGGGTCCACACAACCAGCCAGCTCCCAAAGCCAGCCACACATAAAGACCATGGAGAAGCAGCTCACCATAGGAAATCCTCAAGGATCCAGTACGCCTCAGCTCACCGGCAGGGAAACTCTGAGGACACCAAGGAGGTGGCCTGGGCACCATCAGCTCAGCAACAATTGAGGAAAACTCACCAGCTCTTTATGATGCTCACCCTGAATGGCAACGTGACGATGGCTACTGAGCTGGACCTGGGTGGGCTCTCTGAGCCCCAAGCCCCACGGGAAGGGGAACCCGTCCTACAGAACTGCCTCCACTTGGAGAAGCCAAAGCGATTCCAATGTGCTCTCAGTCGCTTGAGAAATTCAGGCAAAGACCAGGACAAAGGAAAGACATGACAGCGTGCAGAGAGATAATCCGGAGACTCTGAAATGGGCCAAGACCCGAGTACAGCACCGTGCCACCCGCCAGGGACGAGGGAAGCAGCCCTGCCTCGTAGAGAAGGGAGTATCTCTGGCAGGAAGAACTAGGCAGCAGAGACGCAGATTCGAGAAAGTTATTATAAGACAATCATGTCAACAGAGCAGAGAGGAGACACAGACACTCTGTATTAGCAATCATTTCTACCAACTACAAGGCACCACCAACTGTGACCAGGGCTTCAGAAACAGGATGTACTGGCGGGGCCTGGCAGCGGTGAGGCGCCAGGCTGTCCTCAGGCCTCTCCTCGACAGCAGGCAAAGGCCAAGGCCCGAGGAGGTCAGGTGGCCCCACATACCGGGTCTAGGAGCATCACCAAACGAGCATCGGGGACATTGGGACAGATGCCCAGCCTGGGGTGTGTGCTAGGTCCCCTGCCTCGAGGGATGACAGCAAACACACAAAGGAGGAGAAGCCATCGGCATGGAGGCCCAGGCCACCCGCACACACTCAGAGGATGCCTGGCTCAGTACAGCCTGGACTGCGGGGGATGGGAGGGGGGCCCAGCCCCCAAGTCCTGCCAGTGATGGAGGGGGGGCCCGGGTGTGAGGCTCACACACACTGACTGACTTCTGTGGACACGGTCAAAGGGGAGAGAAGGCCTTTGCTCCCAGGAAGCTGGAGTCTGGAGGGGGAGTGACATCCAACCACTCCAGAAGCCCCTGGGGACTGGGAGCCACACGTTAACCCACAGCTGGGAGAAATGCACCCTGGCCCTGCACCCAGAGATGGTATCCCTGGGCAGGAAAGTGGTAACCAGACAGGGAGCTCCCTTGGGCCCCCAAGGGGACTCCCGAGGGTGAGGGGGCAAGTGGCTCCATCACCAGTGATACGCCTGCAGTGTCCGGGACCTCAGCCCAAGGCCCCTTCCACCCCGCACAGCCCTTCCCACACTGGGAGCCAGGCTGGAGGAGTTCCCTGCTTCTGTTCCCCCGAACTGCATTGGGTGTCAGGACACACCCTCCATGGCTGCCAGTCACACCCCGCCACCAGGGGCGGTCACAGGATTCCAGAGCAGGAACATGACACGCTTGGCGTGACTTGGCTCCTGGCATCCCCAGCGGGGCTATGCCCGGAGGGCAGCACAGAGACCAGGATACCAGCTATTGCTCATCAAGATGAGAAAACCAACACCCTCCCCAGGGGTGCTGACAAGCTCCCTGACACAGGGTCAGGGGGTGACTGGAACCACTGGGGGACTCTGGGCACAGAAAGTGCCCTCCGGACTTGTTTTCGGCACCTGGCTCTCCTGACAATGGTACAAGAAGGGTTCAGGGAGCCCCCGATACCACGAGCAGCAGTCACATTGCACAACCGAGTGCACCTTTCCACAAGAAGGTCATGTGCTCTCTCTCTACCTGCAAAGGGCTCCATGACCCAGAAGAGAAAGATTTCTCCCTGGAGTGAGGGTGTGCTGCTAAGTGCCATCTGCCAGCTATGGACACTCGGGGGCTGGTGTGCACCCTGGGTAAGTTTGGGATAGGGGTGGAACTGGGAGTCCCAGAGAGGGACCACAGTGCACACAGGCTGGGCCTGAGCAGGTGCTCCCACCCCTGGTTGGAGAATTCTGGGCCGTGGAGGCTCTGCATTCACCTGGAAGCCCTTGGCCTCTCTGATCAGAGCACCCCCGCCCAGCACAAACGGGCCTCTCCCAGCTCTGGAGGTCAGAAGTCCCAGGTCAGTCTCACTGGGCTAAAACCAAGGTGCCAGCAGGCCCACGCTCCCTGCAGAGGCTCTTGGAAGGGACCCGGTTCCTTACCTCCATCTAGGGCAGCAGGCTGCTCCTGCTTCGTGTTCCTCCCTCCTACTTCAGGAGCAAAGCCTCTTCAAACCTCTCCCCACACAAATTCTTCCTTCTGTGTCAAATATCCCACAGCGTCTCTACCACAAGGACCCTTGTTGTTAGGATTAGAGCTCAGCGGCTGATCCAGGATCACCTCCCCCACCCCATCTCCAAGGACGCCTCCTGAACCCACGACGATTGCATGTTCACACGGGGACCTGCCATCTCTGTGGTCCTTCTATGCTGTCCGGTGGGACGATGAGACACAGCCAGTACAGATGTAGATTTGGACAGAAATGACTGTGTGCATAGCCACAGAATTCCCCAGTCGGCATTGTGTGTAGAACACCTGCCCCTCGGGGACACAGGGCATCCACCACACATACCATGGCATGGCCTGTCACGCACAAGCCTCAGCACCTCCCAGAGAATCGAAATCACGCAAGAGGAATCCCTTTTCTCTTCTGCTGTTAAACTTCTTCCACCAAATGACTGATTATGCTGTAGTTTAAGAGGAAAAACTCAACTTACCATATATCCATTGAAGAACTCACACGCAGGATCTATAAAGGACTCCAACAAATCAACAGCAAAAAGCAAGCCATCCAAATAAAAAACAGGCAGCAAATGGGAACAGACACTTCACAAAATATGACATATATGTGAGTGGCCAGTAGGTCCACAGAAAGGTGCTCAACGCCATTAGTCATCAGAAATGCTAAGGAAAACCAAGGTGTCCTGCCACTTAACACCCACAAAACAGCTAAAATTAAGGGCTGACTCATCCAACACTGGTGACAATGTGAGGCAAGAACTCTCCGACATGGTCATAGGGATACAAAGTGGCCCAGCTACTATGGGACATCTGGAGAGTTTTTTTACTAACATTGGAAGTGCATCTACTCACGACCCAGCAATTCCACTCCTAAATACTCCAGTAAGAATTTAGCTTTTTTATTTAGTATTTAATACAGAGTATTTGCTTAGTGTTTAGTGCTACTTTGTACTCAGCACCTAAATAAACAGGATTACGAGTTACTGAAGGACTCAGGCAATAGCCAAAAGCCAGAAGTAACCCCAATGTCCACAGAAAGCATGGATGGACGACCCATGGGACAGCCTCACACAGGAGGCTCTGTGGTGGGGACACAAGGCAACACAGCCCTACGTAAAGAAGGAAAAGTCTATTTGCAGATGGTATGAACTTATGCAGAGAAAGCTTTCAACCTCCACGTACAAGGGTCAGAATAATCAATGCATTCGGCCAAGTTGCAGCGTAAAGAATCAACATAAGCACATCGGTTGTGTTTCTATTCACAAACAGTGAACAATCTGAAAGGAAGGGTGACAACAATTAGATTCACAACAGCATTGAAAAGAACAAAATACTTAGGGATGAACTTAACCAAGGAGGCAAAAAGCCTTTTCCACTGAAAACCACCAAACAGGAAAGAGACGAAAGAAGATGTAAGCAGATGGAAACACATCCCATGTTCATGGATCGGAAGCCACAAAATTGCTAAAATTTCAGTATCTCCCAAAGCAATCAATGCATGAATTCAACGCAATCCCTCTCAAAATCCTAATGGTGTCCTTTTGCAGAAATAGGAAAGCCCATCATAAATGCATATGGACCTCCTGAGGGCACCAGAGTGCCAACACGGTCCTGGAAAAGGAGGACAATCTGGAGGTCCTGCAGGTCCTCACTTTAAAACCTACTACAAAGCTGGACATACAGACTGTGAGGCAGAATGCCTTGGAAAGGAACCCTGTCCTACATGGTCAGGCGGCTTTGACGAGGGTACCAAGACCACGCAGTGGGGAAAGGACAGTCTTCTCCCCAGACAGGACAATGACCTCCACGGGCAATGGAACAAGGTGAACCCTTAGCTCACGCCATGCACAACAGTGAGCTTGAGGTGGACCACACCTGACATCTATAGCTAGAATGTTCTAGAAAAGGTATTGGGGGAATGCCTGGGTGGATCAATGGTTGAGCATCTGCCCGCATCAGGCTTCCTGCATGGAGCCTGCTTCTCCCCCTGCCTGTGTCTCTGCCTCTCTCTCTCTGTCTCTTATGAATAAATAAATACATCTTTAAAAAAAGAAAAGAAAAGGTATTGGGGAAAGCTCTGGACTCTGCATCTGGCCATGACCTCCTGGACATAAATGGAGCCACAACAAATTAAAAACCTTTGTGCATCAAAAGTCATTGTGAAATGTGAAATAGCAACTGCACAGTGGGGGCAGGTGTCCTCAAACCCTCAGTTGGAGATGGGGTTGGTATTAGGAACGTAGAGCTATGTGACTCCAATACAAAAACACTGGTCAAACATGAGCCAACAACATGGACAGACACTTCTCCAAGGACACACAGACGGCCAAGAAGGAAGCACATGGACGCCTGCTCCATACCACTAACTGCAAGGGGGACACAGACCACAGCCGTGAGCCGAGACCACACACACCTGCAGGACACACATGGGGACACACACACACACACACACACCCGCGGCCAATGGGAACATAAAAGGCATGGCTGCTGTGTAAAATACAGGGGCAGCTTCCTAACACATGAAACACAGAATTATGGTAAAACACAGGAATTCCATGTCTGGGCAGCCCCCCAACAGAACCGAAGGTAGGGACTCGGGTCCATGCACACCCACGCAACCCACAGCACCACTCAGCACGCCCACACACCGATGACCAGGTAACATCATGTGGTGTGGAATATTACTCAGCCACGAGAAGGACGTTCTGACACGTGTCACACAACACACGTGAGCGCTAAACACAGTACGCTCAGTGAGGTAGGCCAGGCCACAAAAGGTTGGACCCCGTGGGATCCATTTAAGTGAGGGCCCTGACTGCTCATATTCATAGAGACAGAGCAGGAGGATGGGGGCTCAGGTGGGGGCAGGAGCATCAGTGTTTCTGGAGGACAGAGTGTCAGTTTGGGAAGCAAAGAAAGTTCTAGAAGCAGACAGTGGTGCCAGTTGCACAACACTGTGAGTACACTGAACACCACAGAGCCGTGGTTTTAAACAGTTATGAGGGCAAATCTGTGATCCAGATGCCGCCACAATAAAGAATAAATTCATTCATTTAAAAAGTAATGTGGGGACGCCTGGGTGGCTCCGTGGTGGAGCATCTGCCTTCGGCTCAGGGCGTGACCCCAAGGTCCTGGGATCAAGTCCCGCATCGGGCTCCCCATGAGGAACCTGCTTCTCCCTCTGCCTGTGTCTCTGCCTCTCTGTGTGTCTCTCATGAATAAATAACTAAAATGCTAAAAAAAAAAAAAAAAAAGTAATGTGGATGACTCTTAAATGTAGTATTTCACCAAAAACAACCAGACACAAATACATGTGTCCTGTAAGATACCATTTTTATAAACTTCAAAAACAGACAAAATGATAATAAGGTGCTGGGGATGCACAGTGAGTGGGAGAAAGTGTTTCCCGAGATCCAGGGAAGGGCTGTACCTGTGGGGTGAGGGCAGGGGGGGCAGGGGGGGTCCTGAAGACCAGCATCCTGCAAGAAAGCTGCCTTAGCGGCCGGGCTGGGTGAACCACAGGAGCCGCGGTGCGTCTTGGTGGTCAGTGTTCATGATGAAAAGTTAAAGTCCAGTCTCTCTGTCAGACATGCCCACCGTGCAAGGGACACTGCCACCCCGTGGATTTGTACATGCTTGTGCACATGCCTCCAAGGACAGAGCAAGGTCGGAACTCAAAGGCCAGCAAGTGCTGGGTACCTACCCCTCATCCCAAGATGCCTCCTGGCCGGGGGGACATATGCCCCAGTTCATGACGGGCAGGCAAGTGACACTCGGCAGCTGGGTCTCCAGCACTGCAGGGCAGGAGTGACGGGCATCTGAGGTCTCTGGATTCTGCTCGCCCAAAAGATGGCAAGCTGGAGAGCCCCAGGGGCAGAAGAGCAGGGCCACTGCAATAACCCTCTGCGGGACAGCCATGACCAGCTCCTGGCCACCCCCGCCACAGGGGTCGGCTCTCTGGCTGCTGCAGAGCCGTGCCATGGCCCTCAACAGCTACTAGCTGCCCCACGCGGTCAGTCCCGCCCTGGGTCCGTGACCTCCCTGCAGTTTGGAAGGCGGGTGATGCAAACTGGACACATGGACACAATGTGCCCGGCCAGTGGCCACGGTTGGCTGAGGTCACCTGGGCCCGGGGATGAGAATGAAGACACAAATCCCCACACCTGCCACGAGGACAGAGAACACAAGTGTGTGACCTGCTGGTCCTAGGCTAAAGGCCTCAGAACCGGTCTGTTCCAGGAAGAGGCCACCAGGGCACCAGCTTTTGTTTTTGAAAATTAGCATCTCGGGAACCTTTGTTGAAGCGCCAAATGGCACTGCCCTGGGCCCCAGGAGGATGGTAATTGCTGCCAAGGGCCTGGCCTGGAAGGGCCCTTCTGGGAGGGACACTCACAGGGTGCAGGGTCTGAATGAGGATGCTTGTGCAGAGACTGGGGCGACTGGAGGTAAAGCTCCACGTCTGGGACGCACCTGTGCCCTGGTCTGAGAAGGGCGAGGTGCCCCTGACTTCCTTGAGGGGCCACCAACATGAGGGGGGCTGGGATCCCATGTTCCAGGAGCACACGCTGGCCTGGTTGGGAGGGCCAGGGAAGGCAGGGACAGTGGTGGGGGCCTGACTTGTCACTGTTGATCACAGCAGGACCTCAAGTGACCTGCCCATCTCATTTCTGCATCTATAAAAATAGGAAAGGACTCAGCAAGCTGAGCCAATGCATGGGGCACAAGGTAACTCTCCTGCCAGGTGGGTTGGCCTCCTGGGGTCCCCATCACACACCACCACACACCCGGCTTGACACCACAGAAATGCACTCTCTCCATTGGGAGGCCCAAGAACCAAACCCCAAGGGACATCAGCACTGACACTTGTGAGGTTCTGAACCTGTGCCTTGCCTCCCCTAGGCTTGGTGGGGCCTGTATCCCCAGCTTGCAGTTGCAACCACTCCCACCTCCATCTTCACCTAGCTCATCCGTCCCTGGGATACCTGAGCCTGGGTCTCTCCAGCGGTCACTGGATTCAGTGCCCACCCCAATCCAGGGCAATTTCACATCAGGCCTTACCTTAATCTGCAGACTCCAGATAAAGTCACGTTCTGAGGCTTCAGATGGATGTGACCTCTGGGGAGACCCTACTCAGCCCTACTCAGGAAATGCTGCGCATGCCCTGTAACCCCGCCAGGAGGGGTCAGTGCCCAGATGCCAGGCCACGGCAATTCCTGAGCATGGAGGACCCCAGCTCAGGGGTCTGGCAAAGGACTTCTCCTTGGCCACATGGAGCAGCCCAGCTCGGGCCCCACTCTGTTCCTGGAGCTGCAGGTATATTGAAATTCAACCTGTGCCAAGTGGGCCTGCCTGCCCCCACCAGGACCTAAGGGGAGCAGGAAGGAGATGGGCAACCATGGGTCACAAACGGAGCTGGGCAGCCACCCCAAAGCTGGGGGGTAAAGATCCCGAAGAAGAGAGGACTCCTCGAGGCAGCAGCTAGTGTCTCACAAGAACACACGCTCCAAAATGCTTTCCAAACTGAAATGGACCCCGAAATCCTAACCTTCCAGACCCTCAATTCGGGGTGTGTCTTGGAAGCCCGATCCCAGCCCCGGGGCCTGTAGGCCTCTGGCAGGCAGTCGCTGCTGCCATGGCAGCTGTGAAATGTGAGCAGCAGGTGCTCCTGGCCCTCCTGGGGACAGCACGCACACCTGCCCCACCCCTCGACTTCAGGGGGACCTGCAGGCACACATCTCTGTGGGGACATATCTAGCAGAGCTCTGGCCGTGTCCAGGGGCTTTGACAGACCATGTAACTGTCCTCCTGAGGCCTTTGGACCCCCTGACATCCCTGACCCAGGGCATCCACATTTGTGTTAATTCCCATTGTCGTTATTCCAGTTACAGTCGTTTTATTTCCAGCCATTCTGGGGTGCTGGGTGTAGGAGTGTCTAGAATCTCAGGTATTTCCATTTCTCTGGTTACCAATGGGTTGTGCACCATTCCACAGTTTTGGCTGTCACATTGCCTCTTTGTCGAGTAGTGACTTAAGTCTTTTGTCCATTTCTGTCACTGCTTTCTCATTGATTTGTGTTTTTTATATGTTGTGGAGAGAAGCCCTTGGCTGATAATAGGAACAGTTTCTTTGTCATCCTGCGGCTGCACTTTTCACCCACTTGTCTTCCAACGAATGAGGGGTCTTCATTTCCACCCAGTTCGGTGGCCTTTTGCTAAGGGATCCTGCCTCTTCTGTTCCATCTCTGCAGGCTCCTTTCCTGGAGGCCGTAGGATATGCTCTGCAGCCCTCCTCAGGTTTAGAGACTTGGCTGTGTTGTCTTTCACATCTGGTGGACAGTCCCCCAATGTGGGACATTATTCTTCTTCCTGCAGACCTGCTCTCCACCCACAACCATAGCCCTACAGCTGCAGCCACAGACCCAAGGAAGGGAGGCCCCACGGGAGACAGGAGCTAGAGTCTGGGGCATTCTCACCCTACCCTGCAGCGTCCCTCCCGGACGCCCTGCCTGCAGCTCCACGGCAAGTTCCATGGCTGCTTCTCGCTTGGCCCTCCCTCGGGCCCTGGCCCTGACCTCCCCTCACTCTCCCACACCTTCCGTGACTCTGCAGTCACCCCTTCAGCTGTGCCACCTGTTCCTGCTGGGACTTGACCCCCGTCCTGCCATATAGGTGTCCTGCAGCAGCTATAACAAGGAACCACGGACAGGGCTGCAGAAAACAGCCAAGAACTGTGTTCTCCCTATTCTGAGGCCTGAAGGCCCCCGTCCGCGGTCACAGGGCCGCATCCCCTCTGGGAGGCTCTGGAGGCTCCTTCTGGCTCTTTCCAGCTCTGGGGCTGCCTGCACGTGTCGGGCTTCGGGCTGCATCCCCCAACCTCTACTCAATCTTCCATCCCGTGGTGGTCCTCACACCATCTTCCAAGCGACTGTGTCCAAACCTCCCCTCTTTGTAAAGACATCGATCACACTGGGTTGGCCACCCCAGTGTTGTCCTCCTAACTTGATTAACCCATAAAGACCCAACCTCAAAGGAGGTCACAGGCTGAGGTCCTGGGCACAGATTTCCACCCAGCTCTGGGGCGGGCAAGTACTCAGCACACTGCTGGGATTGCTCTTTGAGCAGGTGTGATGTAGGCTCAGGCCTGTTCTCGTCCCAAATGGCAACCAGCAGCCCAGTCTCAAATATGCTTTTACCCCAATTCTCTGCAGCACCACCTCACTATAAAAAGTGTCCCCACGTGGAAGGATGTGTCTGCTTTCTTTTGCTTTGCACTGGCTCCATCACTAAAACTTTGCAATAAGGATGCAAGTCAGCAGGAGTGAGTCCCTCCCAACTGAACCGAGGGAGCATCGCAGCCACTGTAATGCTCAGCATGTGGGGACCGCATGGTACACAACCGGCTGGGATTCTAAGATCCTGCTGATGCTGAGGAGGGAGCAGACATTCCTTCAGCACCGAGACTTCTAACCCACTACGCGGTTTGCAATGTATCCAGTTCATCTGAACACCTCAATAGCGGTTGGTAGCCTTCTGGGCAGAAGGTCTGCACAATTTTTTTGTTGGATTTCTCTCCAGTTACTTTTTTTTCCAAATTGCAGATAAATTCTCTTCAACCTCGCACTCTGCCTATGCACTGCTCACACACAGTAACGGTCCCGTTTGCACCCACACTCCCGCAGCTGCTCACCTTCCTAAACTCGCCGTGATGGACTTACCTGCCAGGGATCTCAGGCGCTCTTCCCGCATCTACCCGTGACATCTATCCGTGACCTCAGTAACACTCCTCGTCGTGCTTCCTTCCGTCCCTTACCAAGGGGCCCATGCCGCGAGCCACAGCAGCGGTCACAGCGTCCTCAGTCCTAACAGGGAGGTTTTCTATGCTTCGCCATGAGGCAGGGCTGTCGTGGGAACCTGCCGGTTCGCTCCCCTAACAGCGGTAGGGGTGTCCATCACGAATATTGCTGAACCTCGTCAGATGCCTTTCCTGCCACTAACATGACGCTTGTTTGATTTTTTTCTGCCACCCTCAACGTGAAATACCTTGGTTCTTGTGGCTTAAACCAACCCTGCGTTTCTGGGTCAAACCCTGCAAGGTCTCGATAACGTCACCCTTTCCATATACTGCTGGGCTCGTTTTACATCTGCGTGGGGTCCTGAACCTTTACTCCCGAGGGTGACTTGAAACATTCCCTTCCTTGCAACTGTCCTTGTCAGGCTGATACCCAGGTGGCACCACTGTCCTGAGAACAGACCACAGGGAGGCAGGGGCAGCATGGGGACTCAGCACGACCAAGCCACTCAAATCTATTGGTGGCTGTCACAAGGAGATGTCACAGCCCCCCCTGGGCTGCCACGTCAGGAGGAGCTCCGTGACTCCATGACCCAAGGCCAGCACTAGGGGACACAGGTGGGTCGTGGAAGCAGCCCAGGAGCACAGCTGTTCTGGGAAACAGCCTGACCGCCAGCACAGACCGGGCAGGGGCCCGGGGGATAAATGGCCAAGTGGCCATTGTTGGCAGTAGTGTCAACAAATAGAGGGTCACTGGCAAGTGGGAGGGAAGCTCTGGTGTCTGATGGCCAGCCATGTGGCAGGAGCCCCCTCCCAGTAGGGGACAAAAGGGCGGCTGCCACAGGTTCCAGACACCTTCGTGAAGTGCCGTCAGTCACCCCCCGCCCCCCCGGCAGCCCTGCCTCACCATGTCATCACATTGCTGGTGCCAATACTAACTCCGCTCAGTGGCCCCCAGGCCCTGTACGAGGGCCCCCAGAACTTCAATGAGAATCTGGTAGCCAGCCGCAGGCGTGGGTGGGAGGAGGTGGCAGCTGGGGACAGCAGGAGGAGAACAGGGCAGGGCACCCGCCAGCCCCACTGCTCCCTCTCCTGCACCAGCACAACCACCTCCACTCAGCAGGTCAACGGCAACTGGTTCTCGACAGCACAGGCTTCCGATGACCTGGAGCTCCTACAGGAGGACTCGGACATGATGTTCTTCATCCACAAAATCCATGTAATCCTCCAGACCATAGAGTTCCACATCCACAGAAGGAACATCTGGGAAGAGGATGCAGACGGGGCCATGGTGCAGGGGAACCCTGGGCCCCCTCCCTGGTCGGCCTCCACCTCCCAGACACCAGAGGGCACGGGGGACCTGGTGACACAGGGCAGGGCTGGGGCTTGCTGCCTGGGGACGGGACACATGTCTGACATCCAGCATGGCCAAGCCCCACCCAGTCCCACTGAAGGACTCCACGGGCAACAGCACCTCCTCCGGGGGCTGGGTCCCAAAGGATCTTGTCACCCTCTCCCAGGATAAAGGGCATGTGTGTCCCAATCATAATAACGGCAAGTAAAACAGAAGGAAATTTCAGTATACGCTGACACGTGAGTACAAGCAGTCGGCATCATGCAGCCTGCAGGCAGGGAGCCCCTGGGAGTTGGGACAGCACGTGGCCTCGTAGGAGTGTTCCCAGCTGACTTCAGCTCCCCTGGGGAACCCCCAGCAGTGCATGTCTGCAGGGGGTGAGGAGCCCACACCCAGTCCTGCCGCTTCCTGGGGCCTGACCACTCATGAGCACGAAGGTGTCTAAGACTGTGAAGGGACAGCAGGCCTCCCACCCTGCCCCCCAGGTCCACGGATGCCGGCCACAACATGATCTTCCTGAAGGACGTGGGCCCCCATCGCTTCGCCATCTTCTGTGCTCACAGCAACTGGCATGGGAAGAAGAGGGTGGTGGTGAACGCCCTAAGTGCCCCTGCCTCCCGCCAGCAGGAGACAAGAGGGACCTCGACTGCCGACTGCAGACTGCCGCAGGGCCACGAGGGCCAGGAAGGTAATGAGGTGTTTGACCACAAGGGAGACCTGCCCACATGCCAGTAGCTCGGGTAAGCCCCCTGCTCTCTGCGCCTCCTGTAGCATCAAGGATGGCAAGGACAGTCTTAAGAAAACTCCTGCTTGAGCAAAGGGGTGGTACTCCCACCCAAGCAAAGGCCTGGCGGTCTAGCCAGCAGGTCCCATGCTGCAGAGGTGTCGGCTCCCCTGAGACCACCAGGGCCACCGTCTTGCACAAATAAGAAAAGCAAGTAACAGACAGGGTCTGTGTACCACCTGTGACACCCTCCTGCTGGCCTCAGACACCACAGAGCCCTGGGTAAGAAGTAGGCTCCCTCTGTGGAGTGGCAGGGTTAGGGCACAGTAGCTCCGGAAGATTTTTGCATCAAGGACCCAGGTTGGTGGCCTCACAGGAGCCTAGGGTCAAGGGCTGGTCAGAGTTTGCAGAGGTGAAGGTCAGAACCAGTGTGTCATTGGCAGGGGCCCAGCGTCCCTGAACCTCTGAGGAGATTCCCCTGTCCCTTCCAGCTCCTGGGCCCCCGGCATCCTGAACTGTGGCTGTGTCACTCGAAGCCCTGCCTATATCCCCAGCAGGATTCTCCTGTTCTCAAACCTCCCTTCCTTCCCCTTAAAAGAACCATTGTCACCGGTTTTTGGGTCCATTCTGAACCACCTTATCCTCAGACCCTTTCCACACCTGCAAAGATCCTGCTTCTAAACTAGGTCCTGTTCCCAAGTTTTGGGGACAGGGACGTGACTGCTCCTTTCAGGGGATCCAATCCAGCCATGCACCAAGTGTTAGGGTGATCTGATTTAGTAGACAGCCCTGGGCTGGGCCCCCAGGCTTCAGGGCTGGTGGAGTGGCCTGCACTGGCCCACAAGGTCCCAACAGCTAGAAGCCATCGGCTGCACGCAGGCCAAAAGTTCTGGCTCTTAGAGTATGGGGATGGCCTGGGGGCACAGGCTCGCTAACTGGGGGCAGAGTGATGCTCAGGGAGCAAGGGGCGGCCGGCCAGCCAGGCAGTCAGGCACCACAGCCGCCCCCAATGCGCAGGAACTGTTGGCCCAAAGCTACTTGCTTCTGTTTTGTGAGCAGTGGGTTCCCGGCCAGGGTCACAGGGCTCGTGGCTTGGGTGCACCTTCATTTATGCTCCCCAGGTACCCCTCAAGCATTTGCCTTTACACAAGCCCAAGAACAAGTCCCCCATAGGTGTTCCTCAGACACCGGCCGTCCCTCCCTCCAGACGTGGGGTGAACAAAGAAATCCTACCTGGAACAGCAACGGCCGGACCCCACCTGAGTGCCCTGTATAGCTAGCTCTGTGGGGCCCCCGCCTCCTCTGCAGCCTGGCATGGGACCCTCTCGGGCACCCCTCCACTCTGATCACAGCAGCTCCTTCCCCCACGGCCTGCCTGCACCCTGAGAATCCAGAGCCGTCTCCAAGCTCCCAGAACCCCCCTGCCCATTGTCCCAAATGACCTGCTGGAGGGACAGCCTGCGTTGCTCTGCCTGTAGGCTGGACCCCTCCTGTGAGCTGTGATGTCAAGCAGAGGTTTAAGAATTACTGCAAAAGCCACAGGATCAGCCCGGCCAACACCATCAGCCTGACCGGAACAGGTGGGCCCCTCACTCCAGCCCTGGGGCCAGAAGGGCACAGCTCACACCTCCACTCAACCACCAGCATCCCTCCTCACAGATCGCACCTGTGTGACCGAGAATAGGTAGGCCGCTGGGCCCAGGTGAGTGACCTCTGACCCTGCAGGGGGCCAGGCCAGGGTGGTAAGGAGCACACGGTGCTCCACAGGTGCCGAGCACCCCATCATGCCAGCCACGGGGGCAGCGGTGGCTGACAGGGCAGAGAGATTCGAGCTGCTGGTTCTGCTGCGTGTGACCCAAGGTGGGGGCGTCCACAGGGTCCCCTGAACACAGATGGGTGTCCACCTGGAGGAGGGGTGTGGCAGAGCAGATGGGGGGTCGGGTCCTGCTCACCGACATACCTCCCCAGTCCCAAGCCCAGGGGCAGGGCCCAGGGCAGTGCAGGATCTACCCCATGTGTCCCCACCCCTGAGCCCCTGCCCCTCTCCACTCACAGGAGTATCCAGGACACTCTGCCCCGACAATGGACCAAAGTTCAGTGGACCCAGGAGGCAGCTCAACTGCTCCCATCCCCCCAGAAGCCCCCGTCCCTGGAGGCCTCTCCTGGTGATTGCCCCCCCAGACTGAGTGTGCTCTGCGGGGGTGCTCTGGGTGACCACATGGGGCCAGGGCGTCAGAGAGATGGGGCTGAGCCAGCCCACTGTGGACATGGGTCCACACTGTGGGGGGAGCTGCCAGGTATTCCCCAGGGTGCTGTCCCAAGTGACGACCACACACCACACAGGCAGGCAGCGAGGCCAGGCCCCAGGGCCACCTGGTCCCCAAAGTCCAGGGCTCGCCAGCCAGTGGGTCCAGAAGCAGGTCTCACAGGCGCAGAGGCAGCAGCAGAGCCAGTCTAGGCTGGTCTTTTGCTTCTGAGCTGGACCTGGCCTAGGAGCCCCTTCTGGCCACACACACTGGTATCCCTGCTGAGTGGTGGTGGCTGAGGCCATGAGGGCAGGGACAGTCATGGGGCTGGCAGGCCTGGCAGATGCCTGTCTGTGGCCCCTTCTGAGGCACACCTAAGCCCCCAGGCTCCCCTCCACCAGTGCCCAGCTGCATGGAGGCTCCCCATCCCAGTGCACAAGACTGTCATCCCTCAGGACCACCACTGAGCGACCCACCAAGCCCACCCATCCCAGACCAGGGGGCTCCCACCAGTGGCCAAAGGTCCCTCAAGGGCATCTCTCAGGGCAGGCCATACCGTGTAGCAGGTATCAGCCATGAATGCAGGGAAGGTGGCTGCGCTGTCCCCATCAGAAGGGGGGAACCTCCCACCCCTACAGTCAGGATCCTAGGACCCAGGCCCTAGGACCCACCCCCCAGGCCACCCCCAGCACCCAGGTGCTTGCTCCTACCCCTCAGGTGCTCACCCCAGCTCCTCTGTCAGATGCCCCCCTCCCCACCTGTACCTCCCAAGGGCCCTCCCAGCTCATTTCTTCAAACAACACCCACAGTGGAGCTGCCCCCCCACCCCCCACCCCCGCTCAGGGCGGTTGTTGGTCTCAGTGGCCCCAGGGTCTCAGGTCACCTGCAGTTCAGCAGCCCCTCCCTGGCTTCCTCCTCTCCAGGGGCAACATGAGTTCCTTCTCCTAGCTCTCCAGACCCCCCAGCACTCCCACATCCCACCTCTGTCCCACCAGCCCTCATCCTGGGGCAGCGCCAACCCCTGGCCCACCCTATGACACTGGGTCACAGTCTGGGGTGCCCAGTCTCCTCGCTCCTCCTCGTGCCAACCAAGCTGCTTTCACCCTGGAGCCCTCAGCCCTGCCACCTGCTACCCTCCAGGGGGCATCCTGCCCCCACAACTCAAATGCCCCACAGGCGCCAGGGGAAGTGGGGGCAGTGAAGGGGAAGGAATCTGTCCTACTACCCTCTCAGCAAGGGAGCATGGGACCTCAAAACCGCTGCCCTGGCCATGAGCAGGCCTGGGGGCCCCCTTCTGCCATGAGCACCCCACTGTGCCAGGTGATGGGCTGGGGGCAGCTGGGTCTGCTTTGTGTCCTTGTTGTCAGTCACTGAGACTGGCGTTGGAGCCACACTAAGGTTTCTGGCTCCCTCAGGTCTGTACTGCGGGGGCACACCGAGGCCTGGTCAGTCCGGCGAGGGTCACAGGACTTCCTCTCACTTGCCAGCCACCTGGGACAGAGCTGGAGGACACGGCTGTCCCGCCAAGAGGTCAGACCTAGAGACAGAGGAAGGGCCTTGGGACAACACCTCCTCCCCAGCAGCAGAGTGCCCAGCCTGGATCCCTGTGTCCCAGGACAGGGATCACATGGTCAGAGGACTAAAGAAGTCACTGAGCAGCACTGAACACCTCAACCCAGACCTCAACTCCCGGTGACCCACGGTGGCCATGAGGTCCAAGGAGCAAGAGGAGCAGTGGGGAGGCAGGAGCGGAGAGGAAGCTGGCAGGTGGGGATGCGGGGCACCAGGAGGGCAACGAACAGTCAGCTCCCAGCCCAACAACCAGCTGTCAGCAAGGCCCAGCCAGGGGCACAGTCCCTCCAAGATGTCCTAGGCCGAGGGGCACATGGGCCTGATAGACAGTGTGGCCTGAGGGTGTCGGGTCCTGCAGGCCGCGTCCGCATCCCTTCTGTGTCCTGTTTCTAGGCAAATAGGCCCTCCTGGTAGGGGCTGTGGGGACAGACGTGGGTCACCTCTGGAGATGGAGGGAGTTGTGCTATAGCCCCCCATCCACCGCCAAACTCCCAGAACAAGCCGGAAGTCATCATGGCTTTCTAAACCCACCCTGGAGCATGTGGGGTCACGATCACCACCACCAAGAGCTGAATTCGGGTTCACAGGAGCTGCTGAGGACAAGGGGGAGCCGGCTGTTCCCTGACTCCGTGGCTCCTTCCAGCGCGAGCCAAGCCCCCAGCAGGACCTGCAGCAGCCCCTCTCCTACAGCCACCCATCCTGTGCGTCACTGCACCCACCCTCCCACGGCCTGCAGGGTGGGGGTGAATGCCGGCTCCAGGCATCACCCCTCCCACCGGGCTGGGATCACCCTTGACACTGCCTACAGGTGCCCCCCATCCCCTGCCTCTGCCGGCTCAAGGTGAGGCAGGCCAGTCGCCTGAGACAGGGCCTCATCCCTCCCTTTCCAAGGCAGGGCCTGGGACTTCAGCTGGGACTCCTGATCTCCCCTCCCTGGGTGCTGACCTGAGGTCAGCGTGGGCTTTGGGGGCCAAAGGCAAGACTGTTCTAGGTCAGCCTAGCCAAAATCAGCTGCCGTTTCCACAGAGCCATGCACCTGCTCCCGGGTGGGGCTCACAGTCCCACCGCGGGTCTCCCTCCTGGCTCAGTGAGCCTGAACCTCACAGCGGCAGTACCCAGGCGTTTGCTTCAGCCCTGACATAGCTGTACCCAGGGTGCTGGGCTGACAGTAGGGTGCCCGAGCATCCCACCCCACCAAAAGGAGGCACGGCCTACGCTTGAGAAGCACACACACACACACACGTGCACACGCCAGTGCTGATGCCCGCAATGCACGCACACGAGGACCATGAGGGTCCTCAGGACTATGGTCCGGGGGTGATCGCTGCCCCCATGGGCACCTGGCCACCCCCAGGCTCCCTCCCCCTAGCCCCTGCCAGGCTCCATGAAGGGCTCACTCTGCCAGTGCTTCCAGCCCACGCCAGCTGCTCCTCACCTTTGTTTGCAATGACTCAGAATGAATCGAACTTTCCGGCTGCAGGAATGGAAATGCATTCAGGTGTGGGACAGGCAGCCTGGGCAGGAGACTCAGGACTCACAGTCAGGAGAACCTACTCTCCTGGAGGGCAGAGAGCCCTCTGGACCCTGAGGCACTCGCTGGCCTGGAGGGTCGCTAGAGGCCTGGAGCCCAGCATCTCTGGGAGGGAACGAGCAGGAGCAGAGTAGTGAGGCCCTGGCCAGCCTGGGGCTGAGCTGAGAGATGGTAGGATGCAGGGCAGGGTCAGCCCCGCTCGACCTCAGGGGCTTGGCATGCTCCTCCCAGTAACCCAGGCCTTCCCCAGATCCCAGTAGTCAGGAGCAGCTAGGACTGGGCTGTGCCCTCCAGGAGAAGACTCCAGATGTGGATGCCAGGTGACCTCTGCCACAGGCCCCCCCCACACTCGCCCCGAGTGACAAGTGCAGAGGACCCCATCTCAAAGGCAGAGGCCTGCCCTTCCCCGGCTGCAGCAGGACACCAGGACCATCCAGGGCAGCCTCCTGGGCCTCGCTCCAGGGCAGCTCCACAGCTCCACAGCTCAGACCAGCCTCAGCCACTGGAGAGGTGGGGTCCCCTGCCGGACTCTCTGAGGAGCAGGCCAGGAACCCAAAACTCTCGGCCCCAGAGCCCTCCCCAGACTGAGGAGCTATTTACGGACACCCAAGGCCAAAAACATCACAGAGACAAAGCCCCAGGCAAGTGCCCGCACTCTGAGCGGAAGCTGCGCCATCTGCCCAGTGAATTGCACTGATTACACAGAAGCTCCGGAAGTTCTGCTTTCTGCAGGAGCACCGGCCTGCCTTTAATCTCAGCCTCCACCACCGTTACCCCGCCAGCCATGCGGGAGCAGGGCACAGCTGCCACCCGAACCCAAAATAAGCCACCAGGGTGTGTGACACACGTGTGCAACACAGGCCCAGTCCCCCACCCCCCCGGCCTAGCAGGGAAAGAAGTCAGGGAAGATGCTGTCCACCTCCTCCCGCAGGGCCAGGCTGGGGCAGCCCACGTCCGAGCCCCACGGCTCCAGGGGGCCGCCCAGGAGCTCCTGGGAGCCGGGCTCGGGGTCTGTCAGGAAGCTGGGCTCTGCCCTGTCCAGCAGACTGCTCCTGGCTGTGCTCCGAGAAGGGACACTGGCGCCTCTGCCCTCCAGAGACCCTGGAAGCAGATGCAACATGTCAGCCTGGGTACCTGGGCCAGGCATGGCGGGGTCAAAGTACAAGAGACCCACCTCTGCCTGTCTGTCCTGTCCTGTCCGACTTGGCTCCTGAGGGCCATGACAGGCAGGCGAGCCCACACCTGTGGCCCTGCTGGAGACCCAGGAGGGCCCATCCGACCACAACAGAAAACCACTGCCCACAATGCTAAATCTCAGACATTCCACTCATCACGGATCCGGTGTCCTCAAGGGGATGTTTAGTAAAGAAACAACACAGACCCCCCCACCACTCCCCACTGCCCTGGAACAGCAGGAGACACATAAGCAGCTCCACGCACTAGGCTCACATGTGGCTCCTCGTGCACACAGGTCACCTTGCACTCCCACCCTGATGACAACCACCAGCAGAAGAAATCAGCTCAGACGCAGACACCAGATCTCAGTGTCCCACAGCAAAGAAAAATGCTCACGTCTCCCCGCTCACCCAGCCACCAGTCAGGACTGGCGTTCAGCAAGAAGGACATCCCGTCTTCCACATCACATCCCGCTGCAGGCCTGGATGGGAGCAGAGAACTTCACCCTTGGTGATCCCAGGCGACCCCGCTCCTCAAACCACAGGAGGAAGGTACGGGCCCTCAAGGGTGGCTTCAGGTGCAGGATGAACAAACAGGGTGCCCCCCACCAGACCCTGAGCCCTCCCGCCAAGGACACACTGGCCCACCACGCTGCCTCTGTTGGTTTCCCTCCAACCTCTGCCACGCTCCCTTCCCACGGCCCAGCTGGTGCGTGCTCACAAAACACAAACTCGTTTACTACCAGCCGAAACACAGACCGCCTAGAACACGACAACGTTTTCAGAAACGCGTCAGAAAACCACACGGCAGCGTCTGGCTCGAACCGGCCTGGGCTGGCAGCTGCGGCCCAGGCACAGATGGTGAGGGAGGGGTGCAGACTTCCCGGGGGGTGGGGGTGCGGGGCTGCTGCACACGCCCACCAGGGCACCCACCTGGGGTCCAGCGTCATGATGGAATTGGCCCCCTCTGCTGGGGGCTCCCCAGCCTGGCACAGGCAGCTCTGAGCCTCTTCGCTCACCAGGGGGGAGGATGGCTGCCAGGAGTGGGCAGGCCAGGGTGGGGGCGGCCTCAGGACCTTGGAGGGACTTGGGCCTGGGGGCTGGGAAAGCAGGCTGCAGGGCTCTACGACAGAAGTGAGATGCAGGGGAGCCTTCCCCATGTGGGAAGCAGCCCTCCTCTGGAGACCCCCACACCCATGTGGTGCCCGGAGCAGGGATGAGAGAGCTCGGGGCAGCACACAGACAGATGACCCGGACACGAACGCCCAGGGCCAGTCAGGCTTCTTGAAGCAGATACCCACCTGGCCTCAGTCAGCCCCTGGAGCTCTGATCCGGGACCCTACCCATCTGCCCTCGTCCCTACCCCAGCCTCCGCCCTCAGACCTAACTCCCTGTCCCATGACCTCTGCACTCTCCTGCCCTGCACTCTCCTCCTGGCTGCCAAAGGTCCCTGGAGGCCCCAGCTCTGCCGCCAGCCCTGGGGACAGCAAGCCCCCGCTGCTCCTCCGTGGGCACATTCAGGCAATCAGCAGGCACATCCTTGGTTCCTGTGGTGCTCAGACACTGCGGCAGAGGCAGTCACATGCATGAGGCCTGAATGCCAGCACCGCCAGTCGTGCCCACAGAGTGACAAATAGCTAGGATCCGGGGTCCGGCACCAGGGAGGCACAACCATCAGAGGTGCCCCGCGGGCTTGGCTGGCACAGTACCAGAGAACAAAAGCCCTCCCTGTGCAGAGTCTGTGACTCACTCAATTACAGGACAAAGGAGCAGGAGGGTGCCTGAGAAGGGCAGGCCAGGCGGGGGCTGCTCAGGACAGTGAGCACAACAGGGACGAGGAGGACGGGACGTGCTTCCTGCAGGACCCAGGGACCCCTAGAGGTCCAAGGTGAAGGAGAGCCGAGGAGTCGTCCTGGGGGAGCAGCAGCTTGGACCCTGCTCCCCAGCAGAGAATGGGACAAGGATGCCCCAAAAACAACCCACCACCTGCAGCAGAGAAGCCAGGGCAGCTCAGCCTGCACCCCTGCCCCCCATAGCTCCCATTAACCTGTTTTCACCACAGCTGAGGGCAGCGCAGGATCCCTGAGCTACACCCCAACACACAGGTTTGTCACGATGAGAACGCCAACAGTACGGGTTCCACCCCCATTCGGGAACACACTCCGCCACTCCCAGGGTCAGACCCAGGGCTGTCCTGCAGCGCCTGTCTGTCTCCCCTCTGGCAAGGACACCAACCTCACAGGCACCGGTACCCACTCTTGCTTACCAGGGAGGGCTGGTGGCCCATCCAGCACCTCGGCCACCCCCAATGGGGCTTCACCCACTCCTGCAGTGGCACAGTTTGGAGGAGCCTGTGGCCTAGGTGACACAAAGACAGATGGGGAGCCCTGAAGGGTCTGTGTCTGCAGTCCTCAAGGGTGCCCAGCTACACAAGGAACACTAACATGGTCAGGCCACATGCTTCCAAGCCACAGTCTGGTGCCACTGCTGCAGCTGGACCCAACATAGCCAGTTGTGTGACGTCCTTCTGCCACTTGTGCCACGGCTCCTTGGAAGAAGCAAAAACCTAAAAACGAAAACAAGTGTAATGGGTAACGGGTCACGATGCTTAATCATCCAACACCTGAGAAGAGTAGGGTGGGCTGTGGTCTGTCACCCGCTGCCCTACTAGGGTGGCAGGGGCTCAGCTCGAGTGCAGATCCTGGGCTAGAAAAGTAGAGCACAGACGACAGGGCTGTAAGGGACTGACATGGAGACCAGACTTGTTTCCCGGGGCTCCTGCCTCACTTGGGGAGGCCACCCGCTGACAGGGGGACCACCACAAATGGAGGATTGCCAGCCAAGATCACAGTTCCCCTGGCAGCACCGCAGGCAGAGGGGAGACCAGGACCTCAGGACTGCAGGGAAGTCAGGGCTGCCCCTCAGGGGGTGAGCTGCCCCCCAGCAGAGCAGGGACCGGCAGCACAAACACCACTCACGGTGTGCTGCTCCTGGCCCGGCAGCAGGGTGCCCACGAGCCGCAGGAACTGCACGGACATCTCCAGGACCGAGGCCATGTCCTCCCGCCGGCCATCAAACCGGGGCAGCAGAGCCCGCAGGCGCTCACAGCTCACGGAGATGCGCTTCCTGCTTGCAAACAGCCGTGTCTGTCAATCCACATGGCCTGGGCCAGGGGGGAGGACCCCAGACGCCAGAACACCCCTCAGAGCCGCCCCCAGGGCCTCCTCAAGTAGAACAAACCTGCTAGTTAGCTCTCCAAACAATATGAGCCCTTCAGGGTCACCCGCCACAGGTTACCCTTACGTTTGTGCAGCAGTGGCCAGCCCTGCCCTGGATGCCCCCACCCCACCCCACTAGAGACCCCAAAGGCACAACCTTCAGCTGGTCAGGAGGGCTACAGAGGTGGGCGTTCTGGCTCAGCCCAGGAGGAACTAATTGTCCCCTGGCCACAGGGCAACCTCGCCCCCTGCCCCAGCTGCCTACAGCCCCTGGTCCCAGCCTCCATCTGATAGCCTCGCGCCCCCCCCCCGCCCCCCAGCAGCTCCCCTGCAAGCCAGAGATGCCCTCAGGCCTCCAGGGCCACCCACCTGCGCTCCCTCTCGCTGAGCACATTCCGCGGGAGGCCAGGGCCTGGCCGCTCGGGGGCCGCCTTGACGGAGCCCTGGCCTCGCTCCTCGCTGCAGCCCTGGGCGCTGGGCGGGGAAGGCCCGCTGCCAGCAGAGACAGAGCAACGCGCTCTGTCAACTCGGGAAACAAGCCGGGCCCCCCGGGGTCCCCATGGACATGACGTCTCTGAGGGGCCCCGGGGCTGGGTGCTGGACCTGGTCCTGCTGGGCCCGCCCTCCCCCAAAGGCCCTGCTGCAGGCGCCCTACCCCAAAGGGTCATGCCGGCTGAGGACCTGCAGGTCACTGTTAGGACTGGGGACCCACACACACCCCAGGCAGAGGCCTTCCACCTGCCCCGGCACCCCAGGCCCTCACCTGCACCCCACAACGCCAGCCTCAGAGCTCCGGAACGCCATGAGCGCAGCTGCAGAGACGCAAGCACACGCCCAGGACCCCCACGTGCCGCCCCACGTGCCGCCCCACACTCGTGCGCACGCGCCTCTGCCGCTGGCTCCGCCCCGCACATGTGCCCCGCCCCGCCCAGCACGTGCCCCGCCCCGCCCCGCCCCCACCGGCCCCGGGGCCCCAGGTGTCTCCCTGGATAAGTGGCTATGAAGCAGCCACGACCGCCTGGGTGCTCCTCCCTCCTCTTCCCGGGGGTCCCCTTCTTGGGGGTCGCCGCTCCCCTAGGTGTGGCCTCCCTAGGCGCCGCCCCCTAGGGAGGGGGCACGAAAGTAAAGGTCCTAAAGGTTAACTTTGGGAAGGGAACGAGCGGGAGAGGAGAGTGGCGGTTTTCTGGAACCCTCAAGCAGCACACATAGGAGCCCAGGCTCCTCCCTGCGCGGGCACGTGGGCCAGGCGTCAGGCCACAGGTAGGGCTCCCTTGGCGGAGCAGTTAGGTGTTCCCTGAGCTGTGGGAAAGGATTAGATGGGAGTTTCTGGAACATTGTTTGGCCAGGAACCCAGCGCGGGGGTCCCAGGGGAGAGCGGGAAGGCGGGCCGAGACCTTCCCTGACCCAGGTCTGTGGAGGACACCCACCTGCCCCTGGGGCCAGCATCTGCAGCGCACCTGCACCTGGCCCCGGAAGCATGTCCTCTCCCCCGCGCTCCACCCAGGAGCCAGGGGCATGCCCACAGCTCCCCCTGCGCCTCTGCACACCGGCTTCCCTGCCCGCGCCGTGCCCCCGCCTGCCCTGGGCCCCCGATTCTCGCCACCCTCTCAGCTCGCTCCCCAGGGTCGCGCGGGTCTCGGGCCGTTATAGGTGCCCGTGCCCTCCTGGGGCTGACCTCCAGGGACGGGTGGGCGGCGTCTGCTCGGAGGACTGAGGGCCCCCCCCCCGAGCAGGGGCGAGGGGTCCTGCGCCAGCGCCACCGGGGACCCGCCCCGTCCTCCGCCCGGCCCTACGCCGCCGCCGTTCGCCGCGCGGCAGGCAGGGGGCGCGCCCTGCCCGGCGCCCGAGCCCCGACCCTGGAACAGCCGTTTTTTTCCTGTTTGGGGAGAGAAAAGTGCAGTGTTTCGGGGGAAAGCAGCAAAGCGCAGAAGCTTCTCCCTCGGTTCCAGATTCGAGCCGCCCCCGCCGCGCATGCCGCTCCCCGACGGGGCGCGCAGCCCGGGAGACTCTTCCAGGGGGTCGCGGCCTGGGGCGCGCGGCAGGGGCCACACCAACCGGACCTTCGAGTTCGACGACGGCCGATGCGGCCCCAGGTACAGCCGGTGCGCCCCTCCCCAGGCGGAGGGACCCCAGGACCCTCGCACCCCAGAACCCCCTTCACCCTGGGGCCCCCGCAGCCCAGGTCCACCTCCACGCCCGCCGCCACCTACCGCGGGGACATAGGACCTGGAGGGAGAGGCGGGGAGTGGGGAGGTGAGGAGAGGGGGTAGGGAGGGCGGGGCTGGCGTCTGTACCACGCGGCGCGCAAAGGTGCCTCAGCATCTCCCAGGCGCCAGGAGGTGCTGCCCTGGGGGGCTGGGGCTGCGCGGGCCTCCACCGAACCAAACCGGGGGTGGGGGAGTGGCACGATACTCCACACAGAAGCAGGTGTTCAAGGGCCGCACTTCCCAGGACCGACCCAGATGGGCTGTGGGAGGCAGGTGTGCAATTACGCAAAGGGCAGGAGTCCTGGCTTTTTAATCAGGAGTATTGTCTTATCCTTTTTTGGGAGGGGGGAGGGGTGGTCCCCGTTTGCCCAGGGGGTGAGAAGAGGACCAGCTGATATGGCTTCTAGGTGGCTTGGGAGCCAGCCACGGTTGGCCACTTTTCACCCAGGCTACCTGTCCCAGGATGCCGTTTTCCTGTCCAGCCAGGTGACTGGCCCAGAGGGCACATCGCTTTGGCAAGGCCTGGGGAAGGCAGAGTCCTAGCTGACTTGATGGGTTGCTGTCCCAACCAAAGGAAGGTCATGCTGGGTGGTAGGTCAGCCTGAATGGGGAGGTTCCGGAAAAGGTCATGCTGGGTGGCAGGCTAGGTTGGATGGGAAGCCCCTGGGGGAAGGTCATGCTGGATGGTAGGTTGGGCTGGATGGGGAGGGCCCAGAGAAGGTGAGGCTGGGTGAAGATCCACCTCCGGGAAAAGGGAGGCTGGGTGAGGGCCCCCTAGGGAAGGTCAGGCTGGGTAAGGACCATCCCTGCGCCGCCCAAGGAAAGGTGGGGTTGGGCTGGAGTAGGAGCTGCTGCGACAAGGCTGCTGGGTTAGGGAGACAGGCTGCAGCTGGGAGAAGGAAGAGCTTTCTGGGGGGAATGAGGGCCTGGGTTGGGGAGCTTCTGTGGGGCAGCTTCCTGTACCAGGCTTCACAGCAGGGGCCCCTCTGGAGTCCAGGGGCCTGGCTTTGCTCCATCTCTGGACCTTGGGTGGGATTCTGTTTTGAAAGGTGCTGCATGGTATCAGTAACAGTGCTGTGGTTCTAGGCAGAGGTGGGGGTGGTGGGATAGCCCTGCCTGCTGCTGGCGGCCAGCCCCCAGGCTGTAAGATGAAGCACGGAGGGTCCTGGGGAGGGCTTCTGGCTCTCTGGGCTACAGGAATCTCTATCTTGGTGTCTGGACCCTAGGTCTATCCCTGGGATGTGGGATCCCAGGCCCCAGCCACCCTGTAAGATCACTGGATATAGTCCTTATTTTCTTCTTTCCCCAGGAGTAGATGTCACTGCCCAGCAGGTGACAGCTGTTATGGAAGGTACAGGGGCCTGGGGAGGCCCTAGCCTGCCCCAGAGCTAACCAGTGCTAGCCTTCTGGTCCAAGCCCTCTGGCCTTTCCCAAAACTGCCCATTCCCCGCAGCCCTGCCCCTCCCCACAGAGGGCTGGTGTGGCACCCTATGCACCCTGATGGCAGAGGGTACAAAGATCCGGGGCTGGCATCCTGCCAGGGTATGTGCCTGGCCGGAGGTCTTGGCCAGCCCTCCAGTCCCATATTAGGGAGCAGTGCCTGCAAGGCAGCAGGAAGTGGCCCAGGCCCTGTGGGAAAGGTTCTCAGGGCTTGAGGTACAGCATAGCTCTGGCCAGCAAGAGGGCGGTTTCCTGTCCTGGGGAACTGGAGGGAGCTCCAGGGTCTGCCTTTGGCCGGGAGAGTTTGCAGCAGCAGCTCAGGAAGACAGAGGTGAGTGAGAGGGGGACAGAGGCGGGGAGTACCCCCTTGGAGCTGTGTTTCTGTCTGGGGGCTGGTCCGTGGGTGTGACCTGTGTCTGCCGGTCCAGCTACACCACAGCTTCCGGGCATGCAGGTCTGTTTACCAGCTAGCTTGTCCACACGTCTACATCTGAGTAACACGTGGAGTCGCCCAGGAAGATCGTGGGGTGGCTGAGGTTGGGCTTTGTCATTGTGACTTCCTTTTCCCACGAAAGGCTAGTGACTGGGCGTGAGTTCTTTCCCCGAGCTTTCTCGCTAGGCTTCCAGGGGAGGCAGGGGTTTGCAGGCCGCTCCCTGAGGGCTGCCTGCCTTCAGAGTGCCAGTGCTTCTGTTCTCTCTGATGAGCCCCAGGTTTTGACCCTGGGACAATCTGCCTGAGAGTGTCTGGAGCCCTGCGGACGCAGGGGGCTGCTGGGCGGGTAGTGGCCAGACCTGAGTGTGTATGTGGCTCTGTGCTCACATGTCCCAGGAGGAGAGCTGAACGGGACAGGGTCAAGGCTCCTGATGTGTGTGTGGGGGGGGGGGGGGGCTATGTGTGGATGAGGCCACCCACATGCTCACCTAAAATCTTGTTCCGCTGTGGACAGGACGTGAGGCTCGTACTAGGTGCAGGTAGGTTTAGAACGTTTCCGGGGGGTGGAGGCAGGGCCGGGCTGGCTCCCTAGACTGGAGTCCCTGGAGAGGCCTTCTGCAGAAGTTGGCTCTGTCATCTGGAGCTGCCACAGGGGGACATGTTCAAGAATCCTTCGTGTACTCACTCTGGCCCGTTCTGCGTGGGGCAGTGGGGTCTGGAGGCCTGTGGACGTGCCAGCCGCCCTAGATGCCAGCTCTTGCTGGCCCGTGGCATTGCCCAACATGTTGACAGTGACTGGGCCAGAGGCTCCTTGCTGAGGACCTCAGCTGGTACTGGTTCCCTGAGGGGAAGGGCAGCCACCGTGTCTTCGCTGATGGAGGGCGGAGGAGAGAGAGAGAGAGAGAGAGAGAGAGATCCAGAAGCCCCAAGGGACCCAGTTCCAGGCTGCTGGGAAGCCGCAGGTGTCATGGCCAGGACCCTACCGACGTGTGAGGCGGCTGAGACACAGCGCTAGCATCCTAGCATGTCACTTTTGTCCACTTTGTCCCTGCCAAGTAGCCGAGCCGCTGGAGCTGTCACATCAGGACAGAGCACGATCTCCTGTTTCTCCCTAGGGCTCAGGACAAGAGGTGGGGTAGGAGAGCAGATCAGGTTCAGCATCCACATGGAGCGTGTGTAATTACCACCCTGGGTGGTGCCAGGAGGCTGGCCACAGTGGGGGGAACAGAGGTACCTGTGGTTTCAGGTCCAGTGGCTGAGGACCTAGAGGACCTGGTGGCCTGAAGAGGTCTTCCTTGACCCTGTGGGTCAAGCAAGGCTCAGGGAAGCTGAACACCACCCAGCCAGGTAACTGCCCCTTTGGAGACCCTGGCTGCGGTCTGGGGCATTGTGCTGGTGTTGACAGTGACATCTTTGGGCTCACAGTGGCCTAGGGTCCTGGAGAGGTGGACAGCCCAGCGTGGAGTCCTTGGGGGAGCCCTCAGGGCATTGGTGAGATGTGACCCTGGAGATACTGGCCAGTGTCAGAGGACAGGGAGGCTGGCCACAAAGTTGGGCTCTCTTGGATGCTGAGAGCATGTGGCTCTAAGAGCCAAGGGGCTGCCAGGAATAAGGTGTCACGCGTGGGCAGAGTAACAGCCCCACCTGGGCTTCCGTTCCAGATAGGGCCCCGGGGTACCCCTGCTGGCCATGCCAGTTCTCAGAGGCACTCAGTGTGGCCAGCACGGGGACTTGTGGTGGTCCTGAGGGCTGGTCAGGGGCAAGACAGGGGCAGATGGGCAGCCCTTCCCCAGGTGGAGCCCCTCACTGGGCGCCTCCAAGCAGCCACCGTGCATCCAGCTGGAGGGGCAGGTGCTCGGGCATCTTGGCCAGAGAATGGGATGCAGCTCATGGGCAGGATCAGCTATGGGTTGTAGGCCTAGTAATCTGGACATGGACCTATCGCCTGACCCTGAGTGCCCCAGACACGCTGTGTCCTTCTTGTGGGGGTTGGGGGGAGTTGTGCAATGGGGAGGGTCTCCTTAAAAGGCAGGCCCAAGTGCAGATGGGCAGGCAGGCAGGAACTGCAAATCCCCGTGGTTTCTGCATCCTCACAGGTGGATCTGGGCTCAGGGAAGGCCAGTGGTGGGGATAGGTCCCTGGGCCGGAGGCCCTGTGTCCACACCACTCCCGGGTCCTGCCTGCCCGCCCTCTGGGTTTGCTTGGTGCACAGAGAAAGCTGCCACGAAGTGTCCATTCCCAGCTGCCTTCTGAGCTTTCACTTTGGAGCTTGACGTTTCTGGGAGATGGTGGGGAGCTGCCATCCATAGCATTGACTCAGAGCCCCTTGCCCTGAGAAGAGGGTGGACGTTCCCCAGAGATGCCTGCCCGCCTGCTGCTGAGTAGCTTGAATGGCTCGGACTTTTTAATTACTGTGCAAAGGAAGCACTTAGCTTTTCTGTTGTGGTCAGCAGTGCGATTCAGCTTTCCGCTTCCCCGGGCACCAAGCCCAGCTCTCCATGGCCCCCCACCCCGACCATGCTGCTGTGTCTTCACGACTCTCCTGGCTGTGGAGTGGGGCTGCTTGAGGATGTTCTCACACCCATACCCATGTTCACGGGCATACTCATGCACGCACATGCATCCACGGGTGCACAGATTCCCCATTCCCTGTGCCTCTGACAAATGTGGCTCTGCAGGCTGCTTGGGAATTCTGAATTGCGTGTGAATCACAGAGGAGCATGTCATAGGAGAGGGACCAGTTCCCTTACAGGAGATGCCCCTCCATCCCTGCAGGCCCTGGGACAGTTTGAGCACTGTAAGCAGTGCAGACCCCTGCAAGGAGCCCTGGGGGAAGAAGGAATGTTCTCTGGGACACCACACGCCTGGCGTGAGGAGCAGCTTCTCCCCAGAGGCCTGCTGGGAAGTGAGCCCAGGACTGGGGGTGGAGACTGGGGCTCCAGCCTGGGGAAGCTGGGGGTAGAGGTGGTCCTGACCTCCAGTGATGGGTCTCACGTGACCTGGGCTCCCGTGAAGCACTGTGGGCAAGACATGGCCTCTCATCCCTGCTGCCACTCCTAACCCGAGGTCGCTGTGCAGTGGGGACAGTCCATGCATGGCAGGCAAGGGTGCCCAGACAGAACTTCCTCTTGTGGAGGTTCTTTTGGAGAGGAGTATGTGCTGCCTTTAACATAGGGGCCCCTGAAGGGACGCTTCTGTGTTGATAGATCTGTGTCCATGTGCGTCACACAGATGCACGTGTTCTCAGCACAGTGGTGTCCTGAGTTAGCGTGCGTTCAGACTGTTCACAGCCACGTCCTGAGGCGGCGGTGGAAATTTGGGGAGGGGCAGCCCCACTGTTGCATCATAGCCCACGCAGATCCAGTGGCACTTCCCGTATCCACGCGGCAGACATGGGCCCGAGAGCTGGGTGCACACCCTCTCTCCCTGCTGTGGGCATTCTCTGACCGCACGTGGCCGCCAGCACATGACAGCACCCGACTGTCTCCCCAGCAACCAGTGAGGTGGAAAGCTTTCCCACATATACTTGGCCGATTTTTGTGTGTTCTTTGACCTGCCACTTGCCCTTCCTCAGAGTTGATCTGTGCTTGTGTGTCTTTCCCCCGTGACCTGCAGGTGTTCCCGCGGGTGGCCTGGTGGTGATGGCTGTGCCAGCAGTTGTCCCTGGGGATCACAGTTCTGTCCTCTGTTCTGTTCCTTGACGTGCTCTGGTCTTCACATATTAGATGCTTTCTCAACACCAGACAGCTCTCCCTGCACCCTGTTCCAGTCCTCTCCTCCGTATGGGGCCGCAGGGTGGGGTCTCAGGTTGGCTGCAGCGTGGCCTGAGTACCCAGTTTCCAGCACCAGCCCCCCAGGCCCAGGCCCATGTCTCCATGTCCCATCAGTGTGGTTGGGGGACCACCATGGCCACCTCCACTCTCCACTACGTGTCCTTTTTCTCACCAGACCCTAGGCCTCCCACAGCTGTGGCTCTTAGTCCCGACAGCTGCAAGGCCCATCTTGGCTCTTGTTGCACGTTTATTTTTTGGTCTGAATTTCAGAAACAATGAGTCACATCTTGAGAAATTGACCTTGTGCATCAATGGGAGCTGATCACCCCTGTGGAAAATGAGCACCTCGTCCTGCTAGTGACAGCTTCCTGCTAGTGTCCCCTTCGTCCTGTCTGGTGTCCCCAACGGTCTGTCGGCTCTGGAGCCTTGGGTTTACATGGCCGCTGAGAGCAGGGTCTTCCCAAGACACTTGCCACCTTGTTGCACCTGCTCCTGGCTTGTGGGATGTGCTCAGGTGGGGCCCGGTTATTAGAGGCTCTTATTTGTTATAATAGTTTTTCAGTGGATTCTCTTGGGCTTTCTAGATAAGCAGCTGTGCCGGCCACACACCATTAGAGCCATGTTTCTTCTCTTCGGTGTTCATTGCTCTTGCTGTTTTCTTTGTCTGGCGAGCTGGCCAGGACTCCCACCGGGGCAGGCAGACTGGCGTCTCAGGTTGAGACGGAGCAGCTCAGCCTGTTCACCACAAGCACAATGTTGGCCTAGATTTCTGGAATATTCTTTTTGCTATTAGTTAATTTGGGAATGTTTCTTTCTACGTCTGACTGACTTATCAGTGGGTTTTGAATCTTGAAGGTTTTTTTCTGGATCTGCCAATATGATCCACGTGGACATCCTCCTTGAATTTCTGAGTGTAGTGAAGCATGTCATGCTTTTTTAAGATACACATTCTACTTAATTCTGGCCAAGTATAGATCCCATTTGCTGAGAGTTTGCTCTGGCAAACTTGTCTCAGGGGAGACTGCCCAGCATCAGCACTGGTTCTGTGCATGTGCGATCGCAGTGATGGGCTTGGGCCAGCCTTGGCAAATCAACGGAGTAGCTTCCATCTCTTTATGGGCTCTGGAGTGATTTGACTGAGAGGGTAGAGCTTGAGCATAAAACCACTAGGGCCTGGTGCCTTTGGTGGGAGGAGCAGGTCTTGGGCTATTTACCTTCCCATAGTCCTGCCAATTGACTCCTCGAGCACCAAGTAGGCAGATGTGAGAGGAAGAGAAGCAGAAACCCCTGGCTCTTGGTGGTTCCCCTCACCTCTCAAAGGCAGCCAGCGCATCTGGTGGTAAAGAGGATAGCTCCCCACCCCAGTGGGCCACTTCCTAACTGCGGGCACTCTATGAGGCTCCTTAGGCTCATCTCAGACCATAGGGATGTGTGAGTCCTGGCTCTACGCAGATTGCTCTTGGGATCCCGTGCCCTACCTTGCAGTGGTGGTGCCTGGCATGTGGCTGGCACTTGCTGGCAAGGCCCAGGGTACCACATGTGCACCAAAGTGCTGAGGAGGACTTCCCTCGCATGTTCTGGGCCGTGCACGTCCCTTCTCATTGCCAGCCTCTCTGGCTGGGTCCCCCAGGTCAGCGTTACAGATCCAAGCTCCCCAAAGGGGCCTCCAGCTGACCTGGAGAGGGCAAGCAGGGCGTTGGGCATCCCAAGGAGCCTGATGCTCGGCACTTGGCTGGATGCTGCCGACCAGCCCTGGATTAGATGCTGAAGCAGACTAAGCCATCTTGTGCTGGGGGTTACACTAAATCTCTCATACTCACCTCCTTTTTGCCTCTTTATAACCAGCTTGGGAGGATGGATGGCCTCCTCACTACAGATGAGGGGCCTGAGGCTCAGAGAGGGGTGATGACTCCCATGGGGCCACCCAGTGTGACCTGATGGGATGGGACTGAACCACCCTCAAGTCCTCAGGACCCCTGGCTGCTGCCTGGGCCTCCTGTGTGTGTGCCCTGAGAGTCCCCAGGAGGAGTGGGGACCCCCTTCCCTGCCCGAGGACTGGGGCGCTGCTGTGCCCTGGCGCCAAGAGGTGGCAGGTCCCAGGGATGGGGTTCCATGTCTTGTCCTGAGGGCACATGAGAGCTGGGGAGGCTGCCAGAGCACTCAGCTCTCATAGAAAGCAGCACATCTTTGCATCTTTGGTGTGGTCGTGACAGGAGACATAGAGATAATGGGCACAGGCTTTCCAGACTTCCTCTTCACCTCCCTTAGGTCAGGCAGGGAGAAGAGAGAGGGAAGGGGGGCTGTGGACTGTGTCTGGGCCAATAGGCCAATAGAATAGAGAGGGAAGGGGGCTGTGGACTGTGTCTGGGCTCAGACTGTGTCTGAGCGGACTCGCTCAGCCTTGGCAGGGACGGGACAGCTTGTTGCTCCCACAGGTCTGGAAGCCCTTAGGGAGGGACACACACCTTGGGGCTTAGGGGGAGGTCTCAACCAGACCCTGATGGCTTGGGGAGTACTGCTCGGCCATGCCCCTCCTACTGCAGGCACCTTCCCAGGAGCCCCCCTGGACCCTGGCCCTCCGCTAGCACCTGGCCCTGGCTGTCAGCCCTGCTGGGGGAACGAGGCAGGATGCCAGGTGGCCTGGCGGGGGGGGGGGGGTCTCTTCACTACACTACGCTGGTCTGAGTGTCCAGTGTCACAGTGGCACCGTCAGGGAGGAGGGGCCCCACACCCTCATCACCCGCCCCGGGCCTTCCCCACCGCCGGTGTATTTCCTGTCCCCCACGTTCCCCTGAAGCAGAGGATCTACCCTCTGAGCTTGTCCACGGACCCCGCAGGCCTGCGCCTTGAGGCTGGGGGAGAGAGAAAACCCACAGCTGCTCAAAACAGGGAAGGAACTGGGCAGCGGTGCCCAGGGAGCCAGCCGACGGTGGGGGTCCTGCCATCGAGAGAGGCTTTCTGCAAGAGAGGGACAGGACAGAAATGACAGCCCCCAGGCTCCAGCCACGTGGTCCCCTGCCTGCCCGCACCTCCCCACAGCCTGGCCAGCTTGTGACTAAGGAAAAACATGCAGGCACACTGATGTAATTAGGAAAATGTTATTTTTCAGACACTGCCAGATCCTCAGGGTTGACCTTATAACCTGGGAAAATAGCACGCGGGCGTGTTGGACCTGCGCCTGCCACTTGCAGCTCTGGCCTGGGGCAGTCCTTGAGCAGCTCTGAGGGCTATAGGATGGGGGTGCCACAACCCCCCTGCTGTGTGTCCAGGGGACAGGGAGCACGGGACAGGCCCTTGCTGGGGGCTCAGGGAATGTGCTTGCCCCTCGGGATATGAGGAGGAGAGGAGGTTTCTAGGCACCCGCTGGCCTGCCTACTGCTTGTGTGGACCTTGTGCTCCAGGTGAGTGAGAACCCCCCTCCACCAGCCACTCCTAGTCTCTGGGCACAGCCTGCCCTCAATTTCCCAGCTCAGGGAGGGGAGTATAATCACCCTGCCCAGAGCCCAACTGCTGTGTCCTCCTGTTGAGGCAGAGAACACCGTCCCCCAGCTCCTCCTGCTTTCCCTACAGCAACTTAGGAGGGGCCCAGGAGGCCCAGCCCAGAGCCCACCCATAGCTGGTGTGGGGTCTTGGCCCTTAGAGGAGCCTGGTGAGGGTGAGCCTAGCAGGTGGAGGCGGTGAGGGGAGAATTCTGGCTTTGTCACAAGCATCCCATCGTGGGCTATCTGGGAAGAAACACCCGGGGGTGACCCGGGGCTGGACTCACCTGGAAGGTCAACTGATGCCAGAAGACCAGGAGTCCAGGGTGCTGGTTGAGGTCAGGAGCTGGGTCTCTGTTTGTACATCTATGCCATGAGGATGCGTTAAGAGATGTGCAACTGCTCTGCTGGGTCAGGTGCCACCGTGCTGTTGTGGGGACTCAAGGGGTGGCTAGTGATCCTCTCACCTGGAGAGCAGAGAGGGCTGATGTGCAGAGGGCTTTGGGGGCTGCTGCCCTAGAAGGCCAGGAGCCTGAGGTGGCTCTGCTGGCACCTACCCCCTTGTGTTATGGGTTACTAGCTAGAACTCACTTTGAGAGATGGGCCCAGGAAAGGGGCAGGAGCCCTGGAAGACACATGCATGTGCTTCAGAAAGCTGCAGGCCACCAGGGACCCCCTCGGTTTGCCTAGTCTGGCCCCCAACCCACCACAGCCAGGTCTCTTCAACTCAGGTGATGGGGCAGGAGTCTCTGTGGTCTCAGAATCCAGGTGACACCAGCAGGGGCTGCTGGGCCAAGGCCCAGAGAGGTCCTGTCCTTCCCCAGGGACACCCTCTCCCAAGTTCTGATTCAAGCCAAGCCACTCATCACCAGGGATGCCAAGGACAAAGACCTTTAAGTCTCCTGGTCAGTCATCCCAATGCCCCCCCCACCCTGCCAGTAGCCTGAGGGTCTGGGAGGAGGTCTTCCGGTCAAAAACAGGTGTTCTTGCTCTGGAGGAGAGCTGAGCAGACAGCCTCAGTAGCAAGGACTGTGGAGGGGGCTGCTGGGAGGGCTTCATGACGCTGAATTGGTCTTGAGGAACCTCCTCCTGTGCCCTGGAGGTGATTTAGAATGACCCCAGGCCGGTGTGCATCCCCATGGCCACAGGCCTGGCAGGCAGGGTGGGGCTGCAGAGGGCAGGGCAGGGGCTGTGGTAGGTAGGGCCTGGGCTGGGAGGGGGTCTGGGGGGGTGCAGGCCCAGGAATGCATGCTGACCAGGCAGGGTGGAACTTGTGGAAGGAGGGGCAGAAGGCAGGGATGAGGGGGGTGCAGGGGCAGGGAGGGGGGAAACCGGTGCCTGGTTGACCTAGCAGGGGGTCTACAGGAGGTGGGGCCTGCATGGGGCTGGGGGTGGGGGAGGTAGAAGGGGGTACTTAGGAGTGTGGGCCAGGCAACTCTGGGCTGACGGGGGTGGGAGGAGAGGGGGCAGGGGTCTGGGAAAGGTGAGGGATATTGGAGGGGACAGGGGAGTGCAGGCTGGGGCCTCTCTCAGCTGTCCTGTGTAGGGGGGGCTGGGAGGTTTGCAGAGTGGGGGTGAGGAGATCTTGGGGAATGGAGGCTGGGACCTCCCTTGGCTGACCCATGAGGGGGAGGGTGCAGGGCGTCTCTGGGAGGTGGAACAGTGGAGGGGGGAGGTGGAAGGGGTTACTTAGAGGTACAGTCTGAGACCTCTCTCTACTGACCCATGCAGGGGGCCGCGGTCTGTGGAATGAGGGGGTGGAGGGGGATGGGGGGATGCAGGCTGGGACCTCTCTAGACTGACCCATAGGGGGGGCGGGGGGGAGGGCAGGGGTCTGCGGGAGGCGGGGGGGGGGGGTGGGGGGGGTGGGGGGGTGGCACGAGCACAGCGCAGGCTGAGGGGGCGCTGGCGTGTGCCCGCAGGCAGCCTGGCGGCAGGGACAGCGGCCGTGGGGACGGTGCGCACCCGGACACTGCCAGCCTCAAGATGAGTGACCTGGACTCGGAGGTGCTGCCCTTGCCGCCACGGTACCGCTTCCGGGATCTGCTGCTGGGAGATCAGTCCTTCCAGAACGACGACAGGTAGGGGGGGCGGCAGCGGGCTGCACGGAGCTGTCCACGGTGCTGAAGGCCAGCGTGCCGCTACCCTTCAACTTTCCCGGGCTTCCGGTGGGGAAGTTGGGGGGCTGGGCGGTGGGGGGGGCATCTTAGGGGAGGGCCCAGAGGATGGGATGGGGCATCCTCTGGAAGACCGCCCCCTGGGCCCCAGCCCCACTCGCAGCTCTTCCGTTCTGGGGGACAGGAACGGACCAGGGCCGGAAGCAAGCCCGTGGTGAGTCCTCCAGAGTCCTCCAGACTCTGGCTGGGGCTGTTTATTATTAGCCAAGGGAGTGTCTTTCAGGTTTCTGTCTTGGTGACTTACAGGGGACGGTGGGGGGGGGGGAGTGGGAGGGGTCAGGAGAGACCACATTCCCTCACCTCAAATTCTGCTGGCTGGAGAAAAGCAAAATGAATCCGAGCCTGTCGGTAAGAGACCAGCAAAACCAGCTCTTGGGAATAATGCATCTGCCCAGGGAGCTGGCAGGAAGCTGAAGGAAACGTTGCTTTTCTCTGCCTTTTCCCCAAATAGCTGTCTTGGGTAAACACCCAGCACTTTAGCTCTGTCAGCCTCAGGGGAGGTGCTTTTACGCCTGCCAGTGAAGGCAGCACAGGGACTCACGCGGAGCTGGAGCCTGTGGGGTTTGGGAAGGAGCCGGTTCTCCTCGCTTCCTGTGTCATGTGTCAAGCCCGCCCCCCCTCCCCCCGCCCACCATCCTTGGCACCTGCAGGTCCTCCCCCGTCCAGCCGAGGACTAGCCGAGTAGGGGTCCAGGTCCCCCCATGATGCAGGCCTTCCCATCAGCACATAGGGTACGCAGGTTGAAACTGCCAGATGCAGATGGAGCCCTCTGGATGATCTTTGCTGAAGCTTCAGCTGGGGAGAGTCACATTTGTGAATGAGGTCTATGTGTAAGGGCCGTGCCCGGGAGGCGCAGCCAAAGCGTGTGGAAAGAGGTTTTAAGATCTCTGTGCCCCCCACCAGAAACCAAGCATCCGGCCAGATCACACCACATCTGGTAGTGTTCTCCATAAGTGGGGAGGAGAGAGATGCTCACAGTGCTTCCACACTCACCGTCAGAGTGGCTGTATGTTCAGAGGGGCTTTCTGAGCTCTGCTTCCCCCTGTGGGACTGAGTATTGCAGTAATTAGGAAGCCCACTCGAGAGCACACGCCCAGGAAAGAGTCCCACTTTGTTCTCTGGGGAGGCAGAGGCAGAGGGGTCAGGAGGGTCCTGGTGTCTGGATGTGGTCGGGGCTCTCCTGCCCCCCTGGAATGCAGGGCAGGGCTGGCGGCTTTCCTGGGTCGAACGCCTGTGCTGAGCATCTTCTTCAGGCAGCGCCAGCCCCTCAGCGCCTACCCCCCTGGGTCTCAGTCAAGTCTTGGAAACAGCAGCCCCAAGATTTTTCCAACGTGGGCAGGAATGGCGTCTGTCACCCCAACTAGGCCCGAGGCCTCCGGTTGCATCAATAAATGCCAGTGCCTGTGGTTGATATGATTAGAGCGACACATCTTTCTGCTTTCAGGAGTAGATGGTTAGAGGTCTTATCCCTACTCACCCAGAGAGGGGGCATGGGGCCTGGGTAGAGATGATGGCCCTTGGAGGATCCAGGGGGCTCCCTGGTGGGGAGAGGGCTTCCTGTTTGCACATCTCTTGCTGGCTTCCTGGTGATGCTACCCCTGTTCACATGGGGGTCAGAGAGGAGCCTGTGAGGCACTGTGCTGACTGCCCAGGGTTCCAGGAGCAGCCAGCTTGGGTGGGGAGCTTTCTTCTACCCCCTGGCAGCCACTGTACCAGGACCCCAGTCAGAAGGCCTTCTCTGTTTTCAGACTTGGCTCAAGTGTGGCCTTGTACCTCTCATGAATCCCTCCTGCTCACAGGCTGTGCTCTTAGGTCTTAAGGGGAAGGCAGTGCTGGAAGCCAGGACTCTGTTGGGGAGTGGGGGCGGCTGAGACCACCTGAGACCCCCATCCATAAGGACACATTCGCAGGGAGGCCCAGGCTGTGCTCTGAGGAGTACCCCAAGCTCAGGGAGGAGGAGCCAGGGGAGGCCTGACTGTTGGAGGTGCCCTCCTGGATGCTTGTGACGTGCATCTCTAGAGCCTCTCCCTCAGTCCCCTCTTCATCCTCTTTGCTGTGGATCACTGAATCCCAAAGTGGGGGATGGAGGCAGGACCCGTTCTACACATAGAAACCTTGTAAGGATGTTTTGGGGTCAGGGTGCTGGCATGGCATCCTGGGACTACAGGCTGTCTCTCTGTATCATGAGGCCTGGGGGCCTGAAGGGACCCCACACACCATCAGCAGCATTGTTCTGGGGCCCTTTCCTCACCCAGCCCTCCACTTGCAGCCTCTGTGCCCCTTGGCAGGCTCTGTAGGGTGAGCGGGGGTGCAGCTGCCCTGACTCTTGGCAGGCTGTGAGTGGGCGGGCAGGGCTGTGGGCTTCCTGCTCTCCAGAGAAATAAAGCCACCAGCAGTGAGTCACTGCAGCCTCACACGCTGTGGCCTTGGAGGGAGGGAGGGACTCAGCCCACGTGAGCCAAGGAGGCTGCCTTGGCCTCTAGGGGGCCTGGGAGGGGGCCAGGCAAGGGAGGAGGACAGAGCCAGAGCTCACAGACCTTCCAGGGAGCAGCTAAGATCTCAGGGCGACCTTCACCACTGCCTGCGGGGCAGGGCTCTCAGCAGAAGTGCACCTGTACTGTGCAAGGCCTGGACTCAGGGCTCCCCACCCCATCCGGAACAGCTCACTGGCCTTGTGCCCAGGAACCAAGGAGCAGCCCCCACCCCCATCCACAGCTGACCTTCTGTGCCCTGGACACCTGAGCTGTCTGGGCAACAGACAGGGGTCTGAGTGCTTCAGAGCTGGAGGCTGCAAGGCCCGGCCCACTCTGAGCCCTCCTCTTGGAAGAGGTAGTGACAGCACACGGCACCCCACAAGGTCACAGAGAGGAGACAGTGACTCAGGTAGGGGCTTTTGTCATGGTAAGTGTTTCTCCACCTCCTCTCCTGGAATGCGGATTGGAGGCTTTCAGGCCCACCCACCCCCCAAGTCAGGAGGATGCAGGTGGGCTCTGTGCCCCAAGGATGGGGGGACACAGGGGCTGTCACGCCACAGCCTTGTCCCCTACAAGGAGCAGAACTGTGGGGTGGGGAGAGCCACAGGTGAGGACAAATGGCCTGGCGTGTGGCCACTCCTGGCCTGCATGCCCCTGATCACCTGCTCTCCACAGCTGCCTGCCTGGCCAGGACCCAGCCCAGCAGGGGCCAGAACAGCTGGAGGCCATGTCAGGGTCAGTGCCCGCTCCTCTCCCCAGGCATCTGTGTGGAGGATGGGTGGACTCTGAGAAGCATCTGAGGATTGGGAGGCCGGTGGCAGCAGGAGGGACACAGAGGCCAGGCCTCCAGGGTTCGGGATGCCATCCAGAAGGACCCCATTCAGCTGTTTGCCTTCGTTCCTCTGACAGCAGAGGATGGAGCCTGACTTGTTTCTCTGGAGTTGAGCAACGCCAAATATTATTTCACACCACAAGCTGGGAAGCGGGAAGACAGGCAGTCCTGCACTGCAGGAGCGGAGGACAGACCCCTGCCAGCCCTGCTGCACCAGTGATGGACAGACAGGGCCCCTGGGTCAGGGACTCCTCAATGCTCGGTCCACTGGGGACCCTCAGAGCCTGCCTGGGTGCACAGAGGAACTGGCAGGGCTGGGGTTTCTGCAGGATGCGTGCCCCTCCCGGTCAGCCAAGCAGAAGGGGTCTGGTGTGGGGTGAAAGCCCGTCTGGAGTAGGGGCCTCTTGGAACAGTGCTGCCCTCCTGAGGGACAGAAACTTCTGCAGCTCAGCTGTAACTGTTAAAAAGTGAACGTTACTGAGCCTCTCCTGAGATGCACCAGCCCAGGCACAGCTGGCAGGATGTGAAGCATCCCAGGCTGCTCCCCGAGGTCCTTCCCCCACCTGGGGCTCCTGCAGATGTGGGAGAAGCACCCTGGGAGGGCAGCAGGTTGGGGGTGGGGGACGTGTTCTTACTGTTGCAGGGCCCAGGGCTGAGGACCCTCCTGAGAGCTGGAGAGGGCAAGCACTTGTGGGGAGCTCTCCTCTGGAGGGGTGTGCGGGGAATATTGGGGACTGTGGAGGGAAGCCACAGGGACAACAGGCTGGCCTGCGGTTTGCACCTGTGGGTCCTCTGTGGACTGATGAATGCAGAGGGCACTGTCCCAGCAGAGGGTGACCACAGCCATGCCCCTATCCGTGCTGGCCAGGCCAAAAGAGGGGCTGGCTTGGCATCGGAGGAGCCCCGCTGCTTTGCTCTGGGAACCCTGGGTCCTTCCTGCATGCAACTGCTGGGCTCAGGCCTCCTGGGGGTCTGCCTCTTGTTCCATACCATGACTCATGGGCAGGACTGGGCTGGTGGCTCCATAGGGTGGGTCAGGGTGGGACCCCAACTCTGCCCCAGCACCTTCTCCTTGCCCTACCCTGGCTGGCGGCCTGTGTCCACTGCAAGCTCACAGGCCTCCGAGGACACAGCTGGTGGGGCCCAAGCCTGGTTGGGGGTCTCCTGCCACGTCAGCTCCGTGCACAATAGGATTGAATGATGCCTGGACAGGGGGGACATGGAGCTAAAGCCAAACCCCTAACCTGCCCCCAGAGACCCTGCTCAACCCACAGCAGCATCCAGGCACCCCTGCACAGTCCATTGCCCCCTGGACACCTGCCTGCTGTCACGTGGTCTCTCTGATGGCTCCCCCATCTTCGTCCTTGGTCCCCTGACTCAGACTCAAAATTCCTACATCCACCATGGCTCTACCCCACCTCAACCCCGAGGCCTTCTGCCTCCTGCCTCCAGGATCCAGTCCTACGTACCCCCAGCCCCCATGCACAGTCTGGGCAGTTTCTGGCTTTATGCCGTCAGAGCTGTGGCCAGGGCGCCGGCGTATGGGCACCGGGAGCTGATGTTGGACGCCACAAGGCTGCTTCTCTGGGGTTCTGTCTGCCTGGGACATGATTGAATCAAGGAAAAGCCTGGGGTGGTGCCAGGTTCTGGCCAATTCTGGGAGTTTCAAGGAGCTTTTAGGGAGTAAAATTTGTGTCGTGGTTTTTCCAGTCACCTCCCAGGCCCAGGGCTCATCACCTGCGTCTCCCCCAGGGTCCTGTGAGCGGGCTGGGGCCCCCCACAGGGAGCAAGGGCCTGGGACACCTGGGACGTGGCCAGGTAACCCCTCTGGAGACCGGGCTCCTGGGGGCAGGTCGTGCCTTCCTCCAAGTGGGGGGACTGGGGCCCCCTCTCACAGCCTGGGAAGGTGAGCAGCAGGAAGATGGAGAGTAAAGGGACCACAGTGGGGGTGGGGGTGGAGAGAGCGCAGGTCCATGTGTGCAAGACCCGTCAGCCGGGTTCTGGGACCTATGTGTGCACTTGTGACCCGGGCACACCGCTCAGTCTTCTGAGAACTGGGGGAGCCTTGGTCCATGTGCCAGCAGCCCCCTGCCCATGCCTTGGATGTGTCTGGGAGTCCCCACGATGGAGACCTGGGTGTCCCCCAGGAGCCACGCTCCCCATCCTGCCCCTGGACCATTCAGGGCAGCATGCATCTTGGCCTCCATGCCTGCATCCAGAGATGCGTGTGTGTGACTCAGAATTCAGTTCCTCCCGAAATAGTGCAGGGCATGCACAGACACCCAGTGAGGGGGCAACCTGCACCCTTCAGAGTCCCAAAAACCATGATCCATTCTGGTTTCAAATTATAATTCCCTTTGGCACCTGATGTGCATGCTTTCCACGATGTATCATCTAGCACTGGAGGTGTGTTGTTCGTGGACCGTCCCGCCTCACACCCACCTGGAACAGAGGCGGGAGGCTGTTGCATTCAGGCCACGCCGCAGTCAGCTCCAGCTGCAGGACAAAACACCAGGCAGCTTAAACCAGAGACACTAATTTCTCACAGTTCTGGAAGCCAGAGCTCGGAGGTCAGGGTGCCAACACGGTACTGTCCTGCCGATGGCCCTCTGCCGGGTCACAGCTGCCTTCCCGTGTCTTCACGTGGTGGGCAGAGGGAGCTCTCTGGCCTTAGCTGACTCCGCTCACTCCCGGGGCCCCCCTCCTAACAGCATCACACTGGTGAAACGGGGGGGATGCACATGTTCCATCCACAGTGGGCTTGGGGGGTTTGAGGTGATACCACAGAAGTGGCAGGTGACCCTTTGTGGGATGAAGCAGCTGTGCTTTGACTTCAAATTCTGTAAGCTTTGAGAGTGTCCCAGGAGAAGCTCAAGGGAGAGCCTGCCTGAAGCGCCCTGTGCCCTCCAGGCTGGGTTCGCACATGTTGGTTAGGGTGGGTGCTAAGCCCCGGGACAAGTATCCTCACACAGCTAAAGCCACGTGAAGACGAGGGTAGAGGCTGCAGGGATGTGGCCCCAGGCCAGCAGCAGGGGCCCTGGGAGTAAGGAGAGGCAAGAAGGACCCACCGTAGGAGCCTCCAGAGGGAGTGTGGCTCTGCCCACACCTTAATTTCGGACTTCTGGTCTCAAGACTGTTGTCTTAGGTCTCCCAGTTATGGTGGCCCCAGAAGGTTGACACCTCCGTCACAGGGTAAAGTGGGGCAGGGGGGCAGGCGGCCTTGAGAAGCCAGGGACCCAGGGACCTGGCACCTGCCCCCTTCTCTGGTCACTAAGGGAGTTTCCGGTGTGGGCTTATGGGGGGTGCCCTGACCCTGTCGGGTGGGACCCCAGGCCCTTGGAGGGTGGATGGAATTTGTGAATAACATGGCCTGTCCTTTTGCTGGGGTCCTTTCCGGGGCAGGTCCTCCCTCACATTGAAAATACACTTGTAAGCGGAAGTGCCGGAAAAGAGGCCCCCTCCCACTGGACGGGTGAGCCCAGAGCTGGAGCCGCTGCCTCCTACGTGGGCAAAACAATGGCTCCTGGCTCTGAGGGCTCCAGAGGAGGGGCTGTAGGGGCCCCCTGCGTCCTTTGTGACCTTGACCCCCATGAGAGCCCAGGAAGGAGGCCACTCTGCAACCAGGGAACAGCAGGGGGGAGGGGAGGACAGAGTGGGAAGGGGTCTGCACTGTGGGCGGGGGGGGGAGTTGGGGCCTTGTGCAGGTGCATGGGTGTCCAAGAGGACAGGTATAGATGGCCCAGCTCTTCCTCACAGCCATGTGGTCCCCAGGGGCAGCCCCCCCCCCCCAAGCCTGGCGAGGCCCTGTCTGCCTTTTCTAGGGACAGGAACTCACCCCCAGGCTCCTAGGAGTCCAAGTCTTGGCTCCTTCTCTCCTCCCCATCCCCATTCCAGCCTCAGTGGGTCCCTCAGCCTACTTTGGGGCCACAGAGGCTGAGGTGAGGTCCCCTGTGGATGGCCCCTGCATCCAGCCCCTGCAGACCCCCAGACCTTGCAGAGGCCCTGCCCCACCCCATCCACTAACTAGCCTCTCACTGTCTGTCTTTCTCTGCTTCTCTGACCAGTCTGTCCTTTGTTCCAGGGGCCCCTTCCAGAGCAGTTAGCCAGGGTCCAGGAGCAGCGAGGAGGACCCCAGCCCTGTGTCCCCTTCTGGAGGGCAGGGTGGCTAAGGACTCCAGCTGAGCCTGGCCGTGGCCATAATGCCCATGAGGGGAGATGTGGTGTCATGGCCAGGCAGCCAGCTGACCCCGTGTGGTGTCAGCACCCCCACATGCCAGTCCTCACATCCCTCTGGACCCTCCGGGCAGGAATGGGGCACACAGGCAGACTGGGGGAGCTGCCCCAGGAAGACAGCTAGACAGGGCCCAGGACCCCTCCCAGGTGGGCCAGATGCTAGCCCTCAAGGGATGTCCACATCCTAACCCATGGAACCATGAACATGGCCTTAGATGGCAGAGACTGCAGGTGGGACCCCAGTAAGGATTTTAAGATGGGAAAGTACCTTGGTGGCCGTAAGTGCTCTCACAAGTGTCCTCATAAGGACGCAAGAGATGTTAAAACGATAAATCTCGTGATACACGTTTTACCACAATTTGTAAAGAGAGGCAGAGGGAGACTTTACAGAGAAGCTCGTGAGGACGGGGGCAGAGATCAGAGGGATGTGGCCACAAACCAAGGGACACGGGAGCCCCCAGAGGCAGCGGGGGTCCCCCTGGAGCCTCTGGGGGGCACAGCCCCACGATGCCTGGATTTTAGCCCAGCAGTACCGACAGTGGACTCAGAACTGGGCGGGGAGGATCTGTTGGGGGGGGGTGTCCCCTGCGATGGCAGCTGCAGACACTCGCACACTGGAGCACAGAGAATTATCGGGGAAGTGAGTGTGGAGAGGAGTCGCCTCGTTTCTGTGTGGGGTATGGAAGCCCCAGCTGTCAAGCACCCCAGGCACCCCGGCCAGCCCCTTTCTGGGAAGTGTCTCCTGGAAGCACATTCCCGGTGGCATGGATGGGGCCTCCCTGAGATCCACACTCCGTGCTGGGTCCGGGAATTGATTTTTTTTTTTAATTTTTTTTTTTTTATTTATTTATGATAGTCACAGAGAGAGAGAGAGAGAGAGAGGCAGAGACACAGGAAGAGGGAGAAGCAGGCTCCATGCAGGGAGCCCGACGTGGGATTCGATCCCGAGTCTCCAGGATCGCGCCCTGGGCCAAAGGCAGGCGCTAAACCGCTGCGCCACCCAGGGATCCCGGGTCCGGGAATTGATAAAGGGGACGGAGGGGAGAGAGTGGCCAGTGCGGGGGGGAGGGTGGGAGAGGGTGGTCCGGGGAAACGAGCAGGGCAGCCTGGAGGACAGGAGAGAGCCTGCCCCTCGCGGCCAGTCTGCTCAGCCCAGAGTATCGTGTCCTGTCTGGTTATTAGGACCCACGAACCCATCTTGATCCAGCGCAGCTCCTACCGGGCATGGCCCCAAGATCTGCATGGCTGCCCAGAACTGTGACTATAATGACAAGTTACACCCGGGTCTGTGAGATGCTCCGCCGTGTCAGAGGCTGAACCTCGCTCTGAAAGTGACATGAAAGTCACATGTTTGACTTCTAATCCCCACCACCCCCAGGGCCTTAGAAGGTGACCTTGTGTGGAAGTAGGGTCATCACAGGTCATCAGTGCTCATGAGGTCGAGGGGGACCCCGCTCCAATATGACTGGGGCCCTTTAGAAAGGGGGAATTTGGAGACAGGCACAAAGAGAAGACCCCCGTCTGCAGGAGAGGAGGAGGCCCCAGAAGGATCCACCCCACCAGCGCAGCGGCCCTGGGCGTCCAGCCTCCAGGACCTGAGACCTGCCTTTCTGTTGCGTGAACCACCCCATCCGTGCTGCTTCCTAGCAAGTGGCAGAAGGGATCCTGCCTTGGGATGAAGGTGACCAATCTGCTACCTTTGAGTTCATCGAAAGTTGATGATCTGAGTGGGCCCAGGCTAACCTCACGAGCCCTCTGAAAGTGGTGCGTTTTCTCTGGCGGGAGGTGGGAGAGGTGGCAATTTGGGGCATGGGGGCACCTGGTGTGCCACTATGGGCATTAGCAATGGAGGGGCCACGGGCCCAGGTATGAGGCAGCCCTCCGGAGCTGAGCGGGTGGCAGCCAGCAAGAATGGAGGCCCGTCCTACTGCCGCCAGGAACCAAATCCCGCCGGGGTCTGGGTGAGCCGCCAGGCAGGGTCCCGCCCAGAGCTGCAAGCGAGAGCCCAGCCCCACTGATGGGGCCTCAGCCTCAGAGGTCCTGAGGAAAGACCCAGCCATGCTGTGCTCGGACTTCACCCCTGCAGCGGTGAGTTACAGGGAAGTCGTTTTAATCTACAAAGTTGGTGGTCGCCTCTCCCAGGGCACGTCAGCCTGTCCCTCCACCTCCACCTTTCCTCGCACTCTGGCTCTGGGGTCCAAAGGCCCAAAGGACCGAATGAGAATGGCCTGGGCCAGAGCACATCATAGGTGACGTCATGGCCACCGTGTTGCCTTGTGGCCTAGGTGGCCTGCACTGCCACAGCTGGTGGCACACCCCTGGCACTGCACGGACCCTGCCTGCACCCCACCTGCCTCGTCCTGTGTCGTCCCTGAGCATGAGACACGCTCTTCTGTGAGTGCAGCTTCTCCTTCATCGAGGGAGCCGGTCACACACCCTGACCCGTCTTTCCTGATGAAAAGGCAGGAAAACGTGCACCATCGTTTCATTGTCAGCTTCCCGACTGAGGCAGCATGTTAGGGCGGCCTCAGTGGTGGCAGCACAGTGGCTGCCTTTTTGGGTCCTCCTCCCAGGAACGAGATGCTTGTCCAGAGAGTCACATAGATCCAGCAGCGTCCCCTCAACACGGGCACATCCCTGTCCCTGGCCTCCCAGGGCACGTTCCCTCAGGTGCAAGAGGGACTTGATGAGGTTAAGGCTCTCGGTGGGGGGGGGCTCCTGGATCATCTCTGTGGCCCCGCGTTGCCATGGGGTCCTCAGGGAAGGGACAGGGAGAAGCTGGCAGAGGAGGGGGGATCCCCTCCCCCACAGCCTCCTCAGGGAACCGGCCCTGCCCACGCTTGGATTCTAGGACTCTGACCTCCAGGACTTTGAGATGGTTAATCTGCGTTGTTTTAAGCCACTAAAATTGGGGTGATTTGTCACAGCAGCAGCAGGAAACTGCTTCACCCTGATTTAATCTTTGCCAGTCCCAGCTTGGTCCAGTGAGAGCCCTTCCAGCTGGGACCTGCACCTTCTGTCCAAAACTCCTATTGTGGTTGATGCACGTAACATAAAATTTGTCATCTTAACTATTCTAGAGGGCACAGATCAGGGCTCCAGGCATATTGACATCATGCAGCCGTCCCCTGCAGGACCTGTTCATCTTCCCAAACTAAACTGTCCCCATGAAGCACTGGCCACGTCCCTCACCGCTCCCCCCCCCCCACTTCATGTCTGTGGATCCGACTCCTCTGGGGCCTCCTGGGAGTTCCCGCTTATACAGCATCTGTCCTCCTGTGCCGGCTCATCTCTCTCATCGCTGTGTCCTCAGGTCCATCCACAGCATAGCAGGTGCCGGGATTTCCTTCCTTTTAGGGCTGAGTGATGGTCCGTGGTGTGGACGGAACACATCTTACCCATTCTTCTGTCGACGGACCCTTGGGATGCTTCCGTGTTCGGCTGTTGCAACAGTGCGATGGACACAGATGTGCAACCATCTCTTTGACCCCTTGCTTTCAGTTCTTGGGGCACGTACCCAGAGGTGGAGCTGCTGGATTCTATGGTAACCCTAGTTCTTTGAGGAAGCTCCAGACCCTTCCATCTCGGCTATAGCATCTCACGTTCCCAGGAAAGAACACAAGGTTCCAATTTCTTCACATCTGGGCCGGCACCTTTATTTTGTGTGTGTGGAGAGCAGCCATCCTGGTAAGAGCGAAGTGGCATTTCATTGCACTTCTGATTTGCTCTCCCCTAGTCTGGCGATGTTGAGCATCTTTTCATGGGCTTGAGGTTCATGGGCCTGGGGCAGCAGCCTAGGAGGCCTCGCTTCCATCCGGGGACAGCCAGGCGCCACCTCAGCCAGCTGACAGTGACAGTGATCAGGATACCCTCCAGTGCACCTCTCCCGATGTGGGGCTGTGGGTGAGGATCCCTAGGACCCCATGGGCACACACCAGCTTGGCTTCAGTGGCAGGGCACCTGCTGCTCCGGAAAGCCTGCAACCCTGGCCTGTGCTCTGCCAGCCACTTGAGTTATTCGGCGCTACCTTTCATTAAGTCTCTGCATCTCCCCGGGTTCAAGAGGCTCCCGGGCCAGCCCTCCCACCTGCCCACCCACCTGTAGGCATCCCACCTGCAGGCCTCACCTGCTCCCAGGTCCCTCTCCAGCCCAGCTGCCCTCACAGTGCCAGGCGTGGGCGCCTAGCGCCCCACAAGACGGTGTCTGGCAGGCGCTTGAAGGATGTCCAGAGTGGAGCCAGTAGCCTGCCCCATCTGCTCCTCCCATCCTCCCCATCTTGGGGCGCCAGCACCCACCCATTCTCTCAGCCTTGATGGATTACCCCGCCATCCACTCCTCCTGTGCTACTTCCACCTGTTCTCTCCTCCTGTGCCCAGCCCAGCCCCTCTTGGCACAGAAGATGCAAAATGACGACCTGCCCCCCACACACACACCGGGCTGCTCGTCTGTGGCAGGAGTGAAGCAGCATTTGTAGTGCTTGAGAAAAGGGAGACTGCTCTTTTTGTCTGCCCCTCCTGCCACAGCCTTGGTGCTCGAGCATGTCTGACCCTAGTGGGAGTGAGCAGTTGGGGATGCTCCCCATGGTGAGCCACGGTCAGGGAACATGGCACCTCGGGCTGCTGCCCCATGCCCGGGGTGGGGGGTGTCCCCTCCACATACAGGAAATGGACCATCTTATAAACTGGATGATCATTTTCAAAATAAATCAAACCTTACATAAGTGATGCAGCGGGCCAGCTGGAAGGGCCTCTGCCACCCACGGGCAGACGGAGCAGCACTGACAGTTGCCTGGTGGTCCTGTGCACATCGGCCAATGGTTTCCATTAGGTCACATCATACAATGTTAGAAGAAACCTTCCCTCGTCACCTGACTCTTCCCCTGGACTGCAGCAGCCATCACTCCATGAGGACCAACTGCCCTCTCAAAGTCCAGGAACAGGAGGACACAGCAGCTGTGGCGACTCAGAGGACGGGCTAGATGTGTGGGCTCCGTGCCGTGGCTGGGAAGTGTTGCCGGCCCGTGCTCGTCCAGGTGGACACTGCTGCCCGGTGCCTTCTCCGCCGGGCTGCCGCTCACAGTCATTGCTCGAGGCGCATGAGCTCGTGTCCTGTCTGTGGGTGAAAACCCATCCCAAGGAGCCCTGCACCTGCTGGGGTGGCCAGGCGAGCATCCCTGCCATCCAGCGCTGCTCCATTATTGACTGACACCAGGGCATAGCCCAGTGGCCGGTGCCCCAGAGCTGGAGAGGCATGGAGCTCTGCCCAGAGCCCACTTGCTTTGTTTTGTGCTCCACATCCTGCATCTCGCTCGCCGGCAGGAGCCCTTCCAGCGCTCATCACCCACAGACGCTCCGTGTCACTCCACGGGAAGGGTGATGCGTGGCCACCATGTCCTCGCCCTTCCCACCAGGGGCAGGCAGGGGGCTTGGCCCACGTAAACACCTCATTCCCCTAGGGCAGATTCCTAACAGAGAACGCAGTCCAGAGAGGTGCTGGGGGTTTGCTGAGACCACCAAGTGGGGAGACCACCGTCCGTGCCTGGGCAGGTGGGCACCTTCCTCCCACAGACCTTCCGTAAGCCAGGCAAGTTGGAGCCTGTGGTCTGGGTGTGAGGGTTTGGGCAGGTCGAGAAGGCCTGGAGCCCCTGGCCACTGTGGAGGACAGCTGTGCAGCTCAGCACCCCCTGCACCCAACAGGGCTCCAGCCAGAGCCTGGCACCCCCAGCACCAACACCTGGCGGCCGTCCTCACCTCCCGGGGCCTTTGCTCTGCTGCCCCCTGCCTCCGGCCCTGGGGAAGCCACCTCCTACCTCAGCACCTCATCTCCCCACTTTGCAAATCCGAAATCTGCGCTGTGTCCCTGAGTTCTTCCTGTGCTGTGGGGTGACCAGGGCCACCCCAGCAGGCCAGAGGCGCAGACAGGGCTCCTCAGAGTAGCTGCTTTGTTGGAGGCAGGGCTCTCGTGCCTGGCCCGGGGCCCAGTCCAGCATCTGGGCCCTGCCTGGTGAGTGCCCCCTGGGCTCCAGGACAGATACAGGGACAGGTAGCAGGGAGGTAAGGAATGGGGGAGCTCGGAAGACAGAACACGCATCTCCCACCTGGCCGGGGAAGGGGGGTGCACCTCGGGGCGGCCATCCCGAGCCCCCCTCCCCACTCCGGTGATCCCGGGACCTGCACGCAGGCGGCCTGTGGCTTGGGCCGGCGGCCAGCCCCGGGGCTCCCGGGGCTCAGAGGCTCCTGCCTGCGGAGGTGAGTGGCCGGAGCCACCAGCTGTCACAGCGCCACTACTGCGCCCCTCCCCCAGCGCCGCCGTGACTGTCGTGATTCTTACTACTACTTCCGTTACAGGGCGGCCCTGGCCACGGGGCGCCGAGACCCCTCCCGCCGGGGCTCCTCGCGTCCACCCCCGCCTCCCGGCGCCCCCCGCCTGGCCAGGCCGACCCACTGCGGCGGCGGCGCGGGGAGCGCGGGGAGCGCGGGAGCGCGGGGCGGGGCGCGGAGATGGGAGCGCCGCCCCCGCCGCCTCCCGCCCGTGCGCTCCCGCAGGATGGCGCGGGCCAAGCTGCCGCGCTCGCCGTCCGAGGGCAAGGCGGGCCCGGGGGGCGCCCCGGCCGGAGCCTCGGCACCGGAGGAGCCGCACGGGCTCAGCCCGCTGCTGCCGGCCCGCGGCGGGGGCTCCGTGGGCAGCGACGTGGGCCAGAGGTAGGGGCGCGCGCCTGGGGACCCGCGTGCCGCCGGGAGGGGCTTTGCTTCTGCCGCTCGCATCCCGCACGGGCTTGCTCGGCTGCACCTGCCAGGTCGCCTGCGGCCCGCGGAAGGGAAGGGAAGGGGGGGACGGCTGGGTTCCCCCCTCGGAACCCTTACCCAGGGGCCCCGAGCCTGTGCTCCCCCCACACACACTCCTGCTCCCAGTAGCCGGTACCGTGGGCCTGCAGGTAGGACTGGAGGGGAGAAGGAAGAGAGGACCCGGACACTACCAGGGGGCTCCGTGCTCCCAGCCTGGCCCTGGCCCCGGCCCCCTGAGTCCCCACTCCTGTTGGTTCCGGCAGCTGCTTGTGGGGAGACAGGGCCAGCATCTGCATCCCCACTTCAGAGGTGGGCAGCATGAGGCCCAGGGAGGCCGCGGTCCTGGCCAAAGGCTGCACAGCAGATTGGAGCCGGGACTATGCCTGGAGCTCAGGCAGCCAGGGTGCAGGAGGCCAGTTTCTTGGGGAGGGGGTATCACAGGCCCTTCCGCAGCTCCTCAGAGGGCAAGGTTGAACGCAGCACCCCCATTTCACGGATGAGGACACTGAGGCCCGATCTGCAGCTCTAGTATTTAGCCAGCACCTCCTTTATGCAGGGAGCCTTTCTAGATGCTGCTGGGGGGGAACAGAGATGAATCAGACCCGCCCTGGTGTGGGCACACGTGGGCATAGGAACCTGTGTCTGGCAGAGACGTGCAGGCTGAGCTGGGGTGAGGAGAGCGGGGGCTCCCAGGGCTGCTGTCCTTCAGGGAGGGGCACCAGGAGGCGGACGGGCCCTCCAGGCAGGGGCAGGAGCCAGGGCCAGAGCCCGGGGGGTGGGGGCGCAAGGCCTGGTCAGTGTTGGCAGGGACTTGGCTTGGCAGATGGCAGGGTCAGGGGTGCCCAGGGAGCCTCCGCCCTGCATCTCTGCCCTACCTTCACATCCCATTCCTGGCCCCTGGGAGCACCCCCAGGGAAGGCTGCTGCCCAGCAGTTACTCCCATTTGCCAGAGCAGACTGCTAAGGCTGGAGCTTAAGTGCCCAAGAGGCCCTGGAGCAGCTAATGGGCAGCCTGGGTGTGGGTGGGAGGGAAGTGAGTGCTGCCAAGGCGCTGAGGACAGATTCTTCTCTCCATCCACCTCTCGGACGCTGTGGGGGGCAGTGGTTCCAGAGGCTCTGGTTACAGCCAGTCCAGCCCCTGCAAGAGATTGGCTCCCCTGCTGTCCCCGTTCCTGCAGGGACGCAGAGATGGCAGGTCCTGCCCAGGCTGCCTCAGCCCGCAGTGCAGAATGGAACTGAGATGTCAAGGCCACCTCCTCCAGGAAGCCCTCTCCCATCCCATCCTTGTGCTCTTCTACCCCCAGGTCTGTACTGGGCTACCTTACGCCATCCCCAGCAACCCCGGAAGTATAGGGTCCTTGTCAGATGCCTCCTGCAGAGTAAAGGGAACTGTCTGTAGCTGCACAGTGTTAGGGCCTGAAGCCCTGCAACCTCGTGTCCCCAAACGTCAGACACGTGCCAGGGAGTTCGTTCTGGATGGGAGCAGAGAGCACTACAACAGGTTCCCCAGCAGAGAAGCACTTGCAGGGTTTTTGCTCCTTGGGAACTCCAGTGTGACAGAGTGTCCCCCGCAACCAGGGCAGGTGATAGGGGACCTTCTGTCAGAGGGAGCCAGCGGCTGGAGCTCCAGAGCTGGCCGCATGTGCCTGCCTGCCGCCTTCTAGGGCCAGCGGGCATCAGAGCTCCCTGGGCCTTGAGGCAGCATCGGCCTTCCCCAGGCTGGCCCAGAACCTCCTGGAGGCCTCACCATTGGTGGAGGGACTACAAGGCATGAGGAGATCCTGCTCCCAGTGCCATGCCCGAGCCCCCCACCAACCCTCAACACAGTGCACCCTAGTCACAGGGGTGTTGGGGGTCTCCCACACACACACACACACCACCAACCTGAGCTCCTTGGGCTCTGAGTCCTAGGTCTCCCCCTCCTCCCTCTGTCCCTCCCCTCCTGCATGTCTTACAAGTCCAGGACAAGGAGAGGGCAATGGTTTGAAATTGTGACCCGGGGGCAGGAGTGCTGGGGTCCAGTAAACTCCCCACGTGGGTCAGTGCTGCTGGGGCTGGGTGGCCTTGCCCTTCCCAGGTGCTGCTGCATGCCAAGTATGCTGATCCAAAGGACAGACAGGGATGGAGAGGAAGGGCATGGTTACTGGGCACTCCCCCCCCCCCCAGGTATGGATACGTTCTGCACCGAAGGAGGGGCTCACTGGTTCATCCTTGGAGGGGAAGGCACGATGGCAGCCCCGTTGAGATGGGGAGGGCCGCAGAAGGATCTAGGAGGGAGAATCCAGGGAGTAGTGGGCAGTGGTGGCAGGGTGTGAGGGGCACCCTGTGGACGGCTGAGTTTGGGGTAACTGGAAGCATAGCCGGGAGGAGAGAACCCCAGGGGCAGGGCCCAGGCTGACTAGTGGGACCCTCCTGTGGGTGTAGATGCCCCAAGGGGGGAGGGGAGGGACAGGCAGCCAGAGGCCAGGGTGTCCCTGGAGCAGAAAGAGAGGAAGAGGGGTCCCCAGGGTGGAGGGGGAGCAGGAGGGCCTGGGCAGAAGTCTTTGCCCCACCATTGGTAGTTTCAGAGGAGGGGACGTCCTCAGAGGGGTCCCACTCAGAGCTGGGCTGACAGGCAGGGTTTGAGGGTGAGGGGATCTCCAGCTGCGGGGGCTCTGCCAAAGGCCTGGGGGGTGGGGGGTCTGAGGGGCAGGGCTAGAACAGGTGGTGGCAGCACCCGGCAGGATGGGAATCCGTGAGCCCCCCTCCCCCATGGGGACTACATCGAGTGGCCACTGAGGACAGTCCATCCTTCAGGGCTGCATCTCTGGCCACTAAGGATGGGCCTGGCCCCTGGGCCAGGACTGCAGGGAGGACCTTCCAGCGGCCAAGTGGGCCTGCCCCACTCCCCACCCCTGGGCCTCCCCAGGCACCCAAGCCCAGCATGAGCCTCCACATGTCAAGGTCCTGCTTGCCAGCTGTTCTGGTCTGGACCCTGTGTGTTTGCCATGACCCCAGCCTGTCTGTCACAGTCCAACAACAACAGGTCCACTCCCCTCTCCCCCCGCCGGGGTCATGAGGCCTCCGTGCTCCTCCAGGAACCCCACCAACCCCCACATCCCCCTAGCACCCCCCACCCACTCTCCGGGAGTTCCTGGTCCCAACATGACAGCTGTGGCCCTGCCAGGCTCCTGCCACCCCCTGGTGCAGCTGTCACCCCAGCTCAGGGCTTGGGGCAGTGCCTGGGCCAACACAAGGGAACCTGAGCCAGACAAACATGTAGAATCTGTTGGAAGCTCCCAGTGACTTTAAGCTGAGGCCTGGGGACGCCCCTGCTTCCCCTGCTCCGTATGGAACCTGGCACCTCAGCACACCCCATCCAGACTTCGTCCTCCCGACTGTCCCACGGCCCAGCCTTGCCCACCCGAGCACCAGGAGCTATAGGGGTGGGCATGTGCCTGTGGCCTGGCCCAGGGTGAGGGGCTGACCCAGCCCTATAGGCCGGCCCCTTCCTCCCTGCCCATGGCCCTGGGAAGGCAGTGGTCCTCTCTGAACCTTGGCTTCCTCTTCTGAACCTTGGCTGCTTTGAGGATTAAGAGAGGTCCTGAGGTCCTCTGTGGAGTTGCTGGCCCCAGATGGACACATCATCAGCAATGAGAAGACTTGGTGCACACACACGCGCACACACACAGACACACACACCACTGCCAGCCCCTCGGGCCAGTCCTTGGAGCCCCCCTACCTCCCACCAGCCCAAGGCCAAACATCTTGGTGTCAGCTGCCTGTGGCCAGGCTGGGAGAACCCTAGGGCAGGCTGCCCAGGGGGCAGCAGCTGTGTGGTTGCTGGCCCAGTGGAGGGGGCACACCTGGGCACCCCCTAAGAAGCACCAGCGCCCAGCTTAGCCTATCCTCCTGCTGAGAAGTCACGGTGCCCTGCTGGTTGGCTCTGTGGCTAGGCCCATAGAGAGCAGGGGAGCAGAGGGGAGGTGGGCAGACCTGACAAGGATGTCCTGGCTGCGGCACCTCGTGTGGGGACTGCCCCTTGTTACATCAGCTTCTGGGTGGACAGGGGGGCTGCCGGTGCCTTTCCCTGGAGCCAGGGTTGTGGCGCCTGGGGTAGGCTTGGCGGGAGCAGGGACAGGGAGTGCTTGCCAAATAGGCTGATCCTTTCCTAATCCCTGGCTGAAGGCCGGTGGCCTTGGCCTTGGCCTTGGCCTTGGGTGGGATCCAGCCTGGGCAGGGGGCGCATGTGTCTGCACTGCTGCTGCACTGTGCTGCTTTCTCGGGCACCGAGAGAGCCAGGCCTGGTCACTGCCCCGCTGCACACGGCCTCCTGTGGGCACCTCTGCCTGCCTGGGGGCTCCGCGAGTGTGGGGTGGGCTGCACATGGGTGCACCCCCGCCCCCCTCGGACCCTGCCCAGAGCCTCCTCAAGGGCCTGTGCCCCGGCCTGTTCCAGGAGTCCAGGCCCTCGGTCCATCCATCTTCCACGTGGACGTGACCTCTTGTGTCTGTCCCCAGGCTTCACGTGGAAGATTTCAGCCTGGACTCCTCTGTGTCTCAGTAAGTGCTTGTGGGGAGGGGCTGTGTCTGGGATGGACAGGTGTCCTCACACCCCCAGCAGTCCCTGGGAGGAGGGGGCTCAGACCCTGCCAGCTGTGGGGAAGACCCCAGTCTGCCCAGCACCACTTGCCCTGCAGCTGGCCAGGAGCTGGCATGAGGTGCCCCCAGCCACCACCTCCTGGCAGACAGGGGCCGCCAGCCTGGGGAATGATCTGAGGACAGGACAGTGGGACAGTTGTGGGTCCCCAGGGAGAAGCCCTGGAGTTGGAAACCGGGCTATCTGGAGGCGGAGACCCACAGCCCCCCTCGGTGGTGGCCAGAACCCTTGGGAGCAGCCAGCTGACTCCCAGCCTCTGCCTATAGGGTGCAGGAATGGGGACCCCCAGCCTCTGCCTATAGGGGACAGGTGCAGATGACTGCACGGATCTCCTGCCTCAGCCAGCCTGGGTTATGTGTGTAGGTCAGATCTAGGTCAAGTGGAGGGTGGCTTTGAGGCTGGGGAGATCAGTCTTCCTCAGAGCAGCCATACCCTGCCTAGGCTCTCAGCATTCTGTGTGGCCACCAAGTGGGCCCCAATTCTATTCATTAACTTTGTCAGCAGCTGCTGTTTTCCCTGCTGCCTGTGACTGGGGCCTGGGGTTATCCCAGCAGGAGTGTGGGAGCTGGGAGCCTGGGCCACAGGCCCCCATGGTGCGGCTCTGATGGATGGGGTGGAAGGCCCCTCCACCACCTGCACAGCTCCCTGGGGGGATGTGGACAGTGCACTCATCCGAGGGGCCAAGGCTGAAGGTCTTACCCCCCACTCCCCGGAGTTGGCAGTGGCAGCACAGACACCCCGCGCTCCGCCAGCCGCCCGGCCCAGCCTTGGGGGCCAGAGCAAGGTCAGCAGGTAGCCCTGCAGAAGCTAGCCCATGGCAGTGGCCACAGGAAAGCCTTTCAGTCCCCCAACCTCCCACTCACCCACTGAGTTGGACCCAGAGCCACCCTGATGAAGGTTGGGGGGTGCCGGGAGGGAAATGGCCACCAACCCCCCACATTGAGTCTACAGGCTTGGGGCTTGGAGTGGTGGCGACAGAACAGCCTTCGTTCCCACCCCGCCAGCCCCAGTGCCCCCCACCCGACAGGCACCCCTGCCAGGGCCCTGTGCCTCCAAGCCCGGCACCCTGCCGGGGCACCTCCAGGAAGTGCCAGTGCAAGGGGGTGGAGCAAGCTGCATGTCTGTGCTGATCTGGGTCCCTGGGCCAGTCACAGGCTCTGCCCTTTCTCAGAATAGACAGCCTCAGGTGGTGGTGAGGCCTGTCTCTGGCCAGTCAGTCTGCGGGTTCCAGCGTGGAGGGAGCCCCCAGGCACCTGCCCGAGAGCCACCAGCACACAGCGGCAGATCAAGGGAAGCAGGCAGTCAGATTGCGACCCCATGTGAGTGCCCGGCTGCTGTGGCCAGGCGGGAGGGCCTGCCTGTAGCTACGTGCTTAGTGTCTGGCCACCCTCCCCCCAGGCCAACCGCCTGGCTCTGCCTCTGGAGCTTCCCGGCACAGGCCATCTGGAATCCCTGGAAGGCCTGTTCCCTGGGCCTGCCTGTGGGCCAACCGGTCAGCTTGCTGATCAGCAGGGAGACATGCAGCCCCCAGCCTCCCCCTGCCCAGCTCGTCACTGGGCAGCTGCCCTGGCCTGGCAGGTCCCATCCTGGTATCTGGTGGGTGAGGTTTGAGCTGTTTTGCTGGCACGGGGGGCGGGGGGGCTGCTTGGGTCCATTCCAGCGTGGGCATGACCGTGGGCATAGGCAGGCGGGGGGCTCAGGCTGCACAGGGGGCCTGGGCCCGTGTAGACAGCAGCCAGGTGCGCCCACTCAGACAGCAAAGCCAGCTGGGGATTGACCTTCCACCGCAAATATTTGAGAGGCCCTGGTCCCAGGGGGAGCTCAGAGCCCATGATGCCTGGGACCCCCTGGGTGATCCTAGCCAGTCTCGGGCCTGGCTGGACTTTCATCTCCGTGCACGTAGGGAACCCTCTGAGGGCCCCATGGCAGGGCTCTGAGATGGCCCTTCTGTCTGCAGTCTGAACCCCTGTCCTCCCCAGGGCTGAGGACTGTCCCAGGGATAGGCCCTAGGTTCGGCCTGTCCAGTCCTCGGGGCCAGTGGCCTGACCCCAGGCACTCCTCCAGGGGCTGAGGCCCTGTAGCCTCTGGGCTCCAGACCAGGCCTATCTGGTGCATGCCCATGGGGCACCCCTGCTGTAGACCTTCCTGGGCCCCTGGCCACATGCAGCAGGGGCCTTGGGTATGCCCAGCTGTCCCCTCCAGGCCTCCTGCCTGGTGAATGAACAAGAGCAGACCCGTAGGAAGGTAGACCCTCTGCCCCACGCTGGCCTGTGGCACCCAGGCAGTGCTCGCTGGCAGCTGGAGGCCGCAGCACTGTGTGTGGGAGTCCACCCCACCTGTTTGTGACACCTTGTGTCACCCGCTGGCGTCCAGCCTTCCAGCAGGAGCAGGCAGGGAAGGCAGTTGTGGTGGGACCTCGGGAAGGGGGGCTCCCCACGGCGCAGGGGGTGGGCACGTGGGAGGCAGGTGTGAGTCTGACATGGGGGAGGGAGCAGCCTCTGGCCTGGGGAGGTGCTGGCCCAGTGGGCAATGTCAAGGGGGGTCAGCAGGGGCTCAGAGGAGAGCTGGGGTCTAGAAGTCAGCTTGCACAAACAGACCAGGTAGGCATCAGAAGGGACCTGTGAGCAGCGCTGGGCACCCCATGTTCAGAGATAGGATGGGGAGAGCTGAGGAATCTGGGGGAGTCAGAGGTGACCAGAGCCAGTGGGTCAGGGAGGGCAGCGTGATCAGTGCCTGGGAGGCTGAGGAGGAAGCAACCAGATGGCCACCAGCCACGTGGGCAGGCAGGGCCTTGCTGGCTAGGAAACGAGCCTGAGGGGATAGCACGGGTGGGGCAGGAGACCCCTGTTGAGGTTTTGCTGTGACAGGGCAGGAGAGTGGCAAGGAGGGTGTGTTCCTAAGCTGGGTGCTCTGGGGCCCCGGGGAGTCCTCAGGCTCACTGAGTTGCATCTGCCCCTCTGACCTGACCAGACTAGGCCCAGGTCCTGCCGGGCTGGTCAGACCAACTTCCCAAAGAGCCCCTCAGGGACCCCCTTGACCCAGCTCCAGGTGGCACCTAGAGAGGAGGGTGGGATTCAGGGGTTTCACAGAAGCCCAGAGAGCAGGAGGAGGGCTCTGAGGAGAGAGAGGAAAGGAGTCTGTGCTGGGGTACAGTGGGGCTCCAGGGGTGCTGAGTACTAGGGTGTGCTGGGGTACCATGGGGTATGCTGGGGTACGGGGTGTAGTGTGGTACCAGGGGGTGTACTGGGGTGCCATGGGGTGTGCTGCGGTGCAGAGTGTTGGTGGGTTGCAGGGGGTGTGCTGGGGTACCATGGGGTATACTGGGGTACAGAGGTGTACTGGGGTACAGGGGGTGTGCTGGGGTACCACCGGGTGTGCTGCAGTGCAGGGTGTGTGCTGGGGTATCATGGGTATACTGGGATACAGGAGGTGCAGGGGGTTGCTGGTTTACAGGGGGTACACTAGCCACTGACTATGGGTTTGGACCCCACTGGCCCACTATTCCGGCTGCAGGAGTCCAGGGTGGGGCTGGACCTGCACCAGGACCCAGTGGGGAGGGTCCACAGCACCCCTACCTCCTCAAGGGACCCTCCTCGAGCCCTGTGACCAGCTGAGGCCCCTGTGGCTGCCCGAGGCCCCACGCCCACAGCAGGTCAGGGTGTGCCAGCGCCCCGCCCGAGGCCCCCCAGGCGAGTCCAGACAGCTACGGTGGCTGCATCTGTGCCCAGCCTAGGACGGGCTTTGGAGACCAAGGATGATGCCCGCCGCTCCTCAGAAGTGAGGTGGCCAGCCCTAGGCAGGGCAGCTCCGGTCAGCTGTCAGGGGGACAGCCTGCTGATCTCTGCTGGTGGGAGCTGGAGCCCAGGTGCAGGGGAGATCGCCCATGTATCTGGGGCCTGCCCTGGAGGGTGACGGGGCAGGGGGCAGCCCTGGCTCCAGGCCCTCACTCCCCCGGGGCCTGCCTGCTGTCCACAGCTTCCCCCCTGCTAGAGCAGCACCCCCACCAGGCCAGCGTGGGCCCAGTGGCCGCAGGAGGCCCTGACTGAGGCCAGGCCATGTCCCCCCGGGTACCAGGTGGCCCCCACAGCGACTCCCTCATGACCTGTGGGTCTGCTGTGGTCCATTCCCTGGATGCTGGGAGCCTGGGCAGGACTCAGAGCCTGTGGGCACCACCAAGGGTCAGATGGGCCCGTGGGGGGAAGGGAAGGCCACGTCTTGCCAGTCCATCTGCCTGACCATCTTGCAGGCTGCAGCGAGTCTCAGGGCACAGCCACCAGGGGCCATCAGAAGAAGCAAATGACCGTCAGTTTCCAGAACATTCTGTACAGATGATCTGGCATGTTTTGAGGTTGTGCTGAGGACCACACAGGGCATATTTTATCCGGGTGGCTGGCTGCCCGTGACCATCATGGCTGGGGGCCCATGGGTGTTCACCTCCGGGGGCCCTGGAGGGCTCTAGTGTCCAGCAGGCAGCAGCCGTGCCCAGTGGCTTTGCATGGGTGGGCAGGCAGGTGCGTGGGACACCGGGGGGCCTCCTTGTCCTGCCACCGCCCTCTGTCTGCTCTACTCCTGGGGTGTGGGAGCCGGTCCGGCCCTGCTTGAGCCTCCCACTGGCCAGAGCCCCCCATGTCCCTCTCCCTGCCTCCAGGGTCCAGGTGGAGTTCTACGTCAATGAGAACACCTTCAAAGAGCGACTCAAGCTGTTCTTCATCAAAAACCAGAGATCCAGTGAGCAGGGGTTGGGGGGATGGGGCCCAGGGACTGGTGTGGGGCAGGGGTGAGGTGGCCAAGTCAATGATTCGGGGGCCTATGGAGGTGAGGCCCAGGAGCCTGCGCAGAGGAGAAGTTAGGTCAGTGAGTGGTGGGTGCAGGGCATGGTGGGAGGGTCCCTGGTTTCAGCTTCAGGCCACCTTGCCCCAGTGGGAGGTGGGACCCAGAAACTATGGGGACCCTGCCCCCCTGCTGGACACCAGGCTGGGCTGGGGCCATCCAGGCCACGGGCACAGCCTCCTCCATGGCACCCCACCCATCCCCCAACAGGTACCTGCTTTCTCAGCAGGAGCTTGGCCATCTCAGACCCTTCCTGGGGTACAGGATGGGGGATGGAGAGTGTCCCCTCAGGTCCTAGTCCATGAGGTGCCCCCCAGGCCTCCACCCTCCTATCCCATCTGTAAGGCAGGACAGAGATGGAGGCTCTTAGAGGCTGGCCAGGTGGCATCCCCCCCAAGAGCCCCTCAGTCTCTGGGGGCAGTTACACCCAGGGTGTCCCAGGGGCACCAGGAAGTCTGTAGACAGGGCCTGTAGTGTGCCTCCGGTGGCCCAGGAGCCCCGACTTGTCCCCCGTCCACTGCAGGCCTGAGGATCCGGCTGTTCAACTTCTCCCTGAAGCTGCTCACCTGCTTGCTGTATATCGTCCGCGTGCTGCTGGATGACCCAGCGCTGGGGATTGGATGGTGGGTGACCTGGGGAACTGGGGAACTGCACCGGCAGCTCTGCCGGTGCAGAGGCCAGTGGGGTCGGCCTGGGATATGTGCCCCTCGGGGAGTCCCTCATTCCCAGCATCCTCCTGCACGGAGCAGGGCCGAGGATGTTTTGCTCGGGAGGAGGGCGCCCTGGCCATGGACTGTGGCCAATGTGCACCTACTGGTGCTTGGAAGGGCCCTGCCAGTGGCTCTGCACCACCTTCATCCAGGGTGGGGGAGCAGGATATAGCCAGGCAGGGCCTCCTGGTTCCTTTCCCAGGGCTGCACGGGGCCCCATCTGTCCCTCCTGGGCTCCTCACTGCAGGGAGCACATTCCGCCCGCCCCCTTCAGGTCTGAGCTTTCTCTCTCGCTCACGGGCTCACAGATGCAGCCCCTCTCGCTGCGCTGTCTCCCTGCCACTGTTGCTGCCTGGCATCCTTGTGGGAGGCACTTCTCCTCCCTGCAGGCTGGTGGAGTCCTCTCTGTGCCCATGTGGCAGCCTCTGGGACACCCTGCTGTGGCCCCTCTCTCCCACGCCGGAAATGGGTGTCACGGCCTCGGAAGATTGCACCCCTTCCCCTCCACTGTCTCTGGGCCTCCGATGCCTGGGTGTGTGGCTCTGGACCATCCCATCCCCCCTGTCTCTCTTGTGCTCTTTCCAGGCAACTCCCTTAGCTCTGCCTCCAGCTCTGGCTCAGTCTCTCCGCACCATGCTTTAATTCCTGAGAGTTCTGTCTTGCTTTAGGCAGACACTGCCTTCCCGCTTCTCCGGAGGTGATGCCTGTAACCCGGATTCTTTCTTTTTTTTTTTTTTTTTTTTTTTTAATTTTTATTTATTCATGATAGGCACACAGTGAGAGAGAGAGAGGCAGAGACACAGGCAGAGGGAGAAGCAGGCTCCATGCACCGGGAGCCTGACGTGGGATTTGATCCTGGATCTCCAGGATCGCGCCCCTGGGCCAAAGGCAGGCGCCAAACCGCTGCGCCACCCAGGGATCCCGATTCTTTCTTATGTTTTTTTCTCTTTGGCTCGGTCTCTGCTTCTCCTGAGCTCCTGCTGAGTGAGTTTCCTCAGCCGCTCACACCAGGGGTGGGAACTCAGATGCTGAGGGCCCTGAGGTCAGGTTGGGCAGCCTGGTCATCACTGTCAGCCAGATGAACTGAGAAACCAGAGGCTTGCTCCTCAGTGCAGTCTTCCCACCTCTTCCCTGGGGCTTAAGCGTGGCCACCAGGCTCCCAGGCCAAGCCAGGGCCTCAGGACAATGCAAGTGGAATTTAACCCCCTACATGCAGCTGGGCTTGGTGACCCCAAGTCAGACACTCTTCATCCCTTGTCTTCATCCCAGGTGGGGTTGCACAGATCCAGCCATGGTGGTTTGAAAAGGAAAACAGGGATCTAACAGAATCTCAAACCACTTTCCTGAGTTTATCCCACCTTCTCCCATTCCCAGAGGCTCCTGGGGCATCTGGTTCCAGATCCCTAGAGGAACCAGGTCTATTATTTTCATTGCCCAGGGTCTAGCATGTGGATGGGCAAGTGGGTGGGCAAATGGATGGAGGAGGGGACTGGTGGAGGTATGGGTAGAATGGACAGATAGGTGGGCACATGGATGAATTATGAATGGATGTGTGGTAGATGAATGGTTGGATGGATGAATAATGGATTGAGGGATGGAGAATGAATGTGGATGAGTAGTTGGTTAGATAGAAGGCAGATGGTGGGTGGATGGTGGATGAGTGGTTGGAAGGACGGTGTATGGATGGATAGATGGATGGTTGGAGGAATGGATGGATGGGTGTGTGGATAGATGGATGGATGGATTGATGAATGGTTGGATGGACAGTGTATGGATGGGTGGGTGGGTAGATGGATGGATGAATGGGTGGGTAAATGGATGATGGTCGGATGGGTGGGTAGATGGATGGATGGATGAATGGTTGGATGGACAGATGCGTGGATGGATGGGTAGATGGATGGTGGATGGGTGGGGTGACAGCCAGCCACTTCAGTGAGCACTGAGTTTGCAACAATAGCCCCAGTAAGGCTGAGGGGGAAGTGGGTCAGTTGGAAAACAAGGGAGAGGGAGCTGCCTGTCACCATGGGGCTTGGTGAGAGTGAGGTCCCCTTAGTCAGTCAGCCTGGTGTTGGTTACATCCAGGGGCAGAAGGAACAGGTCTACTGTGTCCCTGCCACTGTCCCAGAGGCTGGGCATCCAGCTGGTATAGAGGTTTGATCTTGGGAGTGACTCAGAGCGTGCATCCTGGGGCCTAACCTCCGGGTGGGGCTCAGCTTTCGCTCCCTGTCCCACGTGCACCGTCCATCCTTGTTTGTGGCAGCTCCCATCTCTGACTCTGGGAGGCCCTGAGCGTTCTACTGTCAGTCTCTGATCACACCACACACAACCCTCCCCAGCTACCTCCTGTCACGCCAGACAGGATCCCAGCTCCTCCCTGGACCCTGTCTTTCCCATCCCCAAGCCCCGCCTGCCTGGGGGTCTGCAGCGGGGCTGGGGGGGTGGTTGGGTTGCAGGCTGCCTCTTAGCCTGTCTGAGATGCTAGTAGCTGGCCCGGAGTGTGGCGGGGAGGGTGGCCTGCCGTGCTCCCTGAGCCCACAGCAACCTTGGGAAGGGTCTCTGCGGGGGCTCAGGGGCTCGGCTGGCCGGCTCTGTCTCCCTCTCTGCAGCTGGGGCTGCCCAAAACAGAATTACACCTTCAATGGCTCATCCTCCGAGATCAACTGGTGAGTTCCTGCCCACAAACCAGACTTCCCCTGGCCCAGTCCTGGGGACTGTCCGCAGAGTACCTGAGGCCTTGGGGCAGTTCTAGAGTTACAGGCATCACCACAAGTGACTTGACTCACACCCCACCCCCTCCACCGCCAGCTCAGCCCCCAGGCCATGGGTGGGGAGGGGACCAGTAGGGAGGGCTGCTCCTGTTCCTGACACTCTCACCCAAGGAGAGCTATGCTCCCGTCACGCAGTGGATGTGACCCCAGAGAGACCGTGGTGCCTGGTCCGGAGTTTAGGATGTGTCCCCAGAGGCTCGGCCACCTCCTGGATGGATCGGCTTCTGGCTTCCTGCCTCAGTCTGTTCGTCCCCAGCACCCAGAGCCTGTCTGCAGACAGCCCTGTCCTTGCTACCCTTAGGGCCACCCTCCTTCCGACAGATCCCACCCTGGGGAGCTCTGCTGGCCTGGGGAAGGAGGGAGGCCAGCCTCAGTCTGTGCTTGCCCCAGCAAGCCTGCCCAGGGTGAAGGGCCCCTGAGCCCGCAGCCCTGCCCCATGGCCCTCAGCCTTGGGCCTGGCCTCCTTTCCTGGGGAACCTCCTCCACCCATCCTGATCCCTGATTCATCCTGACCAACCGTCCTGTCCTTTTCCTGTCTCTGGGGGGGTGGGGGGGTGGCTGGTACCCTCCATCCACCTGAGCAGCAGCTAGCAGTCAGCAGATCCCCGGGTGGCTGGGGGCCACAGCCCAAGGCTCACCTCCCTCCCTCCCCAGGGCGCCCATCCTTTGGGTGGAAAGAAAGATGACTCTGTGGGCGATTCAGGTGAGTGGGGGGCGTGGCTCCGGGTGGGCCTTGCCCCCCCCAGCCCCACTCAGTCTCCGCCCCTCCTAGGTCATCGTGGCCATAATAAGCTTCCTGGAGACCATGCTGCTCATTTACCTCAGCTACAAAGTGAGTACCCCCTGGCCTGAGCCTCCCCTCTGACCCTCTGACCTCGTCTCTGACCCCTCCCTGACCTCCTGGCTAGCCTGCCTCCCCCCCACTCCCTGACCTGGCTGGCCTGTCCTACCCCCACTCCCTGACCTCCTGGCTGGCTTGTCTTTCTCTTCTTGCCCTCATGGCCCCCAGGGGAACATCTGGGAGCAGATCTTCCGTGTCTCTTTCATCCTGGAGATGATCAACACGCTGCCCTTCATTGTCACGGTGGGTGAGCAGCCGGCTGAGGAGTGGGCTCCCCCAGTCCCAGCCCCAGCCCCCTGACCCGTCTCCTCCACAGATATTCTGGGCGCCCCTGAGGAACCTGTTCATCCCTGTGTTTCTGAACTGCTGGCTGGCCAAGCATGCCCTGGAAAACATGATTGTAAGCCATGCCGGGCCACTCCTGTCGTCCCGTCGTCCTGTCCTCCCATCCTCCCGCCCTCCTGTCCTGGGACCCCGGGGGAGCTGGCTCCCTGCCCTGGGTGTCCCAGGAGGCAGAAGTGTGCGGTCACCGTGGGAGGCCTGTCTCTGTCCTGAGGCCCATCACTGAGCCCCGGCCTCCGTGGCACAGAGGAGGTTCAGCCTGGAGCACTGCCTGACCAGGAGTACGTGGCGTAGGGATGGGAGCTGAGGGCCAGTGGCCCACAGAGACCAGGCCCACGTGACCCAGGGCCATGGACAAATCCTCTGCTGAATGTCTGGCCAAGATCCCTTAGCAGCCTGGCAGCAGGAGCCGTCTGCCCCAGCGCAGGCCCCCTTGACCCCCCATCCTGACTAAAGCCGGCGCCTCCCGTCCTGTGCCCTCGGCCCTGCACCCGGGGGACGCAGGGGGGTTGCGGGGAGCAGGGGGCTGAGTGCAGATGTCCGCAGCGGGCCCCCACCCCCTCTCTCACCCGGAGCACTGGGATGCACCGCCGAAGGGCCCGGGTTCGGTGGCGGGTCCCCGCTGCGCCCCTGACAGCCCCGTGTCCCGCAGAACGACTTCCACCGCGCCATCCTGCGCACGCAGTCGGCCATGTTCAACCAGGTCCTCATCCTGTTCTGCACGCTGCTCTGCCTGGTGTTCACGGGGTGAGTGTGCCCTGCAGGGGCCACCAGCTGGGGCAGAGCCGGGCCTTGGGCCTTGGTGTCCAAGAGCTCAGGAGGGCCTGGCGGTGGCAGGTGGCGGTCAGGCCCCAGGCCCGGGAGGAGAGAGAGAGGGCCACGTGCTTCTCCCACACCCTGGGGACCCGCAGACCTCAGTGGAGACACCCAGCTGGCTCACCCCCAGCAGCCAGGGCATCCACCTGGGCCCCGGGGGATCTCTAGGCATCTCCCTGGCCTACTCCATGGCGTGCACTGGGGGCGCCCTAGGCCCTGCTATCAGCACCTTCTGTCTGGGGACTGGGACTCCGGGTCACAGGTGTGGGAAGCAGAGCTGTCTGATTCTGAGCCCAGGGGAGGGCTGGGCAAGCCCAACGCCCAGTGTGACCTCCTGGGTGAGGGTGAGGGGTGGGGTGGCATGTGGGGGCTCACCGCTGGTGGCACACCACCACCACCCCCTGGTCCCCAGGCCCACACTTCTCCAGTGCAGCTCTGCATTGGCACTCAGGGCACGTCTTCCAGGGGCCTTGAGAGCGCCACGGGCTGGAAGAGACCATCCGGCGGCAGATCTGCAGGGCTGATCTGGGGGTGGGGGCATCAGGAGCCCACGTGGACTGAGCTGGACTCAGGACTGGGGGGTGGGGTCCCCCTGGCAGTGATGAGGGCACCTGGGCTCTGCCCTGTGCCTCAGGCTTCCCAGCAGCGCTCAGCCCAGCGTACAGGTGCTGAGGTCCCATGGGCAGGCAGGGCTCCACCCCAGGGGCTGGGAGGTGGCCGAGGCCCTACCCGCAGCCCTCCAACTGCCTGAACCCCCAGGACCTGTGGCATCCAGCACCTGGAGCGAGCAGGTGAGAACCTGTCCCTCCTCACGGCCTTCTACTTTTGCATCGTTACCTTCTCCACTGTGGGCTACGGTGACGTGACACCCAAGATCTGGCCATCCCAGCTGCTGGTGGTCATCATGATCTGTGTGGCCCTTGTGGTGCTTCCGCTGCAGGTGAGCCTCCGCCCCCCGCCCTGCACGGGAGCAAGCAAGGCCAGGGAGAACCAAGTGGGACAGGAGGTGGTGACCCCTTCACAGCAGGCCCTGTTGGTGGGGGCTGGGGCTGGTGAGGCCAAGGCCAGCGGGGCGAGGGCCGGGGGTGCGTTCTCCATGGGGGACGGTGGGCTGACAGTCCTTTGGTCTGGGGGCCAATGCTCAGGAGCAAGGATGTGGCCGAGCTCACTGTGGGAGCGGCTGCTCCCCACCCCCATGGAAGGGGTGGTCCCCACCCCCTCGCTGTGTTCTTCAGCTTAGTCCATGCCCAGTTAGCGCACTCAGAGGATTGCTGAGACCATGGCATGCTCGCTCAGTTTCCATCCACGGGGGGGGGGGGGGGGGGGCACCGCAGAGCACCCTCCCCGGATGGCCATGGGCAGACATCCTGTCCCCTGGTCTGCCCTGGGGCCCCTGCAGGAGGCTCCCTTTCATGCCCCCATATCTGGAACTGCCGGGAGCTTGTGGCTGCATCCCTCCCATCCCTCACGTGCCTCCTCCCTGCATGTCCCTCTGTGTCCTCTGTCCTCCTTTCAGGGGCCCCAGACGTTGGAGGAGGGTCCACCCCAGTCGGGTCTGACCCCACCTGACCTAGTCACACCTGCAGAGACCCTGTTTCCACATAAGGTCCCATGGGGAGGTCCCGAGTAGACGTGAATCTTAGGGGACATGGTTGAATCAGCATGGTCAGGCCATCAGGTCACCCCCATCCCACACCTCGTGCCATCTTACAGATGAGGAGGCTGAGCCCAGAGCCCGTGACCCACAGCCCCCAACCCGCCCAGATGACCCCTGGGCCCCTCTGGCCGTGTGGCCGGACCTGTGCTTCAAGGCCACGGGGTCCTGTCACTGGAACCTAGTAGATGTGCCATAAATTCAGACGCAGTCCCATTTCAGGGAGATACTAGCATGTGGCCCTGACAGGTGAGCCCCTGGGGGAGCTGCTGCCGCTGACCTAAGCTGTTACACTCATGGCTTCAAGGCTGGAGGTGGAAACAGCTGGAGATGAGTCAGCCCGCAGGACAGGCCCTGGGCACCCCGCAACCTGGCGGACCACGGAGCCCTGCCCCCTTTGCTAGGCCACGTCTGTCCCTCTTGCTCCTGATTTAGAAGGACATGTTGCAAGGCCGGCATCAGGAAGCATGGGTGGGTGGGCGGCATCCCCAGACCTCGCAGTCTGGACGTGGGCTTAGCCCCTGCGTGCTGGAAATGCCCTTCCATGCCGGGAGTCTGAATTTCTGACTGTGCCTGAGAGTTTCCTAAGACACCCTCAAGCTTCTCCAAAAGGGGTCTTCGGAGCTGATGGCGACCCAGAGGTCTCCTGGTCACCTGCATGTCCTGTGCCGGCTTGGGCATTGCCTGATGGTCCTTGGTCTCCAGGGCTGGACGCTGGGCGTCCATTTGGTCCCTGGTGGTCCGTGTGTGGCCTGTGCTGCCAGCGCAGCCTTGCTCTGTGCTGTGGTGGGGAGGGGGGTCTCCACGTGTGCCACTCCCAGGAAGGACAAGACCCTCCCTCATATGGCCCCCCGAGCCCTGGGCTGCCTGGAACGCACTTGCTGTCCCTCCCTACAGTTTGAGGAGCTGGTCTACCTGTGGATGGAGCGCCAGAAGTCAGGAGGGAACTACAGCCGCCACCGGGCCCAGACGGAGAAGCACGTGATCTTGTGTGTCAGCTCTCTCAAGATCGACCTACTCATGGACTTCCTGAATGAGTTCTATGCTCACCCGCGGCTCCAGGTGAGGCACCCTGGGTGCTGCCTCGGTTTCCCCACCCATGCGGGGAGGGGGTCTCCGAGGCTGCACCATGGGCAGGCCCACCTTGCTCTCCTGTCACCCACACCGTCCTGGGAGGTCTGGGGGTCCTGACACGTGACCGGACTGACCCGAGCCCACCTGCAGGACTACTATGTGGTCATCCTGTGTCCCACCGAGATGGACATCCAGGTCCGCAGGGTCCTGCAGATCCCCCTGTGGTCCCAGCGGGTCATCTACCTCCAGGGCTCTGCGCTCAAGGACCAGGACCTCATGCGAGCCAAGTGAGCGGCAGCCCGGGGGTGAGGGTGTGGCCCCAAGCCTGTCTGAGTGGGGGCCCAGGGTGGGGCAGGGGGGTCGGCTGGTGTGCAACAGGGCCATCAGGGATGGGCCATCGGAGACGGGCCATCGGGGACCGGCCATCGAGGACTGGCAGCAGCTCCAGCTCTGTGCCCGCCGCCCGCCCAGGCCAGCCAGGCCCCACGCTGGCCTCACCTGGGAGCGCCTGCCCTCCTGTGCCCTAGGGTCAGGCTGCCAGAACTCCCACCCCCACAGCTCTGGCGTTTGAGGGACGCTGCCATATTTCAGGAGTAGCTGGAGCTGGAGCCAAGGTGGGAAGACGCGGGCTGTGGGCAAGGTTTCTTTTAAAGACAAACTAACAGAGTGACTTGAGGCAAGGAGGCTGAGTTAGATGGAACTTTCCAGAATGTGCCAGGAGAGTCCCACTCATCACATCTTCGTGCCAGGAACCTCTGCTCATCCTTTGTGATGGAATGTGGGTTGTCGGGGCCAAGGGGAAGCAGGAGACCAGATGCCTGGGGCGCCCCCTGCCCACCTCCTGAGCCCTGGGTCCCACTGTCCACCTATAAAATTCTCAGGGAGGAGGCCAGCACAGAGGTGGCAGTGGCCAGCAGCCTGAGAGAGGCAGGGGCCTGGCAGGGACAAGCAATGAGCCAGGGTGGGTGGGGCACTGAGTGACATGGTGGGGAGACCAGGCCTCCCTGCCCTGGGGCGTGAGCAGTCCCTCGATGCCCCTGCTGCAGCCAGCGGCTCTCAGGTAGGAAAGGAGACCAGAACTGGTCATCCAGGTCCCCAGACCTTGGGAAGGACAGGCCAGCAAGCGGGCAAAGTCCGGCATCTTCACCACCAAGCACTGCCCACCCCACTCTGGCCCCAGCCCAGCCCTGGCTTAATGGGGTCTTAGAGGGTGGGCCCCCTGTGACTGGTCAGTGCCCTGACACCAAGTCGTCAGCCCAGAGGGAGGTGGGGTCTCGACAGGGCCCACCCCCTTCAGCCTCTGCCCCAGAGTCCCTGACACTGTCTGAGACAGGAGCGCGGACGGTCCAGGCAGCGCTCAGACCTGGTGCTTTGCAGGATGGACAATGGGGAGGCCTGCTTTATCCTCAGCAGCCGCAATGAGGTGGATCGCACAGCGGCGGTGAGTGCCGGCCCCCCAGCCCTGGGGCGGGAGCTGGACGACACCTGAGGGCAGAGCCCCTCCCCTCAGCCTGCTGCCACCCTTAGAGCTGACCGGCCACCCCCCGCTGCTCCCAGGACCACCAGACCATCCTGCGTGCCTGGGCTGTGAAGGACTTTGCGCCCAACTGCCCCCTCTACGTCCAGATTCTCAAGCCCGAGAACAAGTTCCATGTCAAGTTTGCAGGTAGGTTGGGGGCTGAGGGTATGCACGCAGGTGACTGTGCATCTTGGCAGGTGGGGGGTTCGTGAGGGCTGGAGCCCCCCAGAGCCCGCCAGGGCCTAGCGGGGGCACGGCTAAGCGTGCTCAGCAAGGCGTGGGGGGCAGTGGGGCCCTGCAGGTCTCGCCGCGTGAGAGGACCGTCCTGTACCCAGGGCCCAGGATCGGTGGTGCGTCCGAGGGGCATCTCGGAGGGCACGTTCCCGCTGGGTCCCCCGGGGGCAGGGCAGCACGCAGCACGCAGCCCTGGAGCCCTCACCATGCGGGAGTCAAGCACAGCAGGGCTGGGACGGGCAAGGGGGCGCCCCAGGGAGGGCAGCGTCCGCATGTACAGATGCTGCTCAGGCAATGAAGTGTATCACGTGCGCATGGGTGACAGCGGGCAAGGGGGCACCCCAGGGAGGTCAGGAGGCATCTGCTGTGGGGGCAGCGGGGGCCGGGGCGGCAACCTGGCCCCTCCTGCCGCAGACCACGTGGTGTGTGAGGAGGAGTGCAAGTACGCCATGCTGGCCCTCAACTGCATCTGTCCTGCCACGTCCACGCTCATCACACTGCTGGTGCACACATCCCGCGGCCAGTGAGTGTGGGGGCGGGGGGATGTGGGAGGGGCGGGGCAGGGAGCAGCCAGGGGGCTGCTGGGCATCACAGGCAGGGCGGGGACGGGGTGATGGGACAGCCCTGGATTGCTGGGGGGAAGGTGCGTTTGGTTCACCCGAGGCACCACTGGAGGCTCCCCAGGGACCAGGTGGGGGGCCCCTCATGCAGGTCCTCAGCTCCTGGGGGGGCCCAGGTAGGGGTGCAAGACGCAGGCCTGGAGCTCCCAGGAGAACCCACAGGCCACCAAGGTCAGACTCAGCCCCAAAACACGTGGGCACCCCCTACAAGTCAGACCATTGTGTTTATAGCTTTTAAAACCTGCTCGGGTGACCCCTCAGGCCTCCCCCTTGCCCGGGTTTAGCCATGCAGGGAGGGGTCAGAGCTGGCCTTGGGGCCTCCACCCACAGCCCGCAGCTGACCCGGGGAGGGGTGGGGGCCCTTGGCAGCCCCTATGGAGCAGGAGGGTGGGCCTGCCTAGGTGACACCCACCTGCCTGGCCCCAGGGAAGGCCAAGAGTCCCCAGAGCAGTGGCAGCGCATGTACGGACGCTGCTCAGGCAATGAAGTGTACCACGTGCGCATGGGTGACAGCAAGTTCTTCCGCGAGTACGAGGGCAAGAGCTTCACCTACGCCGCCTTCCATGCGCACAAGAAGTACGCACTCCGGTGGTGGGGGGCGGGCAGGGGCCTGGGGTGCCCTGGGGGCTGGGGGCTCTGGCATCCTGATGGTCAGCCTGTGCCCCGTGGCACCATCCACCCGACCCACTTGAGCCGCCCCCACCCCACCCCACCCACCCAGGTACGGCGTGTGCCTCATCGGGCTGAAGCGGGAGGACAACAAGAGCATCCTGCTGAACCCTGGGCCCCGGCACATCCTGGCCGCCTCGGACACCTGCTTCTATATCAACATCACCAAGGAGGAGAACTCAGCCTTCATCTTCAAGCAGGAGGAGAAGCAGAAGAGGAAGGGCCTCTCCGGGCAGGGCCTATACGACGGCTCCTCCCGCCTGCCTATGCACAGCATCGTCGCCTCCATGGGTGAGGCCCCGGGTCCCTGGTTGCCCATCTGTCCCACAAGGCTGTCCCCACCTTCCCACAGGGCCCTCGTCGGCATGGGCAACGCCAGTGAGCGGGGAGGCTGGCCTGTTCCCGGGGTCCCCCCTCTGCTCTGGGGGCCAGTCGCCCCCTGGAGAGCCTTGAGAGGGGCTGCCTTCCAAGCCCAGCCGCTCTGTTCCAGGGACAGTGGCCATGGACCTCCAGAACACGGAGTGCCGGCCAGCACAGGGCGGCGGGGGCGGTGGAGGCGGCAAGCTAACGCTGCCCACAGAGAACGGCTCAGGCAGCCGGCGGCCCAGCATTGCGCCTGTTCTGGAGCTGGCCGATAGCTCAGCCCTGCTGCCCTGCGACCTGCTGAGTGACCAGTCAGAGGATGAGATGACGCCATCGGATGATGAGGGGCTGTCTGTGGTGGAGTAAGTGCCGTGTGCAGGGACAGAAGCTTTCTTACGGGGCGGTGCTGGGGGCTGCGGCCAGCATGTGTGGAGGGAAGTGTCCCCATGGGCCGAGTTGGGACTTCATGGGAGGCCGTGTTGGCAGATGGACCCTTGTGGGGAGGGACTCTGCACAGTGTGAAAGCCTAGCTGTGCCACCTGTCCCCCTCCCCCATTCCTCCTGAGCCCTGGGCAGCTACACCTCCATACCAGGCCTGCTCCGTGGAGGTGGTGGTGCTGAGCATCGTCCGTCCATGCAGGTCACAGGGAGGGGGGCCTCAGTGAGGCGCCTGGAGGCCCCTGGGCCATCCTGAGCCATCTCCTGCCCTGGCCTTGGGGCCAGGACTTCTTGCTGCCCCATCCTCAGCTACTTGGCCTGGGCCTGGACAGACAGACAGCGCCCTGACTGCAGGGCCACAGCCAGGTGCCAGGGCTGCCCCAGCGAGGCTGTGGCCACTGCCCCTCTGCCCCTGGCCTCTGGCTCCTCGATGGAGCGAATGTGCCTTAAAGATGGACTGGACCAGCTCTGAGATCCAGGAGGGTGCCCAGGGCTGCTGGACACCAGGGGCAGGTGGCGTGGCTGGCCACTGAGGCCGTGTCCCTTAAGCCAGCTGCAGACAGAACAGATCCGCTCCTGCTGCTGGGGGTCTGGCTGTGGCAGGTGCCGCCCCCGTGTGGTGTGTACTGGGTGCTGCTGGGGAGCCCAGCCCAGGGCATCCAGCACAGAGAGGCCGAGGGCCAGCATCTGGCCACAGCTGGGGTGCTGAGGGCCTCGGGGAGGGCACGACTGGCCATCAGAGTCCCGTTAGGTCACGCCCATGATTCCAGGCCCTGTGTAAGCTCATGCGTGTGTCCATGTGTATGCGTGTGCATGTGCAGGATGCCTGGATTCTCACCTTGGGCCCCAGGGAAAAGGCTGTGGTCCTCCCCGCACACGCAGCCCCCAGGGCAGGGCCCAAGCCACGGGGTCTAGTGCTTCCATGTGGCCCCCAGGGATGGCCCTGCTGTGCTGTGGGGCCTGGGGCAGGGTGGCCAGGCCGGGGTGGCCGGGGCCAGGGCAGGGGGCTAAGATGTAGCTGGAGCCCCCTGTCTCTCGCGCCAGGTACGTGAAGGGCTACCCCCCCAACTCGCCCTACATCGGCAGCTCCCCTACCCTATGCCACCTGCTGCCTGTGAAGGCGCCCTTCTGCTGCCTGCGGCTGGACAAGGTGGGTGGACCCACTGCGCTCTGTGTGACTTTGTGTTTTGAGGGAATTGCAAACTTATGGAAAAAAGTTGCAAGAGAAGGAGATCCTGACCTTTGTCCAGATGTGTGCATTTGCTCCCGTCCTCCACAGATGTGGGGCCACCTGAGAGCAGGGATGTCCCTCAGCTCCCCTGCAGGTCCCTGGCCGCCTGGAGCGCACCCCTCGTCCCACAGGCCTCATGTCCTCCACCGCAGTGCGTTCCCCCCTTCGCTGCGCCCTGCCGTCGTCCTCATCTCACTTGGCTTGGGCGTTCAGAGGCGTGGGCCGTGGTTTGGTGGCACTGCCCTCGGGTGGGGGGGGTCTGCGAGAAGACCTTTCTCGTGAAGAAGAAGGTCTTTCTCGTGAGAAGACCCCGCATGTGCACCCCGGGGCCCAGTGTCCAAAGGTGACACGTGTGCTTGGGGGCATGACACATCCCCAGGGGCGCCAATGTTGAGCGTGTGGGACAAGTGGTCACCCGGGTCCCTCCATTTTCGCCTTTGTGGAGAGTGAGTCACTGGTGGGAAGGTGCGTAGAGATGCGGTCACTGAGCTGCCCGTCGCCTGGTGTCTCTTGTCCAATTAGCTTTGCCAGTGTGCTGCTGTGGGCAGCACCTCCCCTTCCACTGGGCCTCGAGAAGCCTCTCCTCACCCGCCAGCGGGGCCGCAGGGAGAGGCTCCCCCAAGGGACTTTTAGTATAGAGGAGCCCCTCTCAGCTCACCCCTTCTCCCAACCGAACTGCAATGCTCTCTTCTTCCCAATTAACCCTGGTTTTGCTGGTAAAGGAACACAGTTATATTTGCAACTAAGGGCTGCCTCGGCCTCCCGCCTCCCCGCAGGGCTGCAAGCACAACAGCTACGAGGACGCCAAGGCCTATGGCTTCAAGAACAAGCTGATCATCGTCTCTGCGGAGACGGCGGGCAACGGGCTGTACAACTTCATCGTCCCGCTGCGCGCCTACTATAGATCCCGCAAGGAGCTCAACCCCATCGTGCTGCTGCTGGACAACAAGTGAGGCCGCCTGCCTGCAGATGCCCAGCCCCTCCCCTGCTGCCCCTGGGACTCTGGTCCTGGGGAGCACCCCCTCTTCCTCCTTCTGCCCCTGCCCACTGCAAGCCCCAAGGGGGCCAACGCCTGCCCCCAGCATCTCTGCCCCTGGAGCCCAGGGTCTGACCTGGGCAAGTCCCCCGGCCCTGGGGCCTTGGTCTTCCCTTGGGTGAGATAAAGATCAGCCCCCTCCCCGTCTCTAAAGACCCCCCAGGCCTGACGATCCATGGGCCTGGGGTCCCCTGCTCACCCGGAGCAGGACCCAAGCTGGGTGTGGGGGGCAAGCGGCCGAGCAGGACAGGCACCCCCAGGACCTGCCCTCCCCACAGGCCTGACCACCACTTCCTGGAGGCCATCTGCTGCTTCCCCATGGTCTACTACATGGAGGGCTCCGTGGACAAGTAAGATGCTGCACCACCTTGCCGTGTCCTCACCATGTCCCTGCACAGCCCAGAGTGGAGTGGGGGCATCAGCCTATTCCTCGGCGCCTCCTCTCCCATCCTCTCCCCTCCTCTCTTGTCCCTCCTCCAGTCTCCCGCTCCCCAGGTGTGGGGAGGTCAGGTGGTTGCAGACCACCCCCCATGGAGGGGGAGGGAGGGCAAAGTGCACCTAAAGGAAGCTCCCAGGACCCCCAGCCTGGCCCTGACCCACCACCCCTGGCCACACGCTCTCCCCCAGCCTGGACAGCCTGCTGCAGTGTGGCATCATCTACGCGGACAACCTGGTGGTGGTAGACAAGGAGAGCACCATGAGCGCAGAGGAGGACTACATGGCTGACGCCAAGACCATTGTCAATGTGCAGACCATGTTCCGGTGAGAGGCCGCGGGCTCACAGCCAGGGCTGGTCCTGGGCCAGCCCTCCAGCCATCAGGGAGCCCACCCCACAGCTGCAGCTGTGCCAGGGGACCCCGCCCTGGACCCCTCCTCCCCCATCCATGACCAGGGGGCCCCGCCCTGACCCCCTCCCCACCCGTGACCGGGGGACCTCTCCTGAACACCTCCCCCACCTGTGACCAGGGGACCCCCCCCCCCGCCAAACCTCCTCCCTCAGGCTGTTCCCCAGCTTAAGCATCACCACGGAGCTCACCCACCCTTCCAACATGCGCTTCATGCAGTTCCGAGCCAAGGACAGCTACTCTCTGGCTCTTTCCAAGCTGGAAAAGGTGAGCAGCCCTATCTTCCCTTCCCTCCCCCTGCCCCACCTGAGCTATCAGGATGCAGAGCCTGGGGGTGGGCAGGGGGCTCTGTGGGCACAGGGGCCATGGGCGGCCCAGGCACCTGCTCTCTGGCCAGAGGGCATAAGAGATGGGGACTCAGCTCCTGTGTGAGGTTCCTGTGTCACCCAGGCCAGGGGCAGACATGGCCCCCTTAAAGCAGGGTCCAGACCTGGCTGTGCCCGGGGCCAAGGCTGCTGTCGAGTCCATAACAACCAGCACAGGGGACGCTGAAGACGCCCAAATGGAAACACAACTGGCCTCAGGCCAGGTGCTCACAAAGAACAGGGTTAGAGAGGAAGTCTCCTCGGGTCACACGGTGGAGCCAGGGCAGGGTGAGGTCCACTGTCGGTTCTTGGGGCCCTGATGAGGGCATCAGCGGGTGTCGGTGTGGAGCTCCGGGGCACAGGGACTGGCCAACAGGGATGCGGGTCCCGGCGATATTTCCCCCACTTGGGTACCAGCACTAGCACCACACAGCAAGGGACAGGCCACGCGCTAGGGCGAGACCAGGGAGCAGAGGGCACTCACCGTGAGCCCCGCGCTCCCGGGCCTGGGCTGGCCCCACAGCCGCCCTCTGCCTCAGCCGGGCCACCAACACTGAGCTTCACCCTGAACCCAGGTGGACAGCACAGGTGCCTCCCACCTGGTGGCCGACCAAGGGGCCCCCAGGGACCTGGCACTCTGCATGCCGGAGGGGCAGGTGGAAGCTGGGCAGGTGGCCTCAGGCCCTTGGAGGACACAGGGGCTCCTGGCTCGGCACAGTGGCCAGAGGGACCTGGGTTGCCCGTCCCACCCAGGCCCTCCCTGGAGTGTGTCCTGCTAGGCCCCCAGGGCTGGTTCTGGTCCCGAGGCCATTGGCCGCCCGTGGGCCGAGCGTCTGTCTACTGGAATGACCGGAAGGTGGATGTTGGCCTCAGCAGCCCCAGCGTGCCCAGATTCTGTCCAAACGCTGGGGCTGCTGCCCGGGATCTGAGGAAGATGCTCTGGTCCCACCGGAGCAAGGACGGGGTGGCTGGCACAGCATCAGGCTCTAGGCTGGGGGTCTGGCCCTCACACGCCACCCCTCCGAGGCCTCACGCACTGCCTGTTCCAGGACACTGGCTTCCAGGCGGTCAGGCCTGCTTCTGCTGGCAGGTGTACCCCTGCCTCGCTCAGGATGTGGGCCCCATCGTGTGGCTTCGTGCTCTGGGCCTGGCTGCCAGCGTGTGTGACTACAGCTCTGGCTCCTCCTGACTGATGTGGGCCAGGGCCCCCCACTGTGGGTCCCCTGCCCTCCGGGCACAGCCTGCCTCCTGATGGCTCAGACAGACGACCAGGGAGCGGCGTCTCCCCACGGGAGCAGCAAGACTAGCTGGGCTCATGTCTTTAAAGAATTAACGGCGGCAGCTTATTTTTATTTTTATAAGAGCATGTGTGTCTTCTGCTTCAAGGAACATTGAGATGACAACCAAGTTTTTGGAAAGGCACTCCAGGGGTCTCCTGGGCACAGCAGGGGGACGGCCAGGGAGGCGGGACCCAGCTGTACGGAACCCCTTCCGCCCACGGGAGCAGCTTGTCCACGCCAGGCCCGCCCTGCTCACAGCCTTGAGTCCCTCTTGTGCCAGCCACAGAATTGGCTGCACGAACACGCAGGCCCCATGCCAGAAAGGCCAGGGACGTGCTGTTAAAGGCGCAAAGCCCGGCACCTCCCCTGCCACCTCTGAGATCCCGCGTGCTCCTCCGATGGCACCGCTGGTGAGGATGCAGGTGTCGCCGTGCACCTGTGTGAGGCTGCTCTCGGGCCTGGGCCTGCAGAGCCACATGGTGTGTGTCGTGCCAGATGCATCTCGCTTCCCCGGACAGGGCAACGCTGCCAGAACCTGCTCCACAGCATCGTACCCCGATGCCCACACCCTGTGCCCCCTGCCGTCAGCGGGCTGGGGAGGTCACACGGGCGGGAAAGGCCCTTGGGCAGCTCCTGGGTCTCCTGTGTCCATTGCCCCGCCTTCTGCCTTTGCAGTGAGTCTGGTCCCCGTGGGAAGGGGACTGTGGGCTGATGAATCTTGGTGACAGGGTTGGTACCATGGTCCCAACTAGAGGTTGGTCATGGTCTAGACAGAGCACCGTGTGTGGCTGAGGGACCCTATAGACAGGGATGGTCCTGTGTTGTCAAGTGCACCTGACGTCCTCACTGGGGACCTGACAGGAGGGAGGTGGAGGGTCAGTGTTGGCAGACGCGCTGCCGGCTGTGGGGTCAGAGGGAAGGGCTGCGAGCTGAGGGACACCGTCAGCTTCTAGAAACGAAAACAGGAGAGGACTGTCCCCTGGAGCCACCAGGAGGAGCACAGCCCGCTGACCCCTGCATGCCACCCCATGAAGTGCACTTTGGACTTGGACTTGTGGAGCTGCGAGGTTGGATCTGTGCCCAGCTGGAAGCTGTAGTGACTTGTTTCTGCAGCCGCGGAGCCTCCTTCGGTGGGTCCTGGAGCTCTGTGCTCACGGAGCATCGTGGGCACCACGGAGGAGGAGCAGGGATGCGGGAGCAGCGCACGCATTCCAATGATTTCTGCACATCCCCGCTCCACTGTCCCACCCGACTTCACTTAAACACACAAGCTTGGGGATAAAATTACTAAGATTATTTTGAATCTTGAGAAGCCAGAAGCAGAGCATCAGAGCACATGTGGGCCCCTGGGATGTGCAGGTCACACACCATAGGGGGCGGGCCCTGGTCCCTCCTGCTGAGCTCTGGCCTCCAGGGCATCTTGAGGGGGAACACACAGCTGGATGCTGGTGCCTGAGGTCGGCCCGTGCCGGTGCCCAAGGTCGAGTGCTGGTGCCCGAGGTCAGCCCGTGCTGGTGCCTGAGGTCGGGTGCCGGTGCCTGAGGTTGGCCCATGCCAGTGCCCGGGGTCGGGTGCTGGTGCCTGAGGTCAGGTGCTGGTGCCTGAGGTTGGCCTGTGCTGGTGGGCACTCAGCCTGCACCGGCATGCACCCCAGCCACCTGTCCTGAGCCACTGTGGTGCAGGCACCAGCCTGAGGCCCCCCCTTCCTGCAGAGGGAACGAGAGAATGGCTCCAACCTGGCTTTCATGTTCCGCCTGCCATTCGCTGCAGGCCGCGTCTTCAGCATCAGCATGTTGGACACGCTGCTTTACCAGGTCAGCAGGGTCAGGGGCCGAGGGGGCGCCCAGTGGGAGCCCCAGCCTCCTCTCCATCCCCAGCCAACCAAGCCCAGTTCCAAGCGTCCGTCCTGGGTCCTAGCCGAGCAGCACATGCTAGCCCCTGGCGTCCCCCACAGTCCTACTCTCGGCAGCCCCTGGGTTTCCAATCCCTTCTGACCAAACACACGGCCAAGTGAACTACTGAAGCTGGCCAAGGCTTCCCAGTGGGAGGCTGTGGGCACCTGGCAGGCATGTGAGGGGCACGGCCTGTCCCCGGGTGCCCCCACCTCACCACAGCCTCCCTCTCCGACCAGTCCTTTGTGAAGGACTACATGATCTCCATCACCAGGCTGCTGCTGGGCCTCGACACCACGCCAGGCTCCGGCTACCTCTGCGCTGTGAGTGGACGGGGCCGGGTGGGCAGGCAGGCAGGTGGGTGGTCCTCAGGGCTTCCCCGGGGCTCTCCAGCTCAGGGCCCCACTCATTCTAGATGAAAGTCACTGAGGAAGATCTGTGGATCCGCACGTACGGCCGCCTCTTCCAGAAGCTGTGCTCCTCCAGCGCCGAGATCCCCATCGGCATCTATAGGACCGAGTGCCACGTCTTCTCCACGTCAGAGGTTCGAGGTGGGGCAGGGTGCTCCTTACATGGGGGCTTGCGCTGAAGCTGCCCATATGCTGCCACCGCCATGTGCAATTGTGGGGTCCTGGCCTTTGCTGTCTGGCCAGCCTGGGGTCAGGGTCATGTGTCCCCCGCATGTGGTTGGATGGCTGTGACCCTCAGGTGGGGCTGGGGTGCTCGAGGACGAGCCGGAGCCACTGTGGGCAGCCTGCCACGCTGGTCCCGAGCCCACGAGGGGCTCAGCAGTGTCCAGGGCTGGGGGCTGGGGCAGAGGCGCCCACAGCACCCAGGAACCTCTGGTCTATTTTGCAGCCCCATGACCTCAGAGCCCAGGTGAGTGGCCCCCTGAGCCTCACATGAAGCCGTGCTGATGCGTGGTGTCCTGGCTGTGCTCCCCCACCCCAAGCCTGGGGGTTGTGGGCCCTGGGCAACAGCCGGATCAGGGAGCATGTCCCCAGGATGGTTGGCCGTGGCGCAGCTCAGAGAGGTCCCATCGTGGCAGGCGGCCTCCTCCCTGCCGGCCTGGACCTACCTCCATACCTTAGCCCCTCAGGGGAGCTGCCCGGGTGGGGGTCCCCACTGGCACTCCCCATTCTACCACACTGCCTGTCCCTGCCCTCCTGCTCTGCGCAAAGGGGAGTCAGAGGCACATGGGGTGGCCGTCCGTGGTGGGTGGAAGGAAGCAGCCCCGTCCACGGGGATAGACCTGGGGGGCCGGCAGCTCAGGAGAAAAGCGTGGAGCTGGCACCCCCGCTGGCCAGGGACGGCAGGCACTCATGCCTCCGGGGCCCCGGGTGCCATCCCCATCATCCCCCCCAACTCGGCCAGTCCCAGATCTCCGTGAGCGTGGAGGACTGCCAGGACACGCAGGAAGTGACCGGGCCCTGGGGCGCACGGGCGGGTGCTGGTGGCAGCACCCACAGCCGGCACGGGGTCGGTGCAGACCCTGCTGAGCACCCACTGCTGCGGCGCAAGAGCCTGCACTGGGCTCGGAAGCTGAGCCGCAAGGGCCCCAAGGCCGCGGGGAAGGCGGCAGCGGCCGAGTGGGCCAGCCAGCAGCGGCTCAGCCTGTGCCGACGCTCCGAGCGGCAGGAGCTCTCCGAGCTGGTCAAGAACCGCATGAAGCACCTGGGGCTGCCCACCACTGGCTACGGTAAGCGCCCGGGCGCCGCGGGGCCCCCACGAGGCCCGCTGGAGCCCCCAGGCCTGGCTCTGAGCCCTGGCCTCAGCGCTCTGGGCCTCGGTCTCCTCATCCGAGGCTCAACAGCTGCAGAGAGCCCAAGCCCGGCCTGCGGGACCCCAGGAAGCGGTGACGGGGGGCCGGGCCGGGCGCAGTCCTTGCTCGGGGACAGGTTAGCCACCTGGTCAGAAGCACCGGGCGCTGAGTCCTGGCGGAGAGCAGGACGGTGGCGGGAGACCCGATGGCCCGCCGCCACCCCTCCTGGCCTTCCCAGCCGCTGGGGCCTGTGGGGCGCGTCGGGGGGCTGGACCAGGGCTGGGACTCGCCTCCATCTATCGTGTCGGGCCCACAGTTGCCCCCGAGACACAGCCGCCTGCCTCGGCAGTGACCGCTAGGTGTCGGGTCCTGTCGGCAGCCCCATGTCTGGGGAGCTTATCTGGGAAAGTTCCCAAGCTCAGCCGAGAGGTGCTGCCTCCGTCGGCCGAGGGGCACCCAGGGTCCCCGCCGGGGTCCCCACTGCTGCCCGTCTGCACCCACACGCCGGGCTGGTCGAGCCTCCATGGCCGTTGGGCTCGTCTCGGGGCCTCTGCCTGCCGCTCTCCCCGCCCTGCTTCCTGTGTGGCCCAGGTCAGGGGCCCTGGTGCCCCCCCTAGGGTGGGACGGCAGGCTGGAGTCTGAGGGCCAGGCGACTCCCGCCCGCCAGGCCAGGCTGCACGGTTCACCTCAGTCTCGCTCAGCGCCCCCTGCCCCTTGGTGCTGTCCCCCCTTTCAGGGATGATGGGGGAGCAGATGCCAGGACCCCAGGGGTGTGCGTGGCCCCTCGGCGGGGAGCAGCAGATAGCAGTACTGGGCCGCGACCCCAGGGCTGCGCCCCTCCCACGTGCCCCCCGCCTTCCCCAGAGTTTGGCAGGGGGGAACCCACTTTGCTGCAGACCAACTCGCTTCCCTGGCGGCTGGCGCTGGCTGCCATCTGTCCCCGTGTGGATGGCCTTCGGGTGCCGCTGGCTGGCCCACCCCCACCGCCCTGCCGGCCGCCACGCTGCTTGCTGACCTGTCTCTCTCTCTGTCTCTGTCTGTCCCTCTGTGTTCCGTAGAGGATGTAGCAAATTTAACAGCCAGTGATGTCATGAATCGGGTAAACCTGGGATATTTGCAAGGTAATTCTGCTCCAGCGGACGTCAGCTGCCACACGAGGGGACAGGCCAGCCCGTGGCCAGCGGGCAGCCTAGTAGTGCCCAGGCAGGCAGGCAGGCAGACAGGAGCGGAGACAGGACAGGGTCCCCACAGGCAGGGCTCCACGCTCCTGGACCCCCCCTCCCGCCACGCAGGGACCCTGACCCCCTCCTCTGCGTCTGCAGAGGGCGGGACTGACCCTGGGGAAGGTGAAGTCCATGCCGACACCCCGACGTCACTGTGTGCTCCAGGGCTCCCCAGTGCTTTGACCCCCCTGGGTTCTGAGGCCAAGCCCCACTGTCCATGTGTCGGCCCTGACCCCACCACGGCTGGCCTGAGATCCCGGGGACCCTGAACTCACCCAGACCAAGGGAGGCACCCAGACAGCTGGTGCCAAGCCTGGGTCTCCTCACACGCACTCGGAGTGCGGTGAGGCTGGGCCAGCACCTCGGGAACCGGGGTTTGCTCTCCCCTGGGCCGAGTCAGGTGGACCCTTGTTGTCCATTCCCCAGTGGGACTTCGAGAGGGACAGTCCATCCTCTTTGCCTGAGACAAAGCCTGTCCATGCCCCCAGGTCTGCCCCAAGACCCCCGAGGAGTCAGTCCAGGCCACAGGCCCTGCTGTCAGGACTCCTTCCTTCCCTGGGACTCCAAGCTCATGTCCAGGCGCCTGGAGTGGCTCCCCTAACCCCTGTCCAGGGCTGACCCCAAAGGGGCTGGTCCTTGTGGGCTGGAAGACAGGTCGGGCCCAGTAGGGAGAACTGTCAGGGTGCGGTCAGGGGCTGGCCCAGCGGGGCCCGAGCCCATAAGCATAGGCATCTCCTTAACCTGGAACCGTGATGGCGTTCATGGGCGAGCCCCGGGGCCACATGGGTCCACGTCTAGCAGCTTCCATGAACAGGTCGCCCCCTGTACCCAGCCGCATTCGTGCCTCCCGACGAGGCTCCCAGGCCAGGGTGGCCTCACCTGCAGGGTCAGCAGAACTCAGTGGTGTTTCCTGAGGGTCCCCCCACGTGTGGACATTGAGCAGTACCTGGGGTGGGATGCAAAACCAGAGCACAGGGAGCCCTGTGAGCCAGGCCCCCGGGAGGGCATCATCTGGTGGATGGCCCTCTGCTGCCACTGTGCACCCTCTCCCCACGCTCGCTGCCAGCCTCGAGGTGGTCAGGTGGTCAGGCATGGGGCTGGGGGTCAGGAGCCAGGGGATGGGGCGAGGGAAGCACTGGTCTGTGGGATGGAGGCCGGGGAAGGCCAGAGTAGCAGGGGGTGGGGGCAGAGGAGGGTGACACCTCCCTCGGTCATTGGCCAGGACAGCTGCCATCAGCCCCCTCCCCAACCCGAGCTCAGTCGTCCCAGTGTAGCTGACCCGCCTTGGAGAACCCAGGGTCAGGGGCTAGTGACCCAGCACCTGCCAGCTCCTGGCACGACCACTGGGTCCCCACCCCACGCACCCACCTCGCAGCCCAGACCCCCAGACACACAAACCGGGCCTGGCTCCGTGCGGCCCCAGGCTCTGCTGGTCATCACCTCACGGAGGAACAGGGTCCAGGCTGGGTGGAGATGGCCCCGCGAGGCAGGGCCAGCAAGTGGGGATGGGCGCCCAGCTCGGGCTACCTGGCAGCGGAGGGGGGCCCGTGGGCACTGGGAGGGCAGCCAGTGGCTCCAGCCCCAACACCAGCCTCTCCAGTTTCTGTTTCCCAACCCCGTGCATGTGCCTGCATGGCCGTCCCGCTGATGCCCGCAGTGAGTCTCCAGGAGCCGCCTCCCCCTCCACCTGGCACCCTGCATGCTCCCTGAATCACCCCCGAAGATGCACCCGGGCCCAGGGCTGGGAGCTGTGCACTCCCCACACAGCCACCCTGCTCTGAGGCTGGCAGCTTCCACCCCAGGGCCCCTGATGCGGGTCGTGGGAAAGGAGCAGAGGGAGCCGCAGTCGCCGAGCAGAGTGAGTCAGTCTCCAGCTGACCCTTGAGTGGACACAGGCTGGCCAGGGTCCCTGCCTGCCCAGGAAGCTGCAAGGCTCAGACTCAGCCTCAAACTTCCTCGGCTTGGAGCCCAGACACAGCCCCAGCCAAGCTGGCCAACTGGCCGCTTCTCCTGCTTCCCAGGGAATCCCTTCCTTGGGGGCCTGGCCGGTGCAGAGAGGACAAGACCCGGGGCGTGGGCCACCAGGGCCAGACCCTGCTGGAGGGCCATCCTCTCGATGGCCGCCCTGGGTCAGAAGGTGCCTTAGATACAGCCACGTGGGTTCTCTGAGGTCACAGGCCGTCGTGGTCCCAGAACGCATTCCCCTCACGCTGGGCCGCATCCCCACAGCCACCCGTGAGCCGGACACTAGGCTGGCCCCGCGCGCACCGAGGGGCCCATCTGTGGGGAGGGGCCTGGGGGACCCTGCGTGCTGATGCTGCAGGAGCAGGTGTGGGGAAAGAGGACGTGCATCCAAAGCAGACGCAAGCGAAGGGTGAGGGTGGCTCGCCCGGCCCGGGGGTGGGGGTGCAGGGCAACGAGCAGGTTGGCTGGGTCAGGTGTGTGCAGGCGGCAGGTGTGCTCCATGCCTCTGCTTGGGGCCACCACGTGGGAGCTGCTGGCTGCGCAGGTGTGGGTGCAGCCAGCGCTGCTGCCCCTCATGGCCAACCCTTGCCTGGGCCCTGTCGGGAGGCCCGGAGCCCCCTGGCCCCGCGTAGGGTGGGCAGCGGCTGAGACGTGACCACCTGGGGCCCGTGTCCTTTACAGATGAGATGAACGACCACCAGAACACACTCTCCTACGTTCTCATCAACCCCCCACCCGACACGAGGCTGGAGCCCAACGACATCGTGTGAGTACCTTGTCCCCCGGCCAGCAGACGCCGCGTCCCTGCGCTGAGTGCCCGGCCCGGGGGGAGGGCAGCGTTCAGGGCTCTCATGCTCCCCCCCGCAGGTACCTCATTCGCTCTGACCCCCTGGCCCACGTGGCCAGCAGCGCCGAGAGCCGCAAGAGCAGCTGCAGCCACAGGCTGGCCTCCTGCAACCCCGAGACCCGCGACGAGACGCAGCTCTGAGACAGCCCCGGGAGGAGTCCTATCCCCACGTCGGCATGCATCACACTGCATGGAGGGCAGGGTCCCTGCCGCGGCCACGGTGGCCTCACCCACCCCTGATGGGCGCCCTCACATGGGGCTGAGGGAGGAGTGAGCCCCCAGCACCCAGAGAGGCCGGCGGGGTGGCCTTTTTAACCTGTTTTTACGGACCTTGCCACCTGCATCCCCACACGTCGGACCACAACTCGTGACCAGGTCTGGCTGCGGCGGAGGGAGGGGTGCCCACCACGGCTGCGCTGCAGGGGGAGGCTGGGTGCGTGGGGAGGGGAGGGGCCGAGCCCCCGGCAGCCCCACACGCTCCCACACGGCCCTGCATGCTCACCGGCTCACGTGGAGGCCGTGCTCTACGGCCACGTGTGGACACCCGTGGACCTGCTCCAGCCCGGACAGGCCCCAGCTCCCTGCGGTGGGCAGGAGACGGCAGCCGGGAGCACAACGGACATTGGAAGCCAGGGAGGGTCTCCTGGCTCGGCCCGGGTACCCCTACCCGGGGCTGGGCTGCTCGAGGGCCCCCCTGACCTACAGGGGCTCCGGCGACGAAGGACTCTGTGGCTCAGAACAAGAAGACGTCCCCCTGCTGCGGCCTCATGTGAACTGCTGCAGCCCCGCAGGCGTCAGGCCCGGGGTGGGGGGGCACGTGTCCACGGCCGCTGGATGCCCGCGCGCACCCGACCGGAAGCATAATGCCCACTGGGTTGCTGGCCCAGGTTCCTGTCTGCGGAGGAAGGACACAGCACCTGTCACCTGTGACCTGCCCCTGGGCTTCCCTTCGACTGTGGCAGGTGTTGCACGGTCAATGCTGGAACCTTCTATTAAATGGATGCTGTCTGCAGATACAAGGGTCGGTCATGGGGGGTTACCTCTGTGGCCTCGTGCTCTAAGCCTGGGCCCACCCCCGGTCCCCCAAACTCGAGGGTGAGACCCACCTGCTGTGGCCCCTACCCCACCCGACCCTGCAGGGAAGCCCCCACCCAGGGCAATGCTGCAGGCCGGGGCCAGGAGCAGGAAGCAAGCCCTGTGGCCACTGGGCAGCCAGGCAGTGCAGGGTGGGGGCCCCAGGGTGAGCACAGGGACCCCCGGCTCTGCCAGAGTCCAGCACCTGTGTGCTGGGCACCCACCTGCTGGGTAGGGCTGCCACGGGGACATGCACCGGCACGAGGACATCCGTGCTCATTCTGAGGGGTGCTGCTGGTCACGAGCATACCCCAAGAAGCTGGGTGAAGGGGCAGGGTCGACGCAGCCTCCAGAAGGCAGCAGAGAGGCCTGCAGCAGGGAGGGGTGTGCACCCCACGCCCGGCCTACCGGGACTCCTGCCCACGGTGACCTGCCAGCCCTTGGGGTGGCAGCTTGGGGCCAGCCCAGGCCAAGCGGGGTGTCTGTGGCTCACGGGGTTGTGCCGGTGAGCACTTCCTCCCACACCAGCACCAGCCGTAGGCGCCATCCTGGGTGTTGGGGGTGGCGGGGGGACATGCCCTGCAAAGCTCGAGCTGGGCCCACCCGTGGAAGTAGAGGATGCACCAAAACGCCTCCAAGAGTCCAAGTGACGTGCTGGGAGATAAAACGATACAGAATTGTGTAAAATGCCCTCAAAATAGCAGAAGGCAGGAGGGAGGACACAACCTGGGACTAGGGCACGGGCACAACAGCAAGGGGCAGGAGCCGGGTGTCTGCAGGAGGAGCTCCCAAGCCCATGCAGGCTCCCCGGGACCACTGAGGCAGGCGGCCCCCCACATCCCAGGCCTCGTCCTCACCCTGGTGCACACCCTGGGGTGTCCTGTAAGCAGCAGGCCGGGCTGGGCTGCGGGCCTAGGAAGACAGCTGCTGAATGCCGGATGGGACCTGTGGGGCAGGCCGCACACTGACATCTTGGTCCGGCGCTGGGTGGGGCTAGGGGAGCACCGCTGGCATCCCAGACCCCTGGGGCAGCACCCCCAATGAGGTCAGCAGGAGCTTGGGGACCCCCCCAAACATGGGGTCTCCATCCACTCCCGTTGCAGTCTCCTGTCCCAGGTGTGTGGGCATCTGCCAGACCCCCCTTGCAGCCCACCTTGGGGTCCTGGGGCGCCCACCCTCCGCCCAGAGCTCCAAGGTGGCCCCAGTGCCTCCTCAGGGCTGTGCTGAGCTCGTGGGACCCCAGGAAGTGAAGGTGGACAAGAGGCACCAGATCCAGGGCCGTCTTTTCCTTGTCCTTGACCCAGACCAGGATCAGCTCACTGAGCTTTGGGCAAAGTCTCTGGGGACTCGTGCTCAGGGCTGCAGTCCCTTTGCAGACCCACATGGGAGGACGGTGTCGATGACCGGCCACCGCCCCACCTCCAAGTGCCTTAAGCACCTGCAGGTTCCTTACTGGGCCTCTTTCCAACACACCAGCCTCGCTCCTCCTGACCCGTCTGCACAGTGCGTGTTCTGACACAGCTCGTTACGAGTGGGTCTCGAATCACTGGTCCACACGGAGGCTGTCAACCAGCCACCTCGCTGGACTCCAATACCTGCCGTCTCTCCATTTTTGCTTTTCTACGACGGCTTTCACATTTCTGCAAATAATGACTTGGGTTTTCCTTTTCCCTCCTTTTGTTGACCTTAAAAAAAGAAACACCGTTGTGGGGCAGGGGGGGAGCTATTTTAGTGGTAAAATGAGTTTATTTGGGAATAGCAGGGAATTGCAACTCAGGACGGGCAGGGTCAGGCCGCCTCGCCGAGTTGTTGGGGTCCCTCCTCCTCCTCCTGCAGGGCAGGCTCTTCCTGTTGCAACCAAGGGGAGTCCCACGTCACAGCTCGTTTCTCCTCCTCTCACGATGGAGGCTCGGGGCGGGGGGGGGTCCAGGGAAACCCTGGCCAGTCACAGCAGCCGGAGGCAACCAGGCCTCCCTCCTGACCCACATGGAGATCCTTCCTGTTCAACATGGGGTTTGCTGGGGGCCCCCGGCAGGTGGCATCAAATGACACAAGTTGTAACCGCACAATGACGACGTAGGAGCAGGTAGAGAGTGTCAGCGCCTGGTCAGCTTGCGGTGTCCTCTCTCACGCTGTCGCTGTGAGTTGCACCATGTCGGTCTCATTCCTGAGTGTGGCGTCCTAATCTTCCAAAAGTGTGACCTCAGCTCGGCTTCTGCAGGAAGTGGACACAACACCCAGGTCTCGAGCCTCCTCTGTCGGGCTCTGGTGCACAGCTGCGCTGGCTTCACCCACTGGCTCTGCTGGGTTCTGTTAGTTCGTCAACACACTGCATTTCTTCAACTTTTACTATTATTTTAGCCTCCTCGATGAAAGCTCATTTCGTTTTTTCTTCAGTCTTAATTTTTTTTTTTTTTTTTAATTTATGATAGTCACAGAGAGAGAGAGAGAGAGAGAGGCAGAGACATAGGCAGAGGGAGAAGCAGGCTCCATGCACCGGGAGCCAGACGTGGGATTCGATCCCGAGTCTCCAGGATCGCGCCCTGGGCCAAATGCAGGCGCCAAACCGCTGCGCCACCCAGGGATCCCCAGTCTTAATTTTTAACAAACGCATATAAGACTGCAAGTTTCTGATGGCTTTGTGAGCACGTAGACAGTGACACTCCAGAAGATTCAAGACATTCTTTTTTTTTTTTTTTTTTTTAAGATCTTCTTTATTTACGAGAGACACACAGAGAGAGAGAGAGGGAGGCAGAGGCACAGGCAGAGGGAGAAGCAGGCTCCCCACAGGAAGCCCAATGTGGGACTCGATCCCAGGACCCCGGGATCACGCCCTGAGCTGAAGGCAGATGCTCAACCGCTAAGCCACCCAGGGATCCCAGATTCAAGACATTCTTGGCGGGAGCACCTGCTTTCCCAAATATCACGACTTATGAGCAGACCCCAGGAAGTAAGACCTGGGTGAAGGGTGCAGAGATAGGCAGATGCCATATCCTCCGCTGCTGCAACCCCACGAATGTCCTGTCTCGCCAGGTCTGGAGCTCAGGATGGCAGCACAGACCTCACTGGTCAGATCCAGGTGCACAGGCTTCAGTCCTGTCGGGAAGTGCAAGGGCACCATCTGTTGTCTTGCCCTCTCCAGACCCTGGAGGGCAGCCACATTCCGTGGCACTCTATGCCCCCCCTTGTTGCCACATCTCCTCTGATCGCACATCGGAGGACATCCTGGGCTCCCCAGACAAGCGGGGTCACTTCCCGTCTCAAGGTCAGCTGACAGGCAAGCCCAGTCCCTTCCACAGCCTGACTCCCTTCGCCATCAACCGAGCACAGTCATGCACAGGTTCTGGGGATGAGGCCGTGGACGCCTGTGGGGCCATCCCTCTGTCTGACATGTCACAGCGGGAGGCTGGGGGCGGAGGAGGTGTCTAAAGGGCTCAGGGCCATCAGGCCTCTACAGACACACGGAACCAGCTGCTGCCTCACACTCGGCCACAGAGGCCCGTGCCAGGTACAAAGGCCCAAACACAGAAGCCCAGGGTCCAGGTGTGAGAAGTCACTTCCCAAACAGCTCCATAAACTCATGGTAGCTCCAGAAAGAACTATGATCATTGGGCCAAATAAGCCTGAATGACGTCTGTTTATCACGATGCCAATAGGACCATAGAAAGCCACAGAATGAGCCATTCATATTATCTTTTCTGTATTAACCTTCAAAACCTTTTCTGCTGTAAATAAATTAGAAAAAGACAGACAATCCAGCAGAAAAATAAGCAAAAAAACTTGGGACAGCTTACAAAAGAGGAAAACCGAAGTGACCAACATGGAGACACAGGGACAAGACATGGGGACATTGGGACACGGAGACATGGGGTCGTGGAGACACGGGGACACAGGGACACGGGGACACACTCTCCCCCACCGAGCAGGCAGATGCTCCATAGAAGCCCTGAGAGATGGGGGTGTGCTCCCAACGCCAACAGTTGCAGTAAAAAAGCCACGATTTGGCCTATGTTCAACTTGCATCATCAAAGATTCCTGTTTAGGTTATTTTAAAAATTTCTATGAATTAAGAAAAAAGCACCAAGCAATGAAACCAATCTCCTGGAACGGTGGGCGCAGGCTGGGAGGATGCCCCCAAGGAGCACGCACGTGTGACCGCACACACCCGGGACGAGGCTCCCACCCCGAAGCCGGATCACGGGCCCCCCACGAGCCCCTGAGCTGTACACAGGCTCTGGGCACCCAGAACAGGGTGAAGTCCTGCCCTCGACCTGCCCTGAGACACCAGAGCCCATGGGCACATCTCCCTCCCTGTCCCTGCACCGTCTGCCCAGAGCACCCCACCCTCCCCATGGGCCTCAAATGCATTCGCCGCGTCTCCCCCAACATTTGAGCATCTCCCAAGTCACGACTGTCTGAGGACCAGTGGGGCTTCTTTCCCGGAGACTTGAGGCCTCGGTGCATCTGGAGACCATGGACGTCCTCACCATCCCCGCCGCTCCGCCAGCACAGGACCCGGTGCCCCTTGTGTGACATCCAAGCCCGCAGACACCCGGGGCGCCGTGAGCCGTGCCCCTCGGCCCTCAGCGCCCAACTATTCACACATCTCATACTTTCCGTGAAACTCTTAGTTTCTAAATAAACAAAAATCACATTTAATTGTCTGAAAAGCAGGGATTGTTTTATTTAACGAATGCACTCCTAGTCCAGGTAAGAACAGAATTCCCAGTAGGCAGGAGCACCCAGCATCCCCTGCAGGGCGGCGTGGGCCCTGGGAGAGCTGCCCACCCTCGTGGGGAACCTGGCATCCCTGGCTTCACATTTCAGGGTGAGGCCCTCTGCCTGCCTTGACCCAAGTGACAGACGAGCAGCCTCCTCGCGGCCTCTGAACCAGCTCTGTGCTAACAGCTTTTGTTGGAGAGCGAACATGTCAGGATGGCAGCAAATGACTGCTAATAATCCCTCAGGCTGAAAAGGCAGATTCACATTTAAAGAACAGAACCTCCAGCACCAATTTCCAGATGCTCAACACAGGGCGCCCAGACATCTGCGAGGGGAGCAGGTGGGCGAGGCAGCGTCACCCTGATGGTGCAGGTGGGCGTCCACAGGCCTGCTCCGCGGCGTACAGGTGATGGGGCTGCCTTCACAACCACGTGCCACCCGTCCTGAGGAGCTGACATGCCCGGGCCCTGGCTGTTTACACCTTCAGCACCGCCCCCCACCGTCCATCCCGCCCTCCAGTCCCCTGAGGATGCTCATCACCAGAATTAAGGCCTGTTGTTCACCGGCTGCTGCCTGGGCCTGATGCCGTGCTGAGCCCTCAGTGGAGGTCAGCAGGGGTCAGCGGGGGTCAGCGGGGATCAGCAACCAGAACAGCCCACACTGTCGAGACGCCACCTGCCTGATCAGCACCTGAGGTCCCTGAGCCTGGCCTGTGTACTCCCTGGCCCTGTGCAGAGCCCATCTGGGAGCTTCTCCTGGGCATTCAGATCCCTGGTGGCCCAGCAGGGGCCTATTTGGCCGGGCAGCCCCATGCGCTCCCAAAGACTGTCCACCTCATCCTCCTGCCACCCTGATTATTCCCACCTTGAAGGCACCTGATACCCTCCCATGGGCCGGCCTCGTGTGGCCTACGTAAGGCTAGGGGTACTTAGGGCCCCGCAGAGCACATGCCCTTCCCTCCCCGGCCTGGGGGACCCCGGTCCACGTCTGATATCAGCCCCACAAGGACCAGGGCAGTGGTTCTGCTCAGCTGCTGTCCCAGGCTCCTGCGCGCCGGTCCCCACAGGGTTCGGTGTGGCCGTGTAGGCCTTGAGCCTCCCCACCCAGCAGTCTCAGGGTCGCAGGGGTCACTCACATGGCCTCCTGGACAACATCCATCTGGGGGCAGAAGGGCCAGCTCGAGCCACCTCTGCTGACTATGCCCATCCAGGGCTGGGGGCCCAACCCGGGCACCAACAGCCAGGGGAGCATGTCCTCCACGACCCCTCGCCCAGGTGCTCATTGCCCAGCCCTGGTCCCCAGCCTGGTCCCCGCTCTTGGCTCCTCGGACACCGCACTTCGCACCAGCCGAGGAACGGCCCGTGTGACCCCGAGGGAAAGACACATTGTGCCCCAACCCGCACGTGGCCTCCGTGATGCCCGCACATCCCTGTGATGTTCCTTGGGTCAGTGTGTGCCCAAGGAACGCACGCTCTCCTGGACAAGGAACAGACTGCCTGGTAAACTCAGGTGTTTTTCACTGCCCCAGGTCTGATCTGAATAAACACACACAATTATGAAAACAGCAGTCCCTCTCGACCTGGCCAGTGGTCTCTGACTGTGCTTCACCTTCATGTCACCCCAGCAGGGTGGCAGCAGGTACACAGCCAGGCCACTGGGCAGCCGGACGCCTACTCAAATGGACAAGATAACGATGGACAAACACAGCACATGAGGAAAATATTCTAGGGAGGATTTGCTGACAAATGTCGGGAACCATTCAATTAAAACTTGGACCAAATGCTTTGCAAAAACTTATGCGTCGTATACTTGAAATTCGTTTAGTTTTTTGTAGGGATGTTTCAGTTAAAAAAAAAAAAAACAAGGATTATAGGTAATGAAACCAACAAGAACTCACCATCTAGAATAAAAGGGCAGAAAGTAAATTCTGTCTCCTACAAAACTGAAGACGAGAGTTCCATCAGATTGACTAAATATATCCACACACAAACGAGCAAACCCCCCCTCCCCGCGCTGGACCCGCGATCCCTGATGCCTCCTGGCCGCCCTCACATGCAGTCCCCTAGCCCCGCTCGGCCCTGGGCTCCACCTGCCACCTAACCCGTCACACGAGGCAGCACCGCAAGCACCCATGGGTGTCCTCTTCCTAACAGTGAAGTCAGTGAGGGAGGTTTCTTCCTAGAATAAGAGACGGACGACATGGATGATGCCTCGTGCCTGGTACTGTGTGGGCTTTTCCCTCCCTGGATCTGCGGTGACAGCAATGTCACACCCTGAGAACATCATCACCCCTGCCATTGCTGCAGGACATGTGCAGGCCGCCAGCAGCATGTTCCGGCAACCCCGACACCAGACGGCCGTGCCAAGGTCAGAACCTTGCCTCACCCGGACTGGTGACGTGCTCCCGGCCAGGCCAACGCACCCGGAGCTCCCGCTGCGAAGGCCTGGCAGCTTCCCGTCCAAACAGCCAGGCTGCAGATGCCACGTCCACTGGCCTCTGCTTTCACGGAAAACAGATTTAATGTTGCTGCTGTTCTGCAGCAGGAACAACTCAATTTTTTCATTGCCAAGAAATCTTTTTCCCTCAAACCTTTCACAAGCCGCATGCCTGCGTGTAGAGTCTGCGCTGTGGTTTTCACTACGTTTCTGTGCTCGGTTACTCATTCCCACTGTCAGCGGCTTTGGCCAGACACTGCCCTTGCTATTTAGGAGAGAATTCAGAAACCATAACTTGTTCTTTGTAAAGAAGTGAGGACCACGCGAGGTAGAGGACATCACTCCCCTCTGCTCAGACACACGAGCACATGGATTTTCCCAGGAGGGAGAGAAGCAGAGAGCAGGACAGGAAGACTGAGACACCCCAAGATCTCAGGCCACGTCCATGGCTCAGGCCTTCGTGCGCGACGGTGAAGACAGAGTCTCCAGCACAGGTCCACTGGGGACACTGGACCCACCGGGCACCATCAAGGAGACTGCAGCCGGGTGCCCTGAGCTGCTGGGCACGTCCGGCTTCTCAGACGGTGCTGATGGGCTCGAGCAGAAGCGCAGCCGTGTCCCTTCCACGCATGACACACTGACAGACGTTCAAAGTCAAGGCCATTCTGCAAGTCAGTGCCAATCATCAAAGGCGACCCAAGTTAATCTCAACCCAAGCTCATTCCAAAAGGAAAGCTTATTTCTAGTCAATACTTTCCCTGCCAGGTGACAACCAGAGTCACAGGAGCAGGGGTACAACCAAGAAGTGACTCTAGAATTCTTCTCCTCCTCACCTCTGCCCTATTGAAGGGCAGGCTCGGGGCCTGAAGACCTGACCAGAGGCGGCTCCAGAGCAGCGCACGGAGGACATGGAGTTGAAGGACCCACGGGCAGGCCAGCCACCTGCGCCCACACACGTCAGTATCTATGGCACTCGTGCATGTGCGTGTACAGATGCAAGATAAATGTGAACACATGACTCACTTGTTCAAGTGTTACTCGTCTTAGAACACCAACCCTTCAGGCTCCTGGAGCTCCATGTTGACACCCAGGACTCACATGTCAACTTCAAGCAGTTGGTTGATGCTTTCTGTGCAAAGTCGAACCCAGTGGCTACTGGGCAAGCACAGCTTAATGCTGTCAGAATTCCGAGGCAATAAAAAGATGTGCCACTTTCTCATCATAGGAAATTTGCAGCATGGTGCCAATACTGTAGGGGCTTTGGAAGCCCTATCACCTGCTCCCACAGGACTCAAAGACGTTTGCCACGTCAAACCAGAGAGGACTAAAACCTCAATCACAAGATGCATCCTATGTGTGTAACTCTTCATGGTAAAAAAGTTTGCTCTGCCCATCAGTGCACAAAGAACCCAAAATGCTTCTGTCAGCCATTGAAACATCATGCACTGGCCTGGAGACAGGGTATCAGGAATGTCAGATGCAGGCACCTGGGGGGCAAGGTCGGTGAAGCATCTCCAGCTCAGGTTGTGATCCCAGGGTCCTGGGGTTGAGCCCCGCATCGGGCTCCCGCTTCCCTCTCCCTCTGCACCCTCCCACCCCTGGCTTGTGCTCACTCACTCTTTCAGGTAAGTAAAATCTTAAAAAAAAGTCAGCTGCTAAGTTTAGTGCCTGTCGATGTAACAGTGACAAGAGCGCATGTGTACAATGTTTGAGATACTCTGTATGCTGACTGATCACATCAAGAAAATCCGGAATTTACCCAGAATGTAATTTCCCAGCACTACACCAGAAGCACCCGAATCTTCCTTAAAAACAATCCCACTCCACTTCCTTCAATGGGACTCGGCTCTAAGTCGGCAGAGATGCCGTCACATGTTCCAACTTCACAGAGGGAGCAGTTAGGGAGCCTCCTGACTCCACAAGGTAGAAGGACGTGATTTTCTGGGAGAGGAGGGTTTGCTGACTAGGGGAACTCCTCTGAAGCAAAGAGCTCAGACACTGACCAACAGAAGGAGCCACAACCACCTCACACGTGTATGATTCATAAAAAGCCAATTGGTTCGTTACTTTATTACATTTTAGTGATTTCTTAAAATAAATATAATTAAAGAATATCAAACATACACTGAGAAATAAAGCACACAGGTGAACAGCATGGGAACAAGAACGTTAACTCAGGACCCTTCAGCACTGAGCTTGGGAATCACCTGGCCCCCACTATGTATTTACAAGACAGGGCTGCCACTGTTGCGGGACTGACAGACCGATGTGCCACCGGGGGACGGAGGGTGGAGACGGGGAGGAAGTGGGAAGATGGCCCACAGTTCCTTCCTGTGTTTCAGAGCCTGTTCCCTCCTTCCCAAGGTACAGAACTCACTTACCTTTCATCCTAATGTTAGGAAGCAGCCACATCTGCCTTTTTCTAACAATCTTAGTGTTTTCTGCGGTTCGAGATAAATTCAAGTAATACTCCCAAGGAACATGTGCAAAACTAATGTAAGTGACTCCAGGATCTTCGGCAGTTGAGCTGAAATCAAGGCTCAGAGCGGCTGGTCAGGCACACAGCGTTGGCAGGACTGCGGCCGTGAGAGGACCAGGAGGGGCAGGGCACGCCCACCTCCCGGGAGCATCTGGTCGGGAGAGGCGTTAATGACTATCTGGACCAACATGGACAGAACCCGAAGCTGTTCCACTCACTTGGAGTTCCAAAATAACTGCAAATAACCACTTAAATTGTTTTTAAATATGCAACAAAAGGATCGACCTAACTGGAGAACCGCACACTCCTCCTCTTAGGGCATGCTGCTCTTCAGAAGCAAGAATCGAGACAGATGAATCATGACATGATAAAGCCACTAAAACCACCATCAGCTTAAGTGCATCACCTCTTAAGAGAAACATCCTCAGAGTGAAAAATATTCTACTTTACCAAAATCTGCCTTTATTAAAGTGAATAAATCATTAGAGGACTATCCAAAACTCCATGAGCGATGGCTGTAATTTGCTCAGTCTGCCTACTTCCACTCGGGCAGACACTGGCTGACAGTACCACTTGCCACCCTCATGATCACGTGCCAGCAAGAAATCATCTCCACGTCTGTAATCGTCATCTTAGCAGAAGACAGACTTTGCAGATTTTCAGTGCTTTTAGTGAACTGGTATTTTCAGTAAACGTTTTCTGAGCAGCAAAGAACAAGAATTTGTTTTCAGAAATCTTAGAACTGGATATAAACATTGGCAGTAGACACAATCAATAAATATCATACAATTTCTCAAATGAACAAGATTTCCCCAATTTGAATTCTTTTCCTAAAGACATTCAACCACCCTGACCCGAGACCAAGCGTCGGCCCCACTGCCTCACAGGATTACAGTCGGCCAGCACAAGGGGCGTCGGGTCACGTGCAAGTGGGGAGGGGGCAGGAGGTAAGAAAGCGAAGGAGATCACTTTCCATTCACAATGAAGAGAACTTCAAGTATAGGGTCTACGGCCTGGAGACCCCACCATACGTACACCCCTTGTCTGACCCTCCATGGCTGGCAGCGGCAACGGCATCCATGAGCCACTCAACACAGTGCCTCCTCCTCCTCCTCCCAGCATCCTGTGTGTATGCCTGGAGCCAAGGGAGGCACCTCTGCTGTTCACCAGAAGCCTCTCCGGAAAAGGTCTGTGACTACGCACACTTCGTACCCCAATGGATGAAAATAATAAATACGAATCCTGTCCACACATCCTTCAGACTCGCCCGCCGGCACCGGTGTCATTTACGAGTCTGGGTCTTCTTTGGCACCGCGGGCCGCTTGGGCTGCCACAAGTGGTTGTGAATTGTGAGAGCGTCCACGCTGACGGACATAGTTTTGGCTGGGATCAGGTTAAACTGTTTTCGATCTGAGCTGTATTTATACAGCTTGTCAATCATTTTCTTGGTGATGCTCTTTGGCCCCGTGCCAGTTAATTTGTAGATCTCTTCAGTGTCAGGATAATAGCAATAAAGTGCTCTGAACTGGCAGCCGGCATCACGGAACAGTATGATGTAGTGGTTGGCGTCACACTTCTCTAGCTCCTGTATCGAGGGGGTAAAGGAAAAGAGAGGAGGGCTTGAGAGTTACACCAGCAGTTGGAGCAGCTAGGGCTCCCCGCTTTCAAGAAGGCCTGCCCACACCCTGGCCCCAGTCTTCCCATTCTGACCGCCAGCAGGGTGGCACCCACCGCTGAGACCTAACTTAGGCAGTCTAGGCTCGAGAGGAAAAAGTGCTTTTAAAATTGAGTGAAAAAAATCACAGAACACCATGAGCCACCAAAGAAACACAAGTCAAAACCCACTCTGTGGCAGCACAGCACGTCCACTAGGAGGGCCACAACTAACAAGAAGATGGCAGCCAATATGAGGGGGTTGTGCAGACCCCGGAGCCCCCCAAGCAGCTGGAGGAACAGAGATCAGCTGGACAGCCACTCCAAATGCTAAGCATAGAGTGACCCTGTGGTTCAGTGGTTCCTGTCTAAGGCAGAGACTGGAGAAGCTGAGCAGCTACATAAAACCTCGTATGTGAATGTTTACAGCAGCAGGATTCATCATCATCAAAAAAGTAGAAAGCCAGACGTCCTCCACCTGGAGAACAGATCAACTGTGGCCTTTCATCATGATGGAGGAGGATTTTGCCATGAGAGAGTATGAGGTGCTGGCATGCAAGGAACATGGATGAGATGAATTGTGAGGCCATGTGGAGAAGACGGCCCCGAAAGGCCACAGGGTATGGGGTCTTCTTCATGGGATGCATCCGGGAGAGGCCCACCCAAGGACAGTAGGTTGAGGGGAGCCAGGTAGGGTATGGCTACATGGACAGGGTTTCTCTCCATGCTGGAATCAGAGCTGATGGTCGTACTACTGTGCAAACAGGAGGCTGCTGAGCCCACAGGGTGGGCCTGTGGTGCGTGGACAACACGCCAGCAAACCTGAAGTAGCACTATGGGTACTCATGACAGTAACCACTGTGCTGGCTCTGAGCGGCAGAATGTTTTCGTGCTAAAGCCTAGTTTAACTGTCTACCCCACACCGCTCCCCACCGCGGGTCTCAGAGCCCAGCGTCCTCCCACGGCCATGGCCACGCACTGCCATCACCCGCTCTGCCCCACGTGCACCGGGCTTTTCCAGAGGTTACGTGACAGGCGTTCCCAGAACCAGCTACCAGCAGAAGTGAACAAGGACCCAATCATTTGCTATAAAGTCAGGATTTTAAAATATTTGTAAAAGTGTAAAACAAAGCCACTGTTCTATTTTTGCTTCTGGAAATACACTCATTTTTCATAAATACATTATTAGTTTTATCAGTATATAATGAGCTTATTATGGACTCCAATAAATCAACACACAAATATGTATTTTAAAAGATTAAGAGGGAAAACCAGAACCCAAAGTGTATACAATATTAATTTCGACTAAATAAAAACTATGTTTAAGCACAAACAGCAAGATGTGAATGAGCAGCACCTGTAGACCCTAAGCCCTCCTGCCCGCCCCGGCTGGCAGCCCGTCATCGCCTTCCCTGCCCTCCCTTCCTATTCCTGCCCCCACTCTCATCCCCCTCACTTCTGTCCTCAGCCCTCCCCTGTCCACCCCTGCACTCACTTCACTGAGAGCAAAGTCAGGGTCCCTCCACCGACAGAGGCCCTGTGGGGGCTGCCCTGTGCCCTCGGACCTCCCTGAGCTCCTCCAGCCCAGCGGCTCACTACCACCGTGGTGCCCGCGTGCATGCCCACAGCATCCTTTCCCAAACGCAGACAGCCACTTGCTGGGGAGATGGCCCCAGCCAGCCCACTGGCCTCTGCAGCCACCCACCCCCCCAGCTCTCCCTCTGCCCTCCGGTGACTCCTCCAGGTTACTTATCACTTCCCTGCACCTGGCATAGGCCAAACGCAGCCACCACTGCAGCTGTAAAGTTTTATGGGGACAGAGCTACGCCTCTGCATCCAGTCTGTGGTGGTTTTCACTACAACAGCAGAGCTGAGCCCTACCTGGCCTCTTCCAGAATGAGTCCATGACTCCTCTCCTCTATCAGGGACTGCCTCACACTCTAGACGGTCAGCTTCAGAGCTGGACTTTCGGTTTTGCTCGCTGACTGATGCAGTGCAGCGTGATAACAGCAAGGAAGAGGCATCCCCCACCTGCATGGTGCAGAGGGCATCACCCGCCCTGACGGTGCCAGTCAGGCTAAGGACATGCAAGTTCTAATCTTTTTTTTTTTTTTTTTTTTTTTATTCATGAGAGACATAGAGAGAGAGGCAGAGACACAGGCAGAGGGAAAAGCAGGCTCCATGCAGGGAGCCTGATGTGGGACTCGATCCCGGGTCTCCAGGATCATGCCCTGGGCTAAAGGCAGGCCCTTAACCGCTGAGCTACCTGGGCATCCCGCAAGTTCTAATCTTGACTCTGTTTCCAACTGCCTTGCAGATCATCTTCTTGCTGAGACCCTAATCATCCCTCCTTTAAAGTGACCAAGGCCTGACAGCATTTTCACAGCAGATGAAAGAAAGGCAGCGAGTGCTCAGCACAACAGAACCAAACAACAAACACTTTGCCCCCTACCTTCCATCTCTCCAATGATCTGAGAGCTGAAACTGGAGCCAGGCCTGCCACCTCGCCGCCCCTGCATCCCTCAGGACACTCCTGCCAATTCCTTCTATCTCCACCCAACACCACCTGCCACAGGCCTCAGAGCACAGGAACCCGGCCCCCTCCGGTACCTACAAGGCCCCCTGCCCTCCACTAACACAGATTGTACTAGCTCTCTCCACCTGCTTCACACCAGAGGGCCCCTTCCCTAGACTCCGGCTCTGTCCCCAGGGCAACACCTGGAGTGTGGTTCGTCCCAAGCCTGCTCTTCCTCAAGCCATCCCTCCTCCTGCACCATGGAGCACTGTACAGACAGCTCCTGTGCCATCACGCTCTCCCATATGCCAACCACAGGGCTACCTGGCAGGAGTTTGAAGCCAAACCAAGCAACACCCACATGTGTGAATAATGAGGTTCCATTTTAGGAAAGGCCCCTAATTTACAAATATCCTTCATTCCACATAAAAACTTGGTGGTTAATAATATTGTATGCCAACTAGACTTCAATTAAAATAAAGAAAAAAAATTTAGTGCTGATGTTTGATACTTGCCTCTAATATTGAATTCTTGTGAGGTTCGTTCACTTTTCCTGCTAAACAGCAGTGAGAAATGGCATTGTGTATAATCGGTTTGTTTGATTTGCTACTGGGCTCCTTAAAGAGCTTGGGACCTGTGAAAACAGGCAAGATTCCCAAATTATACTCTGCGCACACGCACTTGCACACGCACACACACACATATACACACATGAAAACCCCAGTTTCCCAGAACCAAGTGGCAGCCAGGCTGGGTCAGTGAGGTCAATGTTTTTAGAAAACAGAACGTTAAGAGCCCACTTCAAATCTGTCTGAAAGAATCCATTCCGAGTTGCAAACTTTAAATTAAGTAAAGGGTCAAGATAGTTATGACTTTGTCCCCTTTCTACTTCACTTACTTTGATATATAAAGGAAAACACCCAGGAACAGTAAATGTTGAACATCTAAGGCTCCCAGTGCTAAGGACGCTCCTGGGTGCGGCCACAAGGACTGGGAGGTTACAGAGGTGCCAGGGCGCCAAGCAGGGACCAGGCAGGGATGCACCCGTGACGTCTGTTACCTGTATACTCGGCCACAGAGGCGAGAGAGGATGCTGCCGACGCTGTTTCCCAGTCTCTATCCGTGCTCCTGCTGGGGTTGCGGCTCAGCGTGGGCAAGGCTTCCAAAGATTCCACTCTGCGGAAGGAAGGGTGGGGTATGGATGGTCGTTGGAGCCCTTCGCACCCCCACCCACCCTGACCTAAGCCAGGAAGGAGTGGCCATGTGGAGGAGACTTTGGCAACCAGGCAAGTGACCCCACCAGTCTGCTCTGCCTGCGCAGCCCAACTACAGCCCTGGGGCAAAGTGCAAAGTAGGACACCTCAGGTAGGACCAAGTGACAAAGCAGAGACGCTACAGGGACATCAACCTCCATCGGGGGTCCATCCAGGGCTCCACCCCCACAGAGATGGCAGCAGTGCTGTGTCCCTGCAGCTGGGAAAGCTGGAGGACAGAGTTTGGGACATCTGTGCTGCTGACACACAGGGGACAAGACCTCGAGAAGGAAGGAGATGGCACAGAGTGGACGGAGCCCCAAACCCCAGGTCTCGACGATGCTCTGATCCTTGACAGGCTTGAGCACAGCAGAAGCTGGTGGGTGCTGCATGCGGCTGCTCACAAGGAAGCAGGGCTGACGGTGAAGCCAGCCCAGGTGACTGGTCAGTAGGACAAAACCCCAAGCAGGATCCAGAGTCCCTGAGATGTGGCCTGTGCAAGGTCCCAGGGACAGCAAGCAACCAAACACATGAAGAGGGAGGATGGTGTGGCCATGGCCATAGGACGATACACAGAGTAAAGGACAGAGAACAAACGGAGGCCACACACATGGACGAAGAACAAGGCTATCAGCAGGGGTACTCAGGCACCTGAGCAAACAGTGGTCCCAACGAAGTCCCCAGCACATCTACCCAAATTACTGTTCGGTCACAAAGGGAGGTGTTCCCGGGCAGCAGAAACTATCACCTTCAACAGGCCGAGGAAGCACAACACGCCTGATGGGCTGCTTACCAGGGGCACATGGCACAAACCACACCCCAGGGAAGGCTAGTGGGGGGTGCCCATCACAGTGCCTGGCCTGCACTTATCAAAGGCATCAGGGTGGGGGTGCCTAGGGGGCTCAGCAGTTGAACGTCTGCCTTAGCTCAGGTCATGATCTCAGGGTCCTGGGATCGAGTCCCGCATCGGGCTCCCTGCCCAGCAGAGTTGCTTCTCCCTCTGCCTCTCCCTCTCCCCACCCTCCCCAGCTTGTGCTCACTCTCTCACTGGTCTCTCTCTCAAGTAAATAAAATCTTTAAAAATAAAAATAGAAAAAAAAAAAAAAAAAAGGAGTCCCCATGAAACCATCACAGAACCAGAGCACATAATCGCTCCCCATGTTCACCCCTTACCGCTGGGAAGGCGTGCCCCCAGAGTGCACACTCTCAGGCTCGGTGGTTGCTGCAGAGGCCAGGGACAGGCTGGATCCCGACTGGGCCCGGCTCAAGTGGTCGGCTGCGGGGACAAGAGAGCTGCCTCAAGGCCGCCGCAGGCCCCACCCCTGCCACGAGCCCCCTACCCCCCACCTTGGGCCCCCTACCCCGCACACCCCACATACCCAACATGTGCCCACTTACAAGTTGAGGAGCACTTGGTCCCGGAATCGCTGCATGACTCCTCCCGATGGACGGACTTGGGCCGCGGCTTCTTCGGCTTCCCTTTCGGCTTCCCCAATCCCTGCTCCTCTAAAATCTGCTGCTGCTTCCTGCGCAGGTACTCCTGTTTGATGAGTTCCCGCCGCGCCTTCTCCTCCTCCTTCCGAATCCGGTCTTCCTCCGCTTTCCGCCTGTAGACACAGCGCTCCGTTCAGAGGGCCGGCACCTGCCTGCATCACTGCACCCCCACACAGTGCTGCGACTCTCGAACAAGCACCCAGAGCCCTGGACCACCATGTGAATCAAGGGCGGTGAGCCCAGAAGCTAGTAAACCAGAGCTTGGCCTAGCCCCGAGAGGTGGTGGGATGGGGCCGAGGGACAGGAAGGGGAACCTGACCGTCAGGGGCGGGGGGCCGGGCAGGAGCCAGGTTACCGGGCCTCGTCTCTCTTGAGCTCCACCTCCGCCTCCAGCTGCTGCTTCCGCACACGCGCCTCCTCGGCCTTGCGCTGCTGCTTCAGGAGGAAGGCCGCCCGCTTCTTAGCAAGCTCATCTTCTGCCTTCTGCTCGTCCTACAAGCCGGCAGTAGCTGTCATCCACGGGACACGGCCCCCGACACCCCTGCACACTCCCCGGCAGCAGATGTGTGCGCTCAGAGAACAGGTTAATGCACGGTCCACTCATGTTCTCACCTTTTTCCCTGAGGATGGCCCATCTCACAGATGCTAAAACACTAAGGAATAACCCAGCCACCCAGAAAACAGCCCCATCCATCACCTATTTGTTCCCTACTGAGTCTGGTTTACCTCGGTTTCCACACACCAACTGACCCCTGAAGTGATACTTATTCAATTACATTTTTAAAGCATTAAGCAAAGGGGCCTGAGTGGTCGAGCATCTGCCGGTGGCTTGGGTCATGACCCCGGGGTCCTGGGATCGAGTCCCATATCAGGCTCCCTGCCTTCTCCTTATGTCTATGTCTCTGTCTCTCTCTCTGTGTCCCTCATGAATAAATAAATAAAATCTTAAAAAAAAAAAAAAAGCATTAAGCACTAAAGCCTGCTTGCTTGTGAGAGAAGACAAACCCTATGCCCTGAGGGGAAAAGACACGCAAACCAGAAGGGAAGCTCCCACAACCCACCTCCCCATTCTACCTAAGAAAACACTATAAGAGGAGATCCCCGGGTGGCTCAGTGGTTTAGCACCTGCCTTCGGCCCAGGGCGTGATCCTGGTGTCCCAGGATTGAGTCCCGCATCAGGCTTCCTGCATGGAGCCTACTTCTCCCTCTGTCTGTGTCTCTGCCTCTCTCTGTCTCTTAAGAATAAATAAATAAAACCTTAAGAAAGAAAAGAAAAAAAAAGAAAAGAAAAGAAAAGAAAAGAAAAGAAAAGAAAAGAAAAGAAAAGAAAAGAAAAGAAAAGAAAAGAAAAGGAAAGGAAAGGAAAGGAAAGAAAAGACAAGACTACAAGAAAGGCAGAGACCAACACACAGCCGCCCCAGAGCTATCCTACCTGCCCGGCTGCTCTCACACTCGCCGTGGAGGCCAGATTCAGCCCACCATCGGCTCCCGCGGAGCCCACGAGCTAAGAATGTTTACATTTCATTAAAGGATCAGAAAACCATCAAAAGAAAAAGAACACTCCGGCACATGAAAATTATGTGGGATTCCCATTCGGGGCCTATCCAGCACTACAGCCTCATAGGCACACAGCCACGTGTGCTCCAACAGGCACTGCCCATAGGTACTTCCAGTGGAGTCAGGTCCTGGTGACAGAGCACGCAGGGCTCGCCAAGTGACACTTTCCTCCCAGGCCCCACTCTGACCGTAAGCTTCTAAGGCACCCGCATGACCAAGGACAAGAGAGGACACCTGACACCACCTAACACAGACACCAGCAGCAGTTTACCTTGAAGAAGAAGCCGACCCCTGGCTTCTGATCACCTTCGCTGGTGAGATCCACTGAGCTCTGGGGGCCCTCTGTCTCTCCGTCCTCATCAGGGGCCTTTAGGTCTGAGAGGTCCACTTCAATGAGACTGGCCTTGCCCCTCGGGGGCTCATCTGCAGGGATATTCTCCTTCCCTGAGACAGCAGGGGAGCTGAGACCTGCCTCTTTCACGCTGCTGTCCAGAACTTCTTTGAGGCTCATTTGTTCAGACAGGATGTTTGCGTCTTTGGAAGAAGGCGAGACAAATGTCCGCTGGTTGCTTTCATCATGGAGCCTGTAGCTGTCAAAGAAGCACTTCTCATGAGGGTCGTTTCCAGGCTCGGCCACGCTGTCCCAGCCTGGGTCAGAGGGGATCCGAGGGGGGAAGGACCGCAAGTGAGGGAGGGTCTCTATACTGGGTGTCGGGGTCTTGCTTCGGGAGGAAGCCTGCTGTCTGTCTCTGGGTACTTTCAGCTCAGCCGGTCTCCCTGAGCGGGAATTTCGGCCCTGACCCTGACCAAGACGAGGTGGTTTGCGGTGACCTGTCGTCCCAGGGGGAGAGAGCGGCTCCACGAAGTGGATCGCCGTCCTGACCTTCTGGTCCTGGGTGTTCGGCTTTGTGCCCGGGGCGGGGGCTGCAGGGGGCTTCATGAGCAGCTGTTCCTGCTGCTGCGAGATCCTCAGGATGGCCTGCTGCAGCGTGCTGATGGTCTCGTTGAGCTTCTCGATGGACAGGTCACACTCACTCACATCCACCGCCTCACCAGCATCTTCCAGCAGGGCGGCGGAGAGCACTTTGGTCTTTTCCAGCTCGTGCAGGGTGGCAGGGGCTTTCACTTTATGCTGAAGGAGAACCAGGCTCTCTGTGTCCACGTCCGGAGACGGCAGGACGCCTTCCCTCCCCTCCTCCTTCAGGAGGAACTCTTCCGTCCTGGAAACTCCACCATCAAAGTCCTCTCCATTGTGCTGGGCATAGTCCCCCGTCAAGTGGTCGGGCTTCCGGGGCTGGGGGGCGCCGTCGGCCTTCCCCTTCTTGACCACGTGCAGGAAGGCGGCCTTCCCTAGCTTCAGTCGCTGCCGGGCAGACAAAGCCTCCATCTTCTTCTTCTGCGCCTCAATGGCCCTCCGCTTCTCCTCCAGCTGCATGTGGAGCTGCACCAGCTCGGAGGCCAGGAGGCTGGCATGCTCCCTGCTCTGTCTGTTCGGGCTCTGCTCCCTCCTCTGCTTCCACGTCGTCAGAGGGGCCGGGCAGCTCTCCGAGGCGTCAGGCGTGGTCTTCTGGGAGCTGCTGGTGCTGGACTTGGTCTCACAGCTGTTGAGCCTCTGGAGCTTCCGCTCCGCAAAGCTCGTCATTCGCACGCTGCCGCTGGCCATGGAGACGCTGCTGACCTGAGACACGGTGCTCAGACATGGGCTGGAGCGGCCACTAGCATCGTCCTTGTCTTCGTGCTCCTTCACCTTCATGTCCTCTTGCAGCTTTGCCGACTCCTCCTCACCGATATACCTGCCCATGAGCACGGGGTGGTCCTCGCCAATGAGATCCTGCTCAGCTTCGTCCAAGTCGGCCACATCAGAGTCAGAGTCCTGCCTCAGGACGGGCCACGGCTCTAGGTCGTGGGCGCCAGGGCTCCGGGCACAGCCAACACAGAACCTGCCCTCGCCATCTTCATCGGCTCTGGCTACGTGAAGAAAGAAGCCGTCAGTAGACTGTCCCTGAGGTAACAGATCGAAACCACCAGTGGCCAGAAGCCCACCGCGGCCGTCCCCTGCCGCCTGCGGTCCTGTCTCAGTGGGCACAGGATCCATGCCCACAGGCAGCTCTGGACAGGGGATCGGAGTGAAAGTCCTACTCAAGTCACGGCTGCCGTGACTGCTGGGCGCCCTTTTGCGCACCAGGGGCTGGTGGCCCTCACTGGGCCTCTTGGACGTGAAACTCCGTGGCCGCCCCTCTCCACACTCTTCCTCCTTGGCGATGGCCTGCTTCTCCTTGGCTGGCCTGAGCACAGCCGGCATCAATGGCTCCAGGAAGAAACTGTCAGGCTTACTTTCCAGCATGTCTGCAAGTCTGTGGGGAGACCTGGCACTTGTCGGCAGGCCCCGCTCACCGCCATGGGGGGCCACATCCGTTCTAATGATGGCCACAAGCTCTTCGTCCTCATCCTCGATATCAACATTGTTCAGCAGGCTTTGCCCATCAGCCTTCAGCGTTGTGGGCTGTGGCTGGTTCTGCGGAGTCAGGTTAATGACATTAGAGGCCAAACTATCCTTGCTGATGGAGCGGGCCAAGCTGACGCTGTCACCAGAGCCAGGGTCCATGTCACAGCTGGCAGCATGATGCAGGGCGAAGGGTGCTGGCTGAGACACAGGCCTGCAACGTGGGAAAAGCAGCCCATTGGACATGCCACTGTCTATATAAAGGGTGACTCAAACATACTGGGTGATGATGCTAGTTACGGAAAGAGAGTACAAATCTCAAGTCTAGGAGATTTAAGCAAACCCTTTCCCAAGGCGAGGGACAACCAGAGACCAGCTTAAGTGTGGCAATTCTCAACATTTAGGTCCCGGGACCCCTTTACACCCTTAAAAGTCTGGGCCTCAGAGAGCTTTTATTATATATTTATCAATATTAATATTTATCACACTAGAAATTAAAACTGAGACTTTTTTTAAAAAACGACTAAAGATTACAATAAACTAGTCTGAAAATTTTCATATTTTTGGGACACCTGGGTGGCTCAGCAGTTGAGCGTCTGCCTTTGGCTCGGTGTGATCCCAGGGTCCTGGGATCGAGTGCCACATCGGGCTTCCTGTGGGGAACCTGCTTCTCCCTCTGCCTGTTTCTGCCTCTCTTTGTGTGTCTCTCATGAATAAATAAAATCTTAAAAAAAAAAAAACATATTTTGTAAAATAAAAAAGTCTACAGCATGATACACTTTTATTTTTTATTTATTTTTTTAAAAGATTTTATTTATTTGTGACAGACACAGAGAGAGAGAAAGAAGCAGGGACACAGGCACAGGGAGAAGCAGGCTTCATGCAGAGAGCCCAATGTGGGACTCGATCCCGGGACTCCAGGCTCAGGCCCTGGGCTGAAGGCGGCGCTAAACCGCTGAGCCACCCGGGCTGCCCATGACACACTTTTATAATTGTCTCTCCTGTTGGCCCAGACGCCCACGTGTGACCCTGATTCAGCCCTGTCACAAGAGTGAGACCAGCAGCGAGCACCCCAGCACCACCAGGAACCGGTGGTGACCCGCGGACCCCTGGGTGGGTCTCCGCGAGCCCAGGGGCCTTGGACCCCACGTGCAAAATTGCTGTCAGCCTAACGAATGCACAGAAACTTATCTGAAACACAGAGGTCACCTGTTCTTTTTTTCTGGCCATGCTACTGCTGCCCCCCGTGGCTGCCCGTCAATTCGGGTTAAAGAATTGGACCGGTGTCGTTGATCTGCATGTAGAGGAAAGAAGGTGTTCGATATTAAGTGGCTGATTTCATAGCATCTGCAGTTCTTTCAACGTAATAACCATTTCTAAGGAAATGCACCCTAACCCAGTACCCCAGAACTGCCTGAGAAAAGCAGGTAAATCTCACACCAAAGGAAATTTCCAGTTTCAATAAGTAACACATAATTCAGGGATTAGTCCAAATCATGATATAACATAATCAGAACTTACGTAAACATCAATAGAGAAGTTCTTGCTTAGGCACAATGTAGCAACTTTATGTATACTTCATACAACTTACTAGATTTTAATGATATTCTCACTGTAAAGACTGTAATTTCTAAGGAATATCAGTATAAATTAAAATGTTTTCTACCATAATCTTTCTCACTAAAATGACTACATCACGGTAGGAAGGTTCAACTTGAGAACGCTTATTCCAATTAAGTTACAGGAGGAAGGACAGAGGAGGGTGGAGGGAAGCAGTGCTCTTACCAGGAGGGCCCTCCCCCTGCACGGCCTTCTGCTGTCTCTGTCTCAGGGGCAGTAAAGGGTGGGACGGGCTAAAGGCAGAGGCCCCTTTCCCCCTAAATGGAAAGAACAGGAGAGCATCACTGGCTGATCGGTCTGCAAGATCCACAGCAAATGTACAATAAACAGCAGCACGAATTCATAGCAATCAACCAGGAAACCAGAGTTTCTCTGGGAAAAATTAATTCTTAAACAAGCCAAAGGAGAACCAAGAACTTCAAACCTGGGATAAATATCCCCAAAAGTGGCACTCGGGGTCACGGTGACTTGTGATCACCACCTGCCTGCCTGGGGGGCCCTCCACTGCCAACCCCCCAGCACCTTCTCCATCACCCCTTCAGAAGGACACTGTGATTCAAACTACAAAGTGACAGGAAAAGGGCAGCGGGATGCTGACTCACAGGTGCTCAGGCTCTTCGGGGCGCAGGCGCTGCCTGGGGCCGCCCTCGGCTGGCGGCTGAGTGGGTGGCTGCGGGTCGGCCGGGCTTGCCACTGCAGGGCTGCCCAGGAAGCTGCGCTTGGTGGCGTTGGAGATTGGAATGGGAGGCCGACTGCTCTTGTGGTGTGACACTGTTTTAGCTGCACAAATGGCAATTTATAGTAATGTTCACATTATTACAGTTACTCAAAACAGAAGCACCTAAAAAAAAAAAAAAAAACCTGCAGCTTTTATAAGAACTAAAAATAATGTGGGACTCCTGGGTGGCTCAGTGGTGGAGCATCTGCCTTCGGCCCAAGGCATGATCCCAGGGTCCTGGGATCAAGTCCCACACTGGGCTCCCTGCAGGGAGCCTGCTTCTCCCTCTGCCTGTGTCTCTGCCTTTTTCTCTGTGCCTCTCATGAATAAATTAATAGAATCTTAAAAAAAAAAAAAAGAACTAAAAATAATGCAACTTTTACTTGAAACCAAACTTCTCAAAAAAACTGGTTTCAAATTCAACAAATGTATCTTGCAGTAATGAATACTTCAAATATTATACCAAAATTAAAAGCTACACCGCAGATTAGAGCAAGAAGTGGTGAAGCTGACTGGTGTCTCTGACCACCCCTCCACTGACCACTGCGGCTGTCCCGGGCTCAAGACAGTACCAGTCCACCTGTCCCGGGAGAAGAAACCAAGGATGGGCGGCTAGGGTACTGAGGGCAGTCCCCCTCCCCACAGGAGGTGCTCCCACATGCCCCACCTCTGGGCCTGAGGCAGGGTCTGTGCCTGGAACCAACCACCCAGACAAGAGTTGTCACCAGAGGTGAGCACCCACAACCCCGAGGTAAGACCACCCAGCACTGACCCCAGAATCTGACCCCTCAGGGACAGACACCATTTACTCAGGAGCCTCTGTGCTGGGGACAAGGGACACTGGAGATGTCCCAGACAGCTGGACGCAGGTGAGAGTCCACACCGACACCCTGAGGCCCAAAGCATCACTGCTGCCCTTCCAGGATAGGGAAGCAGAGGCTGACCAAAGTCCAGCTGCCAAAGGATTGCCTGCTTACATCCGGGGATGAACATACATGATAGCCAAAGCAACAGCCACACGGTGCTAGGAATGCTGCGGGGAGCCCGAGAAGCTGCGCCCCACTCCAGCCCCAGCAGTAAAACACAACTCCTCCTAATCCCATCGGGGGACAGTGACCACCAGCACCCCCTCAAAGACCCAAAGGACACAGAGCCATAGACTCTATCTCCAATTCCCAAGGCTGCCTTGGAAGCAACCAGCTGGGTCCTGGCCAAAGTCAGCCAGGAAGGAAGGCCCAAGTGTAGCTGCACTGGCAGAAACATGTACAGCATCCTCTGGCCTCAGGCTCTGAGCACAGGTGGCCCCCTAGACTGCCAGCAGGCAAGCAACACCTCAGAACCAAGACCGGGGGGCCCAGGGGTCAAGGGCACCCAGGTCATCCCATCCAAAGTAAAACACAAACTGTACCACCCAGGGCCTGCATCCAGCAGGAGGGTTCTAGAGGTGACACAGGGCGATCTGAATCCTGCTCCTGCCTAGTGACACAGATGCCGTAAAGGGGGCACAGAGCGCTCCTCCACAGGCCCAGGCACCGCACTCCAGGTACCAGAAGGAGAGCCACACGGTCTACAGGTTCCAGTGGCTTCAAACACCACACCCTGGGGCACCTGGGGGGGGGGGGGCTCTGTCGGTTGAGCATATGACTCTTGGTTCAGGCTCAGGTCACGATCTCAGGGTCCCAGGATTGAGTCCTGCATCAGGCTTTGCACTCAGCAGGGAGTCTGGGATTCTCTCTCTCCCTCTGCCCCTCCCCTCAACATGTGTGCCGTGTGCACACGCTCTCTCCCCCCCAAAAAAATAAATCTTAAAAAAAAAAAAAAAAGGCAAAATAAGCCCTGGCATGCACTGGGCATGGCAGAGACCATGTGCCGTGACCACAGGACACCTAGTGTCTATATCCAAAATGATTTGTCCCGAGCTGAGCACTGTCACAACACTCCCAGTAATGAGGGCGAACTGGCCATCAAACACGCACCCCAACTGTCGGCACCTCAGGCTGCCTGTGACCTCCACCACAGCCCCAGCAGCCCTGCAGCCCCGCAGCCCCTGCCTAGAGCCAGCCACGTGCTGGCCAGCTGATAAAACAAATGCCCAAGCTGGGTGAATAGGTGGGTCAATTCAGAATGTGGAAAGGTGCTGCTGGTCACTGCCAGCCAGCCAGCCTGTCATCAGATCCCAGCACACTGACACATGCATGAAGGGCCAGAGGTGGGGGGACCCATACGCAGGAGGCAAGAGGCAGGCATGCGGCCAGCACAGAGCCCCTCAGAGGGCACCAGTCCTCGAAAAGGCCAAATGACCACTTGGTAGCATGTCTACTCTACCAAGTTCAACTGTGGGAAGACCAGTGACTCACGTTGACAGACATACACACACATATATTGCTTGGAATCTGCCTCTCCTTTCTGCAGGGCTCAGCTGCACCTACAGCCAAAAGCTCATGGCATGACCTGGCTGCCCAGCACCCACACGGCCAGCATCAGACCAGGACACGCCTTACAGAGAAAGGGGCCGGGGGGGAGGGACCGTCGTGAGCCCCGCTGTGCAGACCACATCCCAGAGTGAGCCTCACACGCGCTCCCTCTCCCTGCACTGCTACCTCCAAGCCTCCTTCCCACTTGGTCTAACAACCCACCTCCCATCCTTCAGAGGCCAGCCCTTCCAGGTGAGAGCACACGTCACAACACCCTACGATCAACACCCTGCAGTTTCCCATCTGCAACTCCTGCGCTGGCTCTGCTCCAAAGGTGATTCTCAACCCTCGCTGCCGGGGGAACTCCCGTGGGGGTGGGGGCAGGGGTGGGGGATGCTGAGATGCCTGGGAGAGCACGGCAAGGTCCAAGGCACAGGGAAGGGTCACGGGCAGTGCGTGACTGCACAGGACATGGTGGGGAGGCAGGCAGGTGAGGTAGCCCTACTGGCAGAGGCAGAACGGGCTACCGGGCTCTCAAGGAAGACATGGTGCTAAGGGTCCTGAGCTGGGTGGCAGTGGCAAGGGGGGTACCACACCTGCCTTCTCCCCCCAAAACCCCCACACTGTTCCACTATCCCACAGCCAAGCTGCTGGGGTGTCTGCTCATCACTGCTGTTTTCACTAAGTAGGCTGAGCATGTTTCCACAAGTTTATCAGGCACTTGGAGTACGACTCTGCTGAGCTACTAGTCTTTTGCTCATTCTTCTATTCTTTTTTCTTACTGATATGCATGAGCTTTTTACATACTCTGGGTGCCAGGGATATGCTCTGGGTGCCAGGTATAGGTTCTGGGTGCCAGTTATACTGGGTACCAGGTATACACTCTGGATACCAGGGATACACTCTGGGTGCCAGGTATAAGTTCTGGGTGCCAGGGATACGCTCTTGGTGCCAGTTATACTGGGTACCAGGTATACACTCTGGACACCAGATCTATGCTCTGGGTGCTAGGAATATGCTCTGGGTACCAGGTATAAGTTCTGAGTAACAGTTATACTGGGTACCAGGGATATGCTCTGGGTGCCAGTTATACTGGGTACCAGGGGTATGCTCTGGGTGCCAGTTATACTGGGTACCAAGGATATGCCTGGGTACCAGGTATAAGTTCTGAGTACCAGTTATACCAAGTACCAGGGATATGCTCTAGGTACCAGGTACCTATGTAAATTTTGTAAGCATCTTCTCCCCCTTGTGACCAGTTGTTTTTTTTTTTTAACTCTTTATCTTCTTTCAATAAAAGGAAAACCTTAATTTTAATGTGGCTGTATTTCTCATTATTTCCTTTGCCACTTTTTTAGATTCTTTATAAGGACTCACAAAGACATAAAGATACTCTCTCATCCTATCTTCTTAAATCTTTATAGATTCTCAAATGCTGGCAGATTTATTTTACCCATGGTAAGATTATTTCTTTCTCGTGGACAAGAGTGGAGCTTCCCAACTAAGGAGGCTAATCAGAACCATCCAGAAGCTCTTCTCCAAATAAGCTGGGATTCTGATTTTACAGGATAAGCACAGGCCCAAAGCCACACTCCTGTGAAAAGCTCTTGGAGTAACTGCTATGGGCCACAGTGCAAAAGCAGCAGACAGGCAGTGAAGACAGCAACATAGCTCTCCGCATTCCCAGGAGAAAGCACTTCAACACCATGTCATATGGAAAGGCAGAGACCCACGAAGGGGACCTTCTCTATCTGGCATCTCTCGGACAAAACAGCTACCAATTCCCAGAAGGTTTGTCACTCACCATCTTTCGGTTCCTGAACATCCCTGGGCTGAACAAAATCCGGTTTGACGTTCTCAAACCACCAGAAGAGCTCAGCAATAAAAACCATAACGTTCGGCTAAAGGAAAACATACAAAAACAAGGATCCGTAAGTAGCTTATTCACTAATGGTTTTAAAAAATGTGTCTTTAATAATTCACGGCTACCTTCAACACTAAGGGAGCATACAGCATGTCTTCTAAGGTGAGATAGAAGCATTTGTTCAGATACTCATTTGAGAACTCTCTTAGAAGCCGGATGTTGTACAGGCTGTCAGCCATCGACGTTACCTCCTTCAAGCATATATCTGACGGATAAAGAGAAAAGTACGATTTATCACAAAGATGGTCTCCACCCTAAGTGTGCATACGTGTATGTATGTTTAGTTCTGCCCTGAACACATTTTAAATGGAGGGAATGGTAGTATTTAAAAGGGTAGCACTACAGACTTAAAGATCACAGAGAATACAAGTGACACTAAATACAGAAAGGGAACACTCAAGAAAAAGATCTGAGCATCTCCAGGATCTGAATTTAACTGTTAACATCTAAAAAGCCTAAGAGAAACTCTCCATGATCTAAGACTGGGGCTCTGGAATAGACGGCCCCCACCTTGCAGTTTATCAAAGGGCCTTGCTGCACGCTAGTTAATGTTCTACCAAGCTTCTTTCACCAACTGGAAATCCTCTGCCTGAAGTGATCTCCACTGGGGGGGTGAGGGGGGCGGAGCACAGAACAGGAAACACCAGGCTCTCCAAGGAATAATAGCAAATACTACTGATCACAAAAAAAATCAGGAGACAACACCCAGCAGAAGTCTCCCTCCGTTCAAAAGGTTGGGACTGCAGCTCCTGGCATCTGGGGTGGGACAGTCTATCATGTACATGGCTCTGCAGGGGGCCAGACCCTCCAATGAGTAATTCCTGCTTGGGTGTCAAGTACTGGGAGAGTGGGTGCTGGGGGACAGGGCGGAGAACAAACACCAGGACACAGCTCAGGACTAATGCAGAAGGAGCTGCGCTGAGCGCTTATGGTGGTTCTGCCACAAATACACCTAAATAAGAAAACAAGCTCAGAAGTATAACTACTAAAATAATAATTTCAATAATTATTTCTAGAAGCACGACCGTGGTGTGCCACAGTCTCTGATGGACAGGGCCTGACACCACACCCTGCACGGTCAACTCTCCAGAGAAACCTTGAGAAGCTGGGTAACTGAGCATGTTGATACTGCTCAGAAATGCTTCCTTACCTTAAATTCTGCTTATGAAATATTAGGGTCAGATACCCCAGTACCCTCCACACAGATGGAAAAAGTGCCTACCATACCTTATCTGATTCAGATATTTCCTCTCAATAATAAAATACTACCGACTATATTGAAGCCCACCCCTACCCCCCCTCCTGCTGCATGACCCCCTCCCACATGGGTGTCAACATTGCCACAAATGCTGTGTGTCCATCAACACGACACTGCTGACCTGGCTTTCTTGAGTTTTACATATAGGAGAACACACTCCGCCCATCATTTCATAGCCTGTTTTTCCCCCAAACTCAGTTTTAAGTTTCCAAGACATCTATGTTGACAGGAGCAGATTTCATCGTTCATGTGAATGGCTATACAGCATCCTACGATTTTCACTATTACGCTGGGAGAACCAAATTTGTGTGCACTCTCAGCACTTGCAACACTCCAAGAAGGGGCTGGCAGGACCAGGACCTTCGCTCTGCACACCTGGCCACCTGCCCACTGCCGCCTGCCAGCACCACCTGGGCAGGTGTGAAATCCTCCCTTCCAAAATGGCGCATCGCTGGCCACTAGTATGGGGTCATTCTTGACTTCCTCTTCTACCAGAAGCCTGTTCTTTCTCCCAAGGTTGTCCATCTTCTTCTTAATTTGTACAAATTCTTTACTCATTGTGGTTACCAGAGGATTTATATGATGATCCTTTAACGTATGTCTGTTCCAAATATTTTTTAAGGATATTATTTATTGCTTCATTTTGTTCATACTGTTCCTTTGTCGGCACATTGAACTGTATTATGATTAAATGTAATCTTTTCTATTGCTCGTGCTTTTTTGTAATTTCAATAATCCATCTCAACACCAATGTCCTAAAAATATTTTCCTGTATTATCCTCTCAAAATTCCAAAGTTTTGCTTTTCAGGTGTAGGTCTCTCACCCAAGGCAGGGGCGCCCACCTCAGGTGGACTGAGGCCACACAGCCTCCCCCACGGACGGCCATTCCTCCATGGCACTCTGCGCCTCACCAGCACCAGGCCCCTGGAATGCCACCAGTCTGGCTCCTCCAGGCCATGTGATTCTCCCAGGCCCAAGCCACCCAGTGTGGCCAATGTAAAGTTCAACAAAACTTGGTCTTTACAGGGACAAGTACCCACATTCTTATGCTTCAAAATCAACTTGCCTGAAACTTGCAATAACCCACAACAGAATAATGAACCCATGGATTATAATCCACTGGATACAACAAGAACCTGTGAGGCCTTCCTGATATAAATCAACACACGAGCAGTGGCGGGAAGACTACACCCCCTGCAGCACAGACTAACAGATACATGTGAGAGGACCACCAGCAGAGCAAAGCCTGATGAGAAACAGGCTTTCAATCTGAGCCCCTTCCCCAAACTACTAATGAAAGCAAAAACTAGTGGTCTTAGACTGGAGAAGCCCGGCAACACCACCTGACCCAAGGGCTCACTGACACTGGGCCCACCCTGGGAAGACACACCCCTTCTGGGGCATTCTTGCTGAGAACGCAGGCCCTGACACTAACCGGGAGGACATAACAGACCCAAACAAGGGACACTCAACAAGCTAAAGAAGCTGCTGTACTCCTGGAAAGGTAAAGACCAAGAAAGACAAGAAAGACTGGCAACCGGCTGCAGATGACAGGGCGCTGCAAAGAGGCTGGACACCTGCTCGGGCAGCGGGTTGGGCTTGAGGCTGCACGGGGAGCAGCGGCGGTGGGGAGAGCACCGGGACGCCTGACAGAATCTGAGGGGACCATGCCATAGTGCGTCAGCTTTCCCGGTACTGCCTCCAAGTCTTTCTCCAAAGGTTCAGATGAAAACCTAACAGCAAGAACATCTGGTAAAGTACAGCAAGCATTCCTTGCACCTCCTCCTGTAAACGTAAACCTATCCAAACAAAATGTTACAAAACACTAACCGTGCCCCTTTGGCCTCCACTTTTCCACGAGAATTTTTACGGTACTTTGTCCATTTCTGTAAAAATACATTTACTGGACTGGTAACAAACAATCCAAGGAAATCACAATCTGTACACCGATTCTCGGCATCTAAGAATATAGTTTAAATCTTCTTCCAAGGACCATAAACAGACCCTCCTTGTTCAGGACTCAGGGCCGGTGGCTTCCAGAGGCAGGACTGTGAGGGCAGGACCCCGAGGGCAGACTAGGTAGATGGAGCCTGTCTGCAGCAGGCTGTCCGGGCTGAGAACCTGCCAGCTCACATCCCATCTATCACAGGTGGCCAGCGGCTTCTAACAGACCGTTTCCTGCACATTCTGAACTTGTCCACGGTAAGTTCTCCCGCCCTCCTGTCCCCTCACTTTTCCACCTCTTCTCACCTGTTGTCCACTTTGCTTTTGAGATCTACTCTCGGGAAGAGCTCTCCAAAGCTGCCTCCGGCACTTGAACAAACTCTTAAATATCAGTAGCCACATCTTATCTCCAAGAGTCCATGTGTGCCCAGTTATGCTGCACACCTGTATCTGACCCTGTCTTCCCGACAGTCTCTTCCAGCACCCTGTCCCCGGCCACAGGTTCAGGGCCCTCCCTCACCTCCCGTGTTTTCTCCTGCCCTCCTGCACGGCCTCTGCTGACTTGGTCTCGCTTTCAGGCTGGTGCCCTTCTCAAATGTCTGGGGATTGGCAGCCACCCAGAGTCGAGGGTAAGAGGGCCGAAAGTAGGCTTTGTGGTGAGGCGGCAGGCAGGCCCTCTTGGGGGGCCGTCAAAGGGCAGCGGCTGTGAGACTTCTGCACAAGGCTGGTGTCTGCAGAGGCGAATCCTTCCCCGTTGTCTTTTCAGCACTGCATATGCATTTATTCATTCAATGATATAAAAACTGTCAATATGCCATGAATGATATAAAACACATGTTCACTTAAAAAATTGGTAATACAAAGAAATGCTGGTAAAAATCAAATGTCTTCAAGAGCTTTATTTTATCCCACTTGATATGATGAAAGTAAGGAAGATGAGAGGGAAATTACAATTTTTTAAAGTATAAGTGACATACAATATCTTATCGGTTTCAGATCTAGAGCAGTGACTCAACAATCACAGACATAAAACGCTCATGCGGGGAGTATAGTCACCAACTGACATGGCACTAGGCTGTTGCAGCATTACTGACTGCACGCCCTGTGCCCTACTGCTCACCCCGTGACTTACTTTCTAACTGGAGGTTTGCCCTCCTCACCCTTCACCTATGGCGCCCACCCCCCCTCAGCAACCACCACTTTGTTTCTCTGTATTTACCACTATTTCTGTTTTGTTTGGTTTTTCACATTCCCCACACAAGGGAAATTATATTTCTCTGTCTTATTTCACTTAGTTTGATACCCTCTAGGTCCACCCGTGTGGTCATGAATGGCAGGATTTCCTTTTTTTCTATGGCTGCATAACATTCCATGGTGTACAGGTACCGTATCCTCTTTATTCATCAATGAGTCCTTCCCCATTTTGAATGTAAGCCGACTGACACCACGGAGCTAATGAAGACAAGTGGCTTCCCGGGGCAAGCAAATGGAGAGGAGAACCAGCTCCACCTTCCAGTATGAAGAAGTCTACACAAGGCCTTGATTTCAGCATGCCACCTCAGGCCTGCCTGTACGTGAGACATCTGAGCCTAGAGCTGTGTGCTCAGCTACCCCCAGAGCATACACTCGTCTCCCAAGGTCTGTGGGGAGATCACCACTGCCTCATGGAGGCGACAGGACTAGTCCGTCATTGCAAGAACCTCCACCAAGTCACCGCTGTATCCCACGTCCTTCGCACGTCCATTCAGCTGCCCTTCCTGGATGTACAGGAGGGCTGGCCTGCTTCCCTGGCCTGAGCTCCTCTGCTGCTCCGTAATTAGGTGCTCGATGCTCCAGATGTGTCCTGCTTTTCTCCAAGATGGAATCTGCAATTCAGCTCCTTTGTGTCGGGGATTTCTGACCACCGAAGGGGAGAGAAAGCTACTACTCCTCATTCTCCTTCCTTCCACTTTCTCTGGGCTTCTTTCCTAATGCACTAGATCAACCTAGTTCATTCATTTTTGAGATTCCTCATTTTCCAGAATGTGCCCTGAGGCCATGCGTTTGCCTTTCCCGGTGGCCTGCAACTGCACACAAGCTCGGGTGTGTGTTGTTCACTCGTTATGCAACAAGCGTCTACTGAACATGGACCCATCCCAGGCACGAGTGACATGGGTGGGACGTGTCACTGAACAAAACAGATAAACACCCTGCCCTGTGGAGCGCACACAAGAGAACCCCACTATGACTATGGCTTTGGTCCACAAATATTTCAAAGTATCTTCTTTGGTTTTTAAGCATTAAAGATTTGGAGAAAGATTTCTCATTTTACTGCATTGTGGGAAAGGTATCCATTCTCTGCAATCTGTTGAGGTTTCTTTCGGGGGTTTAATCAAGTCCATTTTTTACAGACAGCCCCCACCCCCTGGGTTGCTTATTTTAAAAGAGCGTCTGCTGTGGCAGTGTGTGTACTGGACCAATCCTGTTCATCTTGTCTGAATCTTCCATGGTCTTCCTCCACTCATATCCGTGGCTCCATTAGTCAGTGTCTGTAACTGAACTCAGGACTGTGACATTTTTAAAACCTACACTAATGTGCTGTTGTTGGACGCCACAAGGCTCAATCAACACCGCCACATCCTCCCAGGCTCCCACCTCCTCCTTCATGAGAACTCCTTTTTTTTTTTTTTTTTAATTTTTATTTATTTATTATAGTCACAGAGAGAGAGAGAGGCAGAGACATACGCAGAGGGAGAAGTAGGCCCCATGCACCGGGAGCCCGACGTGGGATTCAATCCCGGGTCTCCAGGATCGCACCCTGGGCCAAAGGCAGGCGCCAAACCACCGCGCCACCCAGGGATCCCAGAACTCCCTCTTGCTAGACATTCATGGACAGGTCAGAGGAGCAGGCCAGACACAAGGGAAGCTAGGAGCTGTCTGCGCTGGTGAGCCAGAAGGCAGACCTGAGAAAGACCCAGAACACAGAAGGCGACACAGGGAAGTGCCAGTACACACTGAACCACCCCACTCCCCCATCTCTTAGGGTTCCACCCTTTATGTCCTTCGTCATCTTGAGCATCCTGTGTTCTTGTTCCAACACTCCTTTTCACCCACCCCTGGGTGCCAAACCTGCATGTTGTAACTGCTGGTTCTGCACAGGCTGTTTCTCCACATGGCCCTGCTCTCCCATGAGCTCATCTTCAGCAGGGGGTAGTTACTTTCTGTGGGTACGTGGTGGCCCTGGCTCCTGGAGGTGCCCCATAAGCACAATTCCACTCTCCCTCGTGCCCCACCTAAGACTTCCACTAGTGATGGGCTTAGTTCAGGAAGAACCTTCCCGTTGCCACACAGGCAGCATACGTATCAACCCCTTCGTGCCCCTGATGCACGCTGGCAGCTGTTTCCTCAAGAAAGACCTTCACGCCAGGCCTAGGGCCACAGTCCTCAGACAAGCCTCCTGTATCTTTCCATGGCCAGTACGTGGGCCTTTCCTAGTCCCTTTCCTGGTCTGGTCACAATGCTCACAAACACACATGGGCACGGGCCCGAGGCCAGATGAGCATGAGAGGCCTGACAGGGGTCAACTCAGGATTTTCACTCCACGACAGAGACCCTCTCTGGAACTAGAGACTCTCCCTTTCTTTCAAGTTCAACTATCGTTTTAGCTACAAAAACTATATAATCCAGCACTATTGTAGTTGAGGCAGGACCAACTTCTGCTCCATTCCCTGGATATTTCACAGGTAGGGTAGTTGGCTGCACAAGCTCTTGGCCTGTATCTCCCTCCCTCTGAGAGAGGATGCTTAGCAAACATAAATCAGAATTCCTGTGCCCAAGGCCCCGGCAGGCATCTGCTGTCATGGGGTTCCCTGCTCTGCCATCAGGCTGTGAGTGCCTAAGAGACGCACTGGCACTGTAATGTCACCAGCCTAACACAGGAGTCGTTCATGATCAGATTCTGCACTTTCCCAACCCCAGACAAGATTCTAGCTGGTTTTTGTTCAAGTAGGACATGGAGCCCAACACAGGGCTTGAGTTCACAACCCTAAGATCAAGACCTCGGCTGAAATGGAGAGTCAGATGCTTTACCACCTAAGCCACCCAGGCACCCTGCTGCTAGAGGTTTTAAACCAATTGTAGCAAGACAGACAAAATTCCAACCCTTCCAAAATGTAAGAAAAGTCACATACTTAACACTTTACCCAAATACTTTCAAAGTCCAATTTCTCCATGAGATAAAAGAATGCAAGTTAAGTATAAGCACATCATCCTCGTACTTTTTTTAATCTGTATGAGAATATCCCAGATGGTATCAAGACTGAGTGTGCTACTCCCCATCTTTTACATGTTTGGACCAGTGTGCGTGTGATGCTCCTGGAGGACCCAGGTCCACTCCAGGGGAAGCTCTGCACTCACCGTCCAACTTCATGTGCTCTGGGCAGTAGTAGTGGACCACAGCCAAGAGAGCAGCCCCGTCGCTGCCGTCCCTCATCAGGTCCTCCAACAATGGGAAGTAGGGTGGCTGCCTTGTGGACAGGTGCTCTCGGCGATAGCGCACCTGCAGTTGATAAAAGGAAAACAGTCTGCACATGATGTACCTTCACAACGACTGATGTTATTCTGAGAACTCATGTAATGCCTACTGGATGACGGTCAGAACAACGGCAATCACATGGGAAAAGCTCGAGAGTCTGGATGACATCCTTTGCCTTGAACACACATGCCAAGATCCAGGGAACCAAGCACCATGGCTAACCTGGGAGACAGCAACTGACTGCTGATGGCGCCAGGCCATCCGGGGCTAAGGGGCACACAAGAGCAGAGGCAGAATGCACGGCTATGCTATCAAAAGCCGCACACTCTGAACGAATGAGAAACAAGTTAAATGGTGAACAAGCTTAGGCTCAGAAGACCCGCCTTACTACTCCTTTTCTGAGTATTATCAGCATTAACCTCAGCCATCAAGAAAAGTACAAAACATCATTAATATACGGTTTGAGAAATTCTCCAAACCAGGTTAGACAAAATGTCATGTATACATCAACTGGACCCTCTGAGAACTACGGCACAGCATGAGGAGACTGAATGCATGCAAGGTGCTCTGGGAGACAGGGGGCTTTGCAAGGTTTCCATACTTCTGCCTTCGGAGGAGAGGGTGTGCACTGTGTTCTGAGCCACCCCCAGCCTCCCAGCGTGGCCCCCACAACTCAATGTCTGGTTACGTGTGTACAGACACACAAGCCGCCAAGGAAGGGGAGTCCACGCAGTCACCTGTCCCAAACGTCCTGCTGCGCGCTCGCTCAGGTTCTTCTGCGTTAACATTCACAATACAGCTGCATCTTCTTGAAGGGAAGAAAGTACACAATACCAACAAGAGAAAGAAAACCAGCAGTCCATACTAACGACTGTGGATTTCTGAGACTTAGGCAGAGGGGTTCAACCCAAAGAAAAACCATCTCTCTCGGCAATCGAGAATTTAAAGTTGTCTGAATAAATGTACAGGGGAGAATAATCAATACTAATATTTGGCGTAAGACACACCTAACATATTTTTTCAAAACAGGAATACGGTTTATTTCATGTCTGTGAAGTCTGTGTTGACGGAGACTTTAACTTGTTTCTCAGGGCCCGTAACACAGGCTACAACAGGCAGCCCGCCCGCACTGCCCATAGGGCTGGTCTGGGGCTGCAGCATGCAGGGCACAAGGGCATGCGCCAGGCCAGGCCTCCACAGACACATACACACACGAGACAGCACACATGGTGAGTGACCACAGCATGCAGTAAAGCAAATGGCTTCTCCAGTGAAGATGGATGGCGTGTGTTTAAAATAAGGGAAAACAACTGAACTGCAGGATCCAGAGAGCTTGTGTGATTACTACCTCCAAGCCAGCTCACTGAAACCTCCAGGCCGCAGCCACCAGGGCAATGCGTCTCAGCCTGCCGGCCTGACCACACCCTCCCATGCCCATCCTCACCAGCCCGTCTGCTGGACGCTGTGGGCACAGCCATGGCTACCATCATCCACAAGGGAACCTGCAGGCTCACTGCTCTTGGTCACCTTTTTCAGTTTCTGTAAGATCTTAGCTGAGACCTAGCTTCTCACAGGACAGTTCAATTTCTGACAATATCCTCACTAAATAACGTAACTTAGTATTTACCTCTCTGGCCTTCAGGATTCAGAAGTGAAGAGGTGTGTAAATACTAACAAGGCTGTCCTCTTCCTTGTTACTCAGTATCTCCAAGAGAAGCAAGGTCATCCCCAAAGTTGGCCACAAAGCAGAACAGACCACATGGATCCCGCTGACCAGCTTACAGCCATGGTATTTCCCTTGTGATAAAATTCAGGGGACCACCTGGTCCGAATAGTTAAACTAAAAGAATGGGCAATTAAGGTCTCCATAAAGACCTGTGTTCCAAAACTTCATTCTAAAATGCACCACCTGGAGTGCCAAATAGTTTTCCACAGGAATTGTGTAACAAACAGGCTCTGCTTCTAAAACACACAACAAAGTAGAGCACAGCTAAAACTGTAGATCCAAATCACGACTCTAACTTTCTCTGGGAAAATTCCTATTTAATGTTATGCTGGATTCCAGAAATCCTGTATCCCTGCTGATCCAATTCAGACCCTTGCCTGGCTGCCCTTTTGCCCTCCTCAGGCTGGCGGGCAGGCAGCAGGGTTGCTCCACACACCCCAGCAGACATCTCTGAAGAAGGAGGTCCCTCTCTGCCACACGAGCAGCCTTCCACGAGGCACGCTACCTGCATTCATCAGATGACCCATGTTACACTAAGAGATGTCACGTTAAATACCACCATTAGGGAAGATAAGTAACTTGGAAATTAGAGGATTCCTTCTGGTATCTGCTAGAATAGGGATGGATCCTCTTTTATGTCCATTGCATAAAAAAGTAAGTGTCCATAAGAAGAAACACAAAACTCTATCTGTAAAATTACCTAAGAAATTGGGCAAAACCAGAGTGAGTGTGGTCTACAAAAAGCCTATTGAGCCCAGAATCAGGTTATCACTCATACTGTAGAAAAGCAACAATACCAAAGAGGACATTAAACAAAAGAAACAGGTTCAGGTGTGAGTAGCTGTTTAATGGAAGCAAGTGATTGCAACAGGATGGCTGTCTGGATGCAGCTGGCGCGCACGGAGTTCACTTACGGGCACTAACTTCCAGTACCACTTGGAGGGGGACTGCTCAGGAAGCAGGGGAGGAAGCAGGAGAGAGTGTCACAGCAGGCAGGCCACGGATGGACCGCATCACACACACCATCACACATTCACAAGAGAGCTGGGATGTCCTCTGAGAGGTAAGTCCTGTCCGGGGCCCGTGACCTGAACACCCTCTATCATCACATGATGGAAGTGGAAGGGCACAGGCACCTCCACAACACTAGCCTCTGCAAGAGCAAAGGAAGCCCTGGAAACTCGGCATGGGCCAGGCATCACGAAGGATAGGTGCCAACTGCAACTCAGAGAGGCTCTCAGTGCGTCATCTGTGCCCATCTGAGCAACACAGGGGCTCACAAAAGTGTGGCCCAGGGTGTGGTGCCCCCAGCATCCCCAGAATCCAGGAGCAAGAGGAGGCGGCAAGGGGACGCTGAGACCAGAGATGCAATCAGGCCACATTACATGTTTACGATGGATTCAGTCACACACCTGCTTATTAGCAAAAAAAATACTATCATAGGGAAAGGATGGGACAGAAATGACCAGAATGTCTAAGGCACCATCTGTGTCATTTCATGAGACACGTAACATTATCTGCCTGAATTCCATGCAGGGTTTTAGAGACACACCACCAGCTACACTGGGCCTCAGAGGCAATATAAGGGATCTTCAAGGGCACCTTTGACAGCAGGCAATCTTCTCAACTGGTGAAATCTAGAAGCTAATTCCCAGGTAACCCTGTCCACTCCCCATTCTTGAGCTTCTAATACCTCCCAACGTCTCCGTCACCCTCCAAAGTTAAATACAAGACCACCCCCTGGCCAGGGAGAAACGAGGAGCACACTGCCATGCCCACCTCCAAGGCACTTGCAGAGCCAGTCTGCCAGGAGACCTCGGAGTCTCACTCCTCTCTGGGGCAGTGCAAATAGAGAATAAGCCAGGAGTCAACACCGACACAATTCTTTCAAACTGGGAGCAATGTTAACTAGAGGCATTCCAGAACAGTTAAATTCACCCTTTACCTTTTGATGAGCTGGACTTTCCAATAACTGCTGTTTTAACTTAACTTCTTTCTCTGTTATCTCTCTCATTTTAAGATTTACCTGAAATAGAAGAAAAAAGCATTAAAAGGGCAATGGCAAAAAACAAAAAATAAAATAAATAAAAGGGCAATGGCTTCCATATCTTCACATCTATTTCTTCACTCTGCCACCCGGAGACCCCCCCACCTCGCTTGTTTGTGTCCCCTTAGACACAGGGATCATTTAAGACAATTATACATATGCAGTAATATATGTATTCCACAGGATCTGGGCTCAATGTGGGGACCAAAGCTGGCCTGCCACTCCAGGAAACATTCCGTGCCTCTACACATCTTGTGACACTTGCCACCTCATGACAGAGCCACATCGCGAAAGCCTGGGACGCACAAATAGTACAAGCTGTCACCATCAGCAAATGCCACTGCTGAGACCATGTGGCTGGGACACCCTGCTGCTGAGCCTCGCAGGTAGCTCACATGTCCCCTACCCATTCACACGTGACACCAAATAAACATTAATAGTAAAATTTAATTGTACACCCCTTAAACAACGAATACAGCTTATTAGAAATTAAAGTATTCTCTCCTGAATGATTAACCCAAAGATAAAATCAAAATTGCAATTATAAAATAATACCATGGAGGGGCACCTGAGTGGCTCAGTCGGTTGAGCTTCCAACTCTCAGTTTTGGCTCAGGTCATGATCTTGGGGTCCGAGATTAAGCCCCAAGTCGGGCTCTTCACTCAGCATGGAATCTGCTTAAGGATTCTCTCTCCTTCTCCCTCTGTCCTTCCCCTACCCTGTCCCCCACGAAAATAAATACATCTTTAAAAAATAAATAAAATCATGGAGAAAAATACTCATCAATGCTTCAAGGGATGTGGTCAAAGCTACAATCAAATGAAAAAACAGAGAACTAATGTTTTATTAAACTAGAATACAGATAGGGCGCCTGGGTGGCTCAGTCAGTTAAGTGTCTGCCTTCAGCTCAGGTCATGATCCCAGGGTTCTGGGATAGAGCATCAGGTTTCTCCCTCTACCCCTCCCCACCACTAGTGTTTTCTTGCTCTCAAATAAATAAATCTTAACACAAATAAACAAGAATACAGATAAATGAACTCAAGCAAATCAATCAAGAAAGTAGAAAATCTGTCTTAAAAAGAAGAAAAATCAATATACATAAATTTTAAAGTAAGTGAATCAAAAGAGATGGACAGATGGATAAATAATAGAGCAAGTATCACAAAATGTAAAATTTAAGTGTAGGTACATGGGTGTTCTCTGTATATTTCTTCACATTTACAATTTTTCATAATAAAAAATACTTTGGAAAATGTGCTTCTGTCATTTGCTAGACAGCTTTCTACTGTGGAAAGGATTTTCCGATTAGACTGATGGTGACGTTAACGAATGTAATTTCTGATACCGTTCACGAGATCTGACAACGTTGAGAAGATCTCTACAGCCCTCCATGCACCATGCTCCAAATGACCGGTGTGTGAGTTCACAAAGTTGTGGTGAGTGGCAGGGCCAGGAAGAACACAGGAACCATAAGTGGACTTTTAATATGACCAGAGACAGAGGCACTCAGGTGGCTCAGTGGTTAAGCATCTGCCTTCGACTCAGAGTGTGATTCCAGGGTCCTGGGATCAAGTCCCACATAGGAAGCCTGCTTCTCCCTCTGCCTAGGTCTCTGCCTCTCCTGTGTCTCTCATGAAAAAATAAAATCAATTAAAAAAATAAATAAATAATAATAATAATATAACCAGAGACAAAAGTCACTGATCTAGTATCTGGAACAAATAAAGGAATTCTTATAACAATAAAATGACAAAGAATCTGATTTCAAAATGGACAAAGGATATAAAGAGAATTCTCTCCAGAGAAGACCTACAAATGTCCTACACGCACATGGAAATGAGAAGAAGCTCCCATCATTAGGGAGATTCAGACCTAAGCCACGAGACACCACTTCACATCCTCTAGAACGGTGCACATCAAATAATCAGAAACTGAGTGCCAGCAAGGACGTGGGACACTGGAAGCCTCAGACACTGCTGAAGAAATGTAAAATGGTGCACTCCTTCAAGAAGGTAAACACTGAGTTTCCGCCCAGGAATTCCATCCCTAAATACCCAAGAAACTTGGACACACATCCAAACAAAATCTCATACACAAACGACCACAGCAGCACTATCTATGACAGCCAGAAAGTGGACACAACCCCAACGTCCCATCTGCTGATGAGTACACAGAGACAGCATGGCTCATCTGCACAACGGAGGGACCATTCAGTCGTACAAAGGAATGAAGTACCGGTGCATGCTACGACCTGGGTGGCAGGAGAACACATGACACCGAAAGAAGCCAGACACAGAAGGCTGCAGTATATGGTCCTGCTGGTGTGTAATTCCCTCAGCTGGCAACTCCACAGAGACAGGAAGCAGGTCTGTGGTTGTCAGGGGCTGGGGTGGGGACAAGGAGTGAGTGGTGATGGGTAGTTTCCTTCTAGACATGATCAAAACGTTTGAAATTGGTGATGACAGCTGTACAACCTTGTGAATATATTAAAAATTACAAGGGGTGCCTGAGTGGCTCAGTCCATTAAGTGTCTGCCTTCGACTCAGGTCGTGATCCCAGGGTCCTGGGATTGAGCCCCACAATGGGCTCCCAACTCCATGGGGAGCCTGCTTCTTCCTACCTCTGCCTCCTCTCTCTCTCATGAATAAATAAAATCTTAAAAAAAAAATGGAACTGTAGACTTTAAAATAGCATATTTTATAATGTCAATTTTATCTAAAAAATTTTTAAGAATTGGTAATAGTTTCAAATCTCATATTGTGATTAATCTTTGAAAACTACTACTTGGGGGCAACCCCGGGTGGGTCAGCGGTTTAGCGCCGCCTTCAGCCCAAGGCGTGATCCTGGAGACCCAGGATCGAGTCCCACATCGGGCTCCCTCCATGGAGCCTGCTTCTCCCTCTGCCTGTGTCTCTGCCTCTCTCTCTCTGTGTGTCTCTCAGAGACAATAAATAAAATCTTAAATAAAATAAAATCTTTAAATAAATAAATAATAATAATAAATTAATAAAATCTTAATAAATAAATAAATAAATAAAATAATAAATAAATAAAATCTTAAAAAAAAAAAAAAGAAAAGAAAAGAAAACTACTACTTGGGCATCCCAGGTGGTTCAGTGGTTTAGCGTCACCTTCAGCCCCGGGCCCGATACTGGAGACCTGGGATCAAGTTCCACGTCGGGCTCTATCCCATGTCAGGGTCCCTGCATGGAGCCTGCTTCTGCCTCTGCCTGTGTCTTTGCGCCTCTCTCTCTCTCTGTCTCTCATGAATAAATAAATAAAATCTTAAAAAAAAGAAAACTACTGCTTTTTGGGTTTCGGTGTACAAACAAAAGAGAAGTGCATATGGACTTGCAGGGAAGACAGTGAAATAGGAGGACCCTAAGCTTCCCTTGTCCCACAGATACACCCAGACATCATCCACATCTGTGCAAATAATCCAGAAGATGGCACAAAGACTGGCAGCCCAGAGTCTGCACAGCTCATCATAAAGAAGAGGCCACATCGAGAGTAGAAGAGAGGATGGCATCCTGCGACACTATCATCTCAAACACATCCATCCGCACTCTCCTCTCTTCAAGCTATGTATCCACACAAAGATGCATCTTCATACACTTCAACAGAAACACACTGTAGCAAACTCCATGCAAAAGCAGATAAGAAAATCCAACTTATTTTCCAGGAGGACAGATACTAAAGAAATGTACAAAACTGTAAAATATTTTTTTCTTCTGGAAATAGTTATTCTTCATAAAAATACATTATTTATAATAATTACTAACATGAAATGAGTTTACTGTTACTATTAAGCAAATTATTAAATTTTTGTTTTTAATGTCTAAATGGTAAAATATTGATTAAATTTTTTTTAATTCTTTAAAATACATTTTTAAGTAATTTTTAAGAGTGTAAAGTGGGGGACACCTGGGTGGCTCAGTGGTTGAGTGTCTGCCTTTGGCTCAGGTCGTGATCCGGGAGTCCTGGGATCGAGTCCCGCATCGGGGTCCCTGCATGGAGCCTGCCTCTCCTTCTGCCTGGGCCTCTGCCTCTCTTTCTGTGTCTCTCATGAATAAAATCTTGACAGAAAGAGTGTAAAGGGGACCTGAGACCAAAAGTTTGAGAGCTCTTTATCTACACAAAGGAATGAGCAATAAAAATGGAAAGTCTGGGGATCCCTGGGTGGCGCAGCGGTTTGGCGCCTGCCTTTGGCCCAGGGCGTGATCCTGGAGACCCGGGATCGAATCCCACATCAGGCTCCCGAATCCAGAATCCAGAATCTAACTGTTGAAAGCAAAACTAGTATATGTGAGATAAAAGTAAAGTAAATGACAACAGCATCATGGAGGCCAGGAAGGGAAATGACATCATTTGTGAAATGGTTATCACTGTATCTAAAGTAAACTATAAAGAACTAAAGACACATATTGTAAACTCTTAACCAGCTCCCAAAAACTACTGTATAAAACAGAGTACTAAGAAATACCCAGTCCAGGGCAGCCCAGGTGGCTCAGCAGTTTAGTACCACCTTCAGCCCAGGGCGCGATCCTGGAGGCCCGGGATTGAATTCCTCATCAGGCTCCCTGCAGGGAACCTGCTTTTCCCTCTACTTGTGTCTCTGCCTGTGTGTGTGTGTGTGTGTGTGTGTGTGTGTGTGTGTGTCTCATGAAATAAATAAAATCTTAAAAAAAAAAAAAGTCAGAAATAACCAGCCCAAAAGAAGCCATAAAAGAAGAAAGAAAAGGAAAAAAATGAGATAAATAGAAAGCAGATAAGATATCAAACCTGGATTTCTCAATAATCACATTAGATGTAATTGGTCTAAACATTTCAAAAATAAGGCAGACTCTCATTTTATTCTTTTTTAAGATAAAAAAGATTTTATCTTTTTATACATAAAAAGATAAATGTGTGTATGTCTGTAGTAATGTTTCCTGTTTCTGGCTCTGGGTTATTCCTGTTACTTTTTTTCTTTCCTTGGTTTGGTTTAGATTGTCAATCTTCTAAAAACCTGCTTTAGATTTTTACTGATTTCTTTCTTCTATTTTGGGTTTAACTTCTCTTACTTTTAATTAAAAGTAAGGCTCAAGAAAGAGGAACCTGGTAGAACCTACAACTCTTGATCTCAGGATTGTGTGTTCAAGCCCCAAGTTGGGTGGAGAGATTACTGAAAAAAGAAGGAAAAGGAAAAGGAAAAGGAAAAGGAAAGACAGATGAGAGTAAAAAAATAAAACTATGAGGAAGGGAAAGGATACATCACATGGGCACCAGTGTTTAGAAAGCTGGAGTAGCCACACTAGAGGAAACAAGGTGGACCTAGGGACAAGACCATTGCCTGTGAGAGAGATAGACATTTCGTGATGACCAAAGGATTGATCCACCAAGATGATACAGAAAGCCTCCAAGATGCAAACATACCAGCAGACTACAAACACCAACACAGCAGAGTAAAACCAATAACAGACAGTGCAGACCTCAAGTCCTGTCACAGTGGCCATGGGCCAGGGCCATGAACAGCACCCACAGCCAGTTTGTGCCCACACGCAGAGCACCATGTTCAAGAGCCCACGAAACATTCTACAAAACCACACGGTGGGCCATAAAACAAATCTCAATAGATTTGGGACCAAAATCACAGACTATACTATCTGAGCACAACAAATTTGAAAGCAAAGTACTCAAATCTAGAATCACCTTCCCCAGATGGGTGGAAACCAAACCACACTTTTCTCGGTAACCCACAGAGAAAGTGGGACCCTGCAGGTGAAACTGAAAATGGGTGATGAGGACCAACACCACAGCACACGAACAGGGCAGGCACCTGCTCAGAAAGGAGCTACCAGCCTGAAATGAACAAAGGTTTGAAAGAACTCACCTTCTACCTTAAACTAGAAAGGAAAGCAAACTGAATTCAAAATAAATAGAAAAATTAATTTAAAGTAAGAGAAGTTAAACCCAAAATAGAAGAAATCAGTAAAAATCTAAAGCAGGTTTTTAGAAGATTGACAAACCAAACCAAACTAAGGAAAGAAAAAAAGTAACAGAAATTACCCAGAGCCAGAAACAGGAGACATCACTACAGACATACACACATTTAAAGGATAATAATTTAGTTCAACCATTTAAATAAAATTGAGGAATTCCTTGAAAGTCACAAGTTACCAAAACTGGTGCATAGATACAAAACCTAAAATTGGGCAAAACATTTGAACATGCACCTAACCAAAGAATATATAACAAATGTCTTCAGTTGTTAGGGAAATGCAAATGAAAACCACGCAAGATAGCTTTACACATCCACTCCAACAGCTCCCACTGAAAGACTGACTATGCCAAGCACTGCCAATGGTCTGGAGCAAATGGGACTCCCTTAGCAGTAGGAGCTTCAAATGGCATCATCACTTTGCAAAATACTTTGGCAGTTTCTTCTAATGTTCACTATGTCCTTATCGCTGACCTGGCAATTCTACTCCTAAGTATGCTACTCGAAGAATGAAAACACATCTGCCTGTGAGACCTGTACACAAATGTTTCTTGCAGCTTTATTCACAAGAGACAACTGTGGAAACAACCATAGCGTCCACCATCAGGGGAACAGGGAAACTGCTCTGTTCATACAATGGAATACTCCAGAGGATGAAAAGAAAACCACTGACAGGTGCAATTTCAGAATTATTGGGGCGCCTGGGTGGCTCAGTGGTTAAGCATCTGCCTTCGGCTCAGGTCGTGATCCAGGGTCCTGGGATCGAGTCCCACATTGGACTCCCCACAGGGAGCCTGCTTCTCCCTCTGCCAGTGTCTCTGCCTCTCTGTGTCTCTCATGAATAAATAAAATCTTAAAATATTTTGGAATCATTTTGTTCCACTTTTCGTTTTCATTTTGTTTCATTTTCACTTCTTTTGTGAAAGAAACCCAGACACAAAATGAGTAACATACACATGATCCATTTCTATCAAAACCTAAAAGAGATAAAACTAATTCCCAGTAAAGAAAGCACATCAGTAGTAACCCAGGCTTAAGGATTAACTGCAAAGGGACACAAAGGAACTTTTTGAGGGTGATGGAAATGTTACCTTGATTGTGAATGTTAAACAGATAGCCACTTGTCAAAACTCAAAGAAATGGGCCTATTTATCGCATGCAAATCATACAGCAGTGAAACTGGGTTTTGTTTGTCAAAGACTAAGGCAACTGGCTGGGCATCAAGAAAAATTTTAAAAGCCACGGCAAGATATGGTCATGGTAAACCTCCAGAACTGTGGGGATAGAGGACAGCTCAGCCACACACACAGAGCAGGGAATCTGGAGAAGAGCACGGTGGGGAGTCCCAATCCTAGGGAAGGCAGAGTGCCTGAGCACCCACGGGGAGAGAAAGAGGCTTGTTCAGAAGCTAGGAAACGCTGGGAAAGCTGCAGCCTCTAAGCATGGTTCCATGTCCAGACGTGCTCCCAGCAGAGGCACAGGCTGAGAAGGAGCCAAGTGCACTGGCCCAGCATGGACACCAAAGGGTCTCCAAATGGTTGTGAGGCAAGTGCCAGAGGACAGGTATGCAAGAGCCTACATAGCCACCACCTAGCCACCCCAGGCGGGGCAGGACAGTCCCTGGAAGTGATGCGAAACAGAAAAAAACTCAGGTTGCCTGACACGCCTGTGACTCTAGGCTGAAGGGGGTGACAGTACCCAGACACAGAGTCAAACATGAAAAGGAAGCAAACCCACAGAAATACCTTCCCAAGTGGAAATAGGCCAGCTCGGCAGTGAGAAAAGCTTCAAGGTGTACTCAAGTGTACTCCCACAGCAGGAACCTTGGGAACACTATCTATAACCACAGCAAAGAAGATTCAAAGATTGATGCTGGAGAGAAAACTCACCATATGTGAAATCTCAAAAGCCCGAACCTTATTAAACACGTAGCAGTTTTCAGTGGCAAGAAAACCCACCTGGCAAAATAAAGGTGGAAAGGCTTTCAGGCCCAGCTCTAAGCTGTCTGGCATCAGAGGACCCACATTACAGAGGCCCAGAGCCACAGTCCATGTAGGAAAGGCTTTGTGGAACTCACATCTCATCATAGGTCAAGGAAACACTCTCAAGTGCACAGAGCATGGGGGCGCATCTAGCCCTGCATCAGAGGAGCCCTACATGCAGCAAGTGCCAGAAACCTTCTGAGTGAGTGCACCCCTTATCTGACACCTGCAAATCCACACTGGAGAGAAACCACGTGAAAGTAGTATGTGTGGGGGGAGCCCTCGGCCAGAGCCCACCACTCAGTCATCATCAGAGAACACACTAGGGAAAATCTATCAATGTAAGAAATTTACATTCATATGGAAATGCTAAGGAAATAGCAAAACATGGAAAACACTGAATAAAAATGTAACTCTTGGGCAAGGACAAAAAATGATCATGAAAAATAATCAAGTATTAACTCCAGGAAAACCAGAGTGTGGCACAAGAAAAGGGTCATGAGCTGTGAAAATGTCATTCTTAGTTGTGGTAATGTCACATCTGAGTACAGATCCAATCATCGCAGGCCATGTGACCACAGCTGGCCCACAAGGACCCAAGGGGAGGGTCACATGTGCTAATAGTAAATCCAGAGGCAATGCCTACCACAGGCGGATACAGCATCAGTAAGAGTGCATTTCTTTAAAATACAGAGATTAATACCAGAAAACACATGTGAGTAGATAAAAGTGATGCTGTTGAACCACGTGAAGATCATGTTCTGTGTATCAGCCAAGTCCACAAGCAAACACAGGCAGCAAGAAGCTGGAAAGTTATATATAAAAATATGGCATATGGAGAACACCCTTAATATACAAGAAACTTGATGAAGCAGAGGAGAAAAGGAATATACCCTGCTTCCAAAGAAATATGGCCAAAGATAACAAACGCAATTTACCAAAAAGGACAAATAGCCAAGCATATACTCTATTTTTTAAACATTGATTTTACCAGTGAATGAAAAAATAAAAGAAAAAGCACTATTTTTCACCTTTAAAAATGGCAAGATTTTTTTTTTTAAGATTTTATTTATTGATTGATGACAGAGAGACAGAGACACAGGCAGAGGGAGAAGCAGGGTCCATGCAGGGTGCCCGACATGGGACTCGATCCCAGGTCTCCAGGATCAGGCCTTGGGCTGAAGGCGGCACTAAACCACTGAGCCACTCGGGCTGCCCCAAAAATGGCAAGGTTTTTTTTTTTTTTTGTAATATCCAATCTATGGGAAATCATGGAATAAGACACCTCCACGGACTCACAGTATGAAAAAAAACAGTACAATCATTATGGTCAGAAATTTGGCAAAAACCAGTCTAAAGCCTTTAAAATTGACCCTCAGCTACATGGCAATCACTGCCCCAGTCATGCATGGGAGGAATATGCTCGTGGCCACCTATGGAGCCAGCACACCCGGGCCTCAGCTACCCTTCCCCATAGCGCCAAAGCCAAGTCTCAACTTACAGCTGGCACCTGGAAACACCTAATTGTGTTATGGGCGGGATACCCTATGGAGGCTGTGTGGAACAGATGCTAGCCACACCTTGTGGCAACCACAGCATGATGTACAGACTCGTCCAATCACTATGTTGTACATCTGACACTAACACAGCACTGTATGTCAATGACAAAACACCAACGACACTTGAACTCTTGACCATAGGAGGTTCATTTTGGGACTTACAGAAATATCGCCCAAGAAGCACCTGGGTGGCTCAGTGGTTAAGCATCTGACTCTTGATTTTGCCTCAGGTCATGATCTCAGGATTGTGAGATCCAGCCTCAAGTCGGATTTCATGCTCAGCACAGAGCCTGCTTAAGAGTCTCTCCCTCTCCCTCTGTCCCTCCCCACCACTCTCCTTCTCTAAAAAAAAAATAAATAAAAATAAGATTCAGTTTTCTATGGACACATGTATCAGTCCTGACATCATTTTTTAACCAAGGTCTTGTGGATGCTTCCCACATGCACAGGATTACACAAAGCCAGAGGACAAGTCAGACTTGTGCCCACCGCCAAGAGGTGACCTTCTGGCCAATGGTCAGCTTCCAAGTCCACACTAGGACCCAGAGGTTCCAGTGAACACTGAATAAGCCCTGTACCTCACTGAGCAGAGATTTAAGGTCGTCTGCCCATTTATTTGATTCCCCATTTATTTGTCTTCCCACATCTGGGTAGAAAACCAAGTGAACAATAGGGCATCTTGGTTAGAAGTCACAACACGGCTTTGACATAAGGCCTCCCTCCTCACAACAATGAAGGAGGCCCTTTTAAGGGGGCCACACACCACGGCCTGGCTTTGTCATGCTCCTTGACCAATTCCACAGTCACCAATTTTTATCCTGCCTCTTATTAAACCCTTACATAATAGAGAATACATGCATAAACTATATAATGAAACCATTTAAAATTTGTGGCATACTCAAACAACTTCACAGGGAAGTTCTATTTCCTCCTCTTCTTCTATTTCCTCTGCTTTATTAGCCAAGGGTCCCTCAGTGCACACCTTTCTGTAAATAAGGATGCTTAACAACCAAAAAGTCTGGGTAAGGTAATGCTACAAATGATCATATGCCACTAAAAATACTCTTTCTATACGTTGTATAAAAGATTACACTGTAAGCTTCTAAACATAAAAGGAGAAAACAGCACTTAGAAAAATACCACTTTTTTTTTTTTTTTAAGATTTATTTATTCATGGGGGGGGGGGGGGGGGGCAGAGACACAGGCAGAGGGAGAAGCAGGCTCCATGCAGGGAACCCAGTGTGGGACTCGATCCTGTGTCTCCCGGATCATACCCTGGGCTGAAGGCGGCACTAAACCGCTAAGCCACTTGGGCTGCCCAGAAAAATACTTTTTTTTTTTTAAAGTATTTATCTTTTTTTTTAATTTTTATTTATTTATGATAGTCACAGAGAGAGAGAGAGAGAGAGAGAGAGAGAAGCAGAGACACAGGCAGAGGGAGAAGCAGGCTCCATGCACCGGGAGCCCGACGTGGGATTCGATCCCGGGTCTCCAGGATAGTGCCCTGGGCCAAAGGCAGGCGCCAAACCGCTGCACCACCCAGGGATCCCAAAATACCACTTTTAATCATCGAAATACCTTATAGAATCAAGCACTCCTTGAATGCACATAAGTGCTGAGATAAAAATAAACAGAATGTAATAATTCAAACCATAAACATGCACTACTCATCATACCCCGCTCACACCCTTCCTTTTCACGTTCAGGAGCACACCTGTGTGTTCTGTTTGCACTGTAGTAGACACACTGCTGGACACAGCACATTGATTTATTGCTTCTGTGGCCCCTGCTAGGGCCTGGTTCTCAGCGTGACACCCGAGGAGGGTGCTTCCCCTCCTCTGGCGGGGAGAGCACCTGGCCCCCAAGGAGCACCCAGCCCATTCACACTGCTCTAGGAGACAACCCGTGTCCCTTGTTCCATTCTGGCCATGGCTCCCAGCACTCACCTTGTTGACCCAGAACACCATGGCATCCTCGAGGTCGTATGGAAGCTCTTTCGAGGCACTGAATGTTGAGAAGCGCTTGACGCTGGCCACTACCTTCTCGATGCTGATCATCTCCACGGTGTAGGCCATCATGAGGGCATCCACCATCGCCATGTGGGCACTCTGGGAGCAGAGGCAACAGTGAGGGTGGCCCAAACCCACCTCTCCTATGAGGTTCAACACAGAGACCCTGCTCACAAACTCTGACCCAATTCTGTTGTTTCGAGGTCATTATCTGCATGTTACCCATCCCCAGGGTCCAGCCAGCTCAGCACCCTGTAGCGTGGAGGGCTCTGAGCCTTTCTCATCTCCACAGCAACCCAAAGAGCCCCAAGGGTGGCATCTCTACTTATGCCTAAGGGAAAAGGCACAAGGGGAAGAGATGTGCCCGAGGCTGCATGACCACGAACAGGTCCCTGGGTACCAGTCAGGAGCTCTGCATGCTAAAATTACACCACACCTTTGCACCATTTCTTCCCAGAACTCAAAAGAATGCAAAACGCCAATGAATGGCCAAACCCACAACATGGGAGGCACCAAAAATCGCTGACCCAGAGGAGTCTGGAAAAGTCACATCGGCGGTGCAGCTTCCAAAGAAAAAATGGGGAAGGAGAGAAAGAGGTACATTTACTTCTTTATCTGGACACAAAAACATGACACACATGAAACAAACTGACAGGCTAGGCTCAACAACTGTTTACCAAAACATCTGCAAAAAATGTGCCTCCAAATGTTTTCATTAACATGCTTCAATGTAACCCTGGCGTCCAGAGCACTCCTAGGGAGGAAGAGAGCTGAGAGGAAGTGACTCCTTCCCCTTTCTCCAAAATCACAGCACTAAAAGAGATGCACAGCTCAGGATGTCACTGCACAGGCGCAAACCTTGGCCATCCTGTGGGACACTCAGGCTTGTGCCATCTGCGCAAGTTTTGAGGCTGACTTCACCACAGGCGTGCAGCTGAGCTGCAGAGGGACAGCTGGCAGCATGACAGGCTGGAGCGCCGAGCAGGTGCCGTGGCACCAGAAGCAGTCACCGCTGGGGAGAGGCAGCCCCTGCCCCTACGAGCACACAGGATGCTCACCATCTTTATGGGCGCGTGGCTGAGGTCGGGATCCGTCACAGGGGTGTCATCGCTCTCCATCACGTAAATCCCTTTCCGGGACAGGGCTTGGATGACAGACTGGTGTCCCTGTAAGGCGGCCACCTGGTCCCCCTTCAGGATGAGGCTGCAAACACGGCAGTAAAGCTCGCTGGACAGCAGGAGCTTGATGACAGGCGGTTTGATGTGCTCTTGCTCATACTGGTCAATGTAAAAGGGGTCCCTGAGGTCCTCGGGGATGTTATCTAAGCCAAGGAAGAGATTACCACATGAGCATGACACGTTATGTTCAAAATGCTAACAAAGGACAGAGTTGCCATTCATCACGATGGGTGACTAACAACATAAAAAGATCCCACTACAAACGGCACCATCCCACACACCTTCTCCACCTGCAAACAGGCGGCTAACCCCACCTGGGCGGTGTGGGTAGTGCACACCCCTTAGCAACCACACCACCACACCCAGGAGGAGCAACTCTCCTGACATAGAGTAGTGAGAAGCAGGTGTGGGAGCCCTGGGGGGCAGTTGGGGCTTGGCGGCATGGCACCTGCTCACGCTCGGGGGCTGCATGCAGCACACAGGACCACCCGGCACCTGGTCCCTATGGGACGGTATGCAGCACACCCCATGTCAGTCCTGGGGAGGGTATCAGGTGCATCTGTTTTCTGACATCCAACGGGAGAGGAGAGCGAGGCCAATCACCATGGTTTTTACAGAGGGGAAGGCTGGGCTGCGGGCATCATGACAAACTCCAAACAGCAGTACCAGGCCTTCACCTGACTTTGGAGCAGGCACATCGGTGCCACATGAGCTGTGTCAATTAAACATCACCACGATTCCATCAAATGGAGACTTCTGTCCCTGCGTTACACATGGGGAAATGGAGGCAGAGAGAGTACACCATGTGCCCAAGGTCACAAGCAGCAGAGACCAACTGTGAACCCACCTGACTCAGTATCTAGACCACTTCCCACACAAAAACACCAGCCACCCATGTACAGCTGGGGACACTCACTTTCCAAATGTCTGGAATGGCCTCCCCAATGGCGTCCCTCACGCTTGCTCTGCAAGATGTCAACAACAGTCCCCCCAAAAGTGGGGGACACTCTGTACTCAAGGAGACTGGGAAACATGAAGTTACAGAGTCAGGATGACCTCTCCAGGGAAGCCCACATACCTCTGACTCTCCAGCCCTGGACCTCCACCATGGTTGAGTTCTGGAACCATCCCAACCTGCAGAAGGCTTCACACAAGCCTAGTCTCTCCAGGAAGGCTGGTGAAGGAAACCCCCATGCCAGCACGCCCTCTCCCTGCACCATCCTGGAAGAAGGGGCGACCTTACCAGTGACCTCCAACCATACCCTCTACCCTGTTCCCTGCCCCTTGCCCTCTTCCTTGTCATGGGCACTATACTCAGAGCCCTGAATCACTTCATTGTGGGTCTGGGGCTGCTCCATGTCTCCGCCCATTATTTCTGACAGTAACTAACATTTCTGCTGCCCTTTTGTTTTCAAGCACCGTGGTTCAGTTCTGGTTCACAGAGCCTTAGAGCCCCCACAGCAGCCCTGTAGGCACACAGGGCCAGGGCCAGGTCTGCAAGGCTGGAGGGACATATGCTCGCCTCAGGGACAAACCAGCAACCTGCTCAGGGAGGAACAGATCCTGTCAGAGACCATCCTATTCTGTTATCATCCCAAGTTCTGAAACAGATCATACCTGTAATAAAAGAAGGGAGTCCCAGTGCAAAACATGGTGGGAAGAGATTTCTGCTTTCTTGGTAGGTGATGGTGACATGTGAGTGGGAGGCTAAGGGAGGGACAGGAGCCGTCCCAGGAGGACACACGTGGAGGACTCAACGCTGGTCCCAAGCAGGATGGAAGTCGGGGGGAGGACACCGAGCCAGGGAGCCCACGATCTGAGTAGGTTGTCAGGAAAGGTGCATGGCTGACCCGGGCAGGAGGGCAGTGGGCCAGCTGACACTGCTCAGGACAACCCCCAGACTCCTCCATCTCTCTGCCTCCATGGGAGGGGCATGTGAAGGCTGCTGGCCATGGAGCCTAATCTGCCTGTGAGTGAACTCTACCTCCCCCCACCCCGGGCTCCATCTCAAGGTCAGCTGCTCCAACCAAAAGCTTCACGGTCATCCAGTTCTCTTCCTGCCAAACCCCTGGCAACTCCAACTGACTTTCCCTTTGAAATATACCCAGAGAATGACAACCATCACCATGGCACAGTCCCCCTAGCCCCAGCCCCTCACCTCTCACTTAGGTAACTGATGAGCTCCCCTCCAGGAGTGTAGAGGCCTACGGACTCAGCACAGAAAGGCCCCCCAGAGTCACAGCTCTGAGAGGAGACAGGACACAGCCCAGTGGAGGGCTGGCCCTAGGAAGGACGGGAGTCCAGGGGTACAAGTGTAGAAACACTCTAGCTCAACACAGACGCCTGGCAAAGCTGGAGAGAGCACCAACCACGGCTCCACAGAGCCTTCCCTTTCACAGCCCCCTGGGTAGAAAGGTCTTCCGTGTGTGGCCCACTTAGTGGGAGCTTCAAAAATAATATAAATTGATTCGAACAAACCACTTTTCAATTACATATGAATATGAACATAGGAATCACATAACCAAGTCACATAAACTGCAGATCCAGGATCCCGTGAGCTACAGGGAAATGACACATCGGTTCCAGGTAAACGCCTGGACTTTGACAAAGGCCTCCTGCTGCCAGTATCCCTGCCCATCCCCCCCACCAGGGCACCAGCCTCCTACCTGCACCCCTCCAGCGCCTGCCCCACCCTCACTGGGGAGCAGGGCCAGCTAACAACCTGCTTCCGTGGGGTCAACTCCTGCTGGGGCCTCTCACCCAAGTTCTGAAATCTACAATCAGTTTTATTCAGGTCAACAACTATTTACAAGAAGACAATTTTGTAAACACGTTGAATGTTACCAGTAACTTACTCTTCCTTTCGTCTACAAACCAAAAGAACAATTTGTCAGAATTATTCACTTGTTTAGTTATTTACTGAGCACCTCCTATGGGCCTAAACCACACAGAAACGAAGGGAGTCAAATGAGGTAGAGCCACTGCTCAGGGGAAACCCTCAAGACAACCAAGAAGTGAATGACCTGCAGACAACACGCTAGGCACCACCCAGATGGGGACAGGGTGCTGGGGTGCTGATGAGCCACCGAGCCAGCACCGCGGGGCAGGGAGGACAGAGAGGCTTCCTGGGGAAGGAAGCAGCCAGGCTCTCAGTGGCCAATGGAGCAGGAAGGGAGAGGATAGGGACACACAAGGGAACGACCCTGACGAGAGGAATCTGGAAAACTGCAGCTGGGAACTGCAGCTGCAGCCCGGGGCACAGGCCACGTCTTCGCTAGCCCAACGGGCAATCAACTAAGTACTGACCACCTGCCTGCCCCAGGAGGGACCTGGGGCATCAGTGGGGTCCCTCGGGGCCTGAGGCCAGCCTGTAGGAGCGCATGTGACAGCCCTGGGGGGGAGGGGGTCAGGGAAGTATGAAGACAGGATCACTATCAATAGAGCCCCACTGCAGTCAGTGGGCCTAGTGATGTCAGAGCCCAGCCATGAACAGGCAGCCCTGGAAAGGGGTGCAGGCATCAGGGTCTAGGTGTGACCAAGACAGACAGATTTCCCACTGTGCCGATGAGACTCAGACTGGTACCGTCTACTGTCAGGAACCAGAAGCACAGGGGACAGTCAGGGCAGAGGGATGCTCTCTCCTGGGTATGACGTCTCTGATGTGCCTGCGGGACCCTAGCAGAGATCTCAAAGAAGGCAGCAAAAGACAGAGATCAAAGTGCAGGAGAAAGGGGCTGGCAGCGGATGGAGCCCGGAACCTACTGCATTAAATAACGCAGCCACAGGTAGACGCTCTCACCCAGGGGAGCACACAGGGAAGAAAAGCTGGTCGGACAGCTTGGGGTAGGCTGGCCAGGAGCCAAACACTGACACAGGGAGGTGGTCAGGGAAGGGGCTGCAACAGAATGTGGGCTCGGAGAGAACATTCCAGGCAGGCATGATCTGTGAGATGACACACAGGAAAGATGGAAAGGTGTTCACAGATTCACAACCAGGAGGCAGCGCTGGCCTTGGGAAGAGCGGCATGAGGACAGGCGAGGGACAGAGGGGCTGAGAGGCCAGCACGGCCTCCGCCCTGAGCGAGGCCGTGGGGCCCACAGATGGCAGCATGTGAAGGCCTCAGACCGTGGAGGAACACCAGGAGCCTGGAATGTGGGAGCAAGGGGTGAGGGGGAAGCCCCACATCTGGGGCTGAGACAGATGGACAGAAGGACAGACGGATGTATGGAAGGAAGGATGGAAGGACAGACGGGCGGGAGGATGGATGGACAGAAGGACAAACGGAAGAAAAGACAGACGGAAGGACGACCGGAGGGCGGGTAGGGCGAGCAGCAGGTGTAAGCGCAGTGGCCGCATGCTGTAGGGACTCCCACCTGACACCAGGAAGGCAGGAGGCAGGGTGTCTGCTGAGCAGGAGGGCCCTAAGCAAGAGGGCAAGGCTTGGCCACCCAGCAGAGCTGTGGCCAGGGCCCCAACACGGCCTGAGTGGCAACCACAGTGCGATCTGGGGGACAGCGGTGCCGGTGACATGGGCCCATGGGGACAGCACATACACGGCAGCTGGCGGGTAATGTGGGGACCTCACGGGGGCATGTGACAGGCGGTGTGAGGGACAGGGTCGGGGGGTACTAACTGCAGGAGAGAGTGGGAATGGGCAGCAGGTGCGTGGGGGGCAGAGTGCACGGTCTAGAAGACAGGCAAAGGGGTGCAACTGGGAGCAGACCCCAAGGGTGGCCTGCCTCACACTGGCCTGCTGCACTTCCTACTGGGCTGTCCCCAGGGTGGGGCAGGTTCAGCCAAGGCAGGGACGTAAGTCACGGTGCTGAGGGCAGAGCTAGAGTCTGTGAGTCTCACCCAAGCACTAGCTGTCCCTCTCATCCACAGGCCGTCAACAGGTCAGAGAGATGCATCAAGGAAGCACCTGGGCCGTCGCTGCCCGCTGCACCAGGCTCCATCCCGCGGACCGACACCATGTCCCCGCACCCACAGCTGGCCAAGGCAGCCCTTGCCAATGCCCCGCTATGGCCCCCACTGAAGCCCGAGACCCCAAAAGGCTCTAGCTTGGTCTATGGAGAGCAAAGCCCATGCAGCTGCCAGTGACCGGCAGGACAGCACCTCATCACCCAAGCCTTTTAGCAACCCCGCAGTGCCCAGCCCCAGTGTAGACCAGTTCCCACCACATGTGGGTGCCCAGACATCAGCATGTGTGCTGCTGAGAATCACCACTAGAGGCTCCAAAGGTGGCTTTGACAGTCTCCATCGAGAAGACACCTACCCACTTCTCACTGTGGACACGTGGAAACAAGCCCTCACAAATCATCACACGGGCAATAAAAAGAGCCAGAGGCCTTCGAATTCTGCCCACACCCAAAGCCTGAGCTGGAAACACCAAACAGAAAAGAAAGAAAACCAGCTCACTTGGGCAGAGCCCACAAACGCCGACCCCCACACCCGGAAGGCCCCAGTACCCAAGCCGTACCTCACAGTAGCAGGAACAGGGCACCCTGCGGGCTCTTTTCACCCCCCCCCCCCGTTTTGCTGAGGCAGGTTCAGCTATAGGAAACACACAGACTTGTCTTCTAGCCAGACCCCTTCTAGGAGAGCCCCTTGGGGGCCCCTCCCTCCCCAGAAAGCAGGAGGGGTGCTGGACACAGAATCCTAAAATCTGTGTGGACTGTCCTGGACAACCCACGTGGCCCCTGTGTGCCACCAAGGAGCTTGATCGGCATAGCAATGACTCGAGAACGACACTGGGGCCCAGGTTTCAAGGTGGTATCCTGTGGACAGGCCAGATGGCCCAGAGGCTTTGAAGACTAAACCAGCTCCAAGCTAAGGCCCACACACAGCAGGCCATTGGGACTCAGTCTCTGCCTAACTGGGATGAATACCTATTTAAGAAAAAAACAAAAACGGGGCACCTGTGGGTCTCAATAGGTCAAGTGTCTGCCTTCGGCTTGGGTTGTGATCCCAAGGTCCTGGGATGGAGCCCCACATGGGGCTTCCTGCTCAGTGGGGAACCTGCTTCTCCTTCTCCCCCCACTCATGCTCTATCTCTCAGACAGAATCTTTTTAAAAAATAAACAAAAATAAAAATTTTAAACAAACCCAATTCTCTAGATTTTAACAGGAACCAGAGTCTCACTGTAAGAGTCAGAATGTTCAAGATACAATCCAGATTTACTCCGCAAAGAAAACAGAGTAGGGTACCTAGGTCACTCAGTGGTTGTACATCTGCCTTTGGCTCAGGGTGTGATCTCAGGGTCCTAGGATCAAGCCCCATGTCAGGCTCCCTGCTCAGTGGGGAGTCTGCCTCTGCCTCTCCCTCTGTTCATGCCCTCATGCTTGCTCTCTCCCAAATAAATAAATGAAATTTTTAAAGTAAAAAAAAAAAAAGAATTAATTAAAACTTTGAGAAACTCCAGGAATAAAGAGGTCCCAGAATGGAAGGAAACCAAAGACCAGAGCAGAGGCGGCCAGGTGCTGGTGAAGACAAGAGTGGGTAGGAAACCTCCCAGCCTCCTCCACCGCGAAGTGGAGAGGCAGCAGCGCTGGCCCAGCACACAGCACCACTGGGTACCCCTGGGACGCCGTGGAGCCCTAGCTAAGGCGGGAAACCGACCCATCACCCTCACCTGGTCCCTCCTCCCCCCCCCTCCACTCCCAGGCCCAGAGTACAACCACTTCCCAAGGTTGGCCCCTAGGGAGGGAAGGTGATCAATGGGAGGAGTGGAGCACAGACCCTAAAGCCAGAGTCCTGGCAAGACCCGCCTCACTCAGGCCTCAGAGACTCCCCAGAGAAGCAACAGCCCGTGCAGCTGACACCCCAGGGACCGCGGTGCATGCGCCACCAGCAGGACCAGTGTGAAGGAGGTGCAAACAGAGTACCCCGTCCCTGGCAAGGGAAGACTCGTGACCCAACGTGGCCGAACACAAGAGTAAGTCCCTTTACACCCCTGCATGGGCAGGAGCACTCCACTACCGGACGTAACACAGTCCACAGAGAATGAACACCTTCAAGGGCGGGGCCGGCTGACAAGAGAGCAAGGCTGGAACACGTTCCAGGAGAATCTGCAATCCAGAGCCCAAGCTCCTGCTGGGACACACTCCCCAGATGGTGTGTTTCATCCTGTGTCCCAGGAGGACCTGTCCATCTAGGGCAGGTGCAAAGAGGCTGAGCTGGGGCACCTGGGGGGGCGGGGGGCTCAGTCAAAGAAGCATCTGACTTCAGCTCACGTCATGACCTCAGGGTCCTGGGTTCACACCCCATATCCGGGTCCCTGCTCAGTGGAAGCCTGCTTCTCTCCCTGCCCTCCCCTCGCTCGCATGCTCAAGCTGTCTCTCTCTCTCTCTCTCTCAAATAAAATCTTAAAAAAAGAAAGAGGGTAAGCTGCATTTCTGGCACCTCCCAAATTCTTAGGGCAAAATTTGGTCTTCAGACAATGGGAGCAAGGAATCCTGGTGACCTTGCAGACGCTCTCAGCTGGGAACCCCAAAGGCTGCACCATGAGAACAAGCTTGAACCGGAAGCACATCAGCCCTTGAGAGCACCCTGAGCCACACACTGGAGTGAGGAGGTCGGGGGCTGGGGCCAGTGTCTGCAAATGCACGATTCTCCAGAGGAAGGCACCATCTCAGGCTGCTGCTGATCCTTACCGTCTTCCAGATACTTCATCCATTCAGCACAGATGAAAATAAGCAGATGAGCAAAATGACAGGCCATCCTGAACAAAGCCAGCAGAAACAGCAAGTGACAGAAGCCGGCTGACAGGCCTGCGGCACTGCCAGGCGAAGGAGCACCAGGACAGCCTCACCCCACTGACCACGACCAAAACTCTGCACGAAACCAAAAACCAACCACGCAGGGATTCTCAATGTGAGCAGCACAGGCAACTGTGGAAGCAGAGGCAAAGCCTGCAGAAGCAACATTTATGGGGTCCCAGTTCTGTGCCAACTTCCCCTCCTGCCTTTGACCTAAGGGCAGCCCGACGAAGCACCATACAGCAGGCGGACAAATTCTGACAGAAACCGGGCCCTTCCAGCCAGAGGACCAGGGAAGGGACCCTGCCCATGAAGCAGGAGTGGGGAGATCCCAGGATCTCTTTCCCTTCCCTTCCAGCCTGGGACAGTTAGAGAACAGCAGGGACAGGGACAGTGTAGCAGGCAGGGCTATAAGGGGAGGGGCCTCAGAGGTCTGAGAGGTGAGGGCACCTACTGTTTCTGTCCTCTCCTCCTGCACCAGGCACGCAGAGCTGCACGGTGAGAACCTGGGAGGCGGTCACTCCACGTGAAGCCCTGTCCTTCCAGTCAGAAGAGAAGAGGGGCTCTGCAGAGCCACAAAATGTAGGGGGAAAGGAGAGCTGGGAAGGGGCCTCCTAACTCCCTGTATGAACCCACACGACTCTGAGCTACGTGTGTGAGGACAGACCCCAAGAGCCAAACTGACCTTGAAACTACTGCACACAAATGGCAAAACAGTGCCCTGGCCTGAACCTAATGGGGCGTTTACTACCACCCGGCCACAAAACATAGCAACAGTACCGGAAGACTTTAGCAGGACCCAGAAAGCAGCCCACGATGTGATATTCAAAATGTCCAAGACACAATCCAGAATCATTCAACATATAAAAAAATAGCAAAGAGGTGTCTGGGTGGCTCAGTCGATTGAGCTTCCGACTCTTGGTTTCAGCTCAAGTCGTGATCTCAGGGTCATGGGATTAGACCCCGTGTTGGACTCCCTGCTCAGTGGGGAGTCTGCTTGAGATTCTCTCTCCCTCCCCCTCTGCTCTCCCTCCATGCACTCTCACTCACGCTCTAGCTCTCTAAATAATCTTTAAAAAAAAAAAAAGTAGGGGAGGCACCCAGGTGGCTCAGCAGTTGAACATCTGCCTTCAGCCCAGGGCGTGATCCTGGAGTCACAGGATCGAGTTCCACATCGGGCTCCCTGCATGGATCCTGCTTCTCCCTCTGCCAGTGTCTCTGCCTCTCTCTCTCTCTCTCTCTGTCTCTCATGAATAAATAAATAAGATCTTTAAAAATAAAAAGAAAAAAAGGAAAATGTGACCAATTCTCTGGGGGAAAAAAATCAATCAACCGATGCCAACCCTGAGATGACCTAGATGTCAAAATTATCAGACTTAAAGCAAAGATTATAACCAGGTTCCATGAGGTCAAGGTAAGCACTCCTGAAACAAATAAAAAAGTAGTAGTTCTCACCAGAGAAATTAAAAAAAAAAAAAGAAAAAAAAGAACCAAAATTTGAGGACTGAAAAAAATGATGTATCAACAAAACACTCACTGAACAAGAAGGAGAATAAAGAGGACGGGGAAGCAGGTCAGTGAAGCTGATACATGTGCATGAAACCATCAACCCGAAGGCACAGACTGAAGAGAAGGAAGAGCCTCAGGGAGCAGTGGGCCATTAGAAGTCTAACAGCTGTTCCTGCAGAACAGACTGGTGCCCAAAAGCATCTGAATAAGTCATGGCCAAAATTCCCCCATATTTGGTGAAAGACACCTATTTTCAGGCTCAAGAAGCACCGCAAAACCAGACAAAACCGACTGGAAGAAAACCGTGCCCAGACGCTCCCTAGTCAAACTACAAAGAAACACAGATAAAGCAACAGGCCCTCGGGACCCGTGGTGACGCGATCAGCCACAGGCCTCCCCTGACCACCCTTCACACGATGAAAGGAAAAAAAGACAAAAGCACTTTGACAGAAACAAAATTTGGAAATTACAAAAAAGGAAAAGAAAAATGAATTTGGCAGGTTAGAAAAATGACCAAGCATAAGTTCTGGAACAGAAAAATCCAGTAACTAAGCTTCATTTCATACACTGGCCTGTACAGCAGAGGACACACAGCAGAGAAGATCAGTGACAGACCCTGCAAGTGTCACGAAGTGTGACTAAAGTCCATACAGGAAGCAGAGAAGGATGGGAACCCTGGGTGGCGCAGCGGTTTAGCGCCTGCCTTTGGCCCAGGGCACGATCCTGGAGACCCGGGATCAAATCCCATGTCGGCCTCCCGGTGCATGGAGCCTGCTTCTCCCTCTGCCTGTGTCTCTGCCTCTCTCTCTCTCTCTGTGTGACTATCATAAATAGACAAAAATTTAAAAAAAAGGAAGCAGAGAAAACATGGGACAGGAACAGCATCTCACCAGACGAGATTTTCCCATACTTGTAGACTTCACAAAACCCAGCAGGATAAAAAAGGAGATGTACACACCAAAGAACATCTCAGTAATACCAATTAAACTGAAAAACAACACAAAAGCTTAGAGCAGCCATGAGGGAGGGCCCTGTAGCCAAGGACAAGGTGGCCCGGACACAGCCTTCCCCACTCCTCCTGCTAAGCAAACCCATGAACCTCGGAAGTAAGTCACAAGACAACCAAGGCTGCCCAAGGAAGGCAAACCGTCCTGGGACCCTCGGACTGGAGGAGCAGATGGCAACGGGGCCCCTCACAACCTCCCACCTGACAGAAGGTGACCAAACCTGGTGTCTCCTGACCCTTGGCCAGGGGCTCCTTCCCACCCAACGCTGACCCAGAGTCCTACCCACCACAGCAGGCCAGCGGGGGGGACCAAGGGGGATGGAGAGGAAGCCCCACTAATTAGCTCAACAATGCCCCCTGCCAGAAGTACTCTCCTTCCCCGGACCCTGAGACACACACAACCCCCCCCCGGCCCGACCATGTGCACGGGGGACCCCATCAATACAAGTGCCAAGTCTGGGAAATGCTCTGTCCTCCAGAGACGCCAGCAAGCTCTTCTGCCTCCTGAAAGCAGCACCAACAGGGACAGGGGATAGGGAGCCCCCCAGCCACACTAGGTACACATCGCAGCACTGCACTCTGAGGCAGCCCGGGCCTGCGTGCTGCACCTGCCCAGGGGGCTGCTGTAACCAGGACCCAGAGGCTCTTAACACAGCAGGTGGAGGGGCCAGAAAACAATCAAAACTCACTTGTCACACCCAGAACCAGAAAGTCAGGACTTGAAAGAGAAAAGCACACTGACTGATCCCAACACTGAAACAAGTGGAACCTTGGCATGACCTGACCAGGACTGTAAGCTAACCTATCATAAAAGTGATTCTACAAGCAATTACAAATACTCCTGAAACGAGAAAATTTCAGCAAAGAAAAAGAAGTTATAAAAGAACCAACCAAATACAAAACTGGAAAACAGCAACAAACTACACGGGCTGGTTAGCCCCACGTGTGATGTGGGGAGGACAGAGGGCATCAGTCAGGAGCTTGTGGCCAGAGACACAGAAGTCCCCAATCTCAACACCACACAGAGGGCACACTGATGAAAAATGAGTGGAACCTCGGGGACCTGCAGGAAGAGAACACGAGAGCCAACGCTTGTATCACCGGAATCCCCAGGAAAGAGGGAACACTGAGTGGGGCTCACGCAGTACTGGAAGAAATGATGGCTGACAACCTCTCAAATATAGCAAAAACTAGAGACATAAACCCAAAGAAATCCACACCCAGACACACCAAAACTAACTTCTGAAAATCAAAGACAAAGAAAATATCCTTGAACCAACTGGAGAGAAACCCCGCACTCCAAACAGGAGCCATGAGCTTGAGGGACGGCGGGCCTCTCCCAGGGCCAATGCGGACAGGACACAGGACAGAAGTGGCACACCTTCTTCAGGTGCTGGCAGAGAAGAGCTGTCAGCCAGATCCCACACCTGACGAAACTATGCTCCAGGGATGAAGGAAAAATAAACACATTATTGCAAAACTTGATTATTTTTTAGGAGATTTATTTACTTACTTACTTATTTATTTATTTTAGAGAGAACAAGCCAGAGGGAGGGGCAAAGGGAGGGGAGAGGGAAAGAATCTCAAAGCAGACTCCACCCTGAGCAGGGAGCCTGACACGGGGCTGAGTTAAATGACCAAGCCAAAATCAAGAGTCAGACACCCAACCAATAAGCCACCCAGGCACCCCTAGACAGAAGAAAACTTTTAAAAAATATATTAATTTCTAGCAAACCTTAAATGAATGCCTAATTGAAGTTTTCCAGACATAAAATTATAAAAGAGGGAATCTTGGAGCATCAAGGAGAAAGAATAACAGAAAGACACAGATAATTTGAGTAAATACAACAGACTATCCTCCTCATGAGTTTTCTAAATTATATCTGGTGATCAAAACGCCAACACCCTCAGATAACTCATGACAATAATATTTAAAGGTGGGGAGAGCAAACGGACCAAGGTGGAAAAAAGGCTTTTGACACCTGACTTGAAAGGGAGAAAACAATACCAGTCAGCTGGCGTTAAGTCATATATAAATACTCTTAACACCCAGAGCAATTATTAAGAAAACTGTAGACACACACCCAAAAACAATACAAATAAATCAAGATGGAATCTTAAAAAGCTGTCAAGTAATCCACAGGAAGGCAGAAAATGAAATAGGAACAAGAAACATAAAACACAAGATGTCAGACTTAAGCCTTAACTATCGACAATTACTTTAAATGTAAAAACCCTCAGTACACCAAGTAAAAGACAAAGATTGGCAGAATGGATTTAAAAAAAAAAAAGTAAAGGCAGTACAAGTACATTCTGTTTACAAGAAACTCACCTCAAACTCACTGATTTAAGTAAGCTGAAAACAAAGGGATAAAAGACGTTACACCAGGAAACATTGTTATCCAACAAACAAAAGCAGTAATAGCTGTACCAGTATCTGATAAAACAGAAAGAAAAATACTAAAGACAAGAGATACACATTACATAACAGTAAAAGGGTCAACCCACCAGGAAGACCCTACAATTCTAAATGTGAATGCACCAAACCCACAGAGCCTCAGAACAGGAGAAAAAATGGACAGAGGCAAAAAGAGAGACAAGTACAGTTAAGGGCCGCAACACCCCTATCAGCAACTGACAGAACCGCTACACAAAAACCGACAAGGAACGAGATCTGCTCACACAACCAAGAGCACTTAGTGGTACATGTGAACACATCACCCCACAGCAGTAGGAAACACACTTCCTCTAGTGCTCATGGAACATTCATCAAAAATAACCTTACCCTGGGCAATAAAACAAACTTTAACAAATTTGAAAGAATAGTATTAGCTTACCACAACAGAATCATACTAGACATAATTACAAAAAGACAAAACAGGAAAATCTCAACACATGGAAATTACATTTATAAATAATTCATGGGTCAACGAGAAGCATCAAAGGAAAAAAAGTTCAGAAAACTGAATGAAAATGAAAATACAACATACCAAACATACATGGGATGCAGCTAAGGCAGTAGCAAGTGGAAAACTGATAGCACCAAGCTCTTACACTAGAAAAGGAAAAAAAAAGCTTAATCATCTAAGTTCCTACCCCAGGAAACTAGAAAAAGAGCAAACTAACCCCAAATCTAGCAGAAAGAACGGAGGCAGGGGTGGCTATCAAGGCAACAGAAGAAAAAGAAAAAAAATAAATAAATAAAGGCAACAGAAGTCTTGGTGGGAATGGAATGTTCCAAGTCTATGTTATACAATGTCACTACCTTGGTTGTGATACTAAATTATGGTTTTTCTTTAAAGGTTTTATTTATTTATTCATGAGAGAGACAGAGAGAGGCAGAGACACAGGCAGAGGGAGAAGCAGGCTCCATGCAGGGAACCTGATGTAGGACTCGATCCCAGGACCCCGGGATCATGCCCTGAGCCAAAGGCAGATGCTCAACTGCTGAGCCACCCCAGGGGCCCCTAAATTACGGTTCTGCAAGAAGTTACCACAGGGGAGGCTGGGGAAAGGGTGCCCAAGACCTCTCTAATTTCTTGCAAATGCATGTGAATATATAAGTATCTCAAAATAAAAGTTTAATTTTTTAAAACATTGCCCCAAAACCTAAAAACACTTAACAACATATTCAAAATAGCCAATAAGAAAAAAAAAAAATAGCCAATAAGCATGTAAAAAAACATTCCACCTCATTAGTCCTCAGGGAAATGCATAACCAAACCACGGGGAGATAGCATGACCTGTACACCTGAGTGGCTAAAATTAAAAAGCCTGACAAAGCCACGTGCTGGCAAGGACACAGACCAACTGGAACCCTGACGCTTTGCTGGTGGCTACAGAAGACACACACGCCAACCTTGGAAACCAGCGGGAGAGTTAAACACACACTTGTGACCCATCAACTGTGTGGCCAGGTGTCCCCCAAGACGACTGAAACAGATGCCCGTGAGCACTCAGAGGGGCCTTATTCTTGGTAGACAAAAGTCCAAGCGGCCACCCACGAGTGATCGAGCAAGCACACTGTGGGCAGCCAGACAACAGAGGGCCACTGCTCCCCCCACTCAGCCAAAAGGTCCGCACACGTGGGGTGAGTCTCCATGACACCGAGTGCATGAAGCACTCCCGAGCCACACAGGGAGTAGCTCATGTCTGACTGGAAGTATACAAGGCTCTAGAAAAAAACAAATCTAATCCCCACCACCAGAGCACAGCAGTGAGGTTCTGGGCTGGGACGGGCTACAGGGGCTGACACTGACCCCAAGAGATGGTCAGTGGAAAGGGCTGAACTTGACCATGCTTAAACCTCAAACTACTCTTGGAATGTGTGCACTTTATTGTACCTAAGTATGCAAAGTATCCCTCAACAAAGCTGATTTCCTCAAAGGTCCAAACTAAAATTCTTCACTGTACACCTGCCAAACAACGGGCCTTAACCTACCCTCCGGAGGCTTCTCTGAGAGGTGCAGGTTTCACACGTCCCTTCCCTCCTTAGAAACCTTCCACAGCTCCCCAGTTCACACATGTCAAAAACCCCACTTTACCAACGTGCCATTCCAAGCACTCCGAGATGAGGCCCAGGCAGTTCTCCCACGGCTTTGGCCTTCCCAATCTGCGGCAGTGGGAGGCACCCAGCGCACCACCACCCCCGCTGCAGGGCCAGGCTCACCTCCCCGCTCCTTGCCCTGGCTTCTGTCCATTTCCTGATCTCTGCCAGCTTCTTACCACCTAGGCCACAAAGTCAGCCTCTCTGAATTGAATGGAACATTCTGGATTCCCTCAGGGGAGCCTCACCCTCCCCTTACCAGCTGTGCCTCAGCACCAGTTCCTTTCCTAGGCACCCGTCTCCTCAGTCTTGCATCACAGGTGTCTGTGTGTCAGGGACCCCTGAGTTCACAGCACATGCCCACTGAAATGACAGCAGTAAGTGAGCCTGAAGTGAGCAGAGGATAGTCACGGAGGGGTGCAGAAGAGAACAGGCCAGCACGCACAATAAAAGGCCAGGCCCGAGGGAGGAGTCAGAAAGAGAAACTCAGAGGTGAGCTTCTACCTTAAAAGCAGAAAAGCTCCAAAGAACAAGGACTGAATATTCCTGTCAAGGGAGCCTTGGGCAGGGCCCCCCCACCCCCCCACATCAGTCAAGCCCATCTTGGGGGGCCTTGCTTCCCTAACATCTGTCGCTCATCTACTCTCATCCCCTCTGCAGACAAGCTATGCAAGGCCTTGGACGTCAAGCAAAACAGCAGCAGCTCTGCTATGGATTCAGTGTGTATCCTCTCAACTAATGAACTGAAACCTAGCAGGAGGGACGCCTGGGAGGCTCAGTGGTGAGCGTCTGCCTTCCAGCTCAGGGCATGATCCCCAGGTTCCACGATCGAGTCCTGCATCAGGATCCCCCCCAGGGAGCCTGCTTCTCTGCCTCTCTCTCTCTCTCTGTGTGTGTGTCTATCATGAATAAATCATTAAAATCTTTAAAAGAAAGAAAAGAAACCTAGCACAAAGATAAAAGTGTTAGGAGATGATTAGACCAGGAGGCTGGAGTCCTCATGGAGAGATTAGTGCCCTCATAAGGAGGCTCAGAGAGCTCCCCTGCCCCTCATGCCCCATGAGGACATGACAAGAAGACAGCCATCTCCAAGCCAAGAAGCGGCCTCACTGGACACCAGACTCTGCTGGCACCAGGATCCTGGACTCGCACCTCCAGAGCAGAGGGAGACAGATGTCACCCAGGCTATGGCACGTTGTCATCGCAGCCTGAATGCCCTCAGACACAGCCCACATATTCCACCGACTACAGCACCCACCCACTCCAACCTGCTAGAAGAATCTTGCCAGGCTCTATCTCTCGTCACACCACTCCCTCTACACGAAACCTTCCCAGGCACACATCACAAAAGAAATCCCTAGCCAGCTTGGAACACCATAGACCATCTGGCCCAGACTGTTTCCTAAACTAATCACTACTATTCCAGTCCACAAACCCTGTCATGAGGTTACTCGACTCCATGGCGAGCACTTCTTTCCCTGCACATGACCCAGCCCTCCCTCTACTCCCGGAGGGGCCACCCACACCTTACCCATCCTTCAGGGCCTCTGGCCCCACAAAGCCTCCCCACCGCCCCTTGTGGCCCGTTCACCCACCCGGCAGCTCCCCAGTCGGCCTCCAGACAGCCGTGGTACTGACGCCATGCCACATGAGTTCGTTCCCCTTCACACACTCAAGAGTTTGTGTGGACTTCGAGCAAGTGAGGAGAGCACACATCACATAAGTTACGCCCTATCCTTGTGTAGTGCAGACTACGACAATGTACGTGACAGCTACGTGGTCATCCCTGGCTGGATGCATGTAACGCTGGCTCCATCCAGCGTGTGGAGCCACATCCTGGCCACATTCACGCTGGCTCCATCCTGGCCACATTCAGATCAAATGAAAAATAAAAGCAATCTGAGATTTTTGATAGCCCAACCAGGAAGTGAAAAAGAACACCGTACACATATGGTACCATAACTATACACAAAAAAAAATCAATAACAGGAGAAGCCTGTGAGCTAAGAAGAGGATAAATGTAATATAAAGAAAAAAATATTAAGGAATTTTTCGAAGAATACGTGCACAACTTTAACCTCCAGCAGTGTAAAAGTAGCCATGTTGAGGCTCGCTCAAATTTAAAGGATCAGGACAGTCTGAACTTAGAGATAGATGTCTGTTCTCTGGTTAACACTGAGCTTGTGGCATTGAGACCGGAAAGAGAATGTGTGCAAACCCGTACAACTTTAGAAATACAAACTCATTCATGTTACGGCCGCGAGGACAGAATATAGATCAGATCTCTACTTCAACTATTTCAAGATTTCCAACTCTGGCACACATTTGACAAGCAGCTGAGCACTGCAAACAGGGCACCAATCAGGACAACTATGACCCCTGACCTCACAGACACCAGGCAGCTCTCAGTACACCCAAGCTGAAGGGAGGTCATGCCAAAGGCCAAGTAGTGACCCCTTCAGTATCTCGTAAACCCAGCAGGTGCACCCAGGCTGCCCTGTCACTTCCAGCTCAGAAGCACCCAAATCTCTTGCCAAGAACAAAAGACTACTAAAAAAATACAGTCTGAGCTCATGAACCAGTAATCTGAGTGAATCACCAGGTAAAAAAACGACCATCTGCTTGCAAATGAGGACCTCCCCACTAAGACTCACACAGCCCTAGTGTGGGGTTCCGAGCACACAGTTCATTTTATTTTTTTATTTGACAGAAAGTGTGCACAAGCAGGGGGAGTGGCAGGAAGAGGGAGAGGGAGAAGCAGACTCCCAGCTGAGCAGGGAGCCCTACACAGGACTCGATCCCAAGACTCTGAGATCATGACCTGAGCCAAAGGCAGATGCTCCTATGGTTCATTTTAAAGAAAGATCAAAAAAAAATTTTTTTTAACAAATAAAATAAAATAATAAAATAAAAAAGAAAGAAAGATCACTGTGACAAAGCAAGGTGGTGACCCCTAGAGTGGACAACAAAGAGATGTGGATGCTAAAATCCATTAAGCAAACAGAATCCAGGCAATCCCCACAGTCCATATGACAAGACCACGGCAGCAGCTCCACCGCAGAGACCATCACCGTCTCACAGGCCAGCACGTCACCATGCAGATATCCCATCCCACAACATGCTTTCTAAATGTGTGGTTTGATCACTCCTACTAGAGAGTGAGAGGGCAAGAGTGTCAACCCCTTGCCAACAGTGGGCTCTAGCCAACCCCGTGGACTCTTACCAGCCCAGTAAGCTGCCCTGGTGGCCCCTCCAGCCCTGCCCGCTTTGGGCAGCTCAGCCCCCCGCCACACAGTGTGAGTTGCAGTCAGTGTCAGCCTGGTTTCCAGGACTCCTCAGACAGTAAAATAACTACCATTTGGCTACATAGCAACAAGTCTGCAAACAGCCAGTGCCTTTGAGTACTTTCCCAGGTGGTTGTTTCAACATTGTCCTTGGAAGATAACAAAAATTAATACCCTCCCATTATCCCCTGAAACCAAGGCCTAGAAACCTTTAAGTTTCTAAGGTCATGGGCCAAAATCAAAGCAGGAATGCAGCAGTCCCTGTACAGCATCTCCTCTGCAAAACAAATGGCACTTCAGGTCACTCCTTTAAACTTTTTTACAAATTTGTTACAACTTTCACCCAAAATGACATCACAAGGTATTACAGCTAAGCAGGTTCTACTTTTTTATTTATTTATTTTTTTAAGTAAGTTAAGCTCTAGGCCCAAGGTGGGTCTTGCACTCACGACCCAGAATCAAGAGTCGCATGCTGTACTGACCAAGCCAGCCAGGCACCTCGGGTTCTACTCTTTCTTTCAGACGCTTTATTTTTTAAAGATTTTATTTATTTATTCATGAGAAACACAGAGAGAGGCAGAGACACAGGCAGAGGGAGAAGCAGGCTCCGTGCAGGGAGCCCAAATCGGGACTCGACCCCGGATCCCAGGATCACGCCCTAAGCCAAAGCCAAAGGCAGACGCTCAACCACTGAGCAGGCGTCCCTAGCAGACACTTTTAAATGAACAACCTTCAGCAGAAAATAATTAAACCACTGTCAGGAAAACAACAGTCACCCCAAAGAAGGATGGGGGAAAACCAAGTACAAGGCAGCCCCCAGCTCTTGGCTGTAGCAAGCAGAGCCAAAAGCTGGAGGAGCCTTAATGTATTACCACACGCCACCACCAGGCCTGGCCAAGGGGAGCTCTCCCAAGCCTCCCCATCTACTATAAGTGGCAGACAGTGACCCGGGGAATACCGCGGGGGACACACGGGGAGTCCCAAGAGGCAAAAACAAAACATGAAGGCAGCCTCAGAGCATCTGCCAGCTTTCAATTCCTACACAGAAGGAAAAAAAAAAAAAAAAAAAAACGTTGTTTCATTTAGCTACTTAAATGACAATTGTACAGGTAAAACACTGAAGCCACTTTCAGGATCATACCCCCACACACGGATTCACCATTAAAGTTGCAGATTGAAAGAACCACATCTAATTAACTGGAAACCAACCTGGAAAGACACAGGGAGATGTGGAACCAAAGAAGAAACAAAGAACAGGCCCCTGGATCAGGAGAGGAACATGGGGGTGAGAATCTAAACTATCCACCAAATTCCCCTCCCCACCTTTCTGCTCTCCTGAAAACCAAGACCGTGTACCCAACATCGCGAGTGGGCCATCCAGGCTGTGACCCCACACCAATGACCTACATGCAATCACATCAGCTGAGCCAAGGTGAGTCTTTTAGGATGTGAATCAGGATCTCCCAAATTCGTAAATTTAAAGAGACCCCTTCAGAATCAATGTACAGAATGGAAGACTTCTCGTTTAGCAAAACTGAATGGAAACCAGATCTCCTAAACTCCGTGTTTGACGAGGGCACTGCTGCAGTGGGAGAGTAACCAAATGACTGATGAGCAACGTGCAATCCAGTCTTACTTAGACCCTCAGACAGTGTCTACTCTCCTTCAGCTCCCACTCACATTCTATTCTATAAATACCCACCCTTAATAATTTCAACACTGGAAGGCCTGTTTTAATATGAATTTCTGAATTAATTATCTGATGACTCGGCAAGTATTACACAGAGATCTGGTACTGGAAATAAAATTAGACCAACGCAGAGATGCACAATTCCAAATAACTGACAAAACCCACACTGAACGCCACAGCTAAATGCAACCAGATAAACACGCATTTGTTTTGCTAAAGAAATTGGAAAGCAAGCAACAAGAGGGTTTTTATTAAAAAGTATTTGTGGGGATCCCTGGGTGGCGCAGCGGTTTGGCGCCTGCCTTTGGCCCAGGGCGCGATCCTGGAGACCCAGGATCGAATCCCACGTCGGGCTCCCGGTGCGTGGAGCCTGCTTCTCTCTCTGCCCCTCTCTCTTTCTCTCTCTCTGTGACTATCATAAATAAATTTAAAAAATTTAAAAAAAAAAAGTATTTGTGCTTATACAGCATTCATTACCAGAACCTTAGTCATTTCCATACATGAAATCTTAAAATACACAGGAGTGAAACCTTGCACATATGCCCCAGAAGCCATGCCCAAGAATAATACACTGTGCTTCCGAGCTAAGAACTGGAGCTCTGCCAGCGCCCATGCGTGGTGAACGGGCCTCTGGTGAAATACTACACAGCGGTGGAAAAGCAGGAGGTCTGGATGCAGCTAGAAACTAAGATATCGTGTAAGCAAGCAGTGTCTGAAGAAGACATCGCTAGGAAAGGTGCAAGAACACATAAGACTCCATGACTCGGGTGAGGCACACGTAGGTGGTGAACTGCCAAGAAAAGCCAGCTAACAGGAGACAGGCGGCCCAGGTGAGACAAAGGCGCGGAGGTCCTGGCTCAGGGGCTTTCCCTTAGGCGGACTGCTAGACCCTGAACGGCCGCTCCAATGATTCATCTTTGCATCTTCCCCTAAAGTTTTCTGCACAGTTATCAACTCCCTGCTTTATCCCAGGCACGGAAATTCAGAGGTGGGGCAATGCTCCCCCGTGGTCCCCCCACCATACTCCACAGAAACCCAAGGCATTTCTGCTCAGCTAGAGACAACTTGCAAAGCTGAGCACTGGAAAGGCAAGGACAACACACTCCTTGCATGCTCCACAGCCAGCTTCAAACACAGCGGCACACAGAAGGCTGCGACTGCAGGCGGTGTGTCCTTGTGACCGTGGCCAGGCCACCCGGTCCACCCTGCTCTTCCCCGAAGGGCGCGCTCTCCACTTCGGAGTCGCTCTACCAACAGGGACATTCTCACCCGAGTAAAGGCCATTTTAAAACCGGCTTCAAATGAGGTAGAAGACACAGGATGAGCTCTTGGGTAGGAACCCAAAACAAAAGCACCAGACACTCATCAAGCCACTAACGAGAATCACTCGGTCTGTAAGATTCTGGCAGCTGGAAATAGGAGCGCCTTAATCCACTAAGCATATTAGGGCCTAACAAACTGGATTCAGTAACAAGGTTACCTAGTTCTTCGAAACGGAAATGAACTGAAGCTAAGGATGCTCATTAGGCACGATCCGTGTAAAACCCAGTTTCTCGTTGGGGAATTCCGCGCGTGAGGTTCTGCGCGCGACCAGAGCCCGGCGCGACCAGGCTCTGCCCCCGCACCCGAGCAGCAGCACCCGAGCAGCAGCACCCGAGCAGCAGCACCCGGCCGGCCCCGCCCCCCACCCCGGGCGGCGACCCAGCGGCCGCACCGACGCGCGCCCTGCCGCACCTGCCGGCGGACCCCCGCCCGCGCCCGGGCCGCTCCCGAGGCTCCCCGCGCACAAAGGCGGCCCCGGGGGGCCCGGACCCCCGCCCCGCCCCGCCCCGACCCACCTATGCCGTAGGCCTTGGCGCAGATCCACTGCAGGTTGGCCGCGATCTTGGCGCGGGCCGAGTCGTAGCGGTCCAGGGGCACGATGTCCACGGCGCCGTCGGGCGCGGCCTCCATCCTCCTCCAGCCCTCCCCGGCCGCGCAGCCGCCCGCGTCCACCATCTGCACACAAAAAGGCCGCTGCAGCGCGGGCGGCGCCCGGCCTCCGCCAACAAAGGCGCCGCGCCCCTCGCCGCGCCGGGCCCGCGAGCCCCGCCGCCCCCCGGAGGCCGCCCCCGCCCCCGCCCCCGCCCCGGCCTCACCTCACAGCCGCCGCCGCCGCCGCCACCGCCGCGGGTGCTGCTGCCGCATGCTGCGGGGCCGCGCCGGGAGGCCGGGGCGCCGGGAGGCCCGGAGGCCCGGAGGCCGGGGAGGCGGCGAGGCGAGGGGCGCGGGCCGGGGCGGGGGGCGCGTGCGCGGGCCGGGGCGGGGGCGGGGGCGAGGGCGGCGGGGGCGGCGGGGGCGGCGGTGTCGGCGGCGGCCTCCGAGGAGGCGGCCAACCGGCGGGAGCGCGCGCGACGCCGAGGCCCTGCGCACGCGCGGTGGGTGCCGCGCGCCGCCCCGCCCCCCGGCCCGCGCTCGCCCCGCCCCTCGCCGCACGCGCAGTGGGAGCAGCCCGCGGCCCCGCCCCCGGCCCGCGCTCGCCCCGCCCCTCGCCGCACGCGCACTGAGCCAGCTCGAGGCCCCGCCCGTCTCCGCGGGCGCCCGGAGCGGGGTCGCGCGGCGCTGGTGGGCGCGGGCGGGCAGTCCCCGGTGGGTCCCGCAGCAGCCCTTTGTCTAGGCCGCGTTTCCTCCGCCCCAGAGGCCCCAGCCGCCGCCCGACGGGCCGACTGCCGTCTCGGGAGGGCGACACCCCTGCACCCCAGCAGCGCGGCCCCGGAGGCCCCCCCCGCGGAGAGCGCCGCTGTGGCCAGGGCCTCCCCGCCCACCATCGCGGGGCCGGGACCCCGGGGACGCCGGGAACCCCGAGCCCGCCGGAGGCGAGGGATGAGCGCGTCCTCCCGAGTGGGGGTCCCGGCGGGGAAGGCCGCCGCCCTGAGCCACAGCGAGGACCCCTCAGTCTGCACAAGCACCCGCCGAGAGCCGGGCCCGGGGCCCCCGGCAGGGCCCGCAGGGGCAGCCCAGGGCACAGGCGCCGGGGCATCGAGGCCTGTGTGGGGAGTGAGGGCGGGCAGGGGCGTCAGGGGAGGGCCACCTGGGGCAGGGGCAGCCCCGGGCGTGGGGCCTGCGTGGGGCCTGCGGAGAGCGAGAGCAGGCTGGGGCGTCCGGGAAGGCCACAGCGGGCACAGCAGCCCAGACATGGCAGTGCCGGCCGTAGTCCCAGGGAGGCCACCGAGTCCAGAGCCCGGGAGGGAGAGACACCGTTAGGAAAGGGTTTGCGGGGTTGGGGCGGTGGCAGGTCAGCACAGGAAGCTCTGACCTCTTCTCTGAAACGGGGAGCCATAGGGGGACTTGGAGCACGGTGAGGGGAGGGGGTGAGTAATCCTGCCAAGGTCAAGGAACAGGTGATGGTGGGCAGGACAGGGAGACCATGCCTTGGCAGGGGGTGTGGACTGGAGGGTAAGGAACAGGGGTCAAGAGTAACTCCAAGGGTTTCAGTATTGATTCTGTATCCTGCTACCTTGATGGTCACATTAGTAGTTCCAACCATGTTTCAGTTGATCCCTAAGGATTTCCCATATATAAGATGGTGACAACTGTGAACACAAAGACTCGTCCCTCTTTTCAATCTGGATATCAGTTTACTTCTTCCTCGTAGTTGAAGTCCCTGGCCACAGCCTCCAGTACTCCCTTGAGTAGATGTCCTTGTCTTGTTCCCATTCAGGAGAAAAGCATCCAGCCTCTCATTACCCAGTACTAGGTTAAATGTGGGTTTTCCGTGCTTCTCAGGTTGAGGAAGTGCCCCTCTACTATTTTGCTGAGTGTTTCATCAGGAAAGCGGGCTAAAAATAAAAAATAAAAAAAAAGGAAAGTGGGCTAGGTTTTCTCCAATGCCTATGATTATCAAGATGATTGTGTAAGCTCTTTTTATTAGTTCAATTAACATGGTATCAACTGATGTTCAGATATTGAACCAGCCTTTCATTCCTGAGATAAATGCCATCTGGTCATAGTATATAATTTTTTTTCTCAAATGTGGCAAATTGTTTAGAGGGGGGGTTTGGGTTTTGTTTTGTTTCGTTAGCATTACTGAAATGTAGTTGACCTCTAACAGTGCAAGCTGAAGGTGTACAACGTGATGATTTGGTACCTGTATAGTATATAGTACATGTAATACTTATATGTAGGTATATTTTGGGAAATGATAAGCATGTTCAGGGAAGTTAACATCCATTACCTCACCTGGTTACTTTGGTATGTGCATGTGTGTTGGCAACCTTTAACATTCACTCCCAGCAACCTTTGAGGATACAATACACTATTGAGGAGCCAGCATGCTGTACATTACATCCCCAGAACTTACTCACCTTAAAACTGTAACTTTGTACCTTTAACAAAAACCTTCCCATTTCCCCCACCTCCCATCCCCTGCCGACCATGGATCCACTCTCTCTTTCTGAGTTTGGTTTTTGGATTCTACATCTATGTAAGATCACACACTGTTTGTCTTTCTCTGTGTGCTTTATTTCGCATAGTGTAACACTCTGGAGATTCACTCATGTGGTCCCAAATGACAGGATTTCCTTTTTTATGGCTGTATTCATACATTTCATTCAATATGTGAGATAGATATGTATGTATAAATAGATCATTACCTTGCCTTCACCCTCTCACCCTCATCCAATGATGCACTCAGGGCACTCAGGTTGTTTGCATGTCTTAGCTGTTGTGCATAATGCTGTAATGAGCATGGTGGATGCCGGTGTCTCTCTGACATAGTGATTTTATGTCCTTCCATTATATACCCAGAAGTGAAAGTGCTGGGTCATGTGATAGTTCTGTTTTTAATTTTTTGAGGAACCTCCATACTGCCTTCCAGAGTGGGAGGGTTCCCATTTCTCCACGTTCTTGCCAACACGGGTTTCTGGCATTTTTGGTTGTAGCCATTCTGGCAGGTGTAGGGTGGTATCTCATCGTGGTTTTGGTTTGCAATTCCCTGATGATGAGGGATGTCAAGCACCTGTCCATGTACGTGTTGGCCACTGCTATGTCCTCTTTGGAAAAATGTCTGTTGAGATCCTTTGCCAATTTTTAAAATGGATTATTTGTTTGGGGAGTGCTTCCCTTCTTCAATTTTGTTTGGAAGAGTTTGAGAAAGATCTATGTTGATTCTTAAAATGTTTGGTAGAATTCACCCCTAAAACCATCTGGTCCTGAGCTTTTCTTTGTGAGGAGATGTTTGATGACTTATTCGATCTCCTTAGCCAATATTGACATATTCAGATTTCCCCTTCATGATTCAGGTTTGGTAGGCTGTACGTTTCCAGGAATACATCCATTTCTTCTAAGTTATCCAGGTTGACATATAATTATCCATACTCATCTCATGATCCTTTGTATTTCTGCAGTGTCTCTTCTAAATGTCTCCTCTTTCACCATACCTTTGATGATTTAAGTCCTTTTTTTCTTGGTTAGTCTGTCAATTGTGTTTATCATTTTAAAACACCAGATCCTAGCTTCCATGATTTTTTTTCCTATTGTTTTTCTAGACCCTATTTCATTTCTTTCTGCTGTAGTCACCTTCATTATTTTCTTCCTTCTGCTAATGTTGGGCTTATTCTGTTCTTCTATTTCCCTGAGGCATGAAGTTAGGGTGTTTATTGGAGATCTCTCTTTTTCTTAATGTAGGCATTCGTCTCTATAAAATTCCCTTTTAGAACAGCTCTTGCTCCATCCCATAAATTTTGGTACATTGTGTTTTGTCTCAAGATACCCTGATTTGGGGATCACTGGGTGGCTCAGCGGCTTAGCACCTGCCTTTGGCCTGGGGTGTGATCTTGGAGTCCGGGGATCAAGTCCCACATTGGGCTCCTGCATGGAGCCTACTTCTCCCTCTGCCTGTGTCTCCACCTCTCTCTCTCTCTCTCTCTCTCTCTCATAAATACATAAAATCTTAAAAGAAAAAAAAAGATACCCTGATTTCTTGATTTTTTTTTATTTCTTCTTTGACCAATCAGTTGTTCAGATGTGGTTTTTCATTTCAACATATTTGTAAATTTTCTGGTTGTCCTCCCTTTTTTTTTAAAGACTTATTTCTTTATTTCAGGGGGATGGCGGGCAGAGGGAGAGAGAATCTCAAGCAGATTCCACTGAGGATCCCTGGATGGCTCAGCGGTTTAGCGCTGCCTGGAGTCCCAGGATCAAGTCCCACATCAGCCTCCCTGCATGAGAGCCTGCTTCTCCCTCTGCCTGTGTCTCTGCCTCTCTCTCTCTCTGTCTCTCATGAATAAATGGATAAAATCTTAAAAAAATAAAATAAAATCCTAAAAAAAAAAAAAGATTTTACACTGAGCACAGAGCCTGACATGGGACTTGATCTCATGACGCCTAAATCACAGTCTGGGCCACCCCAGGTGCCCCGTCCTCCTGTTACTGATTTCTAGTTTTGTATCATGGTGACCAGAAAAGACATGCGATAGGATTTCAATCTCTTCAGTTTGTTAAGACTTGCTTTGTGACCCAGCATACGATCTGTCCTGGAGAGTGCACTGTGTACACTGGAGAACTGCGTTCTGCTGCTGCAGCAGCTGGATGGAGTGTTCTGTCTATGTCTGTCAGGTCCATTTGGTACACTGCGTTGTCCAGATGCAGTTTCCTCACCGACTCTCTCTCTGGGCACTCTATCCAATGCCGAAGGTGGGGTATTAAAGTTCCCTCCGATGATTTTATGTCTATTCTTCCCTTCACTTCTGTTAAAATTTTTTCCAAACATTCAGGTGCTCCCGTGTTGGGTGCTATGTGTTTACAACCATTGTATCTTCGTGGTTAATTGACCCCTTTATCACCACATACTGACCTTCTTTGTCTCTTATGACCAGTTTTGACCAACAGTTCCTCTTATCTGATAGAAGCACAGCCACTCCTGCTGTCATCGGGTGTCTGTGCAGGGCATGTCTCTGCATCCGTTTGCTTTCAGCCCACGTGTATCCTTAGAACTGAAGTGAATCACTTATAGGCAGTATACTGTTGGGTCTTGTTTTACGATCCATTCAGCTGGGGTATGTCCCTCAATTGGAAAACTTAACCCATTGACATTTATAGTATCTGCTGATAGGTAAGGACTCAGAATTGCCACTTTGTTCATTGTTCTGTATTATTTTGTTCTTTTATTCCCCTCTTGCTGTTTGTTTTGTGGCTCATTTTTTTGCAGGGTTTACTTTAACTCCTTTCTTTCTCCTTTATGTAGATGTAAGAGTCTGTTTTTCTTTTTTAAAGATTTTATTTACCTATTCACAAGACACAAAGAGAGAGGCAGAGACAGGAGAAGCAGGCTCCATGCAAGGAACCCGATGCGGGACTTGACCCCAGGACCCCAGGATCATGCCCTGGGCCGAAGGCAGACGCTCAACTGCTGAGTCACCCAGGCATCCCTGTTTTTCTTTTAAGTAGCTCTACATCCATTGTGGGGCTTGAACTCACAATCCTGAGAGTCAGCGTCACGTGCTGCACCAACTGAGCCAGCCAGAGCCCCTACAACAGTCTATGTTAAGGTGACAACAGCTTACCTTCAGTCAACTGCAAAAGCTCCACATTGTCACTTCTTCCCATTTTATGCTGCTGACATCACACTTTACCTCTTTCCGTATCATGTGTCCGTCTACAAATTATTGTAGCTGTTGTTTTAACAGTGCTGCTTCAACTTCTAAGCGTCACACTGGAGGTGGTGGTGATTTACATGCCCATTATGGTGTTCAGGTATTCTGAATTTGACTATATATCTACCTTTACCAGTGAGGTTTACACTTGTATTTGTCTTTATATTGTCACTTAGCATCCTTTCTTTTTTAAGATTTTATTTATTTGTTCATGAGAGACACACAGAGAGAGGCAGAGACACAAGGAGAGGGAGAAGCAGGCTCCCTGCAGGGAGCCCGATGCAGGACTCGATCCCAGGACCCCGGGATCACACCCTGAACTGAAGGCAGACGCCCAACCATTGAGCCACTCAGGCATCCCTCTATGTTCAGTTTTGACTTCATAAAATCCAGCATATTTCAGTTTTCCTATAACATCAACAGGGAATACGTGTCACTGTCCAATTTGAGGTGTGCTGGGTCCCCAATGGCCATCAACTGAGCCCACGAGCAGGACAGTCGGGCAGGCAGTCCCTTAGTGGTGGGGCCCACGGAGCTTGTCAGCACATTTCCTTCTAGGATCCCAAAAGGAAGATTGTATTATAAAAGAAAAAAAAAGTATTTTTGCCAGGACAAAACAGGCCAACGTCCTGTCTTTTAAAAAAAAAAAAAATTGGGGATCCCTGGGTGGCTCAGCGGTTTAGCGCCTGACTTTGGCCCAGGGCGTGATCCTGGAGACCTGGGATCGAGTCCCACATCAGGCTCCCTGCATGGAGCCTGCTTCTCCCTCTACCTGTGTCTCTGCCTCTTTCTCCCTCTATGTCTATCATGAATAAATAAATAAAATCTTTAAAAAAAAAAAATTGAGAATAGGTGAAACTGAAACAGAACCCCGGGAGGGCGCATTAGGGGACATGGGGCAGGGGCGGATGGATGCTGGCAGAGAGAAATATCCTGGGAGCCTGATGACAGCGGCACAGCCCAGCTCACTGACTCTGGGCTCATCACAGACAGGGCACCAGTGTCCAGTCTGCAACCGAACCATCCCCCCTGTGCCAACTCCAGAGCCTTGACCATCGCTTTGATGGGATTGCTGAGCAAGGCGGCCACTCAGTGAGGACCTGTCACCCAGCCCTCCAGGGAGGGGAGACCACCTAGCCCACTCAGGGCTCCTGCCTGCCTGTGGGGCACACAAGGAAACCCCAGCCCATCACCTGCTGCCTCCCCATTTGCTCCTAGACGCACCCCAAGGTCAGGTCAGACTGGTTTACCCAACAGCTGACAGGCCATGTTGTGTCCCCTGGACTCCTCGCCGGTGACGCAGTGCAGTGGGCTGAACAAGCCCCCCCCAGGGGACCACGACCTGCGCCCTAGAACCTGTGGATGTGCCACATGACCCGGAAGAGGGACCGGGCAGACAGCACTGGGTTAGGGACCTGGAGATGGGGGACTGTCCTGGATTTCCCGGATGGGCCTGGTCCCAGGTGGGTTCCTCTGCAGGCTGGTGCATGTCCCCGCTCCCCCCGCCCTGAAGTCCCCAGTCAGGACCTAACCCTGCCTGAGGTGAAGGTGAAGGTGTGGGGATGTGGGAGGTGGCGGGGTGGAGCCAGGGAGCGGGACCCCAGAGGCTGCGGCATCCCTCCCGCCCCGTGAGGACACAGCAAGGTCGCATCTGAGAACCGGGAGTGGCCTCACTGGACATCAACTCTGCGGGCACCGGGACCCTGGACCTCCAGCCTCTGGAGCCACGGCTGAGGGCCTGTCGGAGGTCCAGGGGTCCGTTACCACCGCCGGAGCCCACTGGGGCCCGTTGTCATAAAAGGGACACAGAAGGGTCAGAGTCAGAGGGAGAAGCCATGAGGACGGGGAAGCAAGGAAGCCACCGTTCCTGCAGCCCCCAGGAGGGACCAGCCCGCCACACCGCGACTAGCCCATGTGGAGGCCCCTGCTGCACCACTCAGCCCAGAAAGAGGACTACGTGTTGGTGGCATTTTGTCCCAGCAGCCTCCGGACACCCATCCAGCAGGGAACCCACTTCCCACTTCCCCCAAAACACTCAGGACGGTGCAGCTGCCCAGCCCCAGAAGGGACACACATCCGGGCACACTGTCCGCCCCAGGGACCCCTGCCCGGCCCAGAGGGCCGCTGCTCAGGTTGCAACCCTGGCCCCGAGGTCACTGACCAGGGCTCTTCCCATCAGACACAGACACGGGTGACAGATGATGTGCACGTGTGTGATGTGCTCTCATGGGGGCCCAGGCTAGCCGTCATTCCCAGCTGTGATGTGATAAGGGCAAATACTGGGCCTTTGTCCCTGGTCCCTGGCACACAGCTCCAAGAACCCTCAAGTTTAGGGGTGATAGGAGTGGGGAGTGCCTAGAGAGCAGGGGGCTGGGGCTGGGCCCCAGCACAGGTCGGGGGAGGACACAGAGCCCAGCACCACAGCCCATGGCACTGTCCATCACGCCAACAGGCAGGGCCACCTGGAAAGTCCCTGACTGACAGCGTCCAGGGAGCTGCTGGGCTGCTGAGCTCATCCGCATGACAGGAGGGTGGCACGCCCCACGTGCTCGGGCCCCTCCCAGTCCTCATCCTGTCGCTTCCTCTCATACCCGCTAAGCGGGAGATCAGGTAAATGAAGTGTTTTTTCAGAGTTTTGTTCTAGCAAAGTGAGCTGGGGGTGCTGTGGGACCCTCCTCATTTGTTGCCAAGTTGGACAGAGCACAGGGACCCTGGAGACCTGGCTCTTGTAGCTGGTGTCTGAAGGGGCCAGTCCTGTGGGGAACTCTGAACCTAACTGAACCGAATCATGGGACACCCCGCCACCGTCTGAGAGCTGGAGGCCACATTGTTGGGGAAACAATCCGCATATTTGGTGTCAGAAGTGTTTGAGTGAAAACAGAAGGACAGGAGTGGGTGGCTGGCTCGGTCAGTGGCAAGTGCAATTCTGAGTCTCAGGGGACGTGAGCTCAAGCCCCACCATGGGGTAGAGGTTACTTAAGAATAATAAAAATCTGGGCAAGCCCGGGTGGCTCAGCGGTTTGGCGCCACCTTCGGCCCAGGGCCTGATCCTGGAGTCCCAGGATAGAGTCCGTCAGGCCCCCTGCGTGGAGCCTGCTTCTCCCTCTGCCTGTGTCTCTGCCTCTCTCTTAATCTCTCTCTCTCTCTGTGTGTCTCTCATGAATAAAGTCTTTAAAAAAAAAAAAAAGAAGAAAAATCTTTAAAGAACCCAGATAGACTGTACACAGGCAAGCTCTAACCCCACGCTGGGAGGGGGAATCCAGAACGTCCACCCTCGCTAGCTCATGACACAAGCATGACCTTTCCCAAATCAAGGACCCAGCATCATGGCTGACCGTTCCTAAGTCAGACCTGCCACCCACCAACCACAGCACCCTGACCTCCAGCCTGATGCCCCCTCCCACCTGGCTGGGGCAGTTCGGTCTCCCAGCCTTCCCTTCATCACCGCTCCCCCGAAGGTAAGACACTAATTCAATTTGAACTTAATTGAATTCATTAAAATTGAATTTCCCCCTTGGGAAAGAAACCCAAGGGATTTGTGGGCAGGCCACGTTGTGAGAAGTCTCTGCCTCCCTCCCCTGGGGTCGATGGCATCCCAGGACAGGGAGGGTGTCAAGGGGGTGCGAGGGCGAGAAGGGGCTGCCTGTGCTGGGCAGGCGTCTGCCGACCTGTGCTCTGCGGCTGCACGGCTGGCTGGGAGCTTGCCACGGCTTGTCCCTCCGGGTGGGACACACGGTCAGTCCTCACTGCTCCTCCATTGTGCTGTGTGTTTCCTCTGAGGATGCAGCACACAGGAGGGACCCCATGACCCAGGAGTCCTGGGGGGATGGCTTGCAGGTCAGCGACCTTGAATTTGGCTTATATTGATCACGGCTTCCCCCCAGCCCTGCCCATCCTGGCTGGCCGTGCAGCTGGCACCCAGCACACCGGGTGCAAGCACTCCCCTGTCCTTCCTGGGAGCAAGGGCCCCGCCTGACATCACTCGATGAGAAAGTACGTTTTAAGGCCACAAACTTCATCTGCGCCATTTCAGAAACGCAAATTACACACGTCCTGGGGCTTTGTAAAGGAATCCCTTGCCCCTCTTGCCATGGGGGCCTGGTCCCACACATGGCTCTTAGTTCTTTCTTGCCAGAAACAAAATTCATAACGAGAATTGCCTCTGGGGTCACCCAAGGCCAGGGAAACCAAAGGCTGCAAGAGGTCACGTGTTTGTCACGGGACAGCACCTGGCGAGTGGAGTTGCCCACACAGCCACTCTCCAATCCCCCAGACCTGTGCTCTGCGGCTGCACGGCCGGCTGGGAGCTTGCCACAGTTTGTGGCAAGACAGCTTCGTGCAAGGGCACCCAGTTCGTGCTCCAGGCTGGCGGAGCGTAGGGCAGACAGGACAGGAGGTTCCTGGGGCCGCTGGGATGACAGCACAAACTGGTCCACGTCTGTTCTCTCCACTTCTGGGACTCAAGTCCGAGGCCGGTGACCCCTGAACCCAAAGGGAGAATCTCTTCTAGCCTCTCCCAGTGGCTGGTGGCCAGCGGCCACCCTCAGCTTGCTGAAGCACAGCCCAAAGCTCTGCACCCCTCTGTGTAGCCTCCTCACCGCCCCTATGGATTGAGGCCACCCAGTGACCTCAGCTAACCCCATCACCTCTGTGAAAGCCCTGTCTCCTAACGCAGGTGCGTCTGAGGTGCTAGGGGTGAGGGCTCAACACAGCTTCTCTAAAGGACACACTGCACCCCTAACGGTGCCTGAGGTGGGAGGAGTCTCAGAGCAGGTAACATGGGCACATCCCTGACACCTCTGTCCCTCACCCTTGACCTCAGGCTTCTGAGTGTTTCCCCAGGCTTGTGTCCCCACATCCAAGCTCCTGTGCCCTGGCTTTTCACCCATCACGCATCTGGAACCCACTGCATGCCAGAGGTGTGACATCACACACACTATGCCCTGGAGCAGATGGCCATTCCTTCCCACCCACAGGAAATGATGGTCTGCTCCTCGTCCCCCATCAGGGGGCCATCTGCTCTTTCCCTGAGCCCACGCAGGCTCCTACACATTTCCCAGAGTACCTCTTGGACCGCCAGGCACTCCCAGCAGCCGACCACCCCATGCTGCTCCTCCAAGGTGCTGGCCACTACTCCTCCAAGGTGCTGGCCACATGGTGGATGGCTGTGGGCCAGGGAGCCCCACACCAGTCCTGTTTCCAGCCACGTGGTGGGAGGGTCAGGGCTGGCCCTTTCTGGAACACATGACCTGGGGCATGCCCTTTCCTGATGACCCCCAAATGTTCACAAGTGACTTGGGCAGAGTTGCTCACCAGGCAGGCTCCCTTCTGCGTGACCTCCAAAATCCTGGAGCCAAATGCTGCTGAGGAGTATGCACGCCAGGGAACCTAGCCCGGCTGGTCGAGCACACACCGTCCACTTCCATGGGCCCACACTGGACTTAATGTAGCTGCTCAGTTCCCAGAGAGAGTGTGCGGTGAGGGCCACTCCGGGGACAATCCAGTAGCATGGGGACCCCAGACCCTTCATTATCTGCTCTCGCTCAGGAAGGATGGCAGATCACAATGGGGCCAACAGGGAGCGGGCCCACGTGCTGACCTGCAGCACCCACGCCCCTGGTCTGAGCAAAGCAAGGAGACTGGGTTCCCACACAAGCTTCGAAGGCGACTCCTCTCAGGCTGGTTTCCACCCAAAGCTTTGAGGAGACATTGCTCAGGGAGTGCACATATTGGTACACATCAGGTGCCAGCACCTTCCACAGCCCCCCACCAGGGAGTCACAAGGAGCACCTCCAGCACTCGAGACTGCAAGGGGGGTGGGGTACCCAGGAGGGGTGCAGGGAGGCACAGGTGTGCCCGGCGGATGGAGAGAAACCCACTGCACTCATGCACTTCTTGCATTGGGCCCCTTGGCTTGGCTGCCCTGCGCCTGGGACATCCAAAAATGTGCAGTGCCTTATCCACTCTGTGCCCGCGCAGCTTTCCTCGGCCTGCCAGGCATCACATGGCTAAGGCCCCCTTGGCATCACCTGCCCCTGGAGACCAGCTCTGCCTGGAACCCACTGCTGTTCACATTCTTAGTTCTTGTGGAATCATCTGGAACGTGGTGACCAAGACTGTGGAGAGAAGGCTGTGCTTTGCAGAACCCAGAACATTATCAAGACCCGGCGCCCCTCTGGAGAGCCCCAGGGTTTAGGTCACGATCCCCATTGGCTCTGGTCTGCTGTCCTGAGTGCGCAGCCAGTGAGGGCAGAGTGACAACTCATAGGTGTGGGAACCAACGGCCGTGCCTGAGAGTCTAGATGGACGTTTTATTCAAATTACAGCTTTATTTTTCAAATTCCTTTTCAAACCAGGCAAGTGATTAGAAGATATTTTCTCCAAATTCCAGTGCAGACAGTAAAGCAGGTATTATAAGATATTCATCATAGAGGGAGAAAGAGTCCACCCAGCAGCAAGCAGACTCTCACCAGCACCATAGCACGGCCGACCAGGGACAGGATGGGGACGTTAACAGGTCGGCCACCACTCCCCTTGGACAGAAACCTCCGCCACCAGCCATTCCCTGGACCACAGGCCTCCCCTCAGCCACTTCCCACCCACCAAGCCGTGCCTAAGACCATGTGAGGCTCCCGTGAAGATGGAAAGGCCACTCCACTGAGCCAGCCCTGGGTCTGCACAAAACACCTCAATACCCCGCAGACGTGCTAGTGACATGCCATGATGTCCTGTGGGTGAATGGGGCAGGCCCTGGACGCCAGCTTCAGCGCAGGTCCTAATCAATCCCAAGGGGTACAGCCGTCCACACATACCCCCAAAGGACCACCGCCCGGGGGGTCCACAGCACAGGGCCCCTAGCAGGGAGGGAAACCTCATGGGAGCCAGAGCCCCCAGCCACCCAGGAGATGGCACCAAATGCCCAGCTGCCACCCGACCTGAAACCACCTACAATAAGCAACACAGGAATTGTGCCTGGAGGGGGGCTGGTCATCCAGCTATGAAGGGTACAAGATTTCTTTAGCCAGAACTCAGGCCAGGGCTGTTCTGGTGGTCGGAGGACACACTCTAAGCCAAGTACTGATGCACTTTCCACACTAAAGAATCTCCCTGACAGTGGATGGAAAAGGTGCACCTGCTGAGCCTGACGCCCCAGTGAAGCTGCCACAGGTCAGTTCCTGACCAGGAACCTGGCTTCTCTGGGGAGTCTGAGAAACACAGTGTTTCATGCTGGGCTGCAAGCATCAGGGGCACAGAGAGCTGGGCCCCCAGCCAGCCCCTAGCTGTTACTGGAGCAGTTCCACAAGGCAGAGCAGCAAAGAAAAACAAGGACACAAAGCCTAAGAACCATTTGCAGGTGGCTATTCTAAAGACACGACACTACGGACACCTGAGTGGCTCAGCAGTTGAGCATCTGCCTTCAGCTCAAGGCGTAACCCTGGGGTCCTGGGATTGAGTCCCACATTGGGCTCCCTGCAGGAAGCCTGCTTCTCCCTCTGCCTGTGTCTCTACCTCACTCTGTGTCTCTCATGAACAAGTAATATAAAATCTTATATATATTTAAAAAAAAAAAAAAAAGGACACAACACTAACCCTAGTAAGAGTGCAAAGCAGATCTCTGGTGCTCTGGACCATTTACAGCTTCAGGAACCATTGAGATGGTCTTAACATGAGGCTCAGAAGACGTGAGATTCATGACCTCTAACAATTACTTTTATTATTTCCATCCAGAAGTTTTAAGTCTGAATCTAAAGAACAATGAAAAAAACCCAGATCAATGGAAAGAAACATTTCCTTAACACACTGTGCTGAGCTAACAGGGGAAGGAGCTGAGCCAAGGCTCCCTGCAGTAAGGTGGCCCCCAACTTGCACTTGCCCATGAGGCGACAGCTGAGCATACCCAGTGCCACCCACTGGGTGCTGTTCAGGGGTTTTTCAAGCATGTCTACCTCTGGCACAGGTAGGTGGGGCTACTTCAGGAGGGAAGTTCAGGAAAGCCTCTAAGAACTTCTTCAAGCAACAAATAACAAGCAGAGTTGGAAAAAAAAAAAAGGAAAGCTGTAACCCATTTTCTCATTTTTGCAACACAAGTAACGTTTTTCTTTTTTTTAAAGATTTACTTATTATTTTAAAGCAAGAGCCCAAGAGAACCTAAGTGGGAGGAGGCAGGGGGAGAGAGAATTCAGGCAGACTTCCCACTGAGCGTGGAGCCGATGATGTGGGATGGCAGGGCTCCATCCTGGGACCCCGAGATCATGACCCATGAGATCATGACCTGAGACAAAATCAGGAGCCAGAGCTCAACCGACTGGGCCACTCTGGCGCCCCACAAGTAATGTTTAAAGAGGAAATGATGGTAGAGGCCACCCCGCTGGCACCCCGGTTCCACTAGGGAGGCCTGGGGGCGCTCTCCTGACCCACCACTCCCAAGCCCCCTCAGCTCGGAACGTGGTCTCTGCCCACAGACTGGGTGTGCACAACAGCCAATGTGCCCAGGGAGAGTGGCAAGTATCAAGAACGCAAATGGGTTCTTCTCTGGCACTAAAATAATACTAAGACAGACAATAGGAAAAAGGGGATTTATTTATTAAAGAAAAACCATCTGTGAGTTCCTCTACTTAAGTTAGTACGGACCTTAACACTTTGGGTTGAAACATGCCTTCTTCCAAGTAACAAGCAGCGCCTACGGGTTGGGTCAAGGAGCGTTTCCAGAGCCCAGAGGGACACTGTGGAGGGAGGTGACCCCTCCTGGAGCGGCCACCACGTCTGTAAACACTGTCAGAGGTTGGATGCGGCCGTGCACACTGCCATCACACAAGTTTTTAAGCAGAAGATCAAAGCGTGAGAAGAGCCCCTGTGCCCTGACAACCCAGGGCAGCATGGAGGGCGAGGTCTAGCAAGCGAGGCCCCTCCAGCCCCACCCTGCCCCCCACTCAGCCCACAGCACCCAGGGGTCTCCATGTTCTTCTGCGACAGGCTGGGGGACAGGAAGAGGACTCCTTGTCTGGATCCGTCCCCAACTCCTGGGACAGGTGCTAGGGCAGCACAGCGGAGCAGCCACCCCACCTATGTGCGGTTCAGGGTCTGGAAGATCCTGGAGATCTGTAGCATGACCGGCCCCGTCTCTGGGTCATTCATCCACTGGGTGCTGTTCAGGGGGTTTTCAAGCATGTCTTCAAATGCTGTGAGGAAAACAGAGCAAGGTCGGCTAACAGACAGCTCCCCACACACAGGAAGCCGGCAGCGATGGCTCCTTCCTAAGAGGGCGAGCCTCACGTCACCAGGGACCACGGAGAAATCCCTCAACGACCCCCCAGCAGCACTGATCTGCTGGCACAGCAGCGCACCCGCAGTCAGAAGACCGTGTCCCCCACCCTGAGCACGTGGTGGTGGCCTGTGTGCTCGCTGGCACACCAATTCTGGAAAGCGATTTGGCAACGGCTATCAGCAATCTTAAAAATAGTCACAGCCTATGAGTCAGTAATTCCGCTTCCAATCCCACCCTGGCAAAATCACCAGACGCAGAAAAGACAGAAAGACATTGCTGCAAATTTAACAATATCTGCCTGGGAAAACCAGAATGTTCAGTTTTAAGGAAATAACTTTAAAAAACATAACAAGGGGCGCCTCGGTGGTGCAGCAGTTGAGCATCTGCCTTTGGCTCAAGGCATGCCCCCCGAGTCCCAATATCGAGTCCCACATCAGGCTCCCTGCATGGAGCCTGCTTCTCCCTCTGCCTGTGTCTCTGCCCCTCTCTCTGTGTCTCTCATGAATAAATAAATAAAATCTTAAAAAAAAAAATTATAAATAAATAAATAAATAACATAACATAACATAACATAACATAACATAACATAACATAACATAACATAACTGAGGGGCACCTGGCCGGCTCAGTCGTTGGAGCAGGCGAAACGCGATCCTGGGGTCATAAGTCTGACCCCCACACCTGGCATAGAGACGACTTAAAAGTAAAATCTTAATAAATAATAAAACAAAAGATAAAAATGTAACTGAGCAGTTCACAACATGAAAACAAATTGTCTACACAGTTTTTTTTTTTTTTTAATTTTTATTTATTTATGATAGTCACAGAGAGAGAGAGAAAGGCAGAGACATAGGCAGAGGGAGAAGCAGGCTCCATGCACTGGGAGCCCGACGTGGGATTCGATCCCGGGTCTTCAGGATCGCGCCCTGGGCCAAAGGCAGGCGCCAAACCGCTGCGCCACCCAGGGATCCCTGTCTACACAGTTGTACAAAACCGCTTCCTCTGGAAACACTGGTATCTCCTAGCAAAACGTTCTACAACTCAAGCCCCAGCCTGGTGAGTTCCCCGGACACAGGGCTGGGGCAGCTGGGAAGTCCGTCCTCCAGCAACCCCTGCCCAGCAGCAAGCACGGAGCCCGCCCAGAGCCACCACAGCCCAGATGCCCTGTGTGTTCGGGCCTCAGCAGCTCTGTGGGGTCACCTGGGATGGTGGCTTAGCAAGAAAGAGGGACTCCTCATATAGGACTGACAGCTCTCCCAGCCCTTAAAACAATCACTGGGTATATCCTGATCAAAACCCTCCAAAAACCAGGTATAAATAGCAGTCAGAGACCCCAGAAGAACTAGGGAGAACGGCAGGTCTGGGTAGCGTGGGGGCTCAGTGAGGACAAGGCACATGTCCATCTCCTCCTGGCATAAAGGGAGCGGCTCTAGGAGGAAAGGGCCAAACAGAACCTGAAGTGGCTGCCCGTGAAATGCCACATGGGAGGGTGTCTATCTGGGGGAGGACAATCTTCTGCAGGACTTAAACTTGTGAATTTCAGAAAGAACCGAAGGGCAAATAGTTTGCACATGTGACGAAGGACAGGTGTTGACACACGAGGAGCCATAGGATTGAGTTCGCGTCCGAAGCAGGCAGCAGACGTGCAAGGCTGCATGGGGACAAGATGCCAGCAGCCAGCACAAGCAGTGCAGGTGATAGGGGGAGGGAGGGGAGGCCAGTGCTCAGAGCAGGTGGGGGGCATGTCCTCAGGGAGGCCAGCTGTGCCCGAAGCAGGAAGCACACAGAGGGCAGTCACAGTGCTCGGCCCAAGGCCACCAGAGGAAAAGTGACCCGGGTGCCTTGAGTCGGGGGGAGAGCGTGTGCTTCACGACCCATGGCCTCCATACAGGGTAAAAGACCTGCACCCACTAAACTCTCCTGTTTGGAACAGCAAGGCCGAGGGGCACCGGGGGCACAGTCTGTGGCTCTGGTCAGGACCTCGGGGTCATGGGATGGAACCTGGCTCAGCGGGGAGTCTGCCTGGGACTCTCCCTCTCCCTCTGCCCCTCCTCACACACACACACACTCAGCGTCTCTCTAAGATGAATAAACCTCAAAAACAAACAGCCAGGCCAGGAGAACACATCCCAGGTGATGTCCCAGCAGAAAGTGGAATACAGTGGGAAGTGCACAGGCCACACCATCCAAAGGAAACTGGCAACGGGATGGGGCCGTTGGAGATGGGCTGGCTTCTGCACTCCCTCCGCGGCCCAGGTCACCTATGCCGACCATTCTGTTTCATCTGAGGGATAAAGCTCACCTTCAACACCCCCATCAGAAAGGTGTGTGCACAAAGCTGAGCCCCACATGGTGGGGGGCAGGCAGAGTGCCCCAGCCCAAGATCCGTGGCCCCCAGCGCCTCCGTGGGCCAGAGCCCCACCAGGCGCTGCCTGGTTGGCACGTGCCCTGCCTGCCTCATTTCAGAAATGTGAGGAAAAGTCTCCACGTGTGCAAATGTGACACCACTAGGCCATCCAGAAAATGGGGAAAGTCATTCAGTAAAAATGCATGTCTTCGTGATGGCACTCCCTCCACCTAACCAAGCATGTCTTGCAGAAAAGACAAGAAAGCCAACAGCAGAGAGTGGCCTTGGGCAAACACTAATGGAAAACCCTTCAGAAGAGGCTGTGGACCTACCCAAGGCAGAATGTTTCTTGCCCCTGTCGGGCCCCCAGGCAACAGAAGAGTGGGGTGCCGAGTGAGGGGCCCACGCACCCCGCAAAGAGAAGGTAGATACACACACACACACACACACACACACACACACGCGCGCGCGCGCGCCACCAAAGCCTGGAACCTGCGGACCAAGAGAAAGGCTGGCTCCCTATCCTGCACTACACACACTCCTGGGTAGGCTATCGACATCGATGAGGAAAGCAAAAGGGACGACACTTCTAGAAACAAAGGAGGATGTGTTCCTCGCCTTGGGCTTCGAGGGTATTCTCAGGTGGATTCACATCACCAATGAAACACGTCACACTTTCAGCTACATTAAGACATATCACAGTGAGTCAGCAAAACACCAGAAATGGGAAAATGATATTCAGAACACAAATAAACTGACAAAGGATCAGCATCCGGCACACGTGATAACTAACAAAAGTAATCCAAAGAAAAAGAGACCAAAAGAGGCCTTTCAGAGCTGAGGTCCTGGTGTAGCTGAAGCTTCCGGAAGGGGCAGGGCTGAGCTTGCAAACACTTGTGCCGACCTGGGAGGCAGGCGCCCTCAACAGGCACCCTAGGGAGCCACGGGGGCTACGCAGGTGGCTGCAGGCCTAGTGCATCCCTGCAGCCCCACCTGCACATGCCTGCCCCACAGGCACAGCCCGGGGACAGCAGAGCACCAAAGTGGCATGCCCCGACACGGGTACCGCCACACATGCAGCGGACACACATCATGGGAAGCACGAGGTAACAGGGCTCAGGGGACAGATATGAGGGGCAGCAGCTCCCAGGAGCCCAAACAACGACAAGGCTCGCTCCCTAGGCTGTGGGGACAGCAGCACAGCAGGGCAGGCGCCCGGAAGACCAGCAGGGCCGGGAACGCTCCAGGCTTTAATACCACCTTTGGAAGGTGAAGGTAGCTACCATCAGTCTTACTGTTACAAAAGTTACAAAAATCATTCACACTTCTGTAGACATGTTGTTTCAAGACCATGTGGGGCCAAAGAAATCCCTCCCAACAGGAAGAGCAAGCAAACACCTGCCGCCCACACCATGCTGGCCTGCTGCGGGCCACCCACACCCTCCCAGACCTGGACCAGCCACTCTGGTTCCAGAGCTCGTCCGGAGCCGGAGGCCGCCACAGTGCGGGCAGAGCCAGTCACCCCACGGTGACTCAGGCAGGAGTCACGGATGGTGGCGGTAACCCCACTGGGCGGAGGAGCCATCACTCAGTGACGGCCATGGGGCCTGCCCCTGGGGAACCCCATGTACCTAGTAATGTTTTCGGGTTGGTCAGGCCCAGCTGCACCACCGGGTTATCCAGGATGGCTTGAAAGAGAGGGCTATCAGGGTCGATGCCTTTGTCCAGCTCCTCGGGGGAGGGTTTCCGGTCTCCCAGCAGCCACTCACACTGCAAACGCAAGAGCCACACACTGAGTCACAGCCCCAGTCTCCAGGGCTGCTCCTGGGGTGGGGCCCAGACTAGGGATGTGGACATCAGGGAGGAGTGACACCCATCTAGCAGACCCCGGCTACACGGTTCAGGCAAGCGGCTGACTTCTCGCTGCTCACTGAACGCGGGTGAGGTAGAACCCATCCAGAGTATCAGAAGGAGAGTGAAGAAATGCTTGGAAGCCCCAGGCTGCATCCCCAGGAAGCCCGCAGCCAGTGGAGGCCCAGCTGTGGCGCCGTGTCCCCGTGGTGCAGCACCCCGCAGCCCACCACCACACCCTCCTGGGCAGCTGTCCATCCGCAGGGCATGTGTCCATGGAATGGGATCTGTCTTCGGGGTAGTTCAACCAAGTCCGTAAACACATCACACACTAGCCCACCGAACATGGACTTTCTTAGAAAGACAAAGGACTTATAAAACATTTGATACCATTGGACCATCTGTCCTTGTTTCACTTGAAAAGCAAACCAATGGGCCATGTGAGAAAAGAGCCAAACACACAGACTATCCTGGTGCAGGTCATGCTGGCGAGGGAGGAGAGCCTCACGGGCGCACGGACTGTGGCCTGGTACTCACGGCGGCATTCTGCTGGTTGTTGTTCACTCTGAGGGCGTCTATCACTTCCTTCTCATCGAAGCCCATCTCCATCAGGGAAATGACAGCCTGAAGGAGAAGCCACAGAGCACTCAGGGCTGTGCTGGCTGAGAACGCCCTGCACACCCTGGAGCAGCACAGCTTTGGAGCCAGGCGCATCCTGCACACCGCAACATCCCAGTAGGGGGCTGAGAGGTCAGCACAGGACATCCTGTCACCCAGTTCTGCTCCCCTACAGCTGCACCAAATTGCTTTGAGTCTCCTGAGCAGCAGAGGGACATAGCCAGGGCCTGGCCGCATCCATGCAGCCAGACCCACGCTCAGATGCTCGCTTACCAATGTGCCACGGGCAGGTCACACCAACATCAGAACCTTTGAGGTTGGTTCCCATGTTTGGACAACACGGTCTCCACAACCACATGTGAGCTCGTTGTGGACGGTCTCGTGACCCAGAAGGAAAGGTATGAACACCTGAGCATAATGAACATGTAATGATTCTTGGAGGGAGGAATGACCCAATGTTCAATGTTTTGGGGGTGGGGGAAACGTACATCTTCAGGACAAAAATCATATAAGGTGATACATCCTTCACCTTACCTTACTCTTTATTTTTTTAATCTTTTTATTATTCACTTGAGAAAGAATGAGTACAAGTGGGGAAGGGGCAAGGGGAGGGGGAGAAGCTGACTCTTTGCTGAGCAGGGAGCCCCATGCAGGACTCGATCCCAAGATCCTGAGCTGAAGGGAAATGCTTAATTGCCTGAGCCACCCAGACAGGCACCCCTACTCTTGACTTATATAATCTTTAAAAGGGTTCCTCTTGAAAAAAAAAAAAAAAAAAAGATTTCATCAAGTTAACTCTTTAAAGATCAAATCATGCTCTTGAGCAAGGTGCCTGTTTTCTTCCTGCCTGCCTGCTGAACTGCTCTACTTCTTTGAGGCGCCTAGGGGTCAGTGCTGGCAGTGACCCGCAGAGCCCCCGGGCCCACACCCCTGCGGCCCTGCTCAGCCTGAACTGGACGTCCCAAGGAGCACTCGGCAGGAAGGAAGTCAGCGGCAGGTGGCAGTGAGGACAGACGCTTCACTGGACCCAAATGGGGTTCGGTGAGCTCACAAGGCAGCATTTCTACTACGACCCATGTCACGTGCTTTCCTGAACCGGCTCGTAACCCCAGGGCTGGGGGCTCCACCCATGAATGTCGGGAGGACCCACCACACCAGAGCCTGACCTCTAAGTCACAGAAAAAGTCCAGAACCTCCCACTAAATCCAAGGATAGGGTGGTCTTTCCATGAACATCAGTAAAAACTAGCCTCTCGTGTCACTCACTTCTACCTCAGCCTGGGGAAGCGATGCCCCAGGACTTCTGCACAGTGACCGCAAGGATGCACCCGCACTATCCTGCCAGGAGTCTGCGCACTCACTGCCCTGCCCACTGCACTTCGCTGCCTGCCCACAGCAGGCACTGGCATGCGGGTGCAGGTGTTGGGGGTGGGGATAACAGCAAAGTCTGTTGTCTCAAGTGCAAGCCCTGCTCTCCGATCCAGGCTTCCCGGGAGCCACACTAACACTCCAGTCCTTATGGACTCTTCTCTCCAACGGTGTAGGACCAAAGGGTGGGAGAGTGTGCCACACTGGCCCAGCCTCAACAGCCTTTCATAACAATCGTCACAGAACCTGTACCACAAAGAGGCCACGGTGTAAGGCCCGGCCTGAGTGCATGTCTGCGAAGAGAGCACATGGACACCACCGAGGTGGTGACAGGGCTGATGACGACATGGGAGCACCCTCAGTTGGGAAGCCCAGGACCCAGCAGGTACCGCTAAGCAGGACACTTCCAGATGGCACTGCTGAGCTCACCAGAGAGCAAGGAACAGCAACCTGGCCTGACAAATGGTGTGCCCTGGGAGGGAGCAGCTGCCACCAGCAGGGCCTACGGGCTGGGGTCTAGCGGCCACACCCAGACAGGATGTGGGCCTTGGGTCCCTATGAGATGAGGACCTGGAGCTCAGAAGCAGGACCCTGCCAAGGGTGTACACCCCCAGAGGGAAGAGGAGCTAGAGGAGCACTGGCCCCTGTGCAGGGAAGCGCCAACCCCAAAGCCATGGCTTATACTACGCGTGTGGCCTAGGAGTCCTGCCTGTGTGATTAATGGGAAACCTGGCCCCAGAGGGACATGCCACTCAGCCCATGGAAACGGCCTCAGAATCACCCACAGCAGGCATCCCACAGCCCAGCCACATGGGATTCCCACAGAAACACAAGTCTACAGTGAGCCACTCTGACAGCACTGTGCCCCAAGCAGAATCACAAGACTGGGTGGACTCAGGTCTAACGCCTAGAGCTCACTGATCTATAACCTGAAAGAAAACCGCAGGCTCAGAACAGAGAAAACATCGAAGAGGAAACCAGGAGCCTAGGAGAAGAACAGAACAGTGGAGAACACGCAGCCACGGAAGCATCAGGAGTGAAGTAATGGAAAAGGGGCAACCAGATATGGTACAGCAATGTCAGCCACCCAAACACAGCCAGAGCTGGCCAACCCCAGGTCCCCGGATGCTGCAGACACCACGGTCACCAGATGGCCAGAGCCTGACCAGCCTCCCCACGCACAGGCAATCCTGTGCACCCTATCTCCCGATCTCTAGGGGTGTCCCCACCCATGCCCACGGCTCGCCAACAGTGGCAATGTGGCCGGCATCCTACTAGGAGTTTTCAGGAGATGACAAATATGTCAGCCAATTATTCGGAGGAAAAACAGCCACCTGGATCTGTGAGGACAACTTAAAACTGAATGTGGGCCAGTCTGTAAGCCCCTCACCCAGCTTTACTCTCTCCAGGGCCAGGGCTGGTTCTAGCTCCTTCCACTTGGTGTAGCGCCACAGAGAAACCACAACCCCACCCGGCTGCCCCAGGGCTGCAGAACACATACCCGAGCATCAGGTCGAAACTCCCTTTTCCTCCGGATCTTCTTGAAGATCTCCGTTAGCTCATCTCTGGGCTCCTCATCTTCCGTGCTAGTCCCTGCAGCCTCGGGGGCAGCCTCGGGAGCGGCCTCAGGAGCGGCCTCAGCCCGCGCCCCTCCCGGTGAGGCCTGGCCCGGAAGAGGCGAGTCAATGGTCGGGTCTTCCGCGTGCTCTATTAACCACTCCATGGCCTGAGGTACCGACATGCTGAAAGGCAACGGGAGACTCCTTCCAGCACCCCCAGCCGGTTAGAGGGCCTCCCTGACAGCCCCAGGGACAGCCTCTCTGGTGCCCCTCATCGTGAGAATCTCAGTACAGAAGGGTCTGAAGCTCCAGGCCCTGCCCCAAACCGCCCCAAGACCCTGGTCAGAGCATGGGGAACCCGCCTGTGAGGTATATGTTAAGGGCCTAGCTCCATGGCAAAGAGCAGCACAGCGCATGGACCGTCTTCTGGGTCAGAAGTCACTTATGTTGGGTATAAGTGCAGATGCAGAAGCAAGTGGCTTCGGCCAGGCAAGCACGAGAGGCTGCTGAGGGGGACATTGCACACACCTTCAGCCACCACGTCCCTGCCAGGCACAGGCTTCAACATGGTGCTTGCACATGACAGCCCAGGGAGGACCCACAGGACAGCCTGCCCCCAGCACATTTCGAGCAAAGGCCAGTCCGTCTCCACTGTCTTAAGACACTTCGAGATGTCCCAGCTACTTCTGGGACGTATGTTTAAAGTCTCTATTAAAAATGGTTCAATCTAAAAGTAGGAGACCAAGGACGTCATCCTGGGGGGGCTGCCAAGCATCAGCACCAAGGGGAGGAAGTGGCCCAGACGTACTGATTCAGCCGGAGGGCCTTGGCGGCCCTGCTCTCCGGGAAGCCCATCTCCGTGAGTTGCCGCAGGGCGGCCTCGTCCACTCTCCCATCCTCCTCCTCGTCCAGCATCGCTGAGGGCAAGAGACAGGGCCACCTGTGAGGGCCAGGCCAGCGTGAGGGCTACCCCCCCACCATGGAGCCCAAGGACCCCACCTGTGTGCCAAACTCCCTAAACTTCAGCAAATCTACACAGAACCTTCACCCGGCATGCTGAACAGGAGTCCACATCCACAGAAAGGACTGACGCTGGGCCCGTGGGCCACTGATACAGCCTCTGAGGCCAGGCAAGCAGTGGAGTCTGGACACAGGACCCAGTCAACCTGGAGCCTGCTCGTACCATTTGCCTTCTTGAACAATTCAACGGCATCTGGGTTCAGCGCTAACAACTTCTGAGCCACCTCAATGAGAGACACCAGGATTCTCCGGAGTTCTGTCTGGAACTGCAGGGAAAGAAAAAAGGCTCTTCCTTCTCCAAGTGCCCAAGAGACCTACCTAGGTGTATAATCACACTCCTGGGCCCTACAGCTCCATATCTGTGAGTCCAAACTATGCCACTATTGGTTCCAGAATGTGGAGACCAACAGAGAAAGAAGGAAGTGAGACCACAGAGCGGCAGGAGAGCTCTGCGCCTGGCGGGGAGGAAAGGCCTCGCTGGCACAAATGGGCTGTGCACATGCCTTCTTAGCTGGCAACACCGAGAAACATCTGGAGACATTGCTCAGGCCTTAGCCCAGCACAGAAAGTGCCAGCCTGCTACATAAGCAAAAGAGATCAACCTGATTGGATGGGCTTCCCAGACCCGGGCCTCCAAATCTCACCTGGCCAGAGGCTGGCTGGCACAGCAGCGTCGGCTGCAGCTAACTGGCCCCTAACAAGGAAGAAGGCTGCTGGGAATGCAATCAGAAACCCCTATGGACTGGTCCCCCGGTCCCATGGGCAAGACTGGTTAGCCGCTCCTCTTCCCCGCACACAGGATTCTGATACGATGTGAGACACTGCATGGGGCAAAGCCACATGTGAACCAGGGATGAGTTTCAGAGCTGGACGCCCTGGTCAATAAGGAACTCTTTGCTGCTAAGAGCAGTGCTCGGGGTGGCCCTCTCAGATTAGGTAGCCACGCTGTCCCAGTCCTGCACAATGTGGATGTACCCCAAGTTCTGGGCCAGTCCACAGGATACTGGACACACTCTGCTTTTTTAACTTAGAACTTTCCAATCCAAAATCCAAAAATCCAAAATCTGGACCCAAAGTCCAGATTCTATCTATAAGATTTTGCCAAAATTAGAGCAAAATTCTGATATTCTCCCAGTAGGATCTGTCTTTTCAGTTCTGCCTTCCGATGTCTTTTTAAATTTTTTGTTTTGAGATAATTCTAGGTTTATAGAGAAGTTACAAAAATGTACACAGAGCTCCTGTCAGCCCTTTCCTCCCACTTCCCCAAGTACCATCAAGAGCCTGTGTGGCCCCAAGCAGGTGTAATGAGCATGCAGTGCGGCCACAACAAGCACTCACGTCTCTGATGTTGGTCTGGACCTCAGCCCGGTCCATGTTGTAGGATGGCAAGTTGGCAGTTGCTCGGAAGATAGCATCTCTATCTGGGGCTTTCTGGTCTTGTTTTTTCTACACAGAAAAGTAATTAGAAAGTCAGAAATGGGGGCACCTGAGGGGCTCTGTTGGTGGAGAGTCTGCCTTTAGCTCAGGTCGTGATCTCTGGGTCCTGGGATCAAGTCCTGCATCGGGCTCCCTGCTCAGCAGAGAGCCTGGCACTTCCTCTCCCTCTGCCGCTCCCCCTGCTGTGTGCTCTCTCCCTCTGTCTAATAAATAAAATCTTAAAAAAAAAATAAAGTCAGAAACGAATATGGAAAGAATCACTCTCCGTGGGCAGCAGAGGGTCCCTGCAGGTTCTGTGCACACCTCTGGGGACAGAAGACATGTTCACTGGAGACACAATTCATGCCTGTCATAACCAGAGGGTGGCAGGGCAGCAGAGAAGACAGACACGGTCCCTGTGGCTACAGAGAGACTGTCCCACATGAGCTGGGCTGTACAGGGGAGCAGGAATGCACACTCACCCCAGCTGCTCCCGGAAACCCTGCCACAACAGCACATCCATGTTAGACGGTCAAGAGGATGGGAGATGGAGACCATTCTTCCAAGATAGAAAACAGAAAGGGGAGGGGGGGTGGTTAGCAAAGACCACAGAGCAGAAGCCCAACCAGGAACAAGGCCAGGCCAACTCCAGGCTGACACCAGAGCCCGAAGAAAGCGTGCCAGGTTGGCAGTGAGCAGCTGGAGCCAAAAACAGCACTCCATCATCACCCTGTGCAGCCAGCAGCCACCCAGGGGGAGCAGATTTGGGGAGATGGGAGCCTGGGCTCTGCTGCAGGAAAAGGAGGCACCAGGTTAATCCTTGACAAGACCCAGCACCACCACCCCCCTTCCCCCCCCCCCCGCCCCCGGCCCGGCCACTGCCGGCTTCAAGGACACTGGGCAGGAGACACACCACTGTGAGGAGGGGGGGAGCAGAGGCTGGGTCTGCCCCACAGGGAAGCCCAGCGGCAGGCATGTCCCACTGAGCAGCTAGTGAGCCCCCCATGCCTCCTATTAAAAAAGCTGCCAAAGAGAGCCAGGTATGTGGGAAAGCCTGCAACACGAGAGACAGAGACTAAAATGAGAACGGGAAAAATAAAGAAGCGTGAAAGAGAGAAGGAAAAGGATTTCCAAAAAAAAAAAAAAAAGAAAAGAAAGAAAAAAAAAAAAGATTTCACAGCAGAAAACCTTCAGAGGACCACAGCAGGATGCTACCATCATTGGAGGACAAGTCCCCACTGGGAAATGTAAAATATCTCAGCCAGATAACAGTCCAGAGCATAGTTAGAGGATAATGTCCGGGAAACCTCCCTGAAGGCAGGTCCGGCATCCAACAGGAACTCCAGAAAGAGGGAAGAGAACACGTAGAGAGAACATTCTCCAAAAACAATCCAGAAAAACCTCCAGAATAAAAACACACCTCTCCAGACTCCACGTGCCAGGCACAGCAGAGGGGAAAGACCTACATCCATGGAAATCATGAAATCCCCAAGATGCTGGAAGACCCTGGAGGGAGGGAGGAAGGGGGGCAGAGCACACACAAAAGATGAGTCAGGGCTGACCAGCACCAGCCACATGGACACCTCACTCCCATGTGCACACACACAGCTGGTGCTCACCGACAGCCACTCAGTGCTGCAGTGCACGGCCTCAAGATTCCCTTCCCTTTCTAGATGCTAGAAGCCAGGCTGCACCAGACCAAGGGAACAAGTCAACAGCAAGGTACTAGATTCTGCAGGCAGAATTCAAAGATGGCCCTAAGTCCTGCCATCACACTTGCACAATCCCAGAACCCATGAGCAGGACAGCTGCACCCTGGGGGTAAGGTCATGCTGTGGCACAGCCAACTTTAAGGAAATGACCCTCCTTGGTAGGCTTGACCTAAGCAAGCAAGCAAGCCATGAGAAAGGACAGGGCTTTTTCTGACTAGAGATTCAACACATGAGAAATTCTGTTGTTGGCTCTGCAGATGCAGGGGACCATGTGCTGAAAGTGCCTCGGCTGACAGAGCAAGGCAACGGGACCTGGGACCCTTGGCAGTAGCAACTGCCAACCGCCTGAAGGAATGCAACACGGACCCCTCCCCAGAGCCTCCATGGAGGAACACAGTTTAGCCGCACCTGGATTTGAACCCCAGAGCCTAAGCGTAGGGCCCAACTGAGCCCATCCCAATGGCTGACCTATAGACCTAGGAGCTGCGTGCGGTCTGAGGCTGATGCATCTGTGGTAACGTGACAGGTGGCAACAGGAAGTGCACAGATACAAGAGACTCAGAAGCTCTAACACAGGAGTGAGGTGGGAAGGCCCAGGCTGCAAGACAGGCCTGGAGGCAACTGAGGCAGAGAGATGTGGCCATAAGGAGCTGGGGGGAGGTCTCCAGGATGGCAGGGACTGGCAGACGGCCTCATACACGTGACCGTGCTCTCAGAAGGATTTATTAATCCTGGCAAATAACTTGAAAAAATTAGTGATAAGCCTGTAGAAAACCAAAGGACAAGGCATTCATCGACTCCAGGGGAAACGAAGTTGTATGAGAAAGGACAGATACCCTCAGTACCCCTCACTCAGTACTCCTCACTCCTGATAGAAAACAGGGCATGCATGCTACCATGGGGGGAAACCCTAGATAGTCAACCAGTGTTCAGATCTAACTCTCCGAACATCAAGGAGCCAGGGAATCTAAAACTGATATTCTAAGAAATAGCCAATTCTGGGTGTGGTTTGGAAATCAGGAAGAGAATTCCTGAAGGAATGGTCGAAAGAGCTACCAGAGGTCGCCTTTAGGGTGCTTGACACAGGAGGGAGGAAGATGCTTTTATTGAGATATGTTATTTGACTTCATAAATGTCTGTTATTTTCACTTAAAATTAATATTAATTTACAAAAATAGACATTAACATCTTACAATGTTTCATTCTGCAAATACATGCACATAAAAGGTGACCTGCCAAGTGAGGTCCACATGGGCTGTGAGGCACCTGGAGCTGCTGGGGCAGTGGGAATGTCATCATCTACACTGGTTACCCGTGGCCAACACCGTAACCTGGGAGCTGCAGTCTGCATGGGCAGTTCTCTGGGTGGGGCAGGGGCAGGCCCAGATCTGTCTCCTAGAGATGGGGTGAGCCTGCTGACCAGGCGTGGCCACAGATAAGAGGGGCAAGCGAAGCTGAAGGCCTCCTCCTGCACGCCTGCCCCAGAGGAGGCCCTCAGATAGTTCACCCTGCCAGAAGCCAGGGGCCCACAAGAAGTCTGGCTTGCTTTCTCCAGGCTGAGCACTCTCCCCAGCATTTCAAAGCATGAATAAGAAACTCTACCCCCTGAGAGAAGCAAAGGAAAACTGTGAAATTAGTGTGGCTGCTCCTTTAAAACAGCACTGCTTTGCCCCTGGGAGCAGGTATGCACGCACCTGCACTCCCAGGAGGGGCCTTCAGTGCCACCCACCACCCCCTCCCTGTCCTGTGGGTGCAGGCCTCGCCCGATGAGAGGAGGGACGGAACAGGGGCAGGTGTGACAGCCTGAGGAGCACAGCATGGGGGATCCCCCATGTGCTGGCCACATGACCAGCAACCAGGAGGGGCTCGGCCACCATGGGAAGCCCCCGTGGTAGGGACTGTGGGCCCTGCTGGATCTAGGAACAACTCGTACCCAGAACGTGTCTTTCTCACAGGCTAGAGTGTGGGAGACTAACAAAGACTCTCAGCTCCAAACTCTGAAACTTACCTTCTCTTCTGCTGAGACGTCAGCCATCTTAGGAAGCGGAGTTGGTGCACGCTTCTTTATCAACAATAAGACATCTAGAAAAAAAACACATTTATCAGGCTGCTTATTGTTTTCATCCAGAAGACAGCAGAATGGGCAGGAGAGGGGGCATCTGGGTGGCTCAGTGGTTGAGCATCTGCCTTCGGCTCAGGTCATGATCCCAGAGTCCTGGGATCAAGTCCCACATTGGGCTACCCAAAGGGAGCCTGCTTCTCTCCTTCTGCCTGTGTCTCTGCCTCTCTCTGTGTGTCTCACATGAATAAATAAAATCTTTAAGAAAAAAAAAAAAAAGAATGGCTGCAAGAAGACCCAAGGACAGAGGAGCAGAGCACTCCTCCCACCCCAATGCCTACACCAGGGCTCACATAAGCCCTGCTTCCCTGCTTTCCTGCCCGCACGTCCCTACTCATGTATAGGTTCCGGGGCGCGGCAAGAACCTGCCTTGGGTCATAGAGGTGACCCATAGAGGTGTGGCCCAGTAGGCTCACACAGCACAGCCCTGATAACTGTGCCAAGAACTGGTGGAAATCTTGCAAAATGTCCTCATTTCAATGGCCTCAGTTTCCTGAGGTTGGAGAGTTGGTCTCAACCCTCAGAGCTGAATACCCGGTGTGTGGCAAGGACATGTGTGCAAGGTTGACCAGCTCCCACCTGACTATGGGCTGACCTCCATGCTCGATGGAAGCCTGTAGACAATATTTTCAAAAGAGATTTAAGAGAATCCCAGAATTAAAATCATCCTTTGAATGACACAGAGAAAACCAAAGGTTTCTCCCCCAAATACCTCCAGGCACAAACTCTAAGCAACTAAATGGATGTGCACAGAATAAGAGTATCTTCCTAGGACATCTGAAACAATTGCCATAATTGTACTTTTCAACCCAAAATAAAGCCTGCAGCAGCTCTGGAGGCCTTGGTTTTGCTCTGAAACAGAATTAAAAATAAAGTTCACATCTGGTTTCTCAGATGGATGCTGCTTGTCCAATTTCGGTTTGTGCTGTTTTTCACAAACAGCCCATAATGCGTACTTTGTTTTAACGAAAGAAGAATAAAACCATTTTAGCTGACCCAGTTTCCCCGCTTGGCCCCAGCTTGGAGCACACACTTGGACGCCAAGGGCACCTCTGCCTCTCAGTCCCCTGCTCCCAGCGGCACCATGGCTACCACCACTGCCCTGTGAGGCCCCTACCTTGGTCTTGGATGTTCTCTTCCAAGATTGTTTTGGCATCATTCAGCACCCTCTCTGAAGCAGCATGTATCAATTTGTGATGGGTCACACTTTTGGGGTCTTCTAAGCTCCCATGGGCACACTGGTAGGGAAAAAAAAAATCATATATTTCACGATAGAAAATAAATCATCACACTAATGATATTAGGACCTGGCACCCCAAGCCACATTAGGCATTTACTGGTTACCAGCTAAAAAATTAAAGCACAGATGAGGGGCATCTGGTTGGCTCAGTCAGTTAAGCACCTGCCTTGGCTCAGGTCGTGATCACAAGGTCCTGAGATTGAGCCCCTGCTCACCGGGAAGCCTGCTTCTCCCTCTGCTCCTCCTCCCTGCTCATGCCCTCTCTCTCTCTCTCTCTCTCTCTCTCTCTCAAATAAATATTTAAAAAATAAATAAAACACAAATGGAGTCAGAGAATTCCTATGAATGGAGAAAGCCAAACAAAATACCACAACACCTGATCCCCTAGGGCAGCGATCTGTCCACCAACCCACTAAGTACTCCTGAAATAGGTTCACAGCTTGACATAAAATACCCTGCTGGTAATTAGTGGCAACCTGAATCGCCTCCTTAGTCTAGAGAGATCTAGAGACTCATTATAAAATGAAAACAGCAGGTCCACTGTTCCCTGAACACCGAAAGATCTTAAGTATGATCTGTCCACTTTTTCTCTCTTGCCAATACACAAAGGGGCTGAGAGAAGCTAGTCCACAGAGAGCCAGAAACAGGGGCCTGAGCACTTCAACACCTGCACAAGCCCATGAGCAGAACAACTGGCCTTCAATCAGCCCTTGGCTCCCCAAGCGACTGCCACACAGACCCGGATGCCAGCTGCAGGTGCTGCTGGCAGGGCCCCTCCTGGGAGTCCAAGGGGGCTGACTAGCATGTGGTTACAGCTCACTGGCCAGGGCCCAGAAACCCCAGAATGTGGCTCCGGGGTGGGGGATGCTGATGTCCAGGCTGGAGGGGTTTGCAGCAACACCTGGACCGTGAAGGTTGCCACATATCCCCATAACCTAGCAGGGCTGCAGGGGGCAAAGGTGGAATCCAGGCCACAGGAAGGTGCACTCCCTACCTTTTATGACAGCAGACACCGCCTCCCCCCGCCCCCCCGCAAATCATCAATCGTCTTAAATTCAACACTGGCTCTGCTCCCAGAATTACTCAGTGTGCTTCTTCTAATTCTGAAATTTGCAGGCTAGTTGATTTGACAAGTTCAGAATACAGTCTATGAAACACAATTTTCCAAAACAATCCTCATATGGTTCCTGAAAAAAAAAAAAAACTGTACTCTGAAGCATGTCAACACCGTGCCAGGAGCACAACGCAAGCATGAGTCATCCATACTGTGCACAATTACTTCATTCTGTGTCTTTGTTCTCAGCAGAAGCACTCTGAGCATGCTAAAATACGGCAGCGAAACAGCCCCAACAAAGCCCATCACCAGGGCAGGGAGGCTCTGACCCCTCCTGAACCTGCTTCCTCCCCAGAAGAGCCAGGAGGTGGTTCCGCTCACACTTGATATCATGTGTCGTCCAAAGACACACTGTCATATGATCTAAGAAATGTGAACGGCCATATTAACAGGTGCCACGTTACACAGCAGCAATTTCATGAAAGATCCCAATTTATATAAAAACCCAAAAAGAGGGGATCCCTGGGTGGCTCTGTGGTTAAGTGCCGCCTTCGTCCCAGGGCGTGATCCTGGAGTCCGGGGATCAAGTCCCACATCTGGCTCCCTGCATGGAGCCTGCTTTTCCCTCTGCCTGTGTCTCTGCCTCTCTCTGTGTGTCTCTCATGAATAAATAAAATCTTTAAAAATAAATAATACCCAAAAAGAGAAAATAAACAGAGACAATCCATGTCTCTAAGAGTTATAAAGATAATACCACTCATTAATAAAGCAACAAACTCCCCAGAGGACCGTGGAAATGGGGTGGAGGGGGTACGGAAGAAATCCACACTGTCCCCTTCGCGGAAGAAGGGAAAATTCCTGCCAGCTCGAGCATGCACCAGGGCAAAGCAAGGAGGAGGAACAGAAGCCCGGGCACGCAGTGAGCCTCACTGCCGGCAGTAGCGGGACATACAGGGGATGGTTTCCAGGGTGACATTCAAGTATACACCTTGAGAATTCTCTTTCCTAACTAATGCATTCTGGCTGCCTACAGAAGCACAGGCACAGACGTGGGAATACTTGCTGACAACTCAGCTCTCGGGTCCTGTGATTTATGCCGCTCCTCCACACCTGGAAAGACTGCAGAGTGGAATAAAATCTCAATTTAAAGGAGGAGAGTGCCAGAAAAATCCCAAACGACACACCTCAATCCCGACTGGAATAATAAATATCAGGTACATAATAATTAGCATCTTATTCAAATTGGCTGCCTAATGAACCCCAAGAGCTCCTGAAATTCATTAGCAAGCATCTGCGGATCAGTCAAACAGTTCTCATTTCCTGCTCCCCTTCATAAAATAATATTATGATAGCTATGTAAATGAGTGAGTTAAGCTAAATGCCATCCCAATTTACCCCCTGACTTCTCCCTCCCTGACTCAGCAGGTGTCAGGCCATGTCCACGCAGTCCCAGACTGACACTCCATCTCCATGTATTCCATTAATCCACACGTTTGTTTGGGGCCTGCAGGGAGCCTGGCTCTAGACATGCAAACACAGGCCCCGAGGGCCCTCGAGGAGCTTCTGTCCTTGATGGGCCAGACAGGAAGGGGACACAGGACTCCAGTTTTGTTTTGTTTTGTTTAAATGTACATCACTAGACCAGCACCGGTGTGTATCTCTAACAGCCTGGATGCACGGGGAGCCCCCCTAACAGCCTGGACACTAGGGGAGGCCCCCCAACACCCTGGATGCTCAGAGAGGCCCCCAACAGCCTGGACGCTCAGGGAGGCCCCCAACAGCCTGGACGCTCAAGGAGGCCCCCAACAGCCTGGACGCTCAAGGAGGCCCGCAACAGCCTGGACGCTCAGGGAGGCCCCCAACAGCCTGGACGCTCAGGGAGGCCCCCTCACAGCCTGGACGCTCGGGGAGGCCCCCAACAGCCTGGACGCTCAGGGAGGCCCCCTCACAGCCTGGACGCTCAGGGAGGCCCCCAACATCCTGGATACTCAGGGAGGCCCCCAACATCCAGGACACTCGGGAGGCCCCCAACAGCCTGGACGCTCAGGGAGGTCCCCCTCACAGCCTGGACCCTCGGGGAGGCCCCCAACAGCCTGGACGCTCAGGGAGGCCCCCTCACAGCCTAGATGCTCAGGGAGGCCCCCAACATCCAGGACACTCGGGAGGCCCCCAACAGCCTGGACGCTCAGGGAGGCCTCCTCACAGCCTGGACGCTCAGGGAGGCCCCCAACAGCCTGGACGCTCAGGGAGGCCCCCTCACAGCCTAGATGCTCAGGGAGGCCCCCAACATCCAGGACACTCGGGAGGCCCCCAACAGCCTGGACGCTCAGAGAGGTCCCCCCAACAGCCTGGACGCTCAGGGAGTCCGCTGCCGGCTGGCTGGGTGCTGTCCTGGGGGTTTTGGACCTGAGGAAAGCACTGACACAAGACAGGACTGCATGCCTGCCTGAGGGTGTGAGCCCAGAGCCCCCTCCTCCTTGACGTGAGTCCAAGACAGCGGCGGCTGCCTGATGTCCAGCACGTTCCAGAAGGGGGCTTGCACTGGCCACCAGAACGCTCTTTGGCCTGCAGTGGACGGTTACACAACGACTCCTCAGAACCATACTCAACGGCCCCAACGATCTCCGTGGGTAGTTACTACCGTAACCTGGAGTTCACCCTTGGAGCAGACGCTTCCTTTAACAAAACACCTGTCAGCCGTATAAATATCAAACTCAGCATGTGGAACCCGCACTAAAAGGCTGACAAGAACACTGCATCGCGCCAGGTGCAGTTCCCTTCGGGAGCCAGAGTCCCAAGGGCCACTTCCCCGCCCCGGCTGAAAAGTTTCCGGAGATGAAGCCAAGGAACTAGCTCCAAAAGTGAGCAACCCACGGAGCTACCCGAACGAGGCGCCTTCCCCACGAATAAACCCTGAAAGGCCGCGGCCTCCCAGGCAGCGGGCAGGCCCCGGCCAGTGCGCCCCGCTCGGTGGCCGCCCCCGAGAGGCCGAGCGAGCGGCCCGCCCCGGCCCCGGCCCCGGCCCCGGCCCCGGCCCCGACAGCAGGCCAGCGGGCAGCCCCGGACGGCCGGCCTGAGCGGACAGGCCCCTCTCTGCGCCCCGGGCGCCCATCCCCCGCCCTCCAGGGCCTCGCCCCCAGGGCCGGCCGGCGCAGCTGCTGGAGGGCCACGAGGCTGGCCCGCGCGGCGCCTTCGCGGCCCCTGCCTCAGTTTCCCGGCCTGCCCCACCCCTCAGGCTGCTGCAGGAGCTCACGACCCGGGAGCGCGTGTGGAGGGGGCGGGGGGCGGAGGGGCCGGCCTGGGGCCGCCGCGCGGCCTTACGTGCTTGAGGCAGCGCTCCTTGAGCTTCTCCACCGACGTGTCCTCGGTCGCCTCCTCCAGCCACTCGGCGCCGTCGGACGCGCAGATGTGCAGCCGCAGCACCTTGCCCGCGAAGATCTTCTCCTCCTGCACGAACATCGCGCCGCCGCCGCCGGGCCTGCGCCCGCCGCCCGGGCCGTGAAGGTCACCGGGGCGGGGCCAGGCCGCCCGCGCGCTCCCCCGCTGGCCGCCGCCGCCCCGCCCCGGCTCCCCTAGGCCAGCCGCCCGACACTTGCCGCGGGCCGAGCGGTAGCCTGGCTCCCGCCGCCGGGCTGCCGGGGGCGCGCTGCCTTCGCCGCGCCGGAAGTGCGTCACAGCGCGAACGGAGCATGCCGGGAGATGTGGTTCTCCGGCGGCCTCGGCGCACCCGCCGCCGCGCCGGAATGCGTCACAGGGAGAGCCCGGGGGCACGGCGGGAGCTGTAGTTCTCTTGCTGCGCCTCCATCCCGCCCCTGCTCGGTCCGCTGGCACGCGGGCCCTTGGGTTTGGAGGTCCGTTCGGAGACGGGCTCCAAGTGTGAGATACGCGGCAGATCTCCAAGAGTTCGAGGCGATGACAAATGCTCGATGTTGTCTTTATATTGATTATATCTTGAAATAACTGCCTGGGTGTACGGGGATCGGTAAGGAGTATTGAAATTGAGCTCCCTGCTGCTGCTTACTGCTCACAGAACTGCCTACGGGAAACGTTTCAATCGCACACGTGGCAGCTACCGCGCCTCTTTGGGACAGCATGCTCTGGAGCAATGTCTCCGGGTTGTCCGCTAGCCCCGGGGCAGCAGCACCGGGGGACTTGTGAGCCAGGCGGGTTCCCCCCACCCACCTTGCCCGAACCTCCCGCGCCAGAGGCTCCAGCGGTCACTCGGGGCACTGCGGCACCTGGGCCTGGGCGGGGGTGGGCGGGGGGAGCGGGGAGCTCTGCACGTGCTTCCTGTGAGGTTGACAGGTCTGGAAGCGCCCCTGGGGCCAGACCTGACCAGGTGCTTGATCTGCAGCCGCTCACTCCTTTCATCCTCCATCCAAAAATCCTTTACCAGCAGAGACACCCCGGCCCAGCTCAAGGGGCTGGAAGTCCGTCCCCTTTGGGTGTTTACTGTCCCCATGCTGCTTTGTGCACGTGCCCCACTGCCCCCCAGGATCATTCTGACAGTGTCTGAATCTCGACTGTCCAGTCCAGTGTTTAGTAATCGCCCCATGAGTCAGACCCTCCACTACCCGCCAGGCACACAGGAGTAATTAAGGCCAGAGACAGGAATTCGGTCGGTCGGCCCCAGGGAGAGGCATCCTAGCACTGGGGTGGAAGAGCTGCCAGCTACGCAGACATGGTCTTACAGGACAGAAGAACACCTGGGCAAGCAGAGCCAGAAAGGACGGGGCAACAGGGGAGCTTATGGGACCCGGTGATCTAGGAGCGTTGAGGACGAGGAGAGGAGTGAGGGTGTGGAAAGGAAGACACAGTATCTCAGCTCAGCTGGGACAAGGCGGTGGCCAGGGGAGGGAAGGAAGCTGGGGGCGCCCGGTGGGGTCAGGACACAGCAAGTGGACCTCATCAGAGGCTGTGAGAACTGCAGCATGGATGGTAGGGACTCTGGTGGGGGCAGGGAGGAGCCAGACTGGCTGTGGGAGGAAGCCAGGAAGCTCCTGTGTCCTTCCAAAAGTGATGCAAAGTGAGGATAGTAGGGGCGACGAGGACTGAGGACAGTGAGGACGGTGGGAACTGCAGGGATGGTGGGGACAGTGGGGATGACAAGGACAGCGTGGATGGTGGGAGCAATGGGGACGATGGCTCATAGTCCTGAGAAGGTAGCCCAGCTTGGAAATGCACCTAATGGCGGGCAGCTGCAGCTGTAGGTGACAGCAGAATCCAGGATGCCATGAGGGTCCCCAGTGTGGGCGACAAGGTGCACAGCAGGACCACTGCCTGAGGGAGGGACAGAAGGTGCCCTGGATGTGTAGGGAGTCCCAGGGGACTGGGCCTGAAGGCGGCTAAAGGCACAGGGCTGAAGTCCAGGGGCAGGGCCGGCTGGAGACCAGGAGGGGCAGCCTTCAGCGCATCGGAGCTTGACTCAGTGGTGCTCACCCTGCCCCCCTTCACGTAGAGGAGGAGCGGCAGCAGGGCTGAGACTCCGGAGCTGCCGGGCCACTGTCTGGAGGGGGCTCCTGGGTACTGGGGTCCAGCCCGTCCGTGGGCATCCCAGGCCGCTGTAGCTCCAGAGCCACCCTCTGACGTGTGGGATGAGGGCCCCGGGTCCTTCTGTTAAACTGCCTGACTCGAAAAGCGGGTTGTCGTACCTTGATCAGCTGAATGGGCCAAGCCAGGCCTTGACCGTGGAGTCGCCTTGCCTACCTGCTGACTCCTGGTCCCGCTGCCTGTGGGAGCCCAGCCCCAGCCCCAGGACTCAGGGTCTCCTCTTCCTCCAGGAAGACCATCCTGGCTGTGCCTCGTGGGGGCCTGCCCTCAGCTCTCTGTGCACCGCCCACCTTCTGCTGGCTGACCCATCTCAGGAGCCCCCCGCCCACCGCTAGACCACTGTCCAGGGAGAGTGACCTAAAGAAGCAGCCAGTAAACAATAATCCCTCTCCCAGAAATGCAGGGTAGGGCACCAGACTCCCCACCCCGAGGTCGAGGACCTGGGACAGGGGCTTCCCCCCACACAAGGCACAGTGAGGGGCCATGCTGTCCCGAGAGGCCTCCATGCTTCCTTCCTCTTCGGGCCTCCATGTCCCCTTCTAGGTGAGGATTGGGACATGTGTGGACACGCAGAGGGAGGACTCACCTCCCAGCTTTGAGGAGCAGCCCACAGCTGCCCCCCTACTCTGCAAGGTCACTGATGAGGGTCCTCCAGGGGCTGTGCAGGCGTAAAGACCCAGCATCTCACCCCGCCCCAGAGCTCCCCACCGGCCTGGCTGCTGCCTGCAGATCAGCTTCTCTCCTTGCCTCCCCTGAGCCCTAAACCACATGATGCCCCTGACCTATCACAGCCAAGGACTCCGCCTGGTGCACCTGCCTCGCCTCCAGTACCTCCTGTGCGCTGGGAGCCTCTTCCCATGATGGAGGAGCAGAAGGAGTGAGGTGGCCACTGCTCTGGGAGGTGCTCTCAGAAGAAGGGCCTCTTGGCCGGAACTGCAGGCCAGGGCCCAACAGGGAGTCAGCGCAAGCCAAAGGTGTCCCTGGATGCGCCAGGGCCAGCCTTGGCTCCCATCCCAGCACTGGCACTGGGAGTTTCCAGGGAGAGCCCAGTTGCCCCGTGTGGTGCCAAAGGGACAACCTCCCTCCCCAGGGTCTCCCCACACACATGGCTCCCGCCCGGACCCGGCTCCTGGACCCCGAGCAGGCTGGGCCACAGAGGCTGGACACGGTCTCCCGGCAAAGAGGGCTCCGCGTCTGGCTGCGAGGGTCCACCCTGGCCCTCCTGCTCCCCCACCCAACCCTGCGGTGCCGGGAGAGACGGGACCCAGAGCCTCCGACAGCCGCTGCCCCGCGGTGCCTGCCGGTGGCCACTAGAGGGCGGGGGCGAGCCGCACGCAGTCCTGCCACTCCGGTGTGACCTGTGGGCAGGGGCCAGCTGGAGTCCTCTCAGGGACGCTGCTGGGAGCCTCGTGGGCGGTGCGGGACTCTGAAGGCACCTCAGCGCGGCCAGCACTGCGAGGGTGATGGGAACAGGCCATAAAGGAGAAGTGAGAGCTCTCCTCCAGACAGCAAGAGGGAGGAGGAGGAGGCCATTGAGGGGGAAACTGAGGCAGCCAACAAACTGTCACCCCTGGGGTGCCTTGGGGAACCCAGTTTCGAAAGCACAGGTCAGGGCCAACACCTGCAGGGGGAGACTCCAGGCCCAGAGAGAGAGAGAGGAGGGGCGGGCATCTGGTCTCTCAACCTGTTCATGCAAAAGCCTGCATGCAGCGCCCGGAGGGCTCATGGTTCTCAGGGTGCAGCCCATGCTGGCTCCCGACCTCCCTCAGCTGCCCTCCAGCACCTACCCAAGGTCACCTGGTGTGGGAGTGTCCTGGGGCCATGTAACAAAGCAGGGCGCTCCAAACAGCAGGAACAGACTCCCGTCCAGCCCTGGAGGCCACACAGGTGGGCAGGCCTGGTCCCCTTTGTGGGCAAGGGTCTGTCCCGGACCAGCTGAGGGGGCGTCCCGGCTTGGAGTTGCTGGCCTGTCTCCCCTGAGCCTACTCCCGGTGTCCCGAATCTCCCTCTCCCTGTGCCTGTCTCCTCTTGTCCTAGAGGATGTGTGCCCAGTATGCAGGGACCCCCCTGAGTCCACCTCATCTCCAGATCCATACCCAATCATGTCTGCAAAGACCCTGTGGCCAAACAAAGCCACTCTGAGGTGCTGGGCAGGCGTGAGTGTGGGGGGTACCCCCCTGACCACCCCCTACAGAGAGGTCATGGGCACCCACGAGCAGGGCTGTGTGCGAGCTGGCCGCACCCACCCCTGAGGAACCGAGGCCTCCAGAGCCTGGCAGATAGGAGTGGTCTCAAGGTTAATTAATTATTACATTAAAAATTCGCCCGTTAAGGGGCCCCGCAAACAGGAAAAGTATTAATCACTCGTTTCCTCAGAGTGACAAGTGCATTTCCCTAAATTCCTGTGCTGCTGACTTAACCGAATGCTAATCTCTCGGCTGCTGCCATTCCCGTGAAGTCACAGCTCATGAATATTCCAGTGTCACAATTTGCTTTTTAAAAGGACAGACTTATTATTTCATTTTTAAGCTTGCTGTCACGCATAGCAATTTGCCAGGCCCTGAAGTAATGAAATGGCAGTGACTTTCTGGTCATCCAGAGGGTCCCCGGGAGCCAGTCCCTGCCTGGTAGGGGACCCGGTGGGGGTGCCGGCCTCCCCTCCCCTCCACTCAGTGCAGACACACAGTCAGCCGGCAGGAGCATTGCCCGCTGGACAAGTAGCCAGTGTGCTGCACCCCTGCACTTCCCCCGGGCACTTCACGGGTTGCAAGCAGGTGCATCCCTTGGCTCCTGTGACCACTCTACCCGTGCCACCACGGTATGGCCCACCACGAGCCAGCCGGGAGGTGGGAAGCTTCGCCGAGACCAGGAGCTTGACAGAAACCAGTTCAAATCCCAACACTGAGTGGTCTCAGGTCACCGAGGGCCTCAGAGGCTCACCTGCGAAATGGAGTCTCAAGCCAGGATGTGACCCAGGCTCACCCAAAGCCAGCACCGGTGTCCTTATGCTCCTCTCTGCCACCTCGGGTCTGGAGAGACAGGGTACCAGCCCCCCGGGGCCCTGAGGTTCAGATCTTCCATTTCCAGGGGGCAGGAATGATGGCACCCCAGAGCAGGTGCAGCAGCGATGCCACCCAGCAGCACCCTTGGGAGCCTCTTCCCAGTGTGATTTCTACCCCTGGAGGCAATCATAGGCCATTCCAAGTGCCCGGTAAACCGTGGCAGTTCACTACATACATGTTTAAGTGGAAGATCAGATGCCATAAGCTCCCTTCCACGAGCATTTCTACGGGAAAGAACTCCTTTTCCTCCTCAGAGATGGGCTGATGGGAGGTGGGGAGCTCCTTGGACCCCATCCCTGGCCCTGACCCTGTGCCCTCTCAGGCGCTGGCCTTCCTGCCCCCAGCCTGGCACCACCCAGACCCGAAAAGCCCCTACCATGGTCATCCCGCAGACTGGGGGACACTCCTCAGCCTGGCCTCGGGCCAGTCACCCAGGAGGGCCAGCCTCACCCCCCGGGCCGGGCCCCCCAGCCACTGGGCTCGCTCACGCTCTGCACCCACAAAGCCCCCGCCCCCCCAGTGGCCCCCGAGCCTCCACTCAAGTCTCCCCTCTGCTGCCAAGCCCACCCTGGCTGCCCCCACCAGGCGTGAGTCCAGGATCCTCTGCGTTGCCCCCCTTGGGGGGCCTGGATCAGAGCTCAGGCCTTCCTATTTGCTGGTCTTCACCTCTGCCTCTGCCTCTGCCTCCTCGGGGGTGGGCCTCATTGTCTCCTGGACCCCAGCCCCAACGCGATGCTCCTGGGACAGCAGGCAGTCGGCCAGGTTCTTGTTCGTTCTGCAAACAAGTGAGTGAGGGGTGAGCGAATGAACGAGTCACTCTGGGCCTTGTGGGGGAAGGCCCGCGACACAAGGTTAGTCTGGAAACAGCACGCGCTGGCAAGGTGTGGCCCCCCCAGAGCTCCTCTAGGAACGTTACCTCCCTTTGCAGAGTAGAGCTACGGAAGGTGTGTAAAGCCTGGGGTCTGGACCTTCAGGAGCCCATGTGCCCTCTGCTGACACCCAAGGAGCCACCTCGCAGGCCCCAGGGATGGGATCCCCATGAGATGTGGAAATCCCAGGAGCCAGTGGCTTTTCTCACCTCCCCGAGGATGCAGCAGGCAAGTGCCGAGGTGCTCCCTGATGGCTCTGATCAGTGGGCAGGGCAGTGCACACTGACACACCCCCGCCCCCCATGAAAACCACCGATCAGGACCTGAGCAGCTTTACTGTAACCGGACGTCTTTAACTGTCCCTGGGATCTTGTCACAGAGAATCTGAGTGGCCAGGGCCTCCAGAGGCTTAGTTTCCAGAAGGCTGTGTGCTCTTTGCTGAAATGGCATTTGTGGAGCATGCGGTGATTTTTCACAGGGACACTGTGGGCCCGGGGTGGGAGGGGGACTGGGGGGGGCGCAAGTTGGCTCAGCACCAATGCTGTTTACAGTCCCGCTGGGGGCACCACAACCAATAGCACACCCCTTGCCCCACAGACAAACCTCTCCCAGGGGCTGGGGCCACGCCCCCCCCTCCCCGGGGACAATGCTGGTATCAGCAGCTCTCAGGCCAGCCACACATAAGAGATGCAGGCAGGCCTCCCCTGCCCCCTGTGCTGGCCTCACCTGCTCACCTCCTGCCTTCAGATGGGCACCCAGGAAACCCCGAGGCTGTGGGTGGAATCAGGCGGCCCCTAAGTGGACAGGAGGCTTCCTGTGGTCATGCGGAGTCAGGACAGGGCAGGAGGGGACCCAGGCCCTCGAGAGCCTTTCCCAGCTGGGGTGGCCCTCAGGTGCACAGCCTCAGGCAAAGCCCGCCCTCTTTGCTGGAGAAGCCCCACAGAGCCCGAGGTACAAAGTCCTGGGGAAATGTCACCAAACACCTGCCTGCTTTCTCCAGAGCGAGGAGCAGGCCCACGTCAGATGGACCCCACATCTCCTGAGCCCAGACCCCTGGTCCAGTGGGTCCCTCCAGGCCAAAAAGGTGTGGCCGCCTCTCTCTCTGAGATGCTGAGACACTGCCCTGGAGCTGGCTACCCCGCTGGCTGGCCACATCCCGGCTGTCTGCCCGTGGACTCCCTCACCCTGACACACACAGCCCGTCCTCCCACACTGCTCACATCCTCATCTGCTCATGTTTTGTTTTGTTTTTTAAGGTTTTATTTATTTATTCATGAGAGACAGAGAGAGAAGCAGAGACACAGGCAGAGGGAGAAGCAGGCTCCCTGCGGGGAGCCCGATATGGGACTCGATCCCAGGACCCCAGGGTCAAGCCCTGAGCCAAAGACAGATGCTCAACCCCTGAGCCACCCAGGTGTCCCTCATGTTTTATTTTAACAATTGTGGTAAAATATATATAACATAACATTTATCATCTTAACCGTTTTTAAGTGCACATTCAGGGGTATTAAGTGCGTTCACACTGTTGTGAGCTGTCCCTTTGTCCACCCCCAGAATGTGTTGTTCATTTTCCCAGGCTGAGCCTATGTCCTCGTTAAACATTGACCTGTCCCCGCCCCACTCCAGCCCTCCCTTGCCACTCTCCCACCCCCAGTATCTATGGCTCTGGGGCCTTCTGGGAGTTTCTACTCATACAGAATCTGTCCTCCTGTGCTGGCTCATCTCCCTCAGCTCCATGTCCTCAGGCCCATGTCGTAGCAGGTGCCAGGATTTCCTTTCTTTGAAGGCTGAGTGATGGTCCGTGGTGTGGACGGAACACATTTTGCTTATCCATCCATCATCACTTGGATGCTTGGATTGTGTCTACCTTTTGGCTGCTATGAACGGGAGTATACAAGAGTCTTCTCAAAACCTGCTCTCAGTTCTTCTGGGGACATACTGGGAGTGGGGGTGCTGGGTCAGATGGCAGACCTGCCTTCAGTTTTTGGAGGACTCTCCATCCTGTGTTCCAGGGTGGCCACTCCAAGCCCGCATGGCCTCCCAGTCTCCGCATCCTCACTGACACTGTTGTCTGGCATTTGACGGCACCCACACTAGTGCGGCCATCCTCACACTCTTGTCCTCCTGCTTTCTATTTTTGGGGGTTTTTTTTTTGTTTGTTTTTTGCTTTGCTTCATCTTATGGGGAGTGTTTCAGGGGCAGGCGTGATGTCTGAGAGCACAATTCCAAAACCAAACAGACCCCGGACCCAAATGCTGGCCTTGTAGTTCACCGGCCAGGCGGCCCTAGCCTGCTGTCAGGAGAAAGGACTGCAGATCCGCAAGGGGTGCATGAAGTGCGAACAAGGACACATGGCAGCTCTCCTCATCGTCTGCAGGAGCGCGGGCTGGGCTGCATGGTAAGGGAGGACTTTCACGCAGGGGACAGCTCACTCTGTGACCCTGCCACCTGGAATCCATGGAGAAGGCTCCACCCTGGCCGCCCCTGTCCAGGGACCCCACCTCTGGGGGTGCAGGGCACAGTGGCTGCGGCCCCAGAAACACCTCCTTTCCCTGCTCGGCTGCGGGCCTCCACAGCGATGATCTAACGCTTCCCAGTTCTGAGATAATGACCTCTGAACATGCACAGAGGAGCTTATGTCTGGGCGCCCCCAAGGCAGGAAGCATCCGGCACCAATTCTGGGAACGCCAGCCATTTAAGTGACTGCCTTGCTGAATATTTCATGATTTACATTAATGGCTTTCTGGTGTTTTTCATAACAAAACTGTCCACATTATGATGGGTTAAAATGTGGTTTTTCCGGCCACTCTCCCTCTGCACACCCTCTCAGAGCGCTGACTACCATCCCTCCATCTCCCTGAGAGCCCCCAGGCCCCCCAAGCCCACATGTCCTCATAGAGCCCCCTACCCCAGGACCGGTGGTCCACGCAGCCGGGGCCCAGACACCAAGACACACCCCACAAGCTGGCCTGGGGTCAGGGGCTGGAGGGACCCACACAGGCCCCCGCCACATGTTCCCTGAGAATGCCTGGCATCCCCAGGAATGTAGCTAATTTAAGTGCACACTTCACCAGATGTCCTTAGTTTTCACCTAAGCCTCTTACCTGCCCAGGGTCCCACCGTGGACCCTCCCCACAGGCAGCTGTCCTGGGGGGTGCTCTGGGCCAGGATGGTTGCTCAGATGACCCTTGTTTTCAATGACTTCGATGGCCCTGGGGAGCACAGGAAAGGGATTTCATGGAATGGCCCTCAGCTGGGATGTGCTCTGATGTGTTCCTCATGACGGGACTGGGGTGGGGGTTTGGGGAGACCCCAGAGCTGGGACCCTTCTCATGCCACATGTCAGGTGCACGCCGTCAGCATGGCCTATCACGGTGACCTTGGTGACCTTGGCCACCGGCTGAGGCATGGGGGGCAGGGCTTGTCACCGTCACCGACATCTAGGGGGTACCGTGTGCCCCAAGGAGTGTCTGCTGGGATATCTGTCTCTTCCCTCCCACTCTGATACCCGAGTAGATCCTGGAGATTTATTTCACACTTTGGTTTGAGTCCAACACAACTCCATGTTTTTCTCACATTGTCCCAGTTGGGGCCCCTTGGGGCTCTTTCAGGGTGGCATCTGTGTCCCTCTGATAGACTCTCCTGTGTGTGTCTGTTTATGCCCCCCCCCAAGAAATTTCTTTAAATTTTTTTTCTTTAAATTTTTTAATTGTGGCAAAGAACACAAAACAAAATTTACCATCTTAGTGTTTCTAAGGACAGAGTTCAGGGGCGTCACGCACACGCTGCGCCCCCATTCGTCCCCAGGACTGTCCACCTTCCCAGACTGAGCCTCTGACCCCATCTAACATGGACCTCTCCCGTCAGCCCAGAGGAGGTGAGCACAGCATTGCGGGGACAGGGCGGGGTGAGGGGGCTCGCCCCGGGGTAGGGTAGGAGTCGAGGCAGAGGCACAGGAGAGCCGGGGTGCCTGCCGGGCCAGAGCTCAGGGGCTCTGAGGGCCTCCGCAGTGGCCTCCCGCCCCATGCTCCAAGCGCTCAGCCCACAGGATCCGCGGTGCCCTGGTGTGGCTGCAGTATCTCAAAGCTCCCGTTATAACATCCCAGAAACCAGAAGCATAGAGAACCCCCCAGAGGTGCCAGGCAAATATACCATCAGCATGATGTGAACAAAACAAAATTAATTTCTTCCAAGCAATGCTCGGCCTCTTCTGGCAAGGTCCAACCTCAGGGGCTTGCTGGCTCCTCTCCCTTGTATTTGTTACCCCTAGTCGTTGCCCCCAACCCTAAGGGGCTGAGACCTCAGATTCCTGGGCCTGGCTCTGTAGGCATTGTGTGCAGATTAGGAGAAACGGAGGTCCCGGAGGTCCCACGGGTTCCAGCCTGAAGACTCCCAGACTCCCGGTGAGGGTGGCAGGGAAGAGCCCTGGGGGGGACGGGGGGGGGGGGGGGCAGGGGAAAGGGACAAGGCAGGGGAGGGCAGGGCAGGGGGGCAGCCTCCAGGGAGGAGGTGCGGTGGGGGAGGTGATAGCTGATAGGTGGTCACATGGGTCACACAGCCCCCCAACACAGTGCATTGTCATTGGGCTCGTGGGTGAGGTGATATGCAGGGCTCCCTGCAGATCCTGGGAGTCTGTGGGCTGCCTGTGGCCTTCCCACTCTCGGGGATCCTGGGGCTCAGCCCAACCCCCATGCCTGGCCTGAGTAGGGAGGGGGAGGCTGGCTGCCTTCCGCTGCTCCTATGGGGATTGAGGGAGCTCCCAGGGACCTCGCAGATCCCAACCCCCACTGGGTTGTGTGCAACCACGGGAAGCATTGATGCCAGGGACGCCCAGTTGTGGATGAGTCAGGAACCGGCAGGCTCAGCACATGGGCCTCTCGTCAGCCGGCTGGAGACCTGGCACACAGCCCAGGTGGCAACCGTCTGTCCGGGGTGGGGGGGGGCACGTAGAACCCCTAGCAACACAGCATCGCCCACCCTCATTGTCTCCCTGCACTGAGAGCCAGGAGGCCTGGCCCACCCAAGCCCTGCTCAGCCCCAGGACACTCCATAGCATTCTACCTTCATGGGTAAGGACAGGGCATCCCACCCTGGCCACTCGGCCAGCAGGTAGCAGAGGCAGGACATGCACCCAGGCCCCTCAGCCCTTCTGCACCCTGGGCCCCAGTCAAAAGGGCAACGGAGACAGGCTGGGGGAGGGGCAGTGGACTCTCCAGAGGGCACAGAGGGCCAGAGTGCAGGTGACCCAGCCCCCCTCTCTGCTGCAGTGGGCACCCACTTGGCTGTGCTCTGCCCCTGGCATTTATGGGATTGCCACTCCCGCCCAGGGGTAACAAGTCCCACTAAGATGATGGAAACATGGAGGTACGGAGTAAGGGGTGGCAGCTTGCACAGTGGCTCCCCTGCCCCCCTCCCAGCCCCCACCCCATTCCTCCAATGAGACTGGAACTTTGGGGGAGATCACAGGATTTGGAGGGGTCTCCACTTCAGTCACCCAATTCTGCCGTGGAAGGGGGCCTCCGTGGGATGGTCACGGGGCTCAGGGCAGGGGCTCAGGGCAGCCACCCACCCCCTCCTCCAGCCCTCCCCAGACCCTTTCCCAAACCCCCTCCCCTGCCCCCCCTTCCCCAGCATTCCCCAGGCCCCTCCCACACCCCCTCCCCCTTCTGGGCCAGCCAGTCCTGGCAGCCAAGGTGGTGCTGCAGCCGCACATAGCTGCATTCAGATCAGGGCCCCGGGTGGTGGGAACACAGCGTCCCTTGGTGCCCCGCCAGCCAGCTGCCCTCCCTCCTCCACGCAGGCACTCTCCGCAGAGGCAGCGAGGTTCCCAGACACAACACATCCCCAGATGCAGACTGTCCGAGGCCTAGGCCCCGAGGATGCCTTGACCGCCTGTAAGCAAGGGACGTGGGTCTTACCTGTTCCGGATGGAGCGCTAGGAGCCCCACAGGGCTTACACCTGCCCTGCCTGACCCGCCCAGGCTGGACTGGGCAGTGGTTCCAGTCACCCCTCCTTCCTCTGGGTCGGGTAAGCCCTGGGCTCAGGTCGCTTGTTCCGCCCCTTCTCCACCTCAACCATTGTCTTGGAGACACCTGTAGCTCTGCAGGGCTAGGCCGGCTCCAAGTGCAGGGTCCCCAGGGAGCCGTCGGCATGGCATTCTCCCTGGGTAGTCGTGCCAGCCCTGCAGCCTGGCACTTGGACTTCCATCTGCTTCCCCCACACACCATCCACTGCCCTGCTCTATCCCCTGTCCATGCATTGCCCCCTCCAAGCTTGTCCCCTCCCTGCCCTGGCTCCTGTTGGACACATGGCCTTCTCCAGAGCTCTCCCTTCATGAAGCCTTCCCAGACTGCTCCTCCAGCACCATCTGGTCAATGTGGACCTGGGGTGTCCTTCCGGGGATTAAGGGACAGGGCTTCTTCACCAAGGCTCACCCTCTCTCACTAGGACCCCCAGAAGCCCTGCCAGGCCAGGAGGTGGGTATAGAGGACACAGGTTGGGCCTTGTCTGAGGCTTCCAGACCTGCCTGGTAGAGTCATGACTGGACCTGAACCTTGGTTGACCCATCCAGGCTGGATTGGGTGGGTCCCCCAACATGGAGTCAGTGGAGGATTCAGGGGTCAGAGATCAGAGAGCCCCCAACCAAAGCTTGACGAGAGCCCAAGATGAAGGGCCCCAGGGCCTTGGCATGCGCAAATCAGGTCGGTAGACACGGATGGGGTGGGGTGGCCTGGACTGGGAACGGGGGTCAGTGATGGCTGTGTCTTGACCCCACAGAGCATCAGTAACCGTGTTCTTAGTGGTTGCAGCAAAACCACATACACTGCGCCCTGCACTGACCACCAGCTGGCTACCTGCCATATCCCCAGGGCCATCGGAAGCCCCTCCAGTCTGGGAGATCCTTGGAGAACCCTGGACCCCAGCCCCAGCCCCCCACCTCTCACAGACACACCCAGAGCTGAGACAGGCCCAGATCCACACCCTACCCAAGAGCAGACACCCTCTGGGACCACCCAGAGGTGTCCCCTCGATTGTGCTGTCATCGATCCTGGGCGGCCAGAGGCAGCAATGACCAACCTTTGTTGGAGCCATGGAATCCGAGGGGGGTGGAGGGAAGACATGGAGGCACAGCTGGGGCTGAGGGTCCCTCCTTTCTCTCCTGGTACAGGAGGACCACCTCCTCCGGCCTCCCAGGAACGTGAGCACCCAGCTGTCACCCACGCTGGGTGACCTATGTCTCCCCACCATGGCGAGGGGGCAGGCAGACTCACCCCAGGCCACCCAGGAAGTGGGGGCCAGAGCTGGCACCCACCCTCTCTTCCCTACCCCTCAGGTCCGGCCCCCGGGGCTCCATGACCCCAAACAGCTGGTCACTGCCCGGCGCAGCCCCTCCTGGGGCCCCTGGAGCAGCAGACAGGTGTTGTGTGTCTCAGCCCCCGTGACTGACACCAGGGCGGTAATTCCTAATTAAATAGAACAGAAAACTGGGGACTGCGGTGTGATCGCCCACACTGCTGGATCTTGAGGAGCAAATATCCCATTGGTCCCAATGGTGCCACATGCACACGGGCCGTAAAGCAGGGACAGAGGGGGGCCTGGCGGTCCTCAAGGTCCTGGAAACCTTCTTCTCCGGGAGCCGCTTGCTCGTAAAGGGGCTGTTTCGTGGAGAGTGAGCAGAGGGGAATGGCTGCCCTGGGCTTGATGTATCTGTGTGAACGCTTTGTAGTACTTGAGATTAATACAAATATTTAATAAAGAATCAGGATGGTTTATCTGTAATGCAAAGAGAATCACATTGCCTATATTTTTATTACTGAAAAATTGGAAGCAGGAAGAAATAATGATGTAAGCCACTGTATAAATGACAAAAATACCCATTCTGGTTATGTGCACCGCTCTACCCTATAAACATAATCTATTCGCAGGCCTCTTTCGGCGGATTCCAGAGTCTGCTCTGCGTTGTGGAGTTTAATATCACTCTGTTCTGAACAGCACAGGGAAGTGATTAAATAAGAAATAAATTTGGCTGTCACTGCATTTAAAATCAAATCAAGGATCATTTGTTACCCCAAATGAACCAGTTCTCCTTCCCTGCCCATAAGTAGGCCGCTGTTTGCCGAACCATTTAGAAATGTATATATAGTAAACTCGGCACATAATGGCTTGTACTATAATATGATCTTTATGGGGCTGCTGTGCAGAGCTGCCGACAGAACCATAAACAGCACATGGCTTTTTTAATTTAAAGTTATAGGTATGAGACTTCGCAGACCTGTCTCAAATCCATCTGAGTCTTGTTGGTGGAGGCCCACGGTGTGACCGGGGGCTGCGGCCCGGGCAACCCTTCTGCTCCCACCACCTGCCCCTGGAAGGAGGAGGGGCCAAAGCAGGACCCGGAGTACAGGTCCTAACCCTACAGTCTCCCATCCCACCCCGAGGGACAGTAGGGCCCAGAGGAGGACACGGGAACTGACCCAAAGTGGCCTCGACTCTCTGGCCCAGGGAAAGCATCTGAGGGCTGGGGTACCCAGCAGTGTCTGAGAAGCAGGGTGGGCAGAGGCACCAGGAGGGGGGTCCCAGGCTGGCCAGTTCCGTGGGGCTCAGGGGACCTCTGGAGAAGGCAGGGCCCTGGGGTGACTTTCACAAGAGTTCCAACACAAACGTTGCGCAGGGTCTTATATTTAAAGGGGTTGAGTTCCAGGAAGTGCATGGGCCCCTAACCCCGACCCTGTGGGACTAGACAATCCAGGTAAAAACCCTGAGGGGTGGCACTGCCAGGCTTACCTGGGCAGGGGGGAAAGAAAGGGGGTCCCTTTCTCCAGGTCCACATAACCTGTCTCCTGCCCCTGGGCCTCGAGCCCCGGCTGGCCTCTCAGCCCCCACATCCCTCTGGGTGCCTTCAGACCTGTGCCTGTTGTCTCCTCAGAGCTGCCCCCTATCAGTGTCCACGACTGAGATGCCAGCTCCAGTGTGTCCTCAGGCTGCTTCTTCTACCACTGGGCGGGATGTTTACTCCTGCCCTGTCTCCCCAACCCCTGCGCAGGGAAAGTCAGGCACAGAACCCACAGGCGGTGCTGGGGGGTGGCAAGGTGTGGCCAGGACTGGAGACAGTCCCCTTGTGGCCTCTCCTCTGGCCCCCAGGGCTGCAGTTGAAGCAGTGTCACCTGCCCGAGCCAGTGCCCCAGCCAGTGCCTCAGCCAGTTAAGGGCAGAGACACCTGGCAGTCACTCCGGGAAGGGCGCCTGAGGCCCAGGGAGAGGCAGGAGTGCTGGCTTCAGGGTCAGCCCAGCTCAGCACCCTGACTTTTGAGTTCCCCACCCCCCAGAGAGTGGGGCCTCCGGGAGGAAGCACTTTAGCTGAGCTGGGTCCAGGGCCTAGACTCACCTCTGACCCCCCTCTCCCAGGTGAACCCTTTCCCCTAAACAACCCCATGTCCACGGAGCTGCTGGACATGCAGGCCCAGGGCTCTGTGCAACCCACGTGCTCACCCTCGCCCATCCCTCCCAGAGGACGAGGCCCTCCAGCTGGCAGGGCTCAGCATCTGCCCCTGCAGGGCTGGGCATGGGAGAGCTGCTCTACCGGCTGGTCCAGCGAGTGTCCCCAGGATGCCCACGGCCACTTGCCAAGTACACTTAGGTTAATGCTGCCACCTCGTTAGTGGCTCGCTGGACGAAAATGTGCAATATAAACGTAGACTTTAATTGCTTTACTTTCTGTGGAGTCTTTAGCTGCTCCTGAAAGGAAATATGGCCAATAACCATGATTTCAAAGTCAGTTCTTGTTAGATTATGTCTCACCAAATGCCTTTTGTTAGCTCATTATTTCAGATTTTCTCCTCCCCCCAAAAAATCTTTTATGTATACTTTGGCCCTAATTTTTAAATGCTCAAACAAATATGGATTATGCCTGGGTCTGTATGTGCAGGTGCAGGATGTGTGGACACAGCTCCGGCCCAGTGAGGGGCAGGGCGGCCAGGTTGGGCAGGCTCGGGGCCCTGAGGCCTCAGATAGCTCCCTCCTTCCTCGCACGGAAAGCATGGGGTGTGGAGGGGGCTTCTGCTCTTGCCACCCTTGGGGACTCCCTGTCAGCCCCAGAGGACCCTCTGCCTCCTCCATTTGGAGCCCTCAGGGATGGTGAGGCATGATCCTTGGGTAATCTCCACGATGAGCAGCCCCACCCTCCGGGCTAGGTGGGAGAGTATAGGACGGGGCTCTGGTGCCTAGGCAGGCCAGCCTGTTCCCTCCAGGACCTGGGCGCCTCCAGGCCTTGCTTCTTCCCCAGGAACACCAGTGAGTGCGCCCTCGCCCTGGTTGGCAGCGAAGGGCTTTTCAATTGCCCCAAGCTGGACACTCGAGATGTGGGCCTCAGGGCCTCACAACTGCTGGACCCTCAGATGCTGCTCCCCAGGGACCTGGCTCATGGACCAAGGGTCTCAGGAGGTCCAGACCCCCATGCGGAGGGACCACAGGGGCTGGGCCACTGGCCATGGTCTCGCACATCGTCCTTCCGCCCACCGTCCCTCAGCCACAGGAGACAAAGGGTGAGGGATCATCGGCCCTTCCAGATGGTGGAGAAACTGAGGCACAGGTGGGGGCTCCTCATTGAAAACCCCAGCCCCTGAGAGCCACCTCCAGCGCGCTGTGTTCACAGGGGTATGTGTGTATGCACGCATGCTCACTCTGCCTGGCGGCTCCCAAGTGCAGCGAGAAGGACCCCGCGCACCTCTGCAGCCCTGGGGTGTGTGCAGAGAAAGCCAAGGCTGAGGGGCGGTCAGCCCAGGGGTCGGGGGGCACTCGGGCAGGCAGAGGGATACACACTCCTCCGAGGCCCCGCCTTCAGCAGGTTGATCTTTATTGCCTGGAGAACGACAAATCACTCTCTGACAATAATCGGGATGAACAGACACTTAATTATGAGGCCATGAAACAGTGTGATTATTAATTGTAAATTGTGCAACCCAGTCTTATGGGTGGTCGTGGAGAGTTAGAGTGGGTGTTCCTGGGAGCCTAGGAGCAGTTGGGGGCTGGGGGGTTCCCAGGCAGCCCTAAACCACTCCCTCCAGCCAGGCCTTCAGTGTTCCCAGAGGAGGCCTGGCCAGCAGGCCCTGGGGCCTAACTGGGGTGAAACCGAGCCAGCCCCTCATGTGAACTGGGAGTCGATCCTGCAGTGGTGCCCTGCAGACCTCCTTCTCGAAAGGCCCGGCTCCATGGAGAAGGCCCTGGGCCCTAGGCCTCCCTCCAGCCAGGACAGGAGTCGGCAGCAGTGTCCCGGGAAGGAGGAGGATTCAAGCATTCATTGGCACAGGGCTGACCTCAAGAGGTGACCGGTCCCCCAAGGCTCGGCAACACCTGCTCCCTCCTACAGCTTCTTTTTGCACACCTCCTGTCTCCCCAGACTTCTGTGATCCCTCCTGGGGTGCCTGCGAGCCTCAGGGGTCCCCAGCCTCCCAGCTCTGCGGGGCCTCGGGGCTGCAGAGGCTGCCCTGGGGATGAGGCTGGGGGCACGTGGGGCCAGAGCCCTGCTGTGAGGCGGCAGGACGCGGAGCACGGCAGCGGACGGCCCTCCCCGGCCACCAGTGAGGAACCCGGTGCCAGGCCAGGCAGCCTGCGCCAGCCGACTGCCAGCCAAGCTGTCGGCTGGTGGCGCTTGGCAGGCGGCGCGGCTGAGCGGGAAGGGATGTTTGCAGACTGCCGCTGACAGTTTCCCCGCCGAAACCTCGCTGGTTAAACAGAAGAAGTGAGCAGTGCCCACAGGCAGATCCCGGCCGGGAGATGGCAGGCAGGGAGAGGTGCAGAGGGTGCAGCTCCCAGGGCTGGGGTACTCGAGGGACCTCCCCTCCCACCCATCTGTCCCTGGCAGCTGGGCCTGGGCTCTGGTGCCAGGCTGGCATCCAGACCCTCAAGGCTCTCCCTCTCCCCATGTCAGAGTACAGGGTGGTGGGAACTGGAGGAGATCTGGGGGGGAGGCCTTGGAGCCCTGTGCTGGGGTGCCTTCCCTGTGTGTCCCCCAGCCTCATCTCGAGTTGAGGGTAACCTCCTGGCCTCCAGCCTCTCCTGGCCCCACTCTCTACAGAAGAAGCCCAAGTCCTGGGGCTGCCTGCCATCTCCCGGGAAGAGGGAGGGCGTCTCTGGGGGTGCTGGTGCCCATGTGTGTACCCAGCCGCAGGGTGGCTCTGCTGCTCCCAGACAGCCCAGGACCCAGGGAGCCCATGGGGCACAGGCCTCTGTATGCAGCGGGGCCCTCGGGGTGTGTGGGAGGGGTCGGGGGCACCCCAGGCGACCCATGAGGTTCCATAGGCCGCTCGGGATGGGGGGTGGCAAGTGGGGCAGAGGAGGGAGCAGAGAGAGACGGGAAGGGGTTGAGGGGCCTGGGCTCCCTCCTGGCTTCCTTCCCGGCCTCAGTTTCCTAATCTGTAAGCTGGTCGGCAGGGCCCCTCCGTCCCCGTGGGGAAATTTGCCCTGTGGCCCAACATCCTCATTCTCCTAAGGGCTAGTCTGCAGCTTCTCAGCATAAGTGCTGGGCAACCCCGGCCTTGCCCGCGCCCTTCCCCAGGTCCCTGTAGACAGGAGGACACCTCATCCCATGGCTCAGAGGCCCCAGGACTGTGGCCCCAGCAGAAGTGCAGAGCCCTGAGGAGGGGCCTGGTCAGGGTCACAGGATGGGTGGGGGAAGTTCCGGGCACACAGCAAGTGCTCAGGACGTGGCTGCTGCTATGATCCGTTATCATAATTATTTTGTAATTTGTGGAAAAACATAATGAAATTATAGACTCAGAAAGTGCTTTGTAGAGTCAATAGCGTTGCCTTATACCTTGACCTTGGTGATGGGGCAGGGCAGAGTGGGGTCCAGAGAGCCTGGGGCCTGGCAGATCTGGTGGAGGCAAGCAGCCACCCCACCCTCCCCATCCCCTTCCCCCTCCACTGCCTGAAGATCAGACACGCAGGTGGGTCCTCCCAGCTACCCAGAGATTCCACATGTGGACTCCTGTCCTCCTCTCAGCTTGGGGGTCCCCTGTGTGTTGAGGACCTCTCTTCCCTGGGCATCTAACTGGAAATAGAGACCTCCCCTCCTTCACCTGCATTTTCATGAGAAGGCGGGGTGGGGGACAGGTCCCTCAATCCTGCTGGGCTCTCCTGGACGCCTCCTGCCACCTTGCTTTGGACTCTCCGGGTCCCCACAGACCCCTAAGAAAAGCAGGCAGGTGGCTTCTGTTGCCATCACCAGAAACCAGATTTCTCAAGTGCGCACCATCCCCCCCATTACAAATGAGGAAACAGAGGCTCAAAAGGCCAGTCCTTGTGCCGAGGTTGGCAGGGTGCCCCCGGGGTAGTGCTGACCCTGACCCAGGGACAGACTGGGACAGACGAGGTCTTGACCTCCAGCCCACTGGGAAGACACCAATCCAAAATATGAGTCTGGGTGAAGCCGTGCAGAGCGCCTTTAACAAGCGCTGCTCTGCTCGTGGCTGGGGTGCGACCACAGCCCCTCCTGGGAGGCTGCCCCGGCCAAGGGTGCCCGAGCCAGGGCTGCGGGCTCCGTGGGGCAGCCAGGGCCAAAGGGAAGGGTGGCCTTGGCAGAGGGACTGTGTGGGCAAAGGTCCCGTGGCAGAGACAGAGAGAAGGCCAAGGGGTCAAGGCACAGGGAGTGAGGGCCAGAGCGGGCCCGGGAGACAGGGGGTCAGAGGCAGGAGGAGCTGGTGTGGGGGAGGGGGGATTGCCAGGTAAAATACAGAATGACCAGTTAATTTTAAATTTCAAATAGGGGTGGCCTTGTGGCTCAGCGGTTTAGCGCCGCCGTCAGCATGGGGTGTGATCCTGGAGACCTGGGATCGAGTCCCGTGTCGGGCTCCCTGCATAGAGCCTGCTTCTCCCTCTGCCTGTGTCTCTGCCTCTCTCTCTTTCTGTCTGTCATGAGTGGATGAATAAAATCTTTAAAATAAATAAAAATTTAAATAAATAAATAAATAAATAAATAATTTTCAAATAAATGATGATTCCTTCGTTTGTGCCCCCAAATTGCATGGGACATACTAGAAAAATATTGGTGTGTGAAATTCAGATTTAATTAGATGTCACGTATTCTTACTTAGTACACCTGGGCAGCTTGGGAGCACCCACCCAGCTGCAGGGTGAGCCTGGGCCAGAATCTTGCCCCTGCCTGAGAGGCCCTGCTGGGTACACACAGACAGAGCTGACCTCCCTCCTGACCCTCCCATGCCCATGCTGCAAGGTCCTTTCCTGGAAGTGACAGAGGGGCCTGCGTCCAGCCAGTCGGCCCCCTTCCAGGAGGGAATATGTGACTGACCTTAGTTACTGGAGGCCTGGGTGCTACTGTCCTCGGTAGGCCCCATGCCCCCAGCCCCCTGCCCAGGCTCACTGGGCAGCTGCAGGGCTGCTCAGACCCCGCCTGGCCAGGCCGAGGGTGGAGGCCACTGGCTCCCCCGAAGCAGGTGATTAACATCTACTTTTAGGGCCAAAGGAGATTGATTATCAATAGTGCGGCTGCCAGTTATGGGAAGGGTACTAGGGGTATTAATCTGCTCGAGGTTGGGAAACTGGTTTCCTGCTGTCTGGAGACGGAAGGAACCTCCCCTTCTGTCTCAGGAGGGACACAGTGACCAAATTGATGGCAGCCACAGAAGCTCGTTGTACACTCAGCGGCTTCTAGCCCCTGGCTTGAGAGGAAGTGGGGGCCTGCTGCGGACAGGGTGGGGGTGGCCTGCTCCGGAATCACTCCTTTCCCCAGCTCCTCCACCCCCCTGGGCCGGCAGAGGGGGCAGCCCAAGGCGAGGAAGTGTCCCCCACCCCACCAAAGCTCCAGGGCTCCCCTCCCAGACCGGGCACCTGGCCCTCAGGCATCCACCCACATGGGCGGGCATCCCCCCAACCTCTCTCTCCTGCAGGATTCCATGACATCATCCAGGCCAGCCTGGGGGGACTGGGCTCTGGAAACTACAGGTTGGGGCAGGCAGGTGGCCAGGGCAGGCTGGGATGGAGAGGCCAGCCCCGCTTCCTGTGTGCACCCAGGCGCAACCTGGGCAATAGATGCAGTAAGTGCTTAGATCTCAATAATCAAAGAATAATCAATGGGTCTTTAATTTCCATACAATAACTGTCTTATTAAATCTAAATTTAATGTGCTTCTAGCATCCTTAATTTAAAGTGTTACTGCGCCCACCATCTGCTCCACTAACTACAAATGCAGGGAACACATGACTCAGAGCAGCACAAAAGCAAGGTGCTGGGACTCACATGCACAGCTGTGGCTCCCGTCGCACCCCCCCACCGCCCGCCCCCGAAGGCTGGCCCCAGGCGTGCACTCACTCTCCCAGGGCCTTCTCTCTCCCTCTCTCTCTCTCTCTCTCAGCACAACCCCAGAGCCAGCCGGGAAATCTGATGGGAGACAGGGCCACAGGAGATCCCCTTTCTCTTTCCAGGGCTGGGCCCCCCCACCCCGGGGCCGTGCAGCCATGCTGGCTCTGGGTGCCCCATCTTTGTCCTGGCTGTGTCCCTCAGCCCCCGCTCCGCCCCCCCCAGCAGGAAGCCAGGAAGCCTGTCCTGCTCCCCGCCCGCCCCCCCCTCCACCGCTGCCCAGGGCACTGTGGACCCTCTGCTGCCTCTGTCCCTGGACAGGTGCCAGGGTGTCTGGCCCCCTCAGGTGACCCTCATGACACCCTACCCCAGACATGAGATGCAGGGAAGCCTGTGGCTAGGGGCTGCTCATGGGACCCTTTTGCAAGGGGAACAAGATGGTGACAGGCCTGGGCGGGGAGGGGAGGGAGACTGGAGCACCTTCCTCCTGGTTGGGAGGGGCGGGGCGGGTTCACCAGTGGATGGCTGACCTTGGGGGGGTGGGAGGCATGTGGGGACAGCCTGGGGGGCATTGGGATTGGGAGACTACTGGCTCTTTGATCCCTTCCCTGGGCCTGCTAGATGGCTGCCTCTCTGGCCTTGTCCCTTGTCCCTTCCTGTCCCTTCCCCCAGTATCTGGAAGTTGCCCTGGAAGCCCCTCCTGACCCAGGTCACCCCTGGTCTGGAAGAAGTCAGGAAGCCCCTTCTGGGACCAGCGATCCCAAGCTGGCTCTGTGCCCCACTCTTGTGCCCCTGGTCAGCCTGGCTCCACCCTGCAGCTAACAGCATCCCCTGCCCCTGTCACCTGCCCTTCTTTTTTTTTTTTTTTAAAGATTTATTTATTTATTTATTTATTTATTTATTTATTTATTTATTTATTTATTTATTTATTTATGATAGACAGAGAGAGAGAGAGGCAGAGACACAGGAGGAGGGAGAAGCAGGCTCCATGCCGGGAGCCCGATGCAGGACTCGATCCCGGGACTCCAGGATCGCGCCCTGGGCCAAAGGCAGGCGCCAAACCGCTGAGCCACCCAGGGATCCCTCACCTGCCCTTCTGATAGCCAGGCCTTTGTCCCTCCGCTGCCCGCTTGAGGAAAGTCAGCCACCTCTGGCAGGGCTGGGCTATCTATCCTGGAGATCACAGACCCGGGCTCAGCCACACCACATCCCCGCTGGGGCCCTGCCCTCCCGCACCTGTCTGCTCTCAGTGCTCGGAGCCCCGCGGCTGGCCAGATCCCACCTGCAAGCCCACACTGGTGAGGGCACTCTGCCTGCCACGAGGGGCCCCTGGCACCAAACCCCTGCTTGGGACAGTGGCTGGTGGAGGGTGTTGCCTGGCCTGACTCAGCTCCACCACCCACTGGCCATAAGGAGTTACTTTTTTAAATTGTGGCAAAATACACAAAAGATAAAATTTACACATTTAACCGTTATAAAGTGGTCAATTGTACATTCCTAACAATGCGGTGCAGCCAATGCCACTACCCAAGTTTAGAACGTCATCTCCCCCCAGAACGAGGTTGTGTGCCCGTTTGGCAGCTGTTCCCCCAGTCTGGGTCCCCGCGCCACTGGTCTGCTTCCCTGTCTCGGGCATTTGGCACAAGTGAAGTCCCACGGTGCGTGTCCTCGTGCACGTGGCTGCTCTCACTCAGCATCATGTCTTCCAGGTTCATCCACGTGGCCACGTGAATCAGCATCTCCTCTCTCTGGTTCTGAGCATTCTGTTGCGACGTGGACCCTGCGTGCTCATCCCCTCACCTGTAGATGCCCCTTGGGTGGTTTCTACCTCCCAGCCATCGCGCCCAGGGCCATGGTGTGCGGGGGAGGACAGGGTTTTGCCTCAACATCCCCCTGGCAGTTCTTCGGGGTGTACAGGGCCCAGTGCCACTGCTGGGCCCCCTGGTGGCACCGCAAGGCAGGCCTGCAGCAGAGAGGTGTGAGCCGGGGGGTCCGTAGCGTCAGGTAACCCCACCTGTTGTATGGAAACTGTCCCCGCTTTCCCATGGGGATGGCTGTCAGCACCAGGCTCCAAAGGTGACAGCCACGGTTTCTGAGCACACGCTATGCGTCAGCCACGTAGTTCGTGGCATGCAGTCGGTGCTCTATAAATACCAAATGGAGAGGCACTTTCCAATTTCCATGCCACTTGGGCAAGGTAGAAACTGTTATTTCACAAAACCTCACAGAGGTTAAGTGACTTCAAAAGTCCCCCAGCCCAAGGGTGGAGCCGGGCTGCTCACTGCCCGGGGCATCTGGCCAGAGGATGAAGCAGTTCCCATGCTGCTCTGCTCCCCACCCCACACCATGTGTCTTCGCCCATGACACCTCGTGGGGACTAGCGCAGAGGTGTGGAGCATCTTGGGGAGGCCTGGAAACGTCCTGCCAGGGGCCCACACTGGCCCAGGCTTAGGCGGGGAGCCTCGGGCCACCCTCTGCTGGGTGGAGGTGACATGGGCACAGGACACCTCTGTTGCAGGAATGGGGAGGAGGCCTGACCCAGTGGTCCAGGCCAGCCTCTGCTGGAGGGATCACCAGGAGAAGGCAGTTCAGAGGGGCACCTGCCTCCACATAAGGGTGAAGGCTGAGGGTCAGACCCTTCACACTCCTGCCCTGAGCAGAGGAGAACAGGAGGGAGGCCACTGTGATCATGCCCCTGCAATGTGTGGCACGCCTGATGGACACTGTCCCTCCTCCCTCCACAGCTTCCAGGTGGGAGCTACTGCTCCTGCACAGAGAAGGAGACTGAGGTTCAGAGTGGCCCAGCCAAGGCTCATGGAACATAGGCCCAGGGTCCTTCCCCACACGGCTTGTCCCCACTTGACCCTGCTACTCTGGCTGCTGGGCCCAGCTTTCCCTGGATTCTTGTGCCAGCATCCCCCACTGGCATCCTTCCGTGGCTGAGCGTATGCAGGCTGGGGAGCCAGGTTCTTGGCTGGCCTGAGCAGAACCTGCCCGGCCAGCACCCATTGAACCTATACTCTGCACTGTGCAGCAGTGTGGACCCCATAAGCATGACTTCGGGGGTCCCAAGCTCTTGGAGGCAGCCAGATCCCATTTGATGGAGGGAAAAACCGAGGCCCAGAGGAGCTGTGTGCACGCCAAGGCCAAAGCGGGGAGAAAGGAGGGGGGCGGTGCTCCACACGGCCCATCCTGGTTGCTCCTAGGCCGCCTACCCCCCCACCCCGCCACAGCCCCTCCCATGTGGGCTCCTCTACACAGACGTGTCCTCAGAAAGTTCCACTTTGGCTTCCGCTTGGATCCCGGCCTGGGTCCTCCCCGTGATCGACCGCTTGTTAATCAAATTGATTTCCATCCCAAAGTCCTGCCGGCTGCCTGCATTCCAGGAGCGGTATTTTGAGCACAGACATATAATCAAACGGCAAAAAGCAGAGGGCACACAGGGCCTCTCTGCCAATCGAATAAAAGCTAAATGGCCTGAGCTTTCAGGCCTAATCACTGCTGGATTCCCACTCAGGGTGGGTCTCCCGCGAGTCCGTCCATCCCATCAAGGCTGGGCTCCTCCAAGCACTTTGGCACCGGGTCCTAACTTCCCTTCCAGCCGTGCCCGCCTTGCCAGTCCTGCACTGCTCGTCTGAGGTGGCCTGATGCTCCCCTCCCAACCCAAGTCCAGCGTCCCCTGCAGGAGGGGCACCACCGTGTGGTCCTGGAGACGCTCATGGGCCAGCACTGGGCAGTGCACGACCTCCTGGTATGTCCCCTGGGACTGGAGTTCCCATAGGGGCTGAAGCCAGGGCACAAGTCAGCTGTCCAGCCCAGGCTGGCTCTGGGGCTGCACGGACCTGGGCCCGGGAAGGTTCTGGAAGGAGTGCGTGCGGTCCCAAAGGCGGGTGGCTTCCCAGGGCCTGTGTGCACACACCCCTGCAGCCAGGGCCCCAGCCCAGGGAGACCCTTTCCAGCCCACACAGGGCCTCCAGGTGGTGAGTCTGGCTTTGCCCTCCACCCCTCCCCTCCACCCCTCCCCTCCACCCCTGCCTCACTCATCAAGGAGCAGGTGGGGCTTCCTTTCACACCCACCTTGTTGGCAGGGAGAGAGGCAGCCACTCTGATCAGAGCCAGCCCGGAGCTCCTTTCTCAGGAATCTGTCCTGGCCCTGGGGCCATCCCTCCCCGCTCCAAGCTCCGCACCCTAGTCCCCTCTCCACGGGGCTCCAGTCCCCTGTCCCTGTGACCCCCGTGCCCTGCAGGACCCCACAGCTTTGCCCTGCCCATCAGCCCTCAGGTCCAAGGCCTGGTGCTGGGGGCAGGGGCTCCATGGGCTTCTGGGGGGTGGGGCTGGGCCTAGGGGCGGGGCATGGTGGGGTGTGGCTGCGCCTCCTGCGGCCTCGCCTCTGCTGGCCACAGGGCTACCCTGGGTTGTGGGTGACAACCCTGGGTGATGGCCTCCCCATGAGGGAGCTGGGAACCTTATGGGCGTGGGGGAGGGGCGGGGGGGGGCTCCTGCAGTGATGACGGGGCCCCGCCCTAGCAGAGAGAGCTCTCGGGGTTCCTGTAGTTTGTACTGGATGCAGTGTCCCCCTTAAGGTTTCCCCCCAGACCACAATTACTCCCTACCGACCCTTGGCCCTTTCCAGAGCCCTGACCCCAGAAGCTGAAGCCAGAATTGGGGCAGACGCTCACAGGGGTTGCAGCTGACACAGGGCTGCTCACCTGGCCTGCAGCCCAGCCCACCCTCCGTGGGAATCCTGCTCTGGCTTCTAAAGTGTCATTCAAGGCCCACCGCTGGTGACAAGAATGGGTGCTCCACCCCCATGTGCATGGCTGTGAGCTCCCTGCTTCTTTGGGGTTGTGGGACTGCCATGCAGAGGCCTCTGCTGAGCCCTGCATCTGGAGGCTAACCCTGAGGGAACACAGATATTGCCCAGTGGGCTTGTCTGTTCACCCCCCGTGGCCGCTTGGGCCAGATGCCGGCTCCTCAGGACCACAACCGCCTCCTCTCCGGGGACCTGACTGAGAAGCTGAGGGAGCCCCCAAGACCCCTGTTCCCAGCACCAGCCTCTGCAGGTTGGAGCCCCTCGGGGCAAGGGCTGTGTTAGGCCAGGCCGCCTGCCCCTCACCTGCTCCTCACCTGCTCCTCACCTGCTCTGCTAGGCCCAGGGGTTGCCCCGGCAGGTGACTCCAGCTCTGGGCCCCCTGTACCCCTCACGGGTGTCCCCAGGTGAGCCACCTGGGTGCTCTGCCCTTCCTTAAAGAGCCCCGGGGTCACCCGTGGGGACAGGCTAGGTGCCCTGTTCTTTCCCTCCTCAGAGGAAGGGCCGCGGGTCCCCTTGTGGCAGGGGCGAGGCATGGGCAGCCCTCGCCCCGGTCCGACACGTGAGGCTGAGGGAATGTACCACCTCTCTGTGGGCCCAGGCTGAGCCCCTCCAACCTGCCATCCTGGGGACCCTTGCCCCTCGGCCCGGGTCACTGAGGTCAGTGCCGAGCAGGGATTGATTCAGATCCTGGCTCTGCCACGGGGGAGACCCCGGATACTTAGGAGCCTCAATTTCCCTGCCTGAAAAATGGGGCTGGGACCAGGTGGCCTCACAGGGTTGTGTTGGGGCTTCCATGGGATCCTGCAGGGTCAGGCTGGCCCCCAGTGAGGCCTGAGCCAGAGTGCTGACTCCTGCTCACAGACCAGGGGTGCTCCTGCCTGCCCTCCTTACCCCCTGGGGGACCTACATTGGATCCTGGCCCTGTCTGTGTTCTGTGGGTGGAGCAGTTCCCCACCAGAGGCCTGAGCACAGCCTTTCAGGCAGGTGGTGAGGCCTCGGGGGTCTCAGAGCCCAAAGGCCCCAGAGACCCTGCAGTCGGGAGGCCAAGGCCGAGGTCCAGAGAGGGGCAGACACATGCCAGGGTCACAGCTCATGGCCCTAGTCAGACCTCAAAGCTGGGACTCCTCCAGGCCAGAGTCCCTTCAGTGCAGCATCGCTGGAGGTCGAGGACGTGGGGAAGGGTTCTGTCAATGGATGAAGGAATGGGACCGGTGAGCAGCCAGGGTCCCTGTTGGCAGGGAGGCTGGGAGCCATCAATCCCGGCTGGTGCAGGCTCCATGGGCTGCTCACTCCCTCAGGGCGGGAAATGCTCTCCCAGCCTCGAGCTGCATCCAGGCCTCCACGGGCCCAGAGGAAGGAGGGGGTCAGGAGACAGCCCAGGATGGAGACCCGGGCCGCTGGGGCCTGCAGAGGTCACGTTCCCCACCACTGCCTCATGGACTGTCCCTGGGGGCTGCTGCTAGGGGTGACCTTCCCTCCTGGCAAGGGCAGACTCCTACGACTGCTTCCTTGGGGGCAAACTTCTGCCCCTGCCCTACTCCAGAAGGCTGGCCACTGCTGGAGTGGGGTGAGAGCCATAGAGTGGGATGCCCCGAGGGGTGGTGTGGCCCATCTGGGTGCCAGCATGGGCCCCCCCCTCCTGGAACCTCCATCCCGGGGAGGGCTGCCTCCTGAACCAGGTGCCCAGGGCTGCTGGGGGAGTGCTTTTCCAGAGCCTGCGTCACCACAGGAAGCCAGAGGGACACACATGGCTGGCTCCTGGCCAGGGTCACTTCTGTCCCTAACTGGCAGAGTGGGGACACACCAGCCCATCCCTCACATATGGCGTTACTGAGGCAGGAGCCGGCTGGCCCCAGGCCATGCACCGAGCTCGGGGCACAGGGGCTCTGTCCCAGGTTGGTTGGCCCTGTTTGAGGCCCTGATGGCCCGCCCTGGAGGAACAGGCTGCCTTTCCTAGAAGCCGGAGCCTCTGCATGCCCCCGCCTCCAGGCAGTGCTAACCATCTCCCAGCCCCAATGTCTGCTGGCGTTAGTCAGTTATGGGTCCCAGGGGGCTGGGAGCAGCTTCTGCTTAGCTGGACCTGCCTCCCTAGCATGGGGGGGGGGGCGGGCGGAGGTTTGTGAGGATGTCTGGATGAGACCCCTGGCGCTATCATTGTCAGGGCCACCGTGTTGCCCACTTGAGCTCCTCCACCCTCCCCACCGCCTCTCTCGGTTAGAAACCTGCAGCTGAACCCGGTCCCTACGAGTGGGCCCAGGGAGTTCTGGCCGGGGGGCTAGGATCACAGCAGCCTTCCCACCCCTGGTCCACCCGGAACAGCTTCCCTTCACTGATGGAGGCCCCATCGAGGGGGTTACAGGGGAGGGACAGACCCAGGCCGGAGATCCCGTCCAGCCTCCCCTCGTGGCTGTGCTCCCACTGAGGGCACCTGATGCATCCCCACCCCCACCTTACAGGCTCCTGGGCCCCTCCCTACCTCAGCCCCATCCCTCAGTACAGGCCACAGACTCCTTAGGAGAGCCCAAGAAGGCAATGGCATCGTGCCCCCTTGGATACAGGGGCAGCCGACCCTTTATAACCCCTACTGTCACCTCCTGCATGTCCCCCATGTGCCCAGACATGTGGAGGCCTCCAGTGGCCAAAATATCTCAGAGCCAGGTGCACTGAAGACCCCACCCCTTCTCCCACCCTACCCCCCTTCCCAACCCAGTGCCCTAATCTACTGTCCACCTGTCCACCCTCCCCTTTCTTTCTGATGGAGATCCCCCAGTGGTCCCTTGACAAGTGTCTGTGTCCACATCTAAGCAGACCCCCCTGCCCCAGCCCTCCTGGGGCCACCGGATGGCATGGATATAACAGAGCTGAGACTGACCCGCCCCAAGCCTCCTTGGCAGCAGCAGATGAGTAGGGACTCTCTTCTAGCCAGGCTTTGCCAGCATGGCAGGGGGTGCCCAGTGCAGGGCCTCAGGCTCCCCCTCCAGGCAGGGATGGTGCCCATCCAGTGGGGGTTGTGAAGAACACACCACTGAAGGCTTGTCAATGACGAGTGATCGCCCCTGGCCCTCCCTCCTCCCTGCCAGCCCCCTGCACTGGCCAGGCCCCCAGCAACCGGCCCTCTCGCCTCCCTGCCCACCTCCTGCACTTCCTCCACAGGCTTAGAACCACCCCCACCCCAGGGGCTCAGACCCTTTATGCTGAGGACAAAGGGCTCCAGGGCAGAGCCTCTGGTCCTGCTGACGCTGCACCCTCCTCCCAGGGCAGGACAAAGGGTTGAGAGGAGGGGCTGAGCGTCTGATGCCTCAGCCAGTCTCTATCCAGACTGCGAGGGAAGGGAGGCCGGCTGAAGGACAGGGGCATGGGGGGGTGGTACAGAGCACAGGCTGGCGGGTGCCTGGACCCTCATCCTGAAACACCTGGAGACCCCATGCCACAGGATCCCAGCAGAACTGGGTTCCAAGCCCAGACCCTCCTCGCACCCCCACTCCTAGGGCCTCAGCTGGCCCTGGACCAACTGGGTGGGGCATTTGGAAGCCTGTGAGGGGACTTCAGGGCCTCCCACGTGTGTGTGCCATGGCCCAAGGGTGGGCTTATCTCCACCAGCCCAGGGAGGTGACGAGGGAATCCACCGCATCCAGCAGCTTGGAGGCCTGGGTGGGAAGGGGCTTGCACAGGCCCGAGATGACTCTGGTCAGCTGGACTGGGGGTGGCAGGAAACAGCTCTGAAAACAAGACCAGAAGTGGCACGCTGTCCCAGTGGCCAGAGCTGGGCTTGGGGGTGGGGTGGGCACATGCATACCCAGCTCCCCAGCCCCGCCCAGCCCAGACTCCCTGGGCATTCCTGGGGAGAGACTGTGATGTGTGGATCCCAAGCCACCATGCCCCTGGATGCAGGGCTCCCCACTGCAGAGGGCCCCTTAGAAACCCACACCCACCCACTTTAGACTCTGTGCCTGCTCCATGCTGGCCATGGCTCCAGGGGACTGCATTCTGGGGACATCCCCACGAAGCAGGTCTACAGACCCCGGCCCTTGGGAGAAGCAGCTCACTAAACAAGTGAGCAAATACACCCATGGCTCAGCTCAGGCATAGAGCAGCGGGGCAGACGTGAAGGAATAAAGGAATCGGGAGCCTGCCCGTGGGTGGTGAGGGTGAGGTGGGGCGGGAGGGGTGCATGTGCGAGGGGGGGTGGGGGGCCCTAATCCAGGTCTGAGGGACACACTGATGCCCTGCTCACCCAGGGTTCAGGTTTCAGGGGGAGCTGAAACAAAGGAGGCAGAGACGTGAGAACTTCCGTCCAGAGCTGGTCTGGTCAGATGGTGCCAACAATGGTGGGAGATGCCGTGGGGGCCACCCAGTCTCAGAGGTCCCAGTCAGGCAGGGGCACCTTCTGTTCTGTTCATTTGCAATTCTCCCTCTGTCCATCTAGGGGCAGACCCGGCCGGGAGGAGGTAGCTGGGGTGGAAGGAGGTAGCCTCACACCTGGTGGGTGGCTGGCAGGTGAGCCAGGTGAGCTGGCTTTCCCAGTTTACAGACAATAAAAAGAAAAGGAGCCCCTCCCAGGGCCCTCCCACAAGCATGTCACCCCCTCCACCCCTGGGCATCCTGCCCACCCAGCCCCCTGCCCCTGTAAGTTAAGACATTAGAGGAAGGAGAGGTAAGGCCTCAGTGGCCCCGGACCCCACAGCAGCCAGATCTCTGCCCCTGGGTGGGCAGTGGGCAACGAGCCTGTGGGCCCCACTCCCACCTGGTGATCCTGGGCCCAGAGGGTGTCCCAAGTCTCCCCGGGACCCCTGCACAACAGCCGGCTTCCTCCCTGGCCCCGCAGTGTCTGCCCCAGTCCCACTGACTGAGTAAAGTGCAGGCCACTTGGGTTTGAACTGACTTTATTCACTTGGGTTTGAACTGACTTTATTATTCTGTAAATGTGAATTTTACAAAGCGCTTTACAATTAACGATCACATCCTCCTGTTTGTAACTGACTTCCACCTCCTGAACTGGCTCTGCGCGCAACAGAAGCCCTGGGTTTCCTGGCCGCCCGTGGGGCGGACGTCTCTGCAGGTGGAGTGACCAGTGCAGCAGCGTCGGCCTCGGCTCAGAAGCAACAGTCTTGACTCTGCGGAACAGCAGTGGGAAGGAGAGAGGACGCACCTGCTGAGGCTAGAACCAGCTCACTCACGGTGGGGGGGGGAGGGGGGGAGGTTCTAGGAAACAAACCTGCTCCACGGCATAGGGACAGTGATTTCATTTATTTATTGTTTAACAGTCGTGAGTTACAGTAGGACTTAACCCCTCACCAGACTGGACATCAACCGTCTCTTTGTAAAAAGGCTCTTTTTTCCAAACATTCCGTCCAAAGGATGAATGGTCTGTTTGCACCCAGTGCCATCCAAATGTTCAAGTCAAAAATATTTATACATTTTATACTTAGTTCTTTTTTTTTTTTGTCTGCTAAAAATAGTATTGCAAGTTTTGGCTTCTTTTGACATAAAAATTACAATCATGTGCAAAACGCTAACAATGAAAGGGTTGATCAGAATTCAAGCAGGTTGTCCAATCTGAATGCTTTAGATTCTGCATAATTTTCCTTTTCAGTTTTTTTTTTCCAAAGAAACAAAACAAACAAACAAACAAAATCCAAAACCTTTGCCATGTTAGAAACATCTTGTACCAAGCCCTAACGATCTCTGGCCGGCAGTGGCAGCGGGTAACACGTGCTCGGAGCTGCCCGGCTGACATAATGACAAATTTATGCACCAGCAACATTCTGAAACAGTAGTTAAAGCTCAAGACAGCTATGAACTCTCAATTCTGTGTTTAGGATTTACTGCTCGCAGAAGCAAACAGAGGTTTCCTTGCAGTTTTCCGTTGCTTAATGGGCCATCGGCCTCCTTCCACCAGCATCAAGATATTTCCATAAAAATAACCCATCTGAGGGGAATCTAAGCAGTAAATGGCTGGGGGATGGGTGTGAGCTGGTGCTCTGAAGGTTCCTGCCATTAAAGGGGACCGGGTCAGGGCCCCCCCGCAAACCCTGAACACCCTAGTGGCCGTCCACACCCCCACCATCCCCTCCCAGCTCCAAGCACAACCAAAGGAGAAGGAGCTCCCACGGCGGTCCTGGCACCAGGGCTGGCACCAGGGTGGCCGGCAGAGGGGCTGCGGCCCCTCACCCACGAGGCCGCATTGGGGGGATGGGGCAAGGCAAGACAATCGATTCAAACGCAAAGTGAAGCAACCACAGAGAACTCTGGGTGAGAGCAGACACAGTGCAGAACACAAGACAGAATTCAAGTACCGAGACGCACCGGCCAGGCCGGCGGCCCCACCGGCTCACAGTATCCGTCACATCTCCTCATCCCTGCTTCTGGACCTTCTGCGCTGCATTCCAGCCGCCTCCTGCGGCACAGCCCGGTGGCTGGGGAGGGCGGGGGAGGACGGGGGCCCAGCCGGCTGCCCACCGTGTCCGCTCCGCCAGGGTCCAGTCCCTTTCCTCCTCGAGAAGGCGCGGGTCTAACTTAGCTCTATAATAGACTCTACATAGTGTATGCATATTGCTAATAGTCAAGCTCGAGAATAAAGGTGCAGACATGTCATAAATACTGAGTGGCTTGTCTCTCGGTCTACAGGGTCTGGGTGAGTCAGGATCACGCTCACAGGACAGGATTAGTCGTCTTGTAAACAGAGGAGGGGGAGGGTCCGGTTTTCTTAATTGGTTTTCCTTGGGAAAAATGATCAGAAGATGCTAAGGCACTCTGGAAGGCCCCTCCGAGCCCAGGCCCGCCGCTGCCCGCCCCGCGGAACATTCAGGACGCGGAGGGAGCGCCCCGGCAGATACAATCATCAGCCATGCCCGTCTGCAAACGCTCTGGACCCACGTCCACCGCGGGACACATTAGTGCAAAACGCTCGGCCTGGCCCGCCTGGGGCACAGGGAGAGCTCAGAACCCATTCACATTGAAGTACTAAAGTTTCACGTATAGCTCTTGCCTTCCTTACCCAGAACAACAAAACAGACGGCGGTTATAAACAATTAAGGGACAGAGGTCATGGGACTTTGTGCTGGCCTGAGCAGCGGTCAGGCCTTCTCTGTGGGCGCCGCCCCGCCTCCACCGGGCCAGGGGCACCCCTTCGTGTCCTGGCCTCAGGTTGGGGTTGCGGGGGGGGGGGGGGGGGGGGAGGGGGGGGGCCCGCGGCGGCCACTCTGGAGTGGAGGAGAGAGGGATGAGGGGAGGGAGGGAGGGGGAGGAGGGAGAGCGAGTGCGCGAGCCCTTCTGCTGACAGCCAGGACAGGCTGGCTATCTCCCCAGGGTCCTCAGGGATGGTCAAATTAAAGTGCACGTTGGGGTGTTGGGGTCAGGAAAGGAAGCTGCAGAGGGTGATGGGGTCCACCTTACCCATCCTCCCCTCCATCCCCCACTGGCCGCCTGAGGATGCTGGGGGCTGGCCTCTCAGATGCAGGAGGGTGAGTTCCCAAGTGGCCTGTAGCCCCAGCCCCACGCAGCTCCAAGCCCGACTGGGCCCAGGTCAGGGAAAAAAGAGGTGGAGAGAGAGGCTCAGCTTGGGGCCAAGTGGTGGGTTTGGAGCCCAGCAAGAGTGGAGCCCTTTCAGGCCCAGACTATCCCCTGCCCACCCCTGGCCTCGGGCACAGGGGCTGAGACGAGCTCCCACGGGGCCTGCCCAAGCTCCCCTCACTCCTTTCCAGGAGCCATCGGATCTTCCTGAAACACAGGCAGGGGTCTGGCCTGGCTGGAGGAGGCCAGGAGGCTCTGCCCACAGCCCAGGTCTCCCCCAAAGCCTCTCCCGGCAGGGCAGCAGTCAGGAGGAATCTGAGTGGAAGGTGCCTAAGCCCCCACTGCAGGTTGCCTGCAGCCGGGTGTGGGGCGGGGGGCTCAGCTTTGTGGGTCACAGGGAGGGCTGAGCCAACCTGCGCAGCCCTGCGTGCACACACAGGTGGCGCGGGCTTGCTCTTGCTCTGCACCTGGTCTGGGGAGGCAGTGGGCTGGGGACGGGGAGAGGGACCAACAGACTCCAAGTCTGGGAACAGAGGGGTGTCTGGTCCTGCTGGGGTGGGGGGCTGGGACTTAGGAGGAAGCAAGCCCCCGGAACAAGTGGCCAAGTGAGCATCCTCGCTCATCGAAAAACTGAACTTCAAAGTGAGCATTCCAGCTTGTAACAAACCAACACCTTCTGCGAGCCCCTCCTGGCTGCGCCCTGCCACTGCATTCCAGAACCTCAGCACCTGCCACTCCAGGCTCCCCCTGCCTGCCCCCCTGGCCTCAGAGTGCACATGCCCCCAGGTCTGCAGCACAATATGGGGATGCACTCCAGCCCAGCCTGGCTCCCACCCCCACCTCCTGCTGAGCGAGGGCCCTGGGCCCCTCCTTTGTCACACACCCTGGCTGCGTCTCCCTGGGACCCTGCCCTGCTCCTAATAGGAGGCGAGTGGGACCTGGGTCAGGGTTGGGTGGGATGCATACACAGATGACCCAGCCCCAGGCATAGTGGGTTGAGGGCAGGGACACCAAATCCTCCCTAATTTTTTGCTCTTTTGGGTCTGAAAGTTTCAAACCATACATGAAATAGATCTGAATTAAGACAGAAACAAATAAACAAACAAACATAATCCCAACATGGCTGAGGGCTGTGGGGCTGCACCAACCACAGGGCAGCAGGTGGCCCGGGTGGAGCCAGGTGGGGGGCACTCGGGGCAGCAGCTCTCCCTGTTGGCCCAGGTGCACAAGGGGCCGTGGAGCTAAGGGTGCCGGGAGGGCCCTCGGGCAGGGTGGAACGACGAAGGTGTGTGGACTCTCCCTCCCCGCCCCACTGTACCCACACCACTACCCCCACACACACACTCAAACACACACGCACACTCACACACGCGCTCCTGCACCCCACGCACACAGAGGACCCGGCAGGCCTGACCCCCGAGTCTCAGGAAGAGGGAAAATAAGAGGAGTTTGGCCCTTGGGGGCCCAGCCCTGGCCCCTGGCCTCAGAGGGGTGGGTGGGGTTCCCCCGCCGGGTGAGCAACAAGTGTCAGGAGACGCGTGCCCCGCCATAGGCCCCCACTCGGACTCCCAGGCCCCGGGGCCACAGGCTCTCGCCCCTCCTGGAGCAGGGTCAGGGGCCCACAGCCTGGAGACGAACCTCGCGGATACCAAAGGAGCCCTGGGACCTTCCTCGCAACTAGGTCACCAGTGGACTGATCCTTTACAGTATAACGAATGCATTTGTTTCCTTCATAAACTTTAAATACAAGCAGAATAAAAATCACATTTTTTTCAGGCAACAGTAGCAGTTCCGTAGGTAAGTGGCTTGATCACATTTGTTTGTATTAGTAACGCATGCAAGCAGCTTTAGTACCGGTCCCGCGAGGCTCCCGGCGGCTCTCTACAAGGCCCCTGCGTACGATGGCTCCTGTCTCCGGGTGGCGGCGGGCGTCTGCGGCCGGCTGGAGCTGGCGCTGCCCTGCTCAAAGGGCTGCGGGGGGCTCTGGGCGCCAGTGGGCGGCGGCTCGGGTGCTGCCACCTCCTGGATGACCGAGCCGGCCCCATCCGCCTCCTCGCCCGCATCAAACGTGGGGTTGGCGGCGGCGCTCAGGTCGACATTCACGGCGTCAGTCCTCAGAGCCACGATGGTGGCCGCATCGCCCCGCCGCTCCGCGTAGATGCGCTGCTCGAACACCTGCGCTGTGGCGGGCGGGAAGTCGGGGTCGAGAGGCACACCGGCGGCCGAGGAGCCCATGACCGTGCGGTACATCTCCACGCCCTCGGGCAGCATGGACTTGATCTTGGGCAGCCAGCGCTTGCGGACACGGCGGGCGTTGGTGCACATGTCCGCCGCGATGACGTTCATCTCGCTCTCCTTGAAGCTGGGGGCGAAGTTCTGGCAGTACACTGCAAGCACAGGGCGCCAGGAGGCGGGCATCAGTGGCGAGGGGCCCCGGACGAGCCTTGGGGTCACGGTGCTCACGTCCCTCCCAGGCCTGCACACGGTTCTCCTCCCTGCCGCCCACTGGTACCAGAGGCCACGTGGCCACCCAGGGCCCTCCTGGCCTCAGCCTGAAGACCAGTGGTCACTCTCCTCCCTCCGGCCGAATGTCAGGGGAGGAGGGGCAGGCCAGCGGCAGGGCACAGGCCGGGGCCTCTCCTTGAGCACCAGCTGGCTGTGTGGCCTTGTGCAGGTCCTTAGCATCTCCAGGCCTCACCTCTCTGCTCTGAACCCCCAACCTTGGCACCAGGGCCTGCTGAGACAAGCTTGAAGGTCAGGCAGCCCGGGGCACCTGCCCACGCTCAGGCTCAGGCCTCAAGGGGCCTCAGCAGAGGCTCTTCCTCATAGGCTGGACAAGAAGCGCAGTGGAAGCCGATCAACACCCGTCGGGGCCCAGCCCCCAACCTGGCGGAAGCAGCAGGGCCATCTGGGCACCGCCAACGTTAATGACAATGCAGCCTCTCCTTCCCCAATCGGGAGCCACAGGACCCAGCTCTGCAAGCAGCCTGGGAGCCTGACACATGTCCCCACACAAGACCCTCACGCCAGCATCAGACACACACTCCCCGGGCCTCCTCCCGGGGCTGGCTGGCACGCTGGCTTTGGGCCGTAATTACCGACCACAAAGGTCTCTCTTTGCTCTAACACAGAATTAGTCTCACAAGACGTGTTTTTCAAGCAAGGAAGTAAGACACTGTTGCGCGAGCAGATAGCCATGGGAGGGCCTGCTGATGGCCGGTGTGGCCGGGGGGGGCCAGGGGTCCTGTGGTCTGGGGGGTGCTGAGGTGGGGGGCAGCAGTTGGCTGCGGAGATGGACCGGGCTCCACCCCCACGCGCCCAGGAGCGGGAGGCAGAAGCCGGCGAGCAGATGGCAAAGGCTCAAAATAACCTCGAAATGTAAATAAGGGGTTTTGTTCAAAAAGGAAAATTAGATCTATTTCACATATTAAAATAGTTTCGCACACAGCTGAATCCATCATGCTTGGAAACGAACCAAGAATGTTAGCACCTCGAGACCTGGCTCCTGAGAGCTGCTCATTTCTCTCTCCCTTCCAGCCCTGCAGGGCCGGCTTGGCGCCAGGGAGAGGCCGCCTGCCCAAGCCGCGGTCCTGGGCCCCCAGCGCTCCTCCGCCCCACTCGGGAGACCCCGGTCCACTTACGTTTCACAGCATTCAGAACCCGGCTGTCCAGAGGCTTGCGGCTGGGGTCACTAGTGGATGAGCGGATACCAGTGCCACAGCTGTTGGCCAGAGTGTTCCTAGAAGGGTGCGGTGGGAGGGCAGTGAGGCCAGCTGGCCAGGGTGCCACAGGAACGGGGCTGGCCCACCTGGAATCCCACCTGGCCTCCCCCTTGTACTCCAGGGGTTGCGGTGTGGAGGAAGGAGGAAGGGACCCCTCTGACCCACTCATGAGGCCACGGCCCGCCAGGGGTGGGGGGCCAAGTGGGGGGGTGGTCCACAGCCAGGAGCCAGGCTGCTCCCCAGGCCCAGGTCCTGTTGGAGTGATGTGCCCCCTGGCACGGGCGGACACCATGGCGAGACCTTGGGAAGGTGGGGTGCCGTAAACGCATAGCTCAGTGAGCTCACGGCCAGAGGAGACCCTAGAAGCTTCTGCACCTGCTCAGGGACCCACCTGTCAAAGAAGGTGGCGAGGAGCCGCCGCAGCAGGACCTTGTGCTTCACCCCTGCACATAGGTGGCAGTTCATCAGCTGGCCGCGTGTGATGTAGACTCCGGAGCCTGTGAACACCAGACAGAAAAGGGTCAGGCCCTTGGCCTTGCCACCCACAACCCGGGATGACCATGAGCTTCCCAGGCGGCTGCAGGGGCCAGAGTGGGTGCATGGTGGGGCAGAGGGTACCCTGACGTCTGCATGCAGCACTGGGCAGGCCCTCGCCCGGGCCCAGGACCCCACAAGGCTGGGGACGTTGCTGCAGGCCTTCCTTGCTGTGCTGAGGCCTTGTCCCCTGGAGGAGGCAGCCTGGTCCTTGGAGAGCTGTCCCCAGATGCCCTTCCAGCCCCAAGGGAATTCCGTGCTTGGTCCTGGGTCAGAAATACTCCTTGCCTCTCCATCCATCACCCAAACCAAAGCACTTTGGGCTGTGCTGGGGAGCTGGAACCACGGAGGCGATAAGCCCAGCATCAGTGGGGAGCCCACAGAGCTGCCGACCCTGAGGAAGCCTGGCCAGGCCCGGGTGCCCTGTGGGGCCTGGAAACATGAAGGCCCGAGCTAGCGGGGGGACCGCACCTGGGGCCAGTCGCTGGTGTGGGGTGGCTTCTGTTGGGCCGGACACTGCTCAAGGAAAAAAGAGCGTTGGGGGGCACTTGACGGGATGAGCACTGGGTGTTATTCTGTATGTTGGCAAATTGAACACCAATAAAAAATAAATTTATTATTAAAAAAAAAAAAGGAAAAAAGAGTCTGTAGGCGCCAGACGGTGCCCCCGACTCTGGACAACGGCGTGGCAAACACCAAAGGGCACATGCACAGGGTCCTCGGGCCCTCCCCACCGTCTCCTTCAGGCGTCCACCATGACCCCCGTTGTCACAGACCATGTTCTGAATCTCGTCAGGACAGAATATAGGAGTGGGGAAGCACAGTGGGAAGGTGCAGGGAGGTGCTCAGGCCTGTGGGGGCCCTGGCTCAGTGCCTCAGGGCCAGCTTCCCCTGTGAGCCACGTCACTGCCCAAATGAGCACATGGCTGTGGATGGAGACCACCGCCGGGGCGCCGGTCAGTGTGTTCTGACCATGCTGGGCCACGGCATATCAAGTGTCCCCAAGGCCCCCGCCCGCCTGGTCACATCTGCAGAGCAGGTCGCCCTGAGCCACACGGACTAGACACTCCCTGTGTGGGGAAACCCGTATGGGGGCTGGGGCACAGTGGGGCCTGGCAACCTGACGTCCAGCTGTGGGTAGGGCCAGACAAGGTGGCCAGCCCTCGCCCCTCCCAACCCCAGACCCCGACAGACAGGAAGCCACTCTTCCGGCAATTCGAAGGTGAAGCTGTCCCTCTCTGCCCTGCTCTGAAGCCACCATCTGGGACCGTGGCTCCCAGCGGAGGGACGGCCAGGAAGAACCCCAAAGTGCTGCCCTGGGGGTGGCGATCAGGAGCCCCAAACAGGGCTTGGGGGTGTACCCAGAGCCTCACACAGGGTGCACGCCAGCACCGAGGAGGAGGGACAGGGCCGTGGGTCCTGGCCACCTCGTGGGGGCTCCTCTGGTGACCCTGGGACCAGCTTGGGTCACAGCAGTGGCAACTTTCCCGAGAATAGCCTTAAAAATCTGCCAGAGGCTGCAAGGTCTGACGAAGCCCCACACTGGAAAGGGGAGTATTCCTGACAAAGGCACCTGGCCCTAATGGGCTTTTGGACTGTTTGTTTTCACAGAATTCCATTTCTGACTCGGAGCCACATTTAGGACCTTGGTGGTTACCCTCCACGCCGCCATAGGACACTCTGGGGGCTGCAGGAGGGGCTGGCGCACCGCATCCCATTTGGATTTATCTGCCACCTAAATTAAAACACTATCGTGACTGCAGCCCCTGCCAATCTGATGCGTGGCCAGCCCAGGGGATTCAATTAAAATGCTGAATTAATTCAATTGAATAACTCCTCTTAATGACACATTCTTCTAAAAGGAAATTAGAGGAAATTTAAGATGTTCTATCTTCTTTTTTTTTTTTTTTTTGAGTGATTAGTGATGAGTACATTGTTCACAGCTCTGAAGAAAAAAAACAATAAGAGGGCATTTGCATACAATAGACAGGGTGGAGAGAGACACTTCACCTGCCACCAGCTCCAGCTTCTCGCCAGGGTCCCCTTCTGAGTAGAGCTTGGGGTGGCAGCGGTACCCAATCTGGCTGATGAGGCTGGCGGGCAGTGCCACCAGGTCACGGCGGATGAGGACACACGAGCGGCTCTCCAGTGGCACGGGCTCTGGCTTCTCTTGTACTGTGGACACAGACCCGATCTAGTTAGGGGTGTTCTCAGGCCAGGACAGGGATGGAGTTCGAGAATGCCCCTCCTGTCCACCCAGGCCCACGTCAGGCCTGCTCCATGCCCACCCTGCAGAGCGGGCTGCACTGCTCCATACCCACCCTCTGTCCTCTCTCCCTGCCCACCTGGTCCTGACCTCTGCAGGGAGGACCAGAGCAAGTAAGCGAATAGAAGAAGGCAGGGGAAGGATGCCACCCCGACCTGGAACAAGTTGTGAGGGCCCAGGAGACTCCCGGGAGGCATCCAGCACACAGAGGCCTGCAGACGAGGCAGGAAGGGGGACAGTGCACACAGGGAGGCTGAACAGAAGGTGGCCTGGCTGGACCCGTGGTCTGATGAACCAGTGGAGCAGCACCTCCACCGGATGGAGTGCAGGCTGGGAGCACTGTGCCCCTAGCCTGATGGCTCCCAGCAGCCCCATCCCACAGGCGGGGCACTTCCCCAGAGGGAGCAGCGTGTTGCCTGGACGAGACACTGCTCTATAAATACCTGACGGCAATAAATAAATAAACAAACAAACAAACAAACACCTGACAGTGGTTGAGCCGGGCAGTGGCACATGTGGTGTCCCTGACCCTCCAGCCTGCCTGGGAATGTTTCTGAGAAACCACTGCCAGCGGACAGTCAGGGACCCTTGAATGTACCTACCCTGGCACTCTGACAAGGCAGGGGCTAAGGCCCCCTCTGACGTCCCTAAGCCACATGGGAGCATAAGAGCAGCCAGCCATGGACATGGAGGTGGCCACTGCCCCCTTTCCCTGTGCTGCCTGGAGGCCCCCACCCTCCGACCTCCCCTCTAGGCAGGGCCTGGCTATGGGAACCTGATCTCCATCCATCAGGCTCAGGGCAGGTGCCCTGGGACAGTGGTCCTGTCCTCTCTGCACTGCAACCCTGTGGGCACTGAGGGTGGGAAGGCCACAGGCCTGGGGAAGCGACGTGGGGGATGCTGCAAAGGGGCTTCAGGAGGGAGGGGGGGCAAGGAAGGGTCCTGGGCAGATACTCCCCACTCTGGAGTAGCCACTCTAGACTCTGGAGTAGCTTCAAGCTCCTGAAGGGGAGCAGCAGGGGCCACCCAGCCCCCAGGACAGCCCCTCCAGAGAAGCAGGTGGCTGGGCTCGGGGTGAGGACGACCTGCCCTGCCCATCCACCCTGCCCCAGGTCAGGGCACAAGTCAGAGGGCGGCACCTCCCACCAGGTACATGTGGGGCATGCGGACGGGCGGGCGGGCGGATCAGCAGAGAGCAACAGAGAATCTTCCAAACCTGGAACACCCGGGGGCTCAGGGAGCAGAGGAAAACAACCCGGATGATATTTTAAAACATAATTACCCGCCCGCGCCCCCCACACGGCCGGCTGTGATTACACACGCAGACGCAGCGCCAACGCCGGCGCCGTGGCATTTACATAAAGAGTGCTCACCAGCAGAAATAACGCCATCCACGACACGTCCTGCCGTGTTTCTCTAAACAGCAGAAGTTGTTTGCGCTCCGCACGCCTGCCCCTCAGCCCCTCAACCCCCCAGCCCCAGCCCGGCTCTGAGAGCTAGAGACAGGCAGATCCAGAACATCCAAAAGAGCCTCATCTATTTCTGCTCTGCTGTGAGCCGGATACTGCGCCAGCTAAAAATACCCGAACCCGAGTGGTGGCTCATCTGGAAAGGTGCTCCGAATTCCCTCCCCGCCCCTTCCCTGGCCCTAGATCTCCAGCCACCGCCGCTGCAGCCCACCGCTGAGCGTCAAGGGCTCCTGCTTCCAGGGAGCAGAGGGGGAGGCTCTCCAGGTCTGGAGACCTGGGAGAGGGTGTACAGGGGACACGAGGGGTGTGGGGCACAGGTGCAGGGGGCATAGGGGTGTGAGGGTTACAGGGGCATGAGGGTATGGGACATAGGTGCAGGTGGCATGGGGGTACTGGCATGGGGATGTGGGGGGCATGGGGACGTGTGGCCCCTTGCGCATCCCTGTGGCCTTTGGGGCCCTGACTGCAGGTATGCTGGAAGGCCACTCAGTGGGCTGTGGGCAGGAACTTCCACCTTCGCCATCAACGGCCTCGTTTTTAATGCCTCCAGGACTATGGGCTCCAAATATTTTGGCACCATGGAATTGGGGGAAAAACCACATGAAAGGGCAGTGAGCTGTTTGTACCAAGAGGGGAGTCATCGCTTTTGATACAGGAAAGGTGAGTCTGGGTCCAAAAGGCCTCTATGGAAAGATCTGGAACAGTAGCTGATCTGGGCCAAAGGGCAGCAACCAAGGACAGACCAACAGTGTCCCTCAGATCCCTGGACAAAGACAGCCATGATCACACGCGAGGATGGACCCTGCAGGGACTTGGGACACCAACGAGGACCCCAACTGCTCCCTGACTCGGTGACGCTGTGGGAGTCCAGCCGATGCGGAAGGATTGGGCCCTTGGGGACATTGTGCTGTGGGAGATGAGCCCCATGGGGAATCCTAGGTTATGCACATTCCAGTGATAAAACAATCCTCTTGAAAGGATGGATGGTATCTGTGGGAGATGCTAGGTGGTCCTCATCTGGTGGCATGCGTAGGCACATCTAAGGCCAAGCCGTGAGATTCATCGCTCAATCTCAGTAAAACCGGTGGAAAGAACCAATGAGGGCAGAGCAAATGAAGCAGGTCCACGGGGGCCCTGGAGGGTCGCTGGCCTCCACTACTGCACTTTCTCAGCTTCCCATGGCCCACTGACTGGGAATCTGGAGAAGGCGCCAGACCCTCTGCCCAAGTAAACATTCCAAGCCCCAGCCCACAGGGTGCTACATGTCCCAGGGCCTGGGGTGGGGGGTGACACTCTGTTCCTGTTTCCAGATGCAGGTGCACCTCAGAGACACATAGGCAGCCCCACCTCGGTAGGGAGCCCCCACCAGTGTGAGCAGCCACAGTAGGTGACCAAGCCCGCTAAGGTGGGGTGTGGAGGAGGGGACACAGAGAAGGGCCTCCCATTCTACAAAATCACACGCCACTCATCAAAACGGCAGAATAAGAGAACAAAACCCTTGTCCTGATTATTTAGGAAAATACAACTTAAAACCAAATGGAAAGAGAAATGCTACATGACCGCATCGATCTGTGACTTACTGTAAGGTAACGTAGCCAAGCCAGCGAGATTCGTGCATGCCAGCGGGGGGACGCCCAGTCCACAGCCCAGAGACAGACCCGCACAAACACACGCAGTGGATGTGTGACAAGGGGTCCCTCAGCCCAGTGTGGGGAGGGTCAGCTCTTCCAACACGCAGCACCCAGGAACTGGACATGCACGGGCAAATACCAAAACCAAACCACCCTTGATCCAAAACCTCTCACCTCACACAAAAATGAATAAAAGTGGATCATGGACGTAACGTAAAACACAAAAGCGTAAAACTTTTGCAAGAGAATCTTTGTGGTCTTGGGGTTCAGCTAAAAGTTTAGACTTGACCCCCAAAAGCACAAGCCCCCCAATGGATCAATTGACTTCATCAAAACGCAAACCTCCGGTGTGTGAAAGGACAGGCAAGCCTGCCCCGGCTGGAGGAGTGGCCCACAGACTGCACCCTGGACCCGGGATGTGTATGGAAAACCCAGGGCAAACTCTCAGAACTCAACAGCAAGAAAAGGGACAACTCGGTGTTTAAAATGGGCAAAAGATCTGAAGACACTTGGCCAGAGAGCGTACAGATGGCAAATTAGCACACAAAAAGATGCTGAACATCATTAGCTGTTAGAACATAGGACGTAGGGATCCCTGGGTGGCGCAGCGGTTTGGCGCCTGCCTTTGGCCCAGGGCGCGATCCTGGAGTCCTGGGATCAAATCCCACGTCGGGCTCCCGGTGCATGGAGCCTGCTTCTCCCTCTGCCTGTGTCTCTGCCTCTCTCTCTCTGTCTCTCTCTCTCTCTATCATAAATAAATTAAAAAATTTAAAAAAAGGAATATATAAAAAAAAGAACATAGGACGACGTAAAACCCCACTTCACACCTATGGAGCGGCTGAGCCTGCCAACCCCAGGCATGCTGAGGGCACGCGCACACGGGGACACAGCTGTGCGTCCCCCAGGGAGCCAGCAACCCCAGCCCGGGGACTGCCTCCCCAAGGAGAAACAAGAGATGGAGACATTCACACAGGCCCTGAGCAAGGATGTGCATGCCAGCTCTGCTCACACATGCCCCAACCAGGACACAGCCCCACGCCCTGCCACGGCAGTGGACACATGGCCCAGGCACCCGCACACAGGTCACTGCAGCACACTCATCAGCACCAACAGCTGCTCGGCTCAGGGAATGTCAGGCTCAGCGGTGGGATAGAAGGGGCCAGTCGCACACGTGATATGCCGGATGACCTCCTTCATAGGACACAGTCCCTAAGATGATACTGTGGGGACAGGTCAGTGGTTGCCGGGGGACGGCGTGGGGGTGAGTGTGGGGAGCAGCGTGGATGGGTGACAGAGCTGCTCTGCGTGAACACCCACCACAGCACCCCTGCGTCCAGGCTGCCCGCCCCTTCCCTGCATCTGCAGGCTCAGCACCAGGCAGACCAGCAGTTCAGGAAGGGCCACACCCGGGAAGGGTGTCTGTCCGTGCCTCTGAGCACAGCGGTGTCAGCATCCCGGGAATAGCGCAGGTGGTGCTTCCTAAAGGTGTGTGTGGGCCTGGGGGAGGGGGGGCAGGGATCAGAGGCAGGGTGACAGCACCGATGGCCATTCTTCACTGTGGAGAAAGACGTGCCACCAGTGTAGCCAGGTCCCCACCGAAGGCAAGGTGCACCCCATCTCATGGACACTCAAGGGCAAGGGCAGAGCGCATCTCAGAACCCACCACATGCAACACACTGAGCGTAAAAGGACAAGTGTGGTGGGGAAAGCCCAGAAAAAAAATACAGGTGGTTGTGAACAAACAAGAGGCTGGACGCAGGGAGGATATGTGTGCAAACCCCACTGCCCGGAGCCCTGGGAGTCAAGACAGAAAGGGAGACGGTGGGCCTCGGTGTCCTTGTGCTCAGAAAGGTGCAGCTGCAGGGGAGATGCAGAGCCGTGACAGCTCGGCCCCCAACAGCACCCAGTGCAGCCCTGAGCCGTGCCCCTGGCCGTGCCCCTGACCCCCTGGGTCCCAGCTCAGAATGTTCGAAACCTGCTCTGGGGATCTCCCCGTCCAACCCAGCCCACCCCAGTCAATCCTGTCACCGATGCTGCTGCCCTGGAGCCCAAGGGCTCTGCTGTTTTTGTGTCTAGCATTGGAGTCTAGCCCTGGGGGACCCTGTGAAGTCTGCAGCTGAGGTCCCAGCAAATCTGGTGGCCGCTCTCACTGCCGACCTGACTATATTCCTCTCTGTCCCTCCGTCGGCTCCTGGGACTCGTCTGGCGCTGGCCACGAGATGTATGCAGCCTCCCTATCCACTCTGCACGGATCACAGCCCATGACACCAGGTGACACTGGTCGCCATGAAAACAGAGCAGAGTTCTGTGTGCCCTGGGAGCATGTGTATGTAAAATGCACACACGCTCCATATGAAGACGAAATGCTGGGTCGCCGGAACTCTGGGAGAAAGAGGGAGGCAGAGGGACGGATGGAAGGACAGCTTTCCCCAGTACGATCTTTCTACACTGTTCACGATGATGAGCGTATGAAACTATGAAACTATGAGTGTATGTTAACTAGAAATAAATGCATTTAACTTGTAAGGTTGTCTGTGTGGCGAGGAAGGAGTGGTTGCCTACCAGGAACGACTCCTGAAGTTGCATCAGAATCAGCTGCTGGACTTTCAGGGCCAAGACCCCGAGCTGAGCGGATGGTGGCTGTGGGGCCAGACAGGCGGGGCTACGGCCCTGGAGCATGCTGCCCCGAGCAGCCATGGCCAGGGGGACTGCCCGGCTTTCCTTCAACTTCCTCCCATCATGAAGCAGCACATGTGCAGGACCAGATTCAAAACAACTACAACCAACAAACTAAAGACAAGTCAAGAATTTGGTCCCTGTACAAGATAAACAGATATCAGATTTTTGGGCCCGCCAGGAGGTGCTGCAGGGAACCCCAGAACTGGCTGCAGCGCCGGCACCAAGCACCCCACCAGCTCCAGCCCAAGGCCTCTAAGGACAGACCCTCTTCAGAGTAGCACTGGTGGGAGCTTCCAGATGTTTCCATACACTGTCCAACGTTCACTAATAAACTACCGGGAACATGGGGAAATGAGTGATAAAAAGCCAATTTACAAAAAGACAGGAGATCAGACCCACAGGTGATCCGTCCGAGACAATAGCCGCCACCCGTGAACCGACTGCTCTCGATTCATGCCGGGAATGCAAGGACACAATGGAGAACTTCACCAGAAAACCAGAACTGATACAAAGATTTGGACCCCGGACACAACATCTGTGTCAAATAACAGGACACAGAGCAGGTGACGAGACTTCTGACCTGGGAAATAATCCAGATGGAAGCAGAGAAAGGAAACGGAAATAGGAGAGTCACCAGAGAGAGTGAAAGTGACATGGAATGTGGGGAAAGCCCAACCCATGTCCCAGGAGCCCAGGAGGCCACAGTGACCAAGAGGTCCCGGCTGTGCAGGGTTAAGTCTAAACACCACTACTGACACGCCCACAGAAGGGCTGGAGGCCCTGAAAACACTCCCAGAATTAGGTGTGTGGACGGGAGGCCTGGGGATCCTTGAAGGCGAAGTGTTGCCAGGACAGATGCTGGAGAGAGCAACGTACAAACCTAGAGTAAAAGAAGGGGAAATAGAACCAAACGGCTGATTAACCAGAAAGAGGGAAAAGAGAAATGCAGTGGATTGGTGGGGACGGGCGGGACATCCTAGGATGGGAGAAGAAACCCAAAGTTATCACCAACCTCATGAAATGTAACCAGACTGTGGTTCCAACAAGATATTGGGGTTTGTTAGGCCCGGATCAGAAACCAAAACCTGAGACAACCTGAAAAAGAGGCAAGGAAAGGTCGAAAGCCACATGCAGACCTAGCACGTCCACCCCAATGGAACACACAGATGCTCCTGGCATGTTGTGGAACACGCTGGGATGGTAAGAGGGCCAACTCAACAGGAAGAGAGTGCCGAACCCGAAGGAGTGTGCAATTATTAATTACTGGTATGGTTTATTAAGCTGAACGACGCAATTATGTTTTCCAGCGCATGCGGAACATGTGCTGGGGAATAAAGTAATTCTTGCCGCCTCCAGAGCAATGAGCTTGTCTGAATATTCTATGACCTGGGGAATTTCATTCAGAAATTACAACAATGGACACCTGGGTGGCTCCGTGGTTGAGCATCTGCCTTCAGCTCAGGGTGTGATCCCAAGGTCCTGAGATTGAGTCCCGCATCAGGGATCCTGCTTCTCCCTCTGCCTGTGTCTCTGCCTCTCTCTCTGTCTCTCATGAATAAATAAATAAAATCTTAAAACAAAAACAAAAACGAAAAGAACACCGCACAGGATCCTACAGGACATAGGGCAGCAAAGTTTCAATGTAAAGAAGCTGCTTGGGCCATATGCCACTTGGGGTGCATAGCTTTCTTTATTTTTGCTTTTTTTCCTTTAAAGATATACATGGTATCCAGGGTCGTGGGCTGCAGGGAACTCACAAGGGGACGGATCTGCCCACGACACAATGTGATGCCCCTGCTACCAACATTAAGAGGACCTTAAGGGTATATCAGGGACAAACTGACACCAGTAAGTCAGAAGACGAGATGCAGCCAGCAAACATTGACCTGTGAGCAACGGTGAGCGTGTCAGAAACAGCCTATGTCACACCAAGTTACTGAGAAAGGATAGTCATTAAGAAAGTAGGAAATAATTCTCAGTTCATTTCAGAAGGTAGAGAGACCCTGACAGAGAGACAAGAGACACTACCTCAAGGAGATTTAGATGACACGCCCCCTGCGACTGGTGGCAGCCTGTCAAACTGACCTGACCGCGCAGCACTGACGTCAGCCTCTGGGCCCTGGGTTTGAAGCCGGCTCCGATGTGGCTGTGTCTACACAGGCGCCCACACCGCGTGTGCTCCAGAGCACATCTAATAGGTTGCCTGGTGTTGAGGGTGCAGCTCAGGATGACCGGTGCCACCCGAGGTCCTTGGCCCAGGCTTCGACCAGAGCCAGCGGTTCCCCTCAATTTGCCAACGGCTGGACGCCTGGCCCTGCACATGCCTCCTCTGCCCGATGCCCCTTCCAGGAGACAGCCCTGGGGAGGGCCTCATACCTCAGAACAGTCACCCAAAACGGGAAAAAAAATCAGGAAGCTGAATCCAGAGTTTCAATCACAACGAGGCTGAACATATTCCAAGAACGCGAGTTTTTGGTTTGGTTTTGTTTGAATATTCAAAGAAGCTATCTCTGTAGTTCAGAAAAGTAGGAGAGCAGAAGAGGAAAACTATACAAGCATTTTAATATTTAGAGACAAGGCTTCTGTTAAAATTCAACACGTACTTAACGAAAAAAAAATACAAAACAAAACCAAATGCTCTGAACCTAGCAAAAGAATGTGCGTAATCCCATAAAGTACACCACAAATGCCTAGAGCAAATATCCTACTTAAAGATGAAATATTGAAAGCCCTTCCTGAATTTGGAGATGAGACAGGCTGAGCCGGAAGCTCTGGCCAGTACAGTCGGGCAGAAAGGAAGTAGCATGGTCAGGAATAGAAATAAAACCGCCACTGCTAGCAGATGCCATGGCTGCACACAGAGAAAATCCAAAAGAATCTGTAGGCAAATTATCAGAATTATGTAAGTGGGCTGTGGCCAGATATTTTTTAAAATAATAAATTCAATTTGTTTCTATACACGATAGCAACACCCATAAAAAAGTAGAAGAAACTTAGATAACCATGTAGAGACAAAATATGAATTTCTAGGAGTCAATCTAACAACACACATGTGCGGAGGACAATACAACAGCCCCAAGAAAAACCCGAAGATGTCAGTAAGTGGAGGGAAATACTCAACACCGTAGGATCTCCATGCACCCCCAAGCCTGACAGAGTCGACAAAATCCCAACCACGTTCCAGCAGGTATTTCTGTGTGGCTTTCGACAAAAGGACTCTAAAAGGCATAAAAGGCATGCAAGGAGCAGCAAGGCAGGGCAACTGTAGGGACAGAACCAAAGAAACAGACCTTCCGAACCTTACTCAGTCCTGCGGGCGGTGCGCACCAGGCCTTCTGCAGGTGCATGTGCAGTGTGGAGGTGGCGGGGGGCGGGGGGTGTGGAACTCAGGTGCACTCGTGCACCGCACTCACCTCTGGAATACGACACGGGGTGGCGTGGCAGGATGGTGTCGGAGGAGGCAATCTCTCCCCCATGAAAAGAGGCGGGCCCACTGGAAAGTCAGGTGGGGAGAAAAGCAAATCTTGGGCCTCATATCCCACCCCATTAAAAAGCCAATTCCAGAAGTCCCGCAGATGCACAGGCCTTTCGTTCAGAAACGGAAGTGTCAGAATCTTGTCTGTCAGGAGGAGAACAGACGTAAGCAGGGGAGGCTGGGAAAACCCTGGGGTTGAACTGGATTTGGAGATAGCAGCCTGAACTCGGGGCCACCCCGAGCACCACATAGGCCACCCCTGGACGTCCACTCCCCACTCACTGAAAGAAAGAGCAGCCGGGTCCTGGAATATTTGCTGAACAAGACAATATGAGAAATGCTTTAAAAACTCTCTATCATAACTAAATAAATAATAAATGAAGGCACAACATAAACAAGTGGAGGATGTGGGGAAGCCGTGCCCTGATGATGACAGTCAGCTAGCAAACAGACGGGTGATGGAGCTGGGAGTGACCGTTCTGCGACCGTCGGGGCTGTCATCAATCCCAGCAGGAATCCTGGGCAGATGCTCAAACTGCTGGTGGGGATGCCCGGGTGGCTCCGTGGTGGAGCATCTGGCATCAGCTTAGGTCATGATCCCGGGGTCCCAGGATCGAGTCCCATATCAGGCTCCCTGCAGGGAGCCTGCTTCTCCCTCTGCCTGTGTCTCTGCCTCTCTCTCTCTGTGTCTCTCATGAATAAATAAATAAAATCTCAAAAAAAAAAATACTGCTGGGTGAAAAGTGTGGGTGATGCACTGTGTCTTCCCATAGAGGGAAAAGCACGACGTTTGCTGGCAGGGGTCACCGGTCATCACCAAGAAGCCAGACTGTCCCAGGCGCCTCCTGATAGGACATACTGGGAAGCACCCAGAGTGGCTTCCTTGGAGTTCCAGCCGAAAAGCACAACCTAAGCCCCGTCACACAACAAAACCTGACAAACCCAAACAGAGGGACGTTTTGCAGAACAAGTGAACTGTGCTCCCAGGAAAGGACCGAGAGCAAGAAACTGTCCCAGACTAAGGAGAGGACAAGGGATTGCCACCAAATACTGTGCGTGCTCCTGGCCTGAGCATGGGCTCAGAGACACAGCAGTGCTGTAGGACAGGGAGGAGACAAAAGGTCCCCCAGGCACGGGAGGAGCCCCACACCCCAGCAGAGCCTCCGCAGCTCTGAATGTGCTACTGCATTCAAGTGAGAGAGAATGTCCGTTTGCAGGAAATGCCCAGCACCGGGGGGCAATGGGGCTCACTTTCTGCAGCCTGCTCTAGGATGGTTCAAAAATCCCACAAACCTACCCCCTTCCCCTCCATAAAAAGAGAAATGCGACAGTGGAGTGACTGGCACATTATGACCCATGAGCGTGTCTGAGAGGAGGGTACCCAACCCAGAAACGTTTCTGTACATTTAAAATGATTTCAGGGATCCCTGGGTGGCGCAGCGGTTTGGCGCCTGCCTTTGGCCCAGGGCGCGATCCTGGAGACCCGGGATCGAATCCCACATCGGGCTCCCGGTGCATGGAGCCTGCTTCTCCCTCTGCCTATGTCTTTGCCTCTCTCTCTCTCTGTATGACTATCATAAATAAATAAAAATTTTAAAAAATTAAAAAAAAATAAAATGATTTCAAATCAAAGTGGTTGGTTTTCTCAAGGAACACAGAGAGGAACATCTCCGTCACCTCAATGTGGAGGAAAAAAAAAATCTTTCAATAAAATATAAAGAGTGATCACAAGAAAAGGTGAATAAAGCTCCCATGTATGGAGGGAGTACAGGATGGTGCCAGGGGCGGGGGCTGTAACCGGTGACTCTAACATGACCACACCCGTGGAATCATGCAGAAAGGAGCCCAACGAGAGGGAGGTGGGCAGCCACTAAGAAGCAAATGGAGCTGCGGAAAAGATGGGTGACCGTGGAGAAACAGCAATGGAAATGATTCACTCAACAAACGGAGCCTCGGCGACCTCAGGGACAAAGGCACAGCAATTGGAGCTCCGGGCAGCGGGGCATGACGTCACCTGAAGAAAAGCCTGCATCCGCACAAGTGCCCGAGAAGCTCCGCGAACTGCAGAAGAGCACGGAGGCCTGCGATTTTCTAGGAGGGAACCCAGGGAGAGGCGTCCATTAACAGCGGGAGGCGAGCTCCGGCCTGGGACTCGGGCAGACACGCATGTGGAAGTGGACGGGGTTCACCCCACGGATAATCCACGTCACTAGGGCAAGACCTTTCTGTGAGTTTCCAGGATTCATTGCTGGTCTGTCACCAGGACCATGAGAAATGTCAAAGGAAATTCTTTGAGCAGAAGAAAAATGATACCAGGTGGAAACTTAAATCTACACAAAACAAATATGTGGGTAAATATCAGAAGGTTTTTCTTATATTTTTAAAAAGTTTTTTTTTTTTTTAATTTTATCTATTTGAGAGAGAGAGAGTGTGTGTGCATATGCATGGGTTGGGGGTAGAGAGAGAGAGGGAGAAGCAGGCTCCCCACATGGGACTTGACCCCAGGATCCCGGGACCCTGACCTGAGCCGAAGACAGATGCTTCGCTGCCTGGGCCCCCCAGGCGCCCCCAGGTTTTATTTTCATATTCTAAATTTCTTTGAAAACAGACTGGACATCACATGAAAGAGACAACAGAAGCTTGACCCGTACCTCACACCTTATGCAAAAATTAACCCAGAGCGGGGCCACAGAGCAAAGTAAAACCCAAAGCTGCAAGACATCTGGAAGAAAATGTTGGGGAAAAACCCTTGTGGTCCTGTGAGGTAAAGACTTAGATACAATGAGAGCACAATCTGTTAGAGAAACACAGCTGACGCTGGAAGGAGGCAAGGGTGAGCGGCCCTGATGCCATGGAAAATCCACGAGTGACTCTGACCTGCTAATTGTGGCAGCCCACAGCTGACCAGAAGCCTCACGGATTGTGCACGGCCGATTAACGCCTATTTGGTGTGCTGCATGTACAACGTACCGTCTCTTACTGCAAAGTCCGCTGGAGGAAAGAAAACGTTACCGGAAAAATGAAATCCTAAAGATGGGGAAATACCGTTACAGCAAAACACCCATGCGGAGGGGAGTCTGAACAGTACCAACTCAGATTGTTCAGGGTCAACTGGAATTAATCGCTCAACTTCAACAATGTTAAAAAACATCTAAAAAGTGTTTTTAGAAAGATTTTACTGATTTATTTGAGAGAGAGCAAGAGCGCACACGCACAAGCAGGGGGAGGGGCAGACTTCACACAGAGCAGGGAGCCCAATGCGGGACTCCATCCTAGGACCCCGAGATCACGACCTGAGCCCAAGGCAGACGCCTCACCAATGGAGTCCCCCAAAAACATGTGTTTTATTAAAGACTCTCTATCCAGGGACTTGACAAACAGTAGCCCAGGAGAAAACATTCGTGAATCATACACCCACCAGAGGCCTCTGCCCCGAATATACACACAAAGAACTCACAATTGTCAACAGTGTCCAACACCCTTGGTACCCAAACAGCCCAGTAAGACAGGGCCAAGGTGCACAGGCAGCGGACCCGAGCCGATACCCGGGTGGCGAATACACAAACGAGATCCAACGTCATCAGACATCAGAGAAACACCGCCGCCACCCGACGGAGCAGCTTTGACAGCAAGACAGGGATGCCTGGGTGGCTCAGTGGTTGAGTGTCTGCCTTCAGCTCAGGGCGTGACCCTGGGACCCACATGGGCTCCCAACAGGAAGCCTGCTTCTTCTGCCTCTCTCTCTGTGTCTCGCATGAATAAATAAATATCTTTATTTTATTTTATTAAGATTTTTATTTATTTATTCATGAAAGACACACAGAGAGAGAGGCAGAGACACAGGCAGAGGGAGAAGCAGGCTCCACACAGGGAGCCCGACATGGGTCTTGATCCTGGGACTCCAGGATCATGCCCTGGGCCAAAGGCAGGCGCTAAACCACTGAGCCACCCAGGGATCCCCAAATAAATAATATCTTTAAAAAGAAAAAGAAAATAAGACAAGGCCAAGCACTGCCGAGAATGTGGCACAGCCGTCTGTGGTGTGACGGCCTCATTCTTCATATAAGAGCTGGGCAACGTCTGACAAAGTCAAACACACACTTGCCATGTGACCCCCCAACCTTGAATTTATCCTTAAAAACTCTCTCGTGATGAACAATGACTGTAATAAACTGCAGGGCGAATCAGCTTTGTAGGTAAACAAACTCTACCAAACACCCCAGAGGTTGGGGACCTAAAGCCCTGCAAACATGGGTATGCGAAGGTTCACACCAGCCTTGCACGTGACTACTGAAACACAGAAGCCACGCAGATGCCCTGTGATGGGTGAGGGAGCAAATCGACTGGTGTGGCCACACAGCAGGCCCACACACACATACAGCGCACACCAGGCTCTGTGTCCACGGCTGTGTGCTTCTGTCTATGGGAGAACATGGGGCAGCAGGGCACATATGCTGGGGGGAGCCAGGGACCCCTGAGGGCCACACATTGTGGGGTGGGGAGGTTGTCCCGGCTCCTGTGCGCAGAGGCGAGGATAGGACGACCAAAAACGGGTAAATTTTACCCGACTTTCTTCTTAAGCACACAGGGTGTCACCAGAGGGGTAAGAAGGATCATGAGGAAAAGTTCAACCTAAGAGGTGCCGGCAGAGGGGCATCGGGGCATCTCAGTCAGTTGGGCTCAGATCGTGATCTCAGGGTCACAGGATCGAGCCCCACATTGGGCTCCACAGTCAGTGCCACATCTGCTTGTCCCCCCCTCCCCCTGCTGCTTTCTCTCACGCGCTTGCTCTTCCTCTCAAATGATAGATAAAATGTTAAAAAAAAAAAAAAAAAAAAAAAGCACTGGCAGAGAGGAAGAAAGGGAACAAGGAACTGAAAACACACAGTAAGGTGCCCAACTTGAACCCAGCTCCGCTGAAAGTCTGACCAAGCATAGACGGATGAAGCCCTCCAGATAAAAGTTGTATCATCAGAGTGCATGAAACTGCAGTGTCAACCACGTGTCTCGTGTGAGCAGCGCCCCGTAAGATATGGGCAAGTTAAAAAGAAAAGGATGCAAAGCGCCAGCAGGTGCAAACCCTAGAACCAGAGCCGCCCCGGCCGCGGGAGTATCAGAGTGGACTCGGGAGCACAGGAGCTCCGGGAGATGCACAGATCACTACGGCTGGCACCTGATGAAAGAGAAACCCAAAACTGCTCTGTATCCAAAGGAACAGAATTTATCCTTTAAAAACTCAATTAAGAGTGACCATAAGAAACTTCAGGATGAAGCGGCTTCACTGGCAAATGAATTCTATCAAACACGCAAGAGAAATGAACATCAACCTCATACTGACTCTCAAAAACTAAAGAAAGGAGCAGAAGGTTCATGTTCCCCAGACATACAATACCTTGTAAGGAAGACATGGGTGCCCACTCCCCACAAGTGCACACACAGAAAACCCCTTAAGAAAACACTCGCTAATTAAACCCAGCACCATATAAAAACCGCAACACATGATGACCAGGTAGGGTTTACCCCGGGAGCGCAAGGTGGGGGGGTTTCACGTTTGACAATGAGCTGATGCAACGCCAGATGTCAGTAAAATTAAGGGGAAAACCCGTAAAATCATCCACGACGAGGAACAACCCTCAGAAGATGAGTGGACCGTGTGGCAGCTGGGCGCTTGCACACGCTTCTCGTGGGGCCCAGCAGTCCCACCAGCACACAGGTGTTCAAGGCATCAAGATAACCACAGCCCCCTGCAGAGCTGCTGGTGGCCTCATCCACCGCATGGGACCACGAGGCCCGAGGACTAACACCGTATGCATGAATCACAGAACACGGAGACAGAAATCAAAGACTCCATTCTGCATGATGCCGTTTGCAGGGGTTCTAGAAAACACAAAGGGCTAGGGATAGAGAGCCAGAAGGAGGCAGCGGGGGCCAGGTGGGGCAAGAGGTCCTGAGGGACATCGTACGGGAGGCAGACCGCTCTATGCTTGACTGCAACTGTGGTGCTCGAACAATTCCAAACACCAAGCTCAATCACCTGTACACTCGGAGTCAGTGTATTTTATCGTGAACAAATACTTGAGTGAGCACAAGGCAAGGGTAGGGAACAAAGGACGGGCCCACACAGTACGGATGGGCCCCACAAGCACTGCGCTGATGAGAGAAGCGGGAGGATGAGAGCTCCACCGTGTTCACCTGACATCCAGAGTGACAGGGGGTCGCAGGCTGCCGGGGGTAGGGGTAGGGGTGATGGACACATCCTCCCTCTGACTGCACACTGGTGCCACAGTCCGGGACTCCAACAGGTGCCCCCACACCCGTTCCAGAGAGGAACAGGGGTCCACGCCTCAATGACACCGATGGAGGAGATAGGGTCCCCAGGGGTGAGGGGGCGAGGGCTCCACGTGACCCTGCACCAGGAACTCTGTCCTGTGCCTGAGATAGGAGACACAAGGGTCAGGGAGCCAGGGAGGCCGCCCCCTGAGGTGCAGAGACAAGCCTCCAAACACCCCACACCCAGGCCCTTGCCCCTTGCCCGCCTGGCCCAAGCAGGCCCCTGGCCAGATTGCTGCCTTCAAAGGGAGGGGACCCCACTTGCCTCTGTCTGGCTCTGCGCTCACCAGGCCAGGGACAGGAAGCACCCACTGCTCCCAGGGCCTCCCCGTGCCAGCACCAAGCTCTAAAGTCGTGGGGACACCCCCGGCCAGGCCAGGCCAGTGAGGGCTGGCTGGGCTTGAGATTCGCAGAACAAACCTGGCCTTCCCCTTCTCTGCGGGACCCCCAAGTACAGCTGGGCTGCAGGTGGTGCGGCCCATGACAGGCAGGGCGCCGTGGTAGAGGGGCAGTCGACGCAGTACCGACCTCGTGGGTGCCACTAAACGGGGCCTGGTCCGGGGCAGAGCTCACAGGGACCATCTGCAGCTCCTGCTCGCAGCAGGCAGAGCCATGCGTCCAGCCCCCCACACCTGGACCTGAGCACCACCAGCGTCCAACCTGCGTCCCGGTGTTGGGACGATGGGTAGACCCAGGGGAGCTGGCCAGCCCCCAGAGGGGAGGTGGGAGCAAGGCCGGGCAGGCCCGCTACACACGGACACCAGTGCATGGCCATCTGTCCTGGCCGGCATCCTGTGGGGGTCCCCTCCTAGGGGATGGCTGGCATCCATGCCTGGCTAGGAGGGCTTGTGTCTCAGGAACCAACATCTGCCAGTGACCGTTAAGCATCTGCCCACCCTGAGGAGGGGCTGGACCTGCAGTGGAGGTACCACGTGGACCCCAGCCATGGCAGAGTAGCACAGGGGTGGCCCCTCTGGCCACCCTCATTCCCCACCCCTGCAGAGGTCGCACAGCAAGCCCCTCTCACCACACCCTGGTAGGCTCACTCTTCCCGCCCCTAAGCCTCACTCCCTGGGGCCAGGGGGCAGCCCATCCTGCCTCGTGGTGACCGAGCCAACATCAAGGCCTGCTTGCCGTCCACCTGTCTCATCTGGGCCACCATTGCTCACGGCCTGTGGAGAGCCTGGGGACAGACCTGTACTGCACTGGGGCACCCTCCGTGCCCCACCCTCTGCCATGACAGGAGCAGCGCCTCACTCCCAGTGCAGCAGCAGGTGTGAAGACCCCATCCCTCCAGAGCTCAGAGCTGGAGCAGGGGCTTCCCGAGCCCCGCGGAGATCCCGCCCCGAGCCAGGAGCTAGGAGGAAGGGATAGAGGGACCACGTTGCCCCAAGATGTGGGCTGGGGGCACCAGGAGGCAGCCTGACTCACCCTGCCCACATCCCCTGCCCCTGGTCAGGCCCTTCCTGGCCACTGGGTCCTAAGAGCAACAAATTAGAAACCACGCCAGTGTCCCCAGGGACAAGGTAAGTCAGCAGTGGTGTCTCCCTGCCATGGCCCAGTAGGTAGGACCTGGAAGGAGCGCAGGAGACGCAGGGGACAGAGGCAGGAACCCAGCGAGGCTGCCAGGGGACGGCCAGCCAACCTCATCTGTCATATTGAATTCCCTGATCTCCAAAACGAGAGGCTCACCAGGCAGGAGCTACTACTGGTTCTTCCCGAGGTGGAGGGTGGACACAGGGCCCCGTGGGCAGTCCCATGCCTTCCCACAGGGGTGCAGGTCAAAAGACCCTTGAAGGTGACTCAGGCCAGCCTCTCAGCTGATGGGTGGGTAAAGAGGCCAGGCGGCAGGGGAATCCCTGAGGGTCCTCACAAATAGGGGTGCACCTTGGGGCATTCCCGACTCCACAGCTCAGAGCCAGCCCTGCCCAACCTGTGTCAGGGCCCCAGACTATGGGCAGCAGGCTCTTCAGCAGCCCGAGGGGCTGAGGACACCCCCTCCGCAAGCCGAGCCAGTGCACAGAGGGAGCCTGGGGTGCGGGCAGCTGGCCTCTGGGGGCGGCTCCCCCAACCCGCTGGCCCCTACGGCCCCCTCCCCCACAGCCCTCTTCCCTGCTCACCCGGCGCCCAGTGATGCCAGCGACGTCACTGCCAATAACCTAGATTTTAACCAAGAAATCACACCCCCCCTCCCTGCCCCAATTATGGTCTAGCCGAGGAGAAAACCCAGACTGTAGCACCCTGGGCTGGCCCCATGGGCGGCTCGCCCATGCCCACTTCCCTCTCCCGTTTCCCATCCTCCCTCCGACGCCCCCAGGGAGAAGATGGATGGGTGACCCTCCGCGGACACAATGTCCCGGGCCAGGCCTGTGCCCCTGGCATCTTGGTTGAGAGCTGAGGTGGGGGACAGGTGGGAAAGCCAGGTCACTACCAAGGCTATGAGGCAGCCCAAGGCAGCTTGGCCTCCAACCCCCACCCTGGCCTTTCCAGGGCCACTGTCCCACAGGTTCCTTGGAAAACCCAAGGACACAGGTAGGCCACTACTGTGCAGGTGGGAAGAGGGCCCCAGGCACGTCCGGGTGAAGGGGCAGATGTACCTGCCCAGCGATCCCAGCACCTTGTCCTGTTTCTCACCATCCCATACGTGCCAAGGCCTGTGGCCACACCACATGGAGATGTCTGGAGGTTGGGATCCTGTCGGCTCCATGGGGGACCACAGTGGCTCCTTGGGCAGGTCCCAGCTCCCTCTGCCTGCACCTGGCAGGTTACCCAGACCCTAGGTGCCTGTGAGCAGCGGGCAGAGGGAACTGCACTCGGGGCAGGTCCCTGGGGGCCTCCCTGAGGCCTGAGTCCAGTGGCCCTCTGAAGGACCGAGCCAGAGCCTGCAGCTTTCCTGGTGTTGGGACACCAAGCCCTTCCCTCTGCCACTGAGAGGAAGCAGCAAGTCCAGATCAAGGTGGTGTCTGTGCTAAGGTCCTGTGGAATTCATGCAAATCTAACAACATGCATTCAAATAAAGCAATGAGTTCTAGGGAGAAACCAACTACCCACAGCCCCTGAGGAGCCCAGGGCAGAGGCTCCCCACTTCCCACAGCGCTGAGAGACACACATCCTTGGCTGCTCCCAGGGAGTGGCTGTCCCAAGGGCCCCAGCTAGTCGGGTCCCCCACCCCCCAGCACTGCTGACCAGTACCCACCTGGAGGTGGGGGACCTCATCAGGGCAGCAGGACATAGGGACAGAGGAGAGAGTCCCCATACTACCCTTTGCGCCCCCACTCTGGAACGTCACTTCCCGCTGGCACCGTGTGTCCAGAGCCCGTCCACTGGACATGGGCCCTGCAAGCAAATGAGCAGGCAGCGGGCCCAGGCAGAGAGCCAGTTTTCGGGGAACACGGAAGGCAGGTGGACACCCGATCTGGGGCTGGGGCCCCAATTACCGGACCCTCTGCCCAGCAAACCCTGAAGTCTCTGGGGACCAGGATGTGGTCTAGAACACCAGGTTAAGTTGGGGCATCTCAGGGGTGTAGGTCCCCCGCAGGGGAGCCCCCCACCAACAATGTGGGGGGAGCAGCTCACTCAGTCCAACAAGCACTTTCCAGCCTGTCCCTTGGTGCTGGACCCAAATGAGCCAGGCACTGGGGAGTCTCTGGCCTCGCCGAGTCACAGGGAAGGGGAGAGCACTTGGGCAGGTGGGGGAAGAAGGCTCAGGTCAAAGGGCAGGCAGACAGATCACCCCAGCCTCGAGCAGGTGGGCCGCACACTATCCTATGAGCCCTCGGGCAGGTCCCTGGGTCTCCTCTGGGCCCAGGGGAGAGCAGGCCCCATCACACAGGCTGGGGGGGTTTTATCCGGCATCAAATGACCATCTGGTCCTCAGCTAAGACCCTGCCCCTCTTGCTCAGCTAGCCTGGGTCAGGGACCGTCCCCTGCACTCCCCTGGCACAGCAGCCTCCCCGAGTGGTCACGGCCAGAGGGGCAGGGATCAGGCTCACCTCTGCCCACCAGGGCAGGGGGCGCAGCTACACTGGCAGTTGGGTCTCGGGGCCAGGCCCCCGCCGCACGTTACCTGCATAGCTGCCAGTGGCCTTGATGTACATCTGGCCATACTGCTCCTCCGCCATGGTGTCGTAGGCCTCGTCATCCTCCTCATCCTCCTCATTGTGGTACGAGGTGGGGCTGTCCGTGGTGGGCAGGCTGCTGGCCCCCGGACTGGTCCGCTCCCCCTGGGAGTAGGGCACCTGCTGGATGCTGGGGATGAGGGTGGCCAGGCTGGGCACCCCGTAGTAGGAGACCCGGGGCAGCTTGAGAGGGGCAGCGCCCGCCGCCGTGGCGGCCGCCGCCACCGTCGTGCCATCCCGGGGCCCCGTCTCCAAAGGGCGCTTGGGGGCCAGGCCCGGGCCAGCAGCCGGCGGCAGCTCCATGGCTTCATGCTTCACTCGGGTCAGCAGCGGGATGGGCACAGAGGGGGACACGACATAGGGGGGGGCTGTGGGGGCGGCCGGCTGCAGCTGGTTGCAGGGGCTCTGGGGCTCGGAGCTGGCGTCCTCGATCATGGCGGTCTGCGAGTCGCAGTGGGGCGAGCTCACCTTGAACATGAGGTCGGTGCCGCGCTCCACGATGTGCTGGATCTGCAGGAAGCCGGCCGTGTACATGACCACGAGCTGCTCGCTGGCCGCCATGGTCAGCCTGCCCGTGTAGCAGAAGGACAGGATCTGCTGGAAGCAGGCGGGCGGCACAGTGCCCGGCAGCTCGAAGGCGCTCTTGCTGTTGCCGCTGAACAGGTCGCGGAAGTACAGGCTGCTGGCGGCCAGGACGGCCCGGTGGGCCTTGAAAGCCTGGCCCTTGACCACAATGGACACATCACAGTAGAGGCCCAGCAAGCGCTGCTCATTGAGGCAGCCGAGCACGGTGTTCCCGAAGTTGGGGATCTCGATGTGTAGCATCTGCGACATGGCGGGCAGGCGCTAGAGGGCTCGCCTCAGACTCAGCGCGGGAGCGCCCGAGAGGGGCACATCTGCGGGAGAGAGGGCATGGGGACACCTCAGTCAGGCTCCTGGACGGCGCGGTCCACCAGCGAGCCTATGGGAATGCACCACCCCGGCATGTCCGTGCCCCCCCCCCCCCGCATGCGGTGCCCTTCCCGGGCCCCCCCAGCAGGGCGAGCAACCCAGGGGACGTCCTGAGGCCAAGCTCCTCCGGGCGGGACCCTGGCTGGGCTTGTGACCAGCACTGCACAGACTCTGAGCTGCACAGCCCCGCTCCGGCCGGCGGGGGCAGGAGGGGGAGGTGCGGAACGCTCCCCCCACCTTGAGGGGCGCCCAGAGCCCACCCCCAGGACAGCGCCTGCACCCTCGGGCAGGAACGCCCCGTCTGAGCAGAAGCCAGGGACAGAAGCGGAGGCCTGCGCTTGAGGAGGGTGGAGAGGACGGAGAGGATGGAACATGGAACAGGGCACTGCCACGCGCGGCTGCCAGGAGGGGAGAGGGCAGCAGGCCGTGTCTGCAAACTCTTCTCCCCAAGAAAAAGTTAGCGGCGGAGGAGCCCCTCACAGCCCTTCCCCTGGGAGGGGCCACCACCCAGAGCCAGCGGGTCCTGCAGGGGCCCTTCTGGAGGCTTTTGGTTTCTGGTTTGTCTTCTTTTCCCTCAGAGCAGCCGCACGGACGGACGGACTGAGGGCCGGCAAGGGGAGGGTCCCGCCCCACTGGCTGAGAAGCCGCCCGTCCCCCCTGCCGGCTGCTGCCGTGGAGGTAGAAGGCTAGGGGTGGGGGCACCCAGGGGAAGGAGCCGAAGCTAGGTCAGGCGGCCCCTCCCCCGGGACCGGCTCCCCAGGCCGCCGGCACTGTCAGGGACAGGGCTGGACCGGCTGCTGGGAGCCTGGCGCAGCCCCATCTGCCCGCCCTCCCCGTCCCCCGGCTCCCCACGCTGGCCAATCCTGGCTGGCTCGCTCCCAGCCCAGGTGACTAAAGGGGTCGGGGGAGACAGGGGAGAGACCCGGCAAGGGCTCTGGGAGCCGCTGCCTCCGCCGCCGGGCGCCCCCAGGGCGGGGGCAGAGCTCCAGCGAGGCGGATCTGCTGCCCAGGGCTCGGGAGGGGGGCTGGTGCCGGCCGGGTGGAGAAGGCGCCGGCCCAACTCCGCACAGCAGCGCCCGCACAAAGGGCCGCTCTGTCCCGCGGGAGGAAAGTGCAGGCGGCCGCAGAGGCGCCGGGCGGCAGGGTGGAGGGAGGGCAGAGGGAGGGCGGAGCGCCCGGACCCCGGCGACTGGAGTTGGGCAGATGGGTGGCCGCCGGGGGAGGGCCCGCAGTGCCCCCGCTGCGGAGAAGTTGCCGGCCAGCCCGCGGCGCCCGCCCGCAGGGGAGACCTACCTTCGGCGGCTGCCGCCGGTGGCCCGGCACTGCCCGCTCAGTCTGGCAGGGGCAGGCTCGCCAGCTGCTCCGGGAATGCAGCAAACGGAGCGGGAGCCCTTGGGGTGGGGAGGGCGCGAGGAGCCGGGAGAGCAGGAGGAGGAGGAGGAGGAGGAGGAGGAGGAGGAGGAGGAGGAGCAGCAGCAGCAGCAGCAGCAGGAGCAGGGCAGAGTCTCCGCGCCGGGCTTGGCGGCCGCAGCTCAGCTGCACCCAGCCCGGCTCTCCGGGGCAGCGCACAGCATCTAAATGAAGAGGCCGGATGCAGACGGACATTCAGGCAGCTCTTGGGAATGAATAGCCGCCTTTGATTTGGGAGCCCAAGTAAATGCCAGCTCCAGCCCCAGCTTTAAAAACAGTGGAGTGTTGGTGCCAGAGGAATGCACGGCTCCGGGTGTTGGTACAAGACAGACTTTGATGACTCACCGCAATGCAAACAAAGATGGCAGAAATACTGTACTGTACGTGGGGAAACGCTCCGTGGTGCCACGGCAACTGAGCGCCCGAGATTTATGGTGCGGCTCTGCATGTGAATTACCCAGTAAACTGCCGCTCTGCCACCCGATGCAGCCCGAGTGTCAAAGCATTTAAACTATTCCAAACAGTCTGCAGGGCTGGCAGGGCCACCCAACTCCACGGGGCGGGCTGGACGGGCAGGGGGCCGGGCAGGGGGCCGGGTGGGGGCCTTGGGGGGGCAGGCCAGGGGGCAGAGGGGGAACAAGGGACGTGAGGGTGGAGATGAAGGGGGATGGGGGACAGGGGGATGAGGGTGCTTGGGATAGGGCATGGGGTGAGGGGGACGGAGGATGGGAGGGTGAAGGGGGACGGTGGGGGGGAGGACAAGGAGAGGAGAGGGCAGGGGGGAGTATGGGAGAACAGGATGGGGTGGGGAAGATGGGGGCACGGCAGGTATGGGGGGGCAAGAGGGTGGGGGGCAGGGGGCAGGCAGGGTAGACAGGCAGAAGCTGGATATGAGGGTAGAGCCCAGGAGGGGGAGCCCAGGGGAGAGGGGTGATGAGAAAACGAAGCAGAAAGGAAAGCCCAGGTGGGAGATGAGGCCCTGAGCCTCTAGCACTCTACACCTGCCTCCCCACTTCTCCCCGGGGCCCCCCTGAGCAGCAGGTCCCACTCCTGCACCCCTGCACCCCATCCCACTCACCCAGAGAAGTCACCCTGTCCCCTAGCCCCCGACACGGGTCTTTTCAAGAACAACTACTTTGCAAGTACAACTGGGACAGGCCCATATGGGGGGCTGCAACCAGCAGTGCTGACAGACCCCTCCCTTCTGGGGGGCAGCATGGTCACCCCCCCACCGTGATGCTGACAGTATGAAGGCCCTCCACATCTGATGGCTCCTGGGCTTTTCTGGGGAGGGGAGGTTGTGCTCTGCACCCAGCCTGTCCTGGTCTAGACTCAACCACCTGTGGCCTGCCCAGCCTCAGTTTCCCTCTTGCCACTAACTGTGCTCTGGGAAGAGCCTACGCACCTGCAGAAAGAGAGTCAAGACTGGCAATGGCTGAGTGTGGTCCCCTGCCGCACCCAGCGCAGAGTCCACCTCAAGCACAAACCCTGGCCACTGGAGCTGGGAGGGGCTGGGGGGCCAGGCGGCAGCCCTCCCACCAGCGAGCAGCAGCATCCGGAGAGAAAGAAAGGGCCATCTGGCGCCTCCCCATTCACACACCCTGGGCTCAGCTTCCGAGAGCAGATAAAACACCAAGGAAGGATGGGAGCAGGAAGAAATCCAGGTGTGGGGAAGCCCCCCCCCCCCCCCCCCCCCGGGGGCAGTGGCTGGCTGGGGCTCCTCAGGGGGCTCTGCGCCTCCTACAGGGGACAATGAGAACCCTCAGTGTGGTGACACCAGCACTGTGGCTGCAGTGTTGGCAGAAACGGTCCCCACTCGCTGCTCTGAGGATCCAGAGGCCAGCTGGGGGGGGGTGCGATCATGGGGGGCCTAGAGGGAGGGACATGGGGGCTCGGCTGGGGGCAGGGCACAGGAGCCTGGCCCAGGAAGGAGATATGAGGGCCTGGTCCCCTGGCAATGGAGCGAATCCAAACTTCAGCCCTCCCTCACCCCCACCTGGATGAAGCAAGTCCAGTGGGCGGTGGGCCTGGTCAACAGCAAGACAGGCTTCAGGCCACACACCCCTCACAGCCGGGTCCCCACCGCCCTTAGGAAGCCACGTGGGGCCATGGACAGCCTTAGGAAACTGCCACTCCTTGGCTGCCCTGGGCAGCAGCAGGCTTGGAGTGAGTATCCACATGAACATGGGTGTCTGCACACCCAGGGGTGGGGGGGAGGCAGACTCGCCAGCTCCCCTTCACCCAGACCCAGAAGGATGGACCCAGAGAAGTCCTGCCAGAAGCCCTGCTGGGCTCCCAGACTGGGTTGTGTTGTCCTGGTGGTCTCCCTTTCCTGGGGCCCCAGAGAAGCCCAACGACCCCAAGATGAGGGGGCTGAAGGCTTGGGGTGGGGCTTGGGGACACAGCCCCCACATGCCACCAGCCACAGAGGGAGACTTGGGGAAACACAGAGACACCCACAGGCCAAAGGATGGTGGCACCCACGACGGGGGGGGGGGGGGGGGAGACAGAGCCCAGGCACACACAACTCCTGCAGGAGCCATCCCCCAGCTCTCCCTGGGATGGGCCTGCTGACTTCAGGAACCTCCTCCCCGTCACCTCCTCAGAGAAGCTTGCCAGGTACCACTCTTGAGCTGAAGAAGGGCAGGGTAGTCTGCCCGATGCCTGGTGGGCATTCAGCCAAATGCTGGGCACCCCAAACGGCCCCTCACAGACCCACAGCACCTGCTGTCAGGTGTCCCCCAGAGGGCGGCGGGCAGGGTCCCCAGGGCCAGATGAGGGCCCTGGTACTGAAAGGGGGTGACCCAGCCTGGGGAGGGGTGGGCCAAGCCAGCAAAGGTGCACTGCACACCAGTCCCCAGAGGGTCCCCACTGCTCGAGGCTGGGCAGGCCAGTGGTCGGGTCCCAAACCGAGAGCAGGGGACAATGGGAGGCCCTCAGAGCCTGTCCCTTCAAACAGCAGGTTCTGCCTGTCAGCAGGGCTGGAATCCTGGGCCCCACCAAGGAATACCTCCCTATGCCAGCCCCTGCCCCGATTACTTTGTGTCCATGTCCTGCGGCCTCAAGCAAATGGCACTGCATCTGGGGTGCTCATCTGTCAACTGGGGGTCAGGTCTACCCTCGGACGGTCACCACAAAGTTGAGGGAAACGGTATCGGTGAAGCACTCGGCTTGAGCCTAGCATGCTCTGTGCCTCAGTCACCTGCCCCATGATGACTGCTACCTACCATGACCTGGACAGGAGGGGTGGTAAGGCAGGTGGCTCCCTCTGCCCCTGCTCCCACTCCCACCCCCGCCGCCCATCTCCGCCCACACCTACACTTCAGGGCTGGGGGCCAGGCTGCGCACTCAGAGAGGGGACCATTATTCCCCTGGAAGGTGAGAAGGCTGTCTGGTCCCCGGGGATGGAGGACAAGTGTGCTGTTGCTGCTGTGTCCTCAAGCCACCTGCACAGGTGAAGCTGCTGCCCCATAGCCTGGTACAGGAGAGCCCCGAGGGGGCTGGTTTTAGATTGCTTTCTTAGAAGCCTGGGCCTGGACGCCAACAAAGCCGAACTTTAGGAGAAAACAATAAAATAAAGGTTTGGTTTCTGCGCCTGGAGCTGTGAAAGCAGGACAGGCCACGGGCCGCCCCTCGGGCAGCAGCCAGAGAGGAGGGCCCCAGGACCTGAGTGGGCTGAGGGCAGCGGGGACACCCTCTCACCTTTCCCCAGGCGGTGGGACCGTGCCCCATCCAGAACACCTTCCCCCTTCCCTGCCAGTCTCCCCATCTTCCTGCTTCTCAAACAGCTCCCACTGGGTTTCTCCCCCACGGCCAGAGTCACCATGCCCACTGGTGTCAGGAAGGCTCTCAAGAGCCAGGAGAGACATCAAAGAGCTCTTGGTCCACTCTGGCCATCCTCCAAGCCACTGCACCATGGAACCCTCCCTCCTCATAATACCCTCCACCATGGAATCCACTTTGGGAAATCCCAAAGTCGGAGTCCAGCCCCTGTAGCTGTGCCAGCCTCAGGGGGTACCCCCATCCCATACAGACCACTCCTGTAGGGAGAGCCAGTACCTAGGACCTGCAGTTCTGGGCCATCAAGCAGAGCTCCTCCCAGTCCCCCAAGGGCAGCCTGCCTGCAGGTGCAGGAGGAAAGAGGAGGGAAGACCTGGTGAGGAGGAGGTGGAGGTACTGGTCCTAAGAGCCACACACATGCACCGAGCAGGACCTGAGAGCCTAAGCAGGATGCAAATGGGGCACAGCTTCTCGGGGTGCGGCCAGGCTCTCATGCACCTGGGGGGGTAGGGACCCCAACAGGTACCAGGAATGTGCCAAGGACTCCCCCTGGGGCCCAGAGAGCCAGACAAGGATGGGGAGCCCAGCGGAGGGGCCTCTTCCCAGGGTCCCCAGGTCCCGGCCTGATGTCCTGAGAAGCCCTGCCAGGACCCTGGCCCTGCCACACCTCGCCCTGCCGTACCCCCCCTCCCCCAGATCCCAGGGAGCCTCCTGAGGTGGAGGAATGCAACGTTTAACTTCTGTGGGGTGACCACCACAAGGAGAGGATAGGCGACGTAACTGAAATTAAATACAATTATTGTGCAGGATTTAATTCTTCCACTCTAATAAGAGGCCAGGGCCCGGACACACGCACAGCTATCACACCCACCGTGGCAGGCGGGTGGGCCAGGACCAAAGGAGCCCCTTCACCTCCCTGCCTCCCTGGCCTCCCGGCCCCCACGGCCAGGTCACAGCGGCCAGGCCACAAGGCTGCCTCCTAAAGTCAAGGTGCCAGGCCACACCCCCAGGACAGCGCCCCACCGCCCCACCGCCCCACCGCCCCCGAGTTACCCCGTGAGTCAGCATGCACACACTGTGAGCAGGAAGGGAGGGTGAGGAGGGGTCCTCGGGGAGGGAGGCTCACTTTGGACTGAGGCCCGCAGAGCACTTGCCTGGGCTTTTCGATTAGAGCGCAGGCTTTGGTTACGCTACAGGAGCTGAGCGCACTGGTGGCCAGCCACAGTGAATGCTGCTCTGCCACTGCGGGGAGCGAGGGAGGCTGGCTGACCCCCCAAAGGGTCACGGCAGGTGCTGGTTTTCAGCAAGCCTGCCCGGCTGCCCTGCTCAGGGTGGGCCAGGCCCCGGGGCGCTGGGTGAGGCACCAACCAGCTTGGTGCTCGGGTTAGCATTAAACTTTTAATACATCATAAAACAAAGCTGAGCAGCCATGGCCTCGCTGCTAATGGAAGGGCCCGTCACCCCTTGAAGACTGGGGTGAGCGGAAGCAGGGCTAGGCTACCAGGAGCCCCTCTCCACAGTCCCCGACTGGGTTCCTCTGCCTGCTGTATGCTCACCTCCCAGCCCCTGTTCCCTGGGTTCCTCTGCCGCTGGGTTCCTCTGCCTGCTGTATGCTCACCTCCCAGCCCCTGTTCTCCAGGTGGGTGTGGACGGGAGAGAGGCACCAAGTGCATGCTTCCCGCAGAGGCCAGGGGGCCAACGTCTCCCCAGCATCCCACAACAGCACCCAGCCAGTGTCCACTTCACTATCCAGGGAGGGAGGACTAGCCCCACAACAGGGAGGCAACTCTGGCCTGGCCCCCAGGGCTCGGCTGCAGAGCAGAACCCCATGGGCATTCGGCCTGGAGCCCCTCGTGCCAGGGGAAGGGACACGTGGGCCTCTGAAACTTCCCACCCTGGCGCCCCGAGCCCCAGGCCCCTGGTGGTCTCCACCCCAGACCACAGCCTGGACCACCATCAAGCAATGAAACCAGTTTTAACTTTACTAACAAACGTTTGCCTGGAAGCCTTTCTTTTTCATCCCCCAAACAGAAAAGGGCGCTGTGCCAGCATGTGCAAATTCAAACACGTGCTTATCAATCCCTCCCAGGTGCCCTCTCCCAAGAAGAGGACCCAGGCCACAGTGCAGGTGGCACCAGCCCTTGGAGCCACACTGCCGGGCCACGGAGCTGGGCGCAGGCTGAACACGCCCCCAGCGGGTGGGAGAGTGGGTCCTGCATCGTGGCAGGTGTCCACTGCATGGGCTCTGACAAGGGTCCAGTCTGGTGACCCACACCTGCGGGGCTCCGTCAGACAGGCCACTGCCACCCAGTATGACCACCTGCCACCAACGTTGTCTTCCGACCCGTCACTCTCAAATATTTTGCCTTTAGTGTGGGCGTGCAGTTGGGGCCAAACAAACACGGCCTGAGGTCACTCAGAGAAGGAGCAGGCTGGCCTGCCGCCCGCCGGGAGCCCTACGGACCCAGCAGGTCCGCACATGAGCCACAAAACGGTTCCAGAAGGCTTCCAAAAGAATGAAGCAGTGTTTTGAACAGAGCCGACAATCTCTCTCACTCTCTCTCACCCGTATTTGTAATTTAAATAACGTAAGCTTGAAGAGCGTCTCCCTAGGGCATAGTTTAATAACTTAAAAAGCCAGCTCCATGAGCTTGCAGCCGGGCCTCCTCCTCCCCTGGCCGCTGACAGGAGGTCCCCCCCTCGCACCTCCGGCTCGGGGAGCCCTTGGGGCTGCCCAGACCCAGCTGGCGGGGCTCTGTGGAGCTGGACCCCCTCCTCGGCCCACAAGGCATCCTCCCCTGCCAACGTCCTATGTACGGTGGGGGGTGGCGGGGTCCCAGGGCCTGGGGGGAGGGGCCCGGGGGGGTCTGGGTGGCAGGGTGGCAGGCAGACGCTGCCCTACACTGTGGGTCACCAACTCCTTCCCCACAGTGACTCCGCCACACACCCCCGCCGTTAATATTCATAGCCGTTCCTCATCTGCATATCGTGCCATAAATAGTCGAGGTAAGACACAAAGCTCCCCTGCATTTCTAATTATGCTTAAAAACCTAATGTAAATCAGACCGACACAGAAATACTAAATCAGCCACTGGAGGGGGGGGGCCACGATGCAGCAGTCCCCACCTTGGAGCCCCAGGCATGCTGACAGCTGGTGACAGGGTGGTGGCTGTCCTGGAGCTGGGCAGCGGGGTCCCCACCCGCTCCCTGGCCAACCTCAGCCTCGCTGGCCATCCAGTCAGGGCCCAGAGTCGGGGAGATGCCTGCAGAGCCTCACAGACCCCTCCCCAGTGCCACAGGGCTGGCCAGCCTGCTCACCTTCTCCCTAAGGAGTTCCCTGCCCCCTGCCCTCTTCTAGGCCTGAGGACAACCTGCTACCCACTCCGTGCGGCCACCCAGCTCACAGAGGCCCCTGTGGGCCTGGGGCCACCCCGTGGGTGGGGGCTGAGTCCCTCTCCCAGTCTCCACAGGAGACCCTCTGGACACTCTGGCGCTTTGCCTGCTCAGCTCTAGCGACAGCGCAGAACCAGAACCAACGCCCCCCGCCCCCCAGGAAATGCCCCACGCTGGGGGACAGAATCCTGGACAGTGCGCCAGGCCACTCAGGGCCAAGAGGACGGGGCAGTAGGTCTCCTGAGTCTCAAGGATGCCCCAGCCCCGCATGGGCAGAAGAGACCCGGTGGGCTTTGACTCTGCCGTTGGGGGCCAGGCCTCCCAGCTGCAGGGAGACACACACCAGGGCCAACAGAACAGAAGGGTCTAGGCCCGGGAGGGAGGGGGACAGAGGCCACACCTGCTACTTAGAGCCCACCTCACAGGTAGGCAGCAAAGGGCATCTGGGACCTAAGCAGGCGGCTTAGACATACAGACCTCAGGGCCCTGTGGGCCGGGCCACACCTGGTGTACCCCGGGGCAAAGCTGCCAGCCAGTGAGCAAATAGGTACGTAAGCCACCTGGCCTCACCCCAACAGACCCCAAACGCCCCCGAGCCTGCCTTCCCCACAGCTCCAGGCACCTGCCCTGGTCCTGGACCCCCGCAGCAGCCAAGACCCAGCCCCACTTCCCATCCAGGAGTCAGGGCACCTGGGCTGGCACGGCCCTGCTCTCCTTGGGGGGACCCGTAGGAGGCACAGGCCCAAGTGACACAGGGGTTGCCCCACTCTGCCTTTGGAGGAGGAGACACAGAGATGCCTGCTGCCCGCATCTGCCTGGCATCACGCCCAGACCTATTTTTAAGCCCATTTACTAGAAATCCCACAAATTAAAGGAAATACGGATAATGCAGTAAGAATCCTGGGGGCCGAATAAAAGCTACACATAATTGTCCTCGTGCTCCAGTGTGAAAATCTTAACCACAGCCCAGATCTCCCCCAAGTCCTTGTGCGAGGCAGAGGCATCTTGCCACATGAAGGAGGAGCGGAGGGCGGGGTAGTTCTGTGCTCGGCCTGCGATCAGAGGCACGGGCCGCCGCTTACAGCTGGAGCCATAAAAGGTAATTACTGATATGAAAAATAAAGACCATAAATACCCGACTTTACAGCCCAGGAGCAGTGGGCAGGACCCGGCTCCCCTCCCAGAGGCGGCTCCTCCTCCACAGAGGAGTCTGCAGGGGCAGGCAGGGAGCACCAGGCTGGCCCCACCAGGCCTCAGGTTAACCCCCACCCCGAGTCTCACGTGGCTCCCACGGCAAGCAGGAGGTGAGGGCTGCAGACACCCAGACCTCACCGACGCTGTGGCACAGGGATGGGACGGGATGGGCTGGCCGGTGTGCCCAGAGACGGAGGGCTCAGTGCCCACACCAGGAAGGGCAGGACACCAGGGCAGGCTGGCCAGCTGACACGAGGGGGCGGAAGGCCTTCTGTGTGGTCAGAGGATTGCCAGGCCTACTGGCCCCCAGGGCTAAGGGCCCCACCCGGCTCTACCTACCCACAGACCCATCGCACCTCCAGGGCGGAAGTCGGCCCAGAGGACAGAATAGCAACAGAATATGCCTGGGTGACCATCCCAGATGCAGCTGGGTGGGCACCAAGTGCCCTGAAGACACCCTGGGCCCCAGAGCAAGGCCTCACCACCCTCCGGACCCCAGGGCCTCAGGTCTCCCTGGCTCATTCCCCCTGCCTTGCTCTGGCTCTCTGGGTATCCAGCTGTGGGCCAGCACCTCTGCCATAACCTCCCCCTCTCTGCATGCCAGAAGCCCCCCCAGACCCAAAAACCTCCTGAGAGCCTGCAGATGGGGGGTCCACACAGGTGGGATGGGGCAGAGGAAGTAGAGGCAGGTGTGTGCGTGAGGGTGTAATACCCCCAGACTGCCTCGCCTCAGACCACACTACTGATCCTAGGTTGTCCCAGAGTAGGGACAAGGCCCACTGGTACCGCACATCCTAGGCTGAAGGAGACGCCCCACCCCCATCCAGGGGCTGTGGAGAGGGGTCAGTGGCAGGCCCTTCTCAGGCTTGGGCTCTATTTGCCGTAGAATTTCATGGAGGTCAGGGAGAGCGCAGCCCCCAGCTCACACCCTGCCAGACCCCAGGTGGCCTCCCACGGCCTGACAGGGTATAGTGGGGTGGGGAGTAGTGGGGACATTGGGCCATGTCGTGTGCTGCCTCTAGCCACTCGGGAGCCATGGCGGGCAGTGTACCTGGCAGCTCCGGGCACTTGCTCCACTTCACTAAAATGCTTCCCTAGCCCTGCAGAACACGAAGGGGGCCCTGGCCACTGGGGGGTCAGCTGGGAACTCAGCGCTGCAGGAGAACCTGGGGTCCAGGGGAGGCTGGCGCTTGCTCCCCAACAGCAGAGCACAGGGAACAGTGGACGAAGGGAACAAGCGGGCAGGGGCATGGGGCCCACATGGCACCTGGAACCAGCGGTTCCCCCCCAGCAAGATACCCCAAAACCACCTGCTCAGAAAAGGGGGTTTGGTTGCAGGCAGGCAGGCTGGGGAGGGGATCAAGCTCATGAGATAGAGCTCAGCTCCAGATGGGCGGTACACTGCAGAGAGCCATTGAGCACTTGGAAGTAGCATAACCATTCCCCTCACCACAGGGAAGCAGGGCTGCCCCCACGATTGCTCCTAGACGAGCAGCCCCTCTGCCTTACTGTCCACCCAGACTCCATCGGGTTCCACCTAACACATCGTTCTTGTCCAGGAAAGATGCCAAGCTTTCTCTCTGCAGGGAAAGACCACCCCACGGGCGAGGACAGCCGTCTGGCAGGTCCAGGAGGCCACCTGCTCCTCCTGCAGGCCCACCTGCTCCCCAGGGCCTGCCCTCCCTGCCTCCCGCCCCACCAGCCCCTCCACTAGGAGCCCAGCACACCCTCCGCACGCGCTCACACAGGCACAAGGCTCTCATTCACACCTTAGGAAACACTGTGCTCCAGCAGGTACCCGGCGGCCTGCATGTGGCGAAGCACCGGCGCCCCATCTCCCCATCTGAGCCCAAGCTGACTGCCTTTTTCTCTTTTTATGCTTTATTTCTCCCTCCAAGACTATTTTGCCTCTGGCCGTTGGGCAAGTCTGTGAGCCCACCTGAATCCTGTGCAACTTGGGGTCCGGGCCATGTCCCTGCCCCATGACAAGGAACAGGGAGGAGCAGTCACCAGCACTGAGGTGGGTCTCGGCTGCCCTGTAGGAGCACCTCCACACTGTAAGCCGGGGAGCAGGTTGGGGAGGCGGTGCTTGAGGTCTGGTGATCCAGTCTGACCACGAGGAAACTCTTCGGGGCGGTCGAGGGGGGTCTGATCTGTGCTGCCAGTCATGTTCGCTCATCAATCAAGGATGGAGCTCAGGTCCACACTGCAGAGACAGACCTCTCTCCCATCAGACAAGGAGAGGTGAGCGAGCCGCTCCCTGTGTTTACTTCTGACCCATGGTTAATGCCGCAAGTGCTCTCTGTCTAGACCTGAGATGAGCCCTCTCTCACATTGGGTTGGAGTTTTTCCTAACTCTGAAGAGTATTGTTCATGACTTAGAGTTTCTTAAAGAATTGTGTCCTCAACTTGCTAACAAATAATGACTTTAAAAAAAAAGACTTTATTTATTTATTTATTTATTTATTTATTTATTTATTTATTTATTCATGAGAGACACACAGAGAATGAGGCAGAGACACAGGCAGAAAGAGAAGCAGGCTCCATGCAGGGAGCCCAATGTGGGACTCGATCCCAAGACCCCAGGATCATGCCCTGAACCAAAGGCAGACGCTCAACTGCTGAGCCACCCAGGTGTCCCACAGATAATGACTTTGTAAATCTAAAACCTCTAGAATTCCCAGAATATAAAGCAAGGTACCTTCTAATATTATAAATGAGCTAACATTTAAAGGGAAGGGGACCCTTTTCAGAGAAACCACCAGCTCAAAAAGTATTTCCGTATAAAACTCCAAATTTCCATAATCTTGAACAAATCAGGCTGCTCGATAACTTTGGGAGGGGAACCTCATGTCTTTTCTTTGACTTATAAATCTAGTGTGCATTTTATTATCAAGATCTGGATGTGTTTTCTCATGAGGAAAGTAGTTAATCTGAATACTGTGTGACCAACCAGAAAAGCTAGCATTACTTTTACATTGGGCTCAAGACTATGAAAAAATATAAAATTCATAGTCAACTCTATTAAATAATTCAAACTGATATCAAAACTGGAATCAAAATTATGTTAGACCTCCACTTCCAGGAATATGGAACACTGTAGAACACTGGAGGGATGCATTAAACTCTGTCAGATAATTCTAACATTTGTTATCTAAAAACATGGAACACGTAACCATCACATAAAAACACTCTGTGAGGGACGCCTGGGTGGCTCAGCGGTTGAGGGTCTGCCTTCAGCTCAGGGTGTCATCCCAGGGTCCTGAGATCGAGTCCTGCATTGGGCTCCCTGCATAGAGCCTGCTTCTCTCTCTGCCTCTGTGTCTCTCATAAATAATAAATAAAATCTTAAAAAAAAAATCACTCAGTAAACTAGAAATGGAGATTTTCTCAACCTGAAAAACCGCATATGTGAAAATCCACAACCAATGTCATACTCAACAGTTGAAGACTGGCTGCTTCTACTAGGGTGTGGGAGAAGGTAAGGAGGTCAACACTGCAGAGGAGTCTCTAGTGGAGGCCACTGGGCAGAAAAATGAAATAAAAAATAGAAAGAAAAAAGTGAAACTATCTCTTTGTAGATGACGTGATCTTGTAACACAGAAGATTCTAAGGTATCAACAACAACAACAACAAAAAACAATTAGAACTAGTAAATGAATTCAGCAAGGTTATAACATATAAGACCAATAACCAAAACTCAAATGTGTCTCTATATGCCATGAGCAATCTGAAAATGAAAATTAGTAAATAATTCTATTTATAATGACATCAAAGAGCATAAAACACTTAGAAGTAAATTTAACAGAAGTATAAAAACTTACACTTTAAAAACCTGCAAAATTTTGTTGAAAGAAACTAAAGATCTAAATAAATGGAAAGATATCCATGTTCGTGGATTGGTAGACCTAACATTAAGGTGGTAGTACTCCCCAAAATTCATCCACAGATTCAGTGTGATTCTAATCAAAATCCCAGCTGATATCATCACAGAAATGAAAAAGCCAATCTTAAAATTCATACGGAAATAAAAGAAACCCAGAAGAGCCAAACAAAGCTGAAAAAGAACAAAGAGCACTCGTACTTCCCAGTTTCAAGACTTACTGTGAGGCTATAGTAATCAAAAGTGCAGCTGACATGAGGAATAAAAGAGAAAATCTAGACACAAACAAGGGGATCAAGACCATTCAACTAGAAAAGAATCATCTTCAAAATATGGTGCTGGGACAACTGGATATTCACACGTAAAAGAATGAATTTAGACCCTCATCTCACACCATCTACCAGAATTAACTTTGAACAAATCAAAGGTCTGAATGTAAGAGTTAAAACTATACAACTCTTTTTTTTTTTAAGATTTTAATTTATTTATTCATGAGAGACACAGCGAGAGAGAGAGAGACACAGGCTGAGGGAGAAGCAGTCTCCCTTCAAGGAGCCTGATGCAGGACTCGATCCTGAATCCTGGGATCACGCCTTGGGCCAAAAGCAGATGCTCAACCACTGAGCCACCCAGGCATCCCAAAACTATACAACTCTTAAAAGAAAACATAGGAGTAAATTGTTGTAACCTCTGATTAGGCAACAGAGTCTTAGATATGACCCCAAAAGTACAAACAACAAAAGAAAACTGGATAAATTTGACTTCATTAATTTTTTTAAAGATTTTATTTATCTATTTATTTTTACGAGAGAGACAGCGAGAGCTCAGAGGCAGAGACATAAGCAGAGGGAGAAGCAGGCTCCCTGCATGGAGTCCGATGAGGAACTCAATCCCAGGACCCCAGGATCACGACCTGAGCTGAAGGCAGACATTCAACCACTGAGCCACAGGTGCCCTTAACTTCACTAAATTTAAAAACTTTTGTGCATCAAAGGACACCATCAAGAAAGTAACAAAGAATGGGAAGGGATAGCTGGAAATCATATTTCTGACAAGAAACTTATATCTAGAATATATAAAGAACTCCAACAACTCAACAATAAAGATAACCCAATTTAAAAATAGGCAAAGCATCTGGTAACGTTTCCCCAAAGAAGTTACACAAATGTCCAATACACATATGAGAAAATGTTCAACATCATGGGCCATTAGGGAAATGCAAATCAAAACCATAATGAGATAGCACTTCACACTCACTCGAATGGCTATCATCAAAAAGACAGATTAAACATGTTGGGGAAGATGTGATGGGAATGTAAATGGGTGCAGCCATTTTTGGATAACAATCTGGGAGTTCCTCAAGGTTAAATACGGAGTTGCCAATTGCCATATGCAACTCCACTCCTAGGTATAACCAAGAGAAATTAAAACAAATGTCCATGCAAAACCTGGTGTATGAATAGCACCATTATTCACAATAGCTAAAAAGTGGAAACAACCCAAATGTCCATCAGTGGAAGAATGGATAAACGAAATGTGGCACAGCTATACAATGGAATATTGTTCATCCATCAAAAGGAATGAGGTACTGGCACATGCTACAACATGGATAAACTCTGAAAACATGGTGTTAAGTTAAAAAAAAAAAAAGGAAAGCCAATCATAAAAGACCACATATTACATGATTCCATTTGTATGAAATGTCTACAACAAGCAATTGATAGACATAAAACAGGATCCCTGGCTGGCTCAGTGGTTTAGCGCCTGCCTTCAGCCCAGGGTGTGATCCTGGAGTCCCGTGATCGAGTCCCATGTCAGGCCCTCTGCGTGGAGCCTGCTTCTCCCTCTGCCTCGCTGTCTCTCGTGAATAAATAAATAAAATCTTAAAAACAAAAACAAAAACAGATCAGTGGTTGCCTAGAGCCAGAAGTGGTGGGGGATCAGGGAGGAAAAGAGGGAGTAGGAGTGACAGCTAAAGAGGATAGGGCTTCTTTCTGGGTTGATGAAAATGTCCTAAAATAGACTGTGATGATGGTTACAAAACTCAGAGTAAAGGCCACTGGATTGTGTACCCTATGGGTAACTGTATGGTATGTGAATTATATCTCACTAAAGCTTTCTTTCAAAAAGAAAAAACTTCAGATATATCAAAATGAAAATTTTTTTTTTCAAAATGAAATTTTAATGTCAAGGGACCCACAGGAAGGGGGGAGGCACAGAAACAAACAAAAGGACAAAAAAACAGAATAAAAAAATAAAATGGCAGATGTAAGCCGTGGCATAGCAATAATTCTATCAAATATAAATGGTCTAAATATACCAATTAAAAGACAGAGATTGGCAGAGTAGATGAAACAAACCAGGATCCACTTATATGCTCTCTACAAGAAACTCACTTTCAAACATAATGATACAGGCAATTTGAAAAGAAAAAGATGGAAAAAGATCAATCATGCAAGCATAATAAAAAAAAAAACAGGGGTTGCTCTACTATTATCAAACAGATTTCAGAGAAATGAAAATGATCGAGACAAAGGCATTTCACAAGATCAAAGGGTTAATCCACCCAGAAGGCACAGCAATCCTCAGAATGTATATACCAGACAAGAGAGGAGCTAAATATACTGAAGCACAAATGGATAGAACTAAAAAGAGATTTTTTTGAATGATCATAGATAGTGTTGTACGTTGGCAAGTGCACAACCCTATCTGAGGACTTCAACAGCCCTCTCTGAACAATGGGCAGAACTAGATAGTAGATCCGCAGCAATACAGAGAACCAAAGTCAACCAATAGGATCAGCATTTACAGAGCCATCCATTCAACAATGGCACAGTACACTACACGTTCCCTTCAAGTGTCCATGAAACCTACACCCAGACAAGCAATATCCTGGGAAACAAAGAAAGAAATGTCAAGAAACTTAAAAGAACTGAAATCATACAGGGTAGGTTCCTCTAGCACAACAAAATCAAATTAAAAATCAATTAACATAAACATTAACAAGGAACTCTCCAAACATCTGGAAATAAGCAACACGCCTCTAAGTCACTCACGTGTCAGAGGAAATCTTAAGGAGATCCCGTGAAGGAAAAGGAAAACATGACATCCCAAAACGTGTGGGACACCCCTTCAGAGCTGAAAAGTAATGTACAGCACTAAGTGCCTGCAGTAGAAAAAAGGAAAAGGTTCCAATCAATAATCTAAGCTTTCATCTCGAGAACCTAGAAAAAGAAGGAAAATAAACTCAGAGGAAATAATGGTGAGAGCAGAAATCAATGAAATTGAAAATAGAAAGAAAATATAGAGAAAAAAATCAATGAAACAAAGAGCTGGTTCTTTTAAAAGATCAATGAAATTGAAAAACCTCTCGCACAACCGACAAGAAGTGGGAAAGAAGGCAAATTAATTACTAGTATCAGTAATGAAACAGGGGATATCACTACAGACCCTGCAGACGTGAAAAAAGAATGATACCGACAACTTCACACACATAAACCCAACAACATAAATTAAATAACCAATTCCTTTTTTTTTTTTAAGATTTTATTCATATATTCATGAGAGACACACACAGAGAGAGGGACAGAGACACAGGCAGAGGGAGAAGCAGGCTCCATGCAGGAAGCCCGATGTGGGACTTGATCCTGCAACTCCGGGATCACACCCTGAGTCAAAGGCAGACACTCAACCACTGAGCCACCCAGGCATCCCTTAAATAACCAATTCCTAAGGGGGAACAAAACCCACCACAATTCACCTAACATGGAACACAGCATTTGAATAGCCTTCTCCAACTATTAAGGAAATTGAATTTGTAATTTTAAAAATTCTCAAAAAAGAAATCTCTAAGTGCAGATGGTTTCCCTGGGGAATTCTAACAAACGTCAAAAGAAAAATTAACACCACTTGTACACAACCTTTTCCAGAAAACAGAAAAGGAAGGAACACTTCCCAATTCAATGATGAAGCTAGTATTACCCTAGCTTCAAAGACACCAAAATCAGACAAAGCACACACACACAAAAAAGCTGCAAACTGATGTTCCTCATGAGACAGATCCAAAATCCTTAACAAAAAACAAAAACAAAAAACAACAACAACAAAAATCCTTAACAAAATATGAACAAATAGAATTCAGCAATATGTCAATAAAATCATATACCATGACTGAGTGGGGTTTATTCCAGGGATGCCAAGCTGATTCAATATTTTAAAATCAATGTGACCCACCATCATCAGACTCATGAAAAACATCACATGAACATACCAGTCTCAATGCAGAAGAAATATTTGACAATATTTAACACCCACCCATGATAAAAACTCTCAGAGAACTTTATCAACTTGATAAAAGAGCATCTACAAAAATCCTACAGTTGATGCTTTCTCCTTAAGATGGGGAGCACGGAAAAAAAAAAAAAAAAAAAAGATGGGGAGCACGGCAAGGACATCCGCCCTCACCACTCTTGCTCAACACAGCACAATAAGGCAAGAAAACACACACATAGATTGGAGAGGAAGAAATAAAGCTGTCCCTATCTGCAGATGGCAGGATTGTCTACATACAAAATCCCAGGGAATCCACCAAAAAACCTCCTAGAACTACTGAGTTTATCAAGGTTACAGGATACAAGATAAACAATTGTATTTCTATAGACCATCAATTACCACAATTAAAAATACAACACTATTTATGATCATTCAAAAAAAAATCTACGTGTAAGGGGCACCTGGGTGGCTCAGTTGGTAGAGGGTCTGTGTTCGGCTCAGGGCATGACCCTGGGGTCCTGGGATCAAGTGCCACATCGTGATCTCTGCGTGAAGCCTGCTTCTCCCTCTGCTTATGTTTCTGCCTCTCTGTCTCTCATGAATAAATAAATAAAATCTAAAAAAGAAAGAGAAAGAAAGAAAGAAAGAAAGAAAGAAAGAAAGAAAGAAAGAAAGGAGAAGAGAGAGAAGAGAGAGAAGAGAAGAAAAGGAAAAGGAAAAGAAAAGAGAAAAATGAACAGGAGAATAACTTCAGAATCTAGGGCTAGACACGACGTTCTCCCCCAGGCAAAAACTCATAAACCTGACTTTATCAAAATTTTAAACTATTGCTCTCGGCAAAAGATCTTGTCAGGAAGATGAAAAGACATGGCACAAGCTGGGAGAAACTTCCTGCACATCTCACACATGACCAAGGGTCACTATATAGGCTCTATAAGGAAGCCCCACATCTCAACAGTAAGACTCCATCCAATTAGAAAATCAGCAAAAGACATGCATGAAGGAGTATACAGATAGCACATGAGATGGAAGATGCTCACCGCCATTAGCCATCATTAGCCGTCAGGAAACGCAAATCAATGCCACGACGAGACATTATCAGAATGGCTACGGTCAAAATCATGACACCACCCGATGCTGGTGAGGAAGGGTGGGGAGATGGATGGTTTATAGAAGAGATCAAGGTAGTGGCTGTCAGAGGCTCATGGGACTAGGACAGCAGGGGCCCCATGGGGCCCTGGAGACTGTGCACTGGGTCTGAGCACTGCCTTTTCCTTTTTTTTTTTTTTTTTAAGATTTTATTTTATTTATTCATAGAGACAGAGAGAGAGAGAGAGAGGCAGAGACACAGGCAGAGGAAGAAGCAGGCACCACACAGAGAGCCCGACGTGGGACTCGATCCCGGGTCTCCAGGATCACGCCCCGGGCTGCAGGCGGCGCTAAACCGCTGCGCCACCGGGGCTGCCCGTGAGCACTGCCTTTTCCAATAACGGCTTTACTGAGATCTAATTAATATACCATAAATTTTACCCATTTTATCATCAAATCCCATTCCAGTATAGGAATACACAATTTTTTGCTTTATCCATTTTATTGTATACTATTCACAACTGCATGAGAATCTCACGAATCTTAAAATACAAAGTTAAAAAAAAAGCCACTCTGTTGCTTTGTGTCTAAAATACCCCAAATCCTTGCTTACTTCAGCACCCTATACTAGTATCAGATTAATTAATAACATTCAGCTTGCTACAGAATTCCTAAGCACAGGGTGGAAACAATGATCTGTTAGCAGATACTCTCGCTTATCTGCGCTCATCATAGATCAGATGACCATTTCCTGGCCACTCTGACGAGGTGTGAAAGACACGCATGTGTGCCACGCGTGTACATGCGTGCTCAAGTGCTAGGCGGGCTCCCAGATATTTGCCCCATGTGCCAAGACACTGTGCAGACAGGCAGGTCCCCATCCCCTTCCACTGGCCACCTGCAGCGGTCTTAGAGAGAGGCCAGTCGCCGGGTTTAGAAGCTGTAAGAACACAAGACACTACCAGGTGCCACGGTGGCCAAGATGTATGTCTCCAGGTCTGAGTACGCCAAAGGGCATGCTTCCATCATCGAGGTTTGGAAAAGAATCATTTCTTCCTGCAGTGTGACGTCCAGATGTTCCAGAATGTGAAAGGGGACAGAGGGTAAAACACTTCAAACGGACAAATGGGAAACTTTAGGAGGTGTGCAGGGAGCAATCTTTACCCTCCCTCCTCCCGTCAATCGCAACTCTGAAAAGGTGGCACAGAATGTTATATTTTGGGCAAAGTTCGCTCAGTTTGGGTGGGTTACCACAGAAGGTAACCCTCCCAAAGGTGCCGTGAATCCTCTCCTGCCCAGCATTCCGTTCCTGTGAGCACGGACAGGGGTGCTGTGCTGACGAGGGCGCTCTCTGCCCATGTGTCACCTGCCGCCCCGACACCTGGGCCCCAACCTCCCGACGAGCTCTGGGGGCTCGGCACAAACTGGGTCAAGTTCTTTTTTTCACTCCCAAAGCAGTGACCTTTCCTCATTGCTACTGCTTTCTAAGATCATGCCCGATTAACGAGCACCCAGGCGAGAGCCAGTGGAGTGTTGGTCTCTGACCACAGAGAGTTTGTCTTCTCCGCATCAGGCCAGGAAATAAACCACGTTGGACTTTCCACGTGACCCTCGTCTGGAGCTTCCTGGGGCGCCCACGGTCAACCTCGAGCGTCTGAGCATCCATGTGTGGTGTGTGGCTTGGGGTTCCCAGGGTTTCCTGCTGCACCTTCCCAGCTGCCCCGGAGGCAGCACTGACCGTGGAGCCAGGTCCCTCCCAGGTTGAGCTGGGACCATCCAGCGCCATTGACGGGGACGTAATCCTCCCGTGTTCCCAGCTAGGAGTCCCGTGCTGGTCTCCCTCACCGCCCATCTATGGCCTCACTCTAGGGGAAGGAGCAAGCACACCCCCACACCATGGCTAGCTCCGTGCAGGGGTTCAGGCGCACTGGGCTCCCAGGCGAGGAACCGCCACCGCGGACTCATCAGCAGGTGGCTTCTGCTCCCTGGACACTGCTGGCCAGGGATGGGACTGTCCACAGACAGGGACATGGATGACTCACGAGGAGGCATGCCGCATGGGCCGCCCCCAGGAAGGGGACCTGGTGTCCAGCCGCCTCTGTAACCGCAGCAAGGGTGACGTGGAACCGTGAGTGTGGGTGCTGGAGTTCTGGGGTGGAAAGCCCTCCCTCCCCTGGACACCCACCTCCAGCCCTTCTTCCTGCGCAGTGTGGGAAATTCCAGAGGGAACACCATACTGTGCCAGCGCCCTCTCCCTGGGCTTGCAACTGGAAGCCAACACCTTTCTGGAGCCTCTGTCCCTCGCCCAGAGCTATGTGCACCCCTCCCACAGAGCCTGCCCCTGGAGTTAGACAGGATGACCCTCGCGGCCCAGGCGAGTGTCGAGAACACAGAAAGGGGCAGACAGAGGGAGCACAGGTGTCCACCGCGCCGTCATCAAGGCTGCCGGCTGTCCCCACAGGGTGCCTGTGCCGTGCACACAATCTATCAAGCGAAACACAGCGAAGACTCGCCTTTTAAAACCGTATCTGAAGATCCTTTATGAGCACAAAAGGATTCTGCTAAGGTCAATGATCCAAAACTTGGAGAGCCAGCAAAGGGTGACCGGGTGATAGGAGGAGGGGTCCAGCAGGCCCGCCAGGGGATTGTCTCATTTGGAGGATTCATTCAGAAACTTCTGTTTGATTTGCTATTTGATACTCATTGCATCCCAGACCGTGTTGTGTCAGTTCTCAGATTTGTGCCCCCAAAAGACACAAATGACGATTTCTGTCCAGTAGCAAAGAGAACCCCGAAGTTCTGGTTTTCTTGTCCTAAGGGACAGCAAGCAATTTCGTCACTAACTGAACAACCTGACTCCAGCATTCTTTCTTCACTGACTATAAATACTCAGTTCCTCAAACGTTCTTTGAACCAGCTTTCCCGTCCACACCATGAACATAATTCAGCCTTAAATAGGAAGGGAATCCCAGGACCTGCTATGACACGGATGGACCTGAGGACACGGTGCTGAGGGAGGTGAGCCAGGCACAGAGGGACCAGCCCTGAAGGACCCACTCCTAGGAGGCCCCCGAGGAGTCAGACCCACAGACACGGGGGCAGGGGCATGTGTCACGGGGACAGAGTCCAGTCTGGGAAGTAGAACACATCCTGGGAACAGACAGAGGGGACGGACACACGACGGTATGAGTGCGCTGATGCCCCTGAGCTGTGCACTTAAAAATGCTTAAAATGACCAATTTTACGTCACATATATTTTACCATTCAAAATGTGTAACTAATAATTTATCAGACCTCCATGTGAAGGCTGCAAGGGTCAAACGTCAGGGATGGAAAAGAAACAAGACCTTTGGCGAAAAGGTCCCGAGCAGACACAAACGGGACCAGCCACAAAGGAAATTGCTGGTAAGCTGCATTTCATGGAAAATGAGAACTCAAAAGATCGGTGTGGAGACAGGACCCAAGGATGCCCAGTAAAGACATCTCAAGAGCTCTATAGGCCAATCAGGAAAAGGACAACTCAGCGCAGAGGGGGTGGGGAGTGGGGGGGTGGCAGGGGAGGGGTTGTTACCAGGGAGACGGAGCAGGGCCTCGAAAGCAGGGAGGGGTTGGGGGGGGGACGGGAGGGCACCAGAGGGTGTCCACAAGTGCCCACAAGGAGGATCAACCCCGAGCCCACAAAAGATTAGATGCTGACAACATGGGGACCTCCTGGAACACCTGCTCCTCAAGCTCCTCCAGGATAGCACATGCCCGCAGGGTGGCTGAGAAGGGCCAGGTACTGAGTCAGGGGAGCCACACCCACTCCCTCACCTGAGGCTCAACAGCAAACCCATCCAGGTGCCAGGTGCTCGGTTGATGGGGTGGGGGTTGGGGGACTGGGGAAGGCAGGGGGGTCTAGGGAGCGCTTCCCCTCCCCCGGGTCACAGAGCAAACTGTGCACTCAGAACCTGCGCAGGTTTCTGCAGGCTGCACGGCAGGTGTGCCTCAAATAACAGGTGAGCAGTGGCAGGCTGAGACATGGAAGGAGGAGTAAACACTGGCATGCGCCTCATGACCCAAACCTGCGCCTTTCACAGGAGAAAATCGGGTAAGTAATGTCACTCTACTAACAGCTTTTGGTGGCAGACATTTCTGCAACTTATCTCAGCAATCCACACACAAGTTTTTCAAAAACATGTTGGTGGTGGGTGGGGTGGGGGACAGAGGCTGTGTCCACACACCCCCACCCGGCACTGCAGTGTGGGAGGCTCCCCAGGATGGTCACCTGCTCTGCCAAATTCCCAATATCTCAGAACCCCATCTCCCCAGGGAGAGTGGACGTAAACAATCCCAGGTCCCGTCGCTGTGGCCTCAATGTCCAGGTCCTGCCTGGCTTTTTAATCTTAGCTCAGGAGAAATGCCCCCTCCCCCTTTTATAGAGAGGGAAACCAAGGGTCTGAGCAGCAAAGGAACCAGCTGGCTGGCCCAGGAACAGGATGTGAATCTTGAGAGTGGACATCAGGCATCTTGGTCCAGACATGACTCCCGGACTAAGCGCTCCTGGGCCACAAGTCACCGAGGACCCACAGACCAGGGGGACACACCCCAGTGCCAGACAGCAGGTGGGGAAGAGCCCAGGCTCGGGACCCCAGGTGGCAGCCCCGTGGGGGCCGATGCGAGTGGTGTCAGGGCGCACCCAGTCTCCGCCTCCCCCTGGGGCAAAGCAGGGGGCTCAGGAGACGCCCCAGCGAGGGTGGGGGGCTGGTGGCCAGCACTCAGGACCATCCTCTGTCCCCGAGGCCAGGAGAGCCGATGCCACCACCGCCAGCCACCGTTGCGGCGCCTGCACACTGCCGCACCTCTTGGATTCCCTAACGGTTCCCCCGGGAGCACTGAAGGTAAATATGTTAATTTGACTTCAATCACAGCTTTTTAAAACAGAGTGCGCACTCTCTCAGTTTAGGGCACTGAACCTGAAAACCACCCACATGATTGTCTGAGCATGCCACCCTGGGCCAAGGGGACACCAGGAGAAGCCAACCTGCCAGCTCCCCCGTGGGATCAGCCACCATGCTGCCATCCGGCTCCTCACAGGCAACACCTCGCACCCTTGACTCAGGGAGGGCCCGGCTCCCTGGCTGTGCGGCCCGTGAGCTGTCCAGATCAGCCTGGAGGCCGGGCACCCAGCCTTCCCCTCCCACCTTATTTGGCCCTGGAGCAAGAATGGAGCAAGCAGCCGGTGGCCACTGGGACCAAGGCGGGGGGCAGGCCCACTCACGAGCAGAGTCCCATCTGCGGCTGTGGGCCTCCCTCCCTCTGCCACCCTGTGGGGCTCTGAGTCCTCCCTCATGAGTCCTCCCACATGGCCAGTCCTCCCTGAGTGTCAGCCCACCGCCCTGGAGTCTTAAAAATTGTCAACTCCACGGTGAGCATGTAAACCACCCCACCCAGACTGTACGGAATTTAGCCAACGAAGGAAAACTTTCAGGGCTCTTACCTTATTCTAGGGGGTAGAGGGTAGACCCCGTGGGGACACTGATACCCCTGCAGAAGGGGCTCAGGGAAAGGACACTAGCCAGATGCCTGAGCTGGACAACCTGCCCCATGCAGCAGGTGGGCAGCACAGCCTCCCAGGGGAGGCTGACAGGGCAGCAGGTCAGTGACAGGTAAACACCCACATTTCCAGCACCAGTGTTGTTAACTGTATAAATTCAAGAACAAGTAGGTAACCGCACAGCTGTGTCATTAATCGCCACACAGACAGCATCCCTGGGCCCCGGGCTGTGAGAAGCTTCCCCCCAGTCTCCCTGCCATCATAAGCAGCCATAAGCCCAGGAAGGCCCCGTCCCCACCATGGCCCGGGCAGGACCCAGTGCACATGGGGACAGCCGGGGACAGCCCTGGACAGCCAGCCCCTGCCCATGCCCTCTAGGAGGCTTGGAGACGGCTAACCCCATGAGTGGCTGCTTGGACACATGGGAGAGGCTGACCTAGAACACCCAGCCCAGGGTCAAGGACCTCCAACGGTCTCGGGAATGACATAGTCACACACGTCATCTGTTCCAGGACTGACAAGGAACCTGGGAAAGAGCTCCCAAGGGTGGACACCAAACCAGACTCAGGGCCCAGACACCCACCTAAGGACCCTCCAGGCCCCCACGCCACTGGAAACGCAGCCACCAGCCAGCCACCACCCCGGAGGCCCTCAGTGGTGGCAGGACGGGGGTCAGTGCCACTCGAGGGAGCCGACAACCCACCACCATCACCCCGGGGCCACCTCTTGTTGAGCAGGAGCTGGTGGGTGCCTCCGTCCCTGCTCTGTCCCTGCTCCGTCCCTGCTCGGTGGCGGTCCCAGTGCACAGGGCGAGCATCCCCTGGCATGGCAGCTCAGATGTGCAGGGCGCCCGCCTCCACCGCGGGCTTTAACGCATTCCCTCATGGGGTTTCTTGGAAATCAGTGACTGTAATGTAATCACAGCTGCTGGGACTCTGCGCAAGCCCGCTCTGTGGCTCCGTTTGGTTATAATTATTACAGAAGCACAGTGAAGAAACAGTGAGTGAAACCTTTAGGAAGACCCAAGAACCGGTGGAGGGGCAGCCCTACCTGGTGGCTGGGCCCTCATCCACCACCCCGACACCCCACCAACATGGGGACACCCTGTCACTTCCTACGGGCCCCTCACTGAGCCCTCCTGACCTCTGGGCCACCCTGACAGAACTTCGTATACCTGGATACACCTGGTCCCTATAATCAGGCAGTTCTGGGGTGAGGGCAGGGCTAGGAAGGCAGCTGGCAACCACCCCTGCCAGCGGGCTCCTGCTGTCCCTGCCCTAGCCCACCCAGGGCAGTGCCCTGGGACCCCAAGAACCCATAAGTGGGGGTGGTTATACGACACCCACTCGGCTCTTTCACCCAACCCCTCTGGGTTGTTTCCCTTCCACAAAATGAGGGAGTATCAGACACTCTCCAGAGACCCTGGGCCAGCAGCTCTGGGCCACCTCCTCGGACCAAAGTAAAACCAGGACTGGCCTGTCCTTCTTCAGGTGGGGGGAGAGGAGGGGACTCTCCCCAGAGGGCCACAGGGTCCAAACAAAGAGAGCAGCTCAAGGCCACCCCAAGCCATGGCCCATGGCCTTGAGCTGGCAGCTGGACCTCTCAGACACCAGTTCACCTGCCCCCTCCTGACACCTTGGTGGGTACAGCAGACTGACCCCTGGGGAAGGCTGACCCCAGAGCACCTGCACTGAGGCGCCCTCACCCATAAAGCACAAAGCACAGCACCCAGACTCAGGCCAAACAAAAAAAGGGGCACGGAGAGGCACCCACTGCCCCAGGCAGCGCCTCCCTGAGGACACCAGGACCCTTGGGGCCACAGGTGGGAAGATCTGGGCAGCCCAGACTCCCACGGACAGGCCCACCACAGAGCCCCACCCCCCTCCCCATGCTCCCACCTTCACACCCTTGGGCAGGGTGTCCCACTGGCCATCCCCTGTCCCTGGGTGTTTGCTTCCTTCCTTCTCCCCACAGAGAAAAACACATTTTCTGGCTAATTTTATTTTGCTAATTCTCCCCTCACGTATGGCCCACCTTATGAGTAGGATCTTGTGCTGACTGCCGCAATCCCACCAAATTTAGGAGCAAGAGGAATGAGTCTGTGTTTTAAGTTCTGCTCCATCTCTTCGGTACAGACATGATACGGATCAGACTCTGTTCCAGTGCAGGACTCCAAGCACGACGGCCTGGCCCTGGGCTGGAAACCCAGAGATGGAGCCACCCCGGAGGAGAGGAGCCCGGACAGGAGGTCAGAGGACCAAGAGTGCACCCCCAGAGCATAGGACGAGCGGACATCCCTGCTGTGTGTCTTCCAAGACTAGGGGTCGGAGACAGAGGAGGCAACAGTCACCCCCGTCCTGGCAGAGGGTCCACCTGGACGCAGACGATGTGATACTGAAGCCAGACATGGGGATGTGGTCCGTCCAGGTGACAGGAGGTATCATGGGGTTGAGGGTGAGCTATACACTAGACAGTTGGTGTCCTCCTGAGAAGGAAAGGCAGACACACAGGACACACAGAGGACTGTGACCGGGGAGGCAGAGATGGCAAGGGTGTGCTGTGAGCTGAGCATGCTGGGAGAACCTCTGGCGGGGCACCATGACCTCCAGACCCAGGTGAGCACCAAGCTCTGCTGTGTTAGGTCACCCAGCCTGCAGCCCCAGAAACTGGCACAACCCACCCCACAGACACAGACCTCGACCCTGACTCTGAGGGAATGGGGACCCACTAGTTCTGGACTCGGACGACGTTGTCCCTCAAGAGCGAAGCTGGCCTGGTACACGCTGGGTCAGGGGAGGTGGAGGGGACATGGTCAGCAGAGCCAAGAAAGCCGCTCCCCTGCTCTACTGTCATCTTCAGCAGCTGTTGGGGACGCCTCCTCGTCACCCATGTCAAGCTTGGCCAGCTCATGATTGCCAGGTGGCTGCACGAGGCCAGGACGAGACCAGGACGAGACCCACCTCTGGGAGCAGCAGGTTCTGACCGGACCATGGCGTCACCCATTCCAGTCCCTCGTCACTCACCACTCAACAGCTTCCTCTCCGGACCAAAGACCCAAATATTCCCATGTACATGGGGTCCCATGCAGCCCACCACTCCCCCACCTACCCCTCCCTGCAACCACAGGCTCAGCTGCTGGGGTGGCCTTGGAAACACACCCACCAGATCAAAAGTCCCCCAATGACATGATGTGCCACCTCCAGCTGACAGGACAGTCATATACTGCAACATCCCCCCCCACACCTGCCCGCCCCAAGACACACTGCCCTGCTGGGTGCCACGGGTTAGCCTCAGACAGACCCACGCTGGGGGAGGCCTTCAGCCAAACTAGCCTGGATTCCAAGGCCAAGGTCACAAGAGCCAAGACCACAGAAGTTTCCAGATTGAAGGAGCCTAAGAGACACAATAAGACTCAAACACAGAAGAGCACACCCACATTCACAGCAGCATTATTCACAAAGCCAAAGAGTGGGCAGGACCTGAGTGCCCGTCGACAGAGCAATGGATAAGCAGCTATGGTCTGTCCATGGCGTGGCACATGGCTCTGCCTTCACAGGCAGGAACCTCAACCCCGTGGGAACAGCGGGACGCAGAAGAACAAGTGCTGTAGGATCCTGCTCCATGAGGCCCGGGGGCTGGGGAACCCGCACACACAGGGAGGGAGCTGCCGTCTCAAGGGGACCACTTCTCATTTGCTGGAGGCCAGGTCCTGGGGATGGGTAGTGGGAGGGCAGCCCAGCACCCAGCAGCCCTGAACCGCACACTTTGACCTGGACTGATGGCGGACGTGATGTTATGTGTCGTTTACCATATTAAAGCGAAGGGGGAGGAAAAAATTCAGGAGCCAGAAAGGGGGGAGGGGGCTGTGGGGGGAATGGAGGGGGGAGGTACAGGACAGGAGGGGGCTGTGGGGGATGTGGGGGGACGTGGAGGGGTGGGGGGAATGGGGTCCGTGTGTCTCGGGACAGAGTCCAGTCTGGGAAGATGACCACATCCTGGGGACGGCCGGAGGGGATGGGGCACAGCAGTGTGGACATGCTGATGCCCCTGGACCCCACTTAAAACTGGTTAAGATGGTAAATTGTATATATGAGTAACTAGAATTGTTTTGAATTAAAACCTTAAAGGGAGCCCTGGAAGCATCTGGGACCCACACCTGACGCTCTGGCTGCACCAGGCATCCTGGGTTAGTGTCCCGGGTAAGCGTCCTGGGTGAGCGGGCTGTCTCAGAGATCCCCAGCTGCCATGCACATGAGACATGGTGATGTACTCTGGGCAACTCATTCTCAGACGGTTCAAGAAAAAGCTGTCCTTTCCATTCTCCTGGGTTATTAAGAACCTGACAAGAGACTCAGAGCAAAAACACAGGGCAGCCCCCCGCCCCCCACCCCCCCACCCCCCCGACCTCGGAACTCTCACTTCTGCAGTCCCTCCAGGCCCAGGTCAGTGTGCGTGGCTTGGAGAGGCATGGGGAGAGACCAAGAACCCTACTCTCAACCAAGGAGGGCCCCAAGGCCTGGTTCCCATCTCTCTTGAGCCAGCCACCTGCTTCCTGTGCTCCTGGGCCCAGGATCGGGGGCCTGTGGAGGTCTGGCCTGGTGTGCACCCCAAGCACAGCATCGCCCTTGCCCCCACACCCCGCTGCCTGGATGCTGCAGCCCTCTCCAGTCCATTCTCATTCTCATTCTCGGCACCTGCCTCCCCGGCTGTGTTACTTCCCCTCTTTCCTCTGGGGGATGGAGGAGGGATCAGCGGACCCCAGTGGCCCGCGTCTGTGCTACCGCCAGGCCCAGCCCTGAGGACTCCTCTGTGGCCGACACGCCTTTCCTTTCCTGGCCCCTTCACATAACAGGGACTGGCCAACTAAACTGGGTTACAACAATTAACACAAATTCTGCCTCCTGTCCCAAAACTTACATAACCACAGACACTGTGTCTCAGGAAATTCTTCCTCCGCCCATGGCCCCATTTCCTGCCCTCGACCCCGGCTCTGGTCCTGAAAACAAAGCGCCTTCTAGACTTCCCAACTGGTACTGGCCCTTCGGCCCTGCTGCCCGATACTCATTGGAGCAACAGCCACCGTCCATGTGTCTGGCCACCCACCCTCCTGGGCAAGCACGGGCTATCTCAGCAACCCCCCCCGAACTTCCCAGACAGCAAGCACCTCCTCCCCTGCAGACACGAAATGGTTTCTGTGATCCCCACACACTGGGTTGTTAGTGTCCCCTGAGGTTCCCGTCTACCCAGGACCTCAGAGTGGGGCCTTGTTGGAGACGGGCTCTCCGCGAACGTGATCAGCCAAGGACAGAGATGAGGCCGTCCTGGATGTAGGGTGGGCCCTGCACCCCTGACCGGCATCCTTGTAAGAAGACAGAAAGAGGGAAAGAAGAGGGAAATTTGAACACGGACACACAGAGGGAGGACAGCCATGTGACCACTGAGGCAGAGGTGGCAGGGATGTGTCTACCAGCCAAAGGACGCCGAGGACCGCCAGCACCACCCTAGGAGCTGGGAGAGACCGAGATCCTGTCCCAAAGCCTCCAGAAGGAAACAGCCCTGCCCACTCCCTGACTTCGGACTTCTGGCCTCCAGAACCATGGAGAGAATAAGTCTCTGTCATTTCAAGCCACTAGGTCTATGGTCAGTTGTTGCCCGGGGCTCACACGCATGCCAGGTACTCATGAGGCCCACGGCCCCCCCACCCCACCCCACCCCCGTCCACCTGCCATGTGCGCATACACAGACCTCATCGCCCTCCTGGAGCTGACGGGCCCCAAGGGAATCCCCCGGAGCCCGGGAGGGGAAGAGCTCGGCAGGAGAGGGAGAAGCACCACCGGCCCACAGTGGGCAAGCACACGTGGGGCACCCCTCAGCCGGAGCGTATGTTGCCTGGAGCACCGCCATCCTGCTGACCGGGAAGTGGGTGTGCCCACGTCTGCTTCTCCTTCAAAGCTCTTCCCTCATTTTCCATATGGGGAAGCCGAGGCCCAGGGTCCCACAGCAAGGAACAGGGCTCAAAAATCCCACGCTGACACGCCCAGACTCTGCAGAAAGTGGCCGCTTGGCAAGAGTAACCCTGCGTGGCCCGACAGGATCGTGGGAACTGTCAAGGTCTCGTCGGGTCCCAGCTGCCTCCAAAACCCTGCCCTCTTCCTGCCTGTGAGGTCCCAGGGGAGAGAGAGCCTCCATCCACTCTGAGGGTCACAGCAGCACCCCCATGTCAGGTGCCCTGCTTCCTGACCTTGCCCACTCACCACCCCTCTCACGGAAAGTGCAGGAGATTGGAGGTTCCTGGGCTACCGCTGCTTCTGAAAACCCATAAATGGGTTCTTCTGTCCCACTGGGTCTGAGGCCGGTTTCACCCCAAACTTGTTCTGTCTGACTTCTCCCAGACACTGGGAGAGGGCATCTGGAAGGAATCCGAAGCCATTAAACTGCAGGCCCCCCACCCCCCGGAGTCAGGACCCGCAGGGGTCTGGTGATAGAGGGACTGTCCTCAGACTCTAGCCACCCCACCACTCCCCAAGGGTAAGAGTGTGAGTAGACAGTCCCCACAATAACGCAGACCAAGGACAGCCTGCCACATCCCCTTGGGGGGTGCCCTAGGCCCCTGCACGCTGCAAAGCCAGGGTGCTGAGTCCGTGAGTGGGATGGCCTCTGCACCCACAGGGTCGGGGTGGGGGTCTGTGACACAGTCCCCCACTAAGGGACTGACAAGTGTTTGGGGCTCATGAATCACCAGGTCCAGTTACCCCAGGACCTGGTCACAGTGAACCACAGCACTGGGTACCTGCAGTGATCCCAGGGACCTCTGGGAAGGCCAGGTCCCCCAGGGTGGCAATGCTCACTCAGCCAACATCACGGTACCCAGTGGCCAGCTTGCAGAACAAGAGCTCCCTCCAAGCCACGGCAGGGTCCGGGCTGCCCCTGCTCTCGGGGTCCCTCGGCATCCCCCGGAGGCACCCACCCTGGGCCCCACGCCCTTCCTGGGAGCAGGTTTCCCAGAGGAGCCAGCAGGCAATTTGCATAATATTCTTTGCAAGTTAATATCAGCCTCTGATAATGATCTCGGCATAGCGTGGAGCGCTGAGGCGGCTGTTACAACACTAAGTAATCATATTTTAAATTATGTTTCCCTTTATAGAAAGGTGTTGCAAAAACACACAGACATGAAATCTGTCTGTAGCAGCCCCACTGCCAACCACCTGACCAGCTTCCCAGCGTTGGCTGTGACTGGAGCACCCGGGCCCAGGAGAGCCCGCCTGCCAGCCTCACCCAGAAACCACAGGCTGCACGTTGCCCCAGCCTCAGCCAGGCCAGGGGACCCTTCCTCGCTGGGGCCCCACCCCTACACAGGGCGAATCACAGGCAGAACTTCACAGATGCACCTACCACCCATTCCTGCCAGGGGTTCCCCCTTCCCATGGTTCCCAGCCCCAGCCTCACACTAGAGACCCAAGTGCCCAGGAGGCCAGACATCCAAGGCACCCACGTAGGACGCATGATCCTAAAAACTCAATACTCCAGGCTTTGACACCAGCAGCCCTTCCCTGTACCACCGCGGGCCTAGCCGGTAGCGCCCCTGTCGCCCGTCACCCAGCATCTGGGTTCTGCACCCTCTCCCCAGGGAGATAAGCTCAGCCTTGACTCTCACGCATCCACACCCCACACCCCAGCGGCGCCTCCTCCATCGGCCTGGGGAGGCCTTCCTACCCTAGCAAGCCCGGGCCTGGGGGAGGTGGGTGGTGAAGAGGCCCAGGGCCCTGGGGCAGGTGCAGGGGTGCCAAGAGCCAAAGGGGCAGGGGTCTCCGCCCTGCTCAGAGGGGGCACCCCGTGGGGTAGCCTGCGTACTCCTCCACTCCCCTCTCCTTCCACTTGTGAGCCAGGGCCACCACTCAACCTTTATTTTCTTAAAAGCTTTTTTTTTTTTTTTTTAGTAAAAAAAAAAAATCCAATTATAGCACAAATCTCTCAGCAGGGGTCAGTGTGGAACAAGAATAGTGGAAGTTAATGGACATGACACAGGCAAGATTAATGCCTAAAGGGCTTCAAAAGTTGTATGATGCAGATTTCATTAACATTTTAATTGTAATGTATCTTTTTAATCTTGCCTCTCTAATGGCTTTATATCCAAAAAAAGGGAAGAAAAAACTGCTGACACAACAAAAAGTATCAGTATACACGATTTAACAAAGGCGCTCAGCAGTGCAATGGAAACTAAATTAAATGAACTAAACTATGTTAACATTGTGATTTTTTAACAGCACAAAAGTCAGGAATGCGGCAGAGGCGGTTACTTCTCTCCAATCCTGGCACAGAGACAGGGATGGGGGCAAAGATGGGGGACGGCAGGGCAGGGCCAGGAGCTGAGGGCTGGGGCGGGGAGCCCCGTGAGGGCCCACGTGCCGGAGAGACCCAGGACCATGTCCTCCCGCTCCTGACCCTCAGGCACCAGGGCACCCGTCCTCCAGACTCCCAGCAGCGTCCGTCCGGGAGCCGGAGAGGGGATCGCGCCATCCAGAGGGCACCAGCCATCCGTGGAAGGCCCCTGGTACTGCGGAGTGGGGAGGGACATCTGGGGCATCAGCGTAACGCAGGCATTTTGCAGGGCAGAGGCTGGGATTGCGGACAAACAAGCATCCCACCCACAGCCAAGGACCCCCAGGCAGCTCTCGGCAACCGGGCAGCCACGTCTTCCTGGCTCCAACTCTCAAAAGCAGTGTTTCCAGAAATACATCTGGTCCTGACCATCAGGGCTTGGGAGATTTTTATTTTCAATCAACAAACAGTCACAGAGTGCCAAGCCTGTCTCAGGCTGCTCTATCTAATGGTTTGCCCCAAATCCACCTCTCTCAGCAACACCCCGACCCGGGAGGCAAGGCCTCCCTTGGGGAGCTGGTGGCTGGGCCTGGGGGCCGGCCAGCCCGGGGCCTGGGACACAGCTCCGCAGCTCTTTGCTCAAACCCAGTGACTATATATGGGCACTTTCAGGCCCCTGCGGTCCCCGCCCCCGACCTGCCGGCTTCCCAGGCACACAGGCAGGCGCTGGGCGGGGCCCATCCATGGCCATGTGCCCTCCTGGATGCCAGGGCCCAGGGCCGAGGGGGAGGGGGAAGATTCCTTCAGAGACCCGGAGCCAGCCTCTCCTCCCGCCGGGACTGAGAACAACGCCTGCCTCCTCGCCTGCCTCCTCGGAGAAAAGTATGCCTGCGGTACAGTCCTCATCGGAGCCACAGGGACAAGCAGCCTCCCCTTAAAGGGACATGTGCTCCTCCCAGGCTCCAGCGGGGAGGGGGCCTCTGGGAGGGCCTGGGGCTGGGCCGGCCTCACCTGCAGCCTGCAAGTCAATGGGGAAGCCACTGCTTCCCACAGGCCAGGGCGGGGCTCAGAGAGTGTGCATTCAGCATCCAAGGTCACGGAGCCCCAGGCAGGATGTGACCTGGTAGAGACCCCGCAGCTCCTGCCGCTGCCTGGCCTAGTCGCCCAGACCCAGGGCCAGCGGGCACACAGGACGGCAAGGAGGGGCCCAGAGAGCCCAGGGTCCTGGTCACATCGCCCCCCATTCTTTCCCCCACTCAGACGTGCTCCTGCCGCCCTTGTCAAGGGCAGTGCCCCACTCTGAAGATGCTAACCACCAAGGTGGCCACCAGGGAGCCCCACTTCCAAGTTTATGTCCCCAACATCAATGACCACCACTTCCAGACCCCTGTGTCCACCCCACCCACAGTCCGCCAGACCCTCACCCACAGGGCCCCACTTCCAAAATCTGAACTTGAAAGCACAAAGGCCAAAGGCCACCACGGAGGAAGCCAAACACCCGGCACACAGCAGCTGCAGGTGACACCAGGAGGGAGCCCTGGCCAGCACAGCACCAGAGTTTACAAAGAGCCCGAGAGCCAGGCCTGGTGAGAGCGAGCGTTCACTGAAAGAGCAGCAGAGCCCCCTGGGAGCCCTGCTCTGCCCTGGGTGGAGAGGCAGAATGCTCTCCCCAGCCTGCACCCCAGGGAGCCCAGGTCTGAGTGTGGGGGGGGGAGCACGGAACCTTTCAGGCACCCAGCAGTAGCTGTGTCCCCAGGGTGGGGCCCACACATCCCTGACTTAAGGTATAGACACGAACAGACAACAGGCTGTAGACCCAAGCTGGGTCACCCCAGAGGAATCCAAGGGCTAGACTGCTCATCTGGGGGGGGGGGGCGACCGAGGGGGCACTACCCAGATAGGAATGCAGCACAGGGCTGGCGGGGGGGGGGGGGGGGTTCCCAGAGGGCCCAGGACAAAGTGGTCGGCAGACCCCGCAGGCAGGCCCTGTACAGGCCCTGACGCCACTCCCCAGCCCCAGGCCGACCTCAGCCCCAGCCAGATTTCCCTAGCTCCCAACGCGGGCTGCCCAGAGCTGGAGCAGCTCACCAGAGCTGGAGCTCAGGATCCAGCCAGGGGCCGGCAGCACCTGTTCTTGCCCTGGGATCCCCAACACCTGCCCCCCCCCTCCCCGCACAGGACCGTGCTCCCCTTCAGAGGACCAGCCTCAGGGATGAGGCAAGGAGCTCACACTAACCACCCTGACTTGAAAGACAACTTGTCTTGTCCCAAGAACCGAGCTAGGGTCCAACTTCCCAAGTATGCCCACTGCACTGGGGTCTGTGGAAGGAGGCCCCGGTTCTCAGGGGAAAACGAGCTGAGTGTTCTAGGGTGAGAGGCCATGATATGGACTAGTGTGGGTCTCTGCCTGGGTCTGCCCTCTCCACCCACCATCTCTCCATTGTGCCCAGGGGCTGGCGGTAGGGGCTTCCCAGCACTCCCTCGCTGTCACTTAAGCCTGGCAAGGACACCAGGAAAGCCTCTGGTACTGGCTTCATCTCGCAGGTGAGGAAGCAGCTGGGCACGAGGGAGCCGGGGGAAGGGTCAGGCAACGGGCACCACCCCCCTCCTTCCAGAGAGCCACCTGTCCCTCCTCCCTGCGGCCCCCTGTGGTGGAGTCCAGCAGAAGTTCACCAGCCGCCCCAGCCCAGAGGACACTCCCACCCCCTACAGCATCCACCCCCTGCTGCCCCTCACCCCAGCCCAGGGACAACAGAACCCAGGGGAGCCCAGGCAGGGGAGCCCCATGTGGAAGGGGCACATGCTGGGGGTGGGCCATGGAGGGAATGAAGACCCAGGGGCCTGAGGCTTCTGCCCTTGTTGGTGGCCAGTGCTGGGGACTGTGACCACTGGAGGCCTGCATTCCAGGGAGCACGGGCCTGAGAGGCAGGGGTGTGGGGTGGAGCCTTGGGAACGTTCTGGAAAGGGTCCACGCCACGCTTTCATCTCCTGTCCCACAGTGGGGGAGTGGGGGAAGGACTGGGCCCACCTTAGCCCAGGGTGCAAGGCAGGCAGGTCCCTGAAGCAAAGGCACAGAGGAGCCCAGTTGCACAGGCCAGCTCAGCACTTGCTGTCACCCCCTTCTGCGAACAAGCATGCTCGTGTTTGAGTGGGAAACAGGGAAAGAACCTGGAGACACCCTTGTGCAGCCTTGGGGTGGCCTGACGCCTGATGCTTCAGGGTCGGTTACAGCAGGGGCGCCCGCCCGCCAACCATCCTTGGGAGCAGGCTCTAAATGGCTGCAGGAGCCATGGGCAGAGCCGGCTGCGAGTCAGCACCGCCTCTGCCCCGATGTGCCCACTGACAGCAGATCTCCAGCCACGGAGAGGTGACAAGTGATACCTTGTGCTTCTGTGCTCCCTTCAGCAGGCTCACTGAGGAGCAGGGGCCAAGCACTGTGGGCCTTTTCCTTCCATTTCCTTTGCTCAGGCTCCAGCCAAGGAGCCACCCAACAATGGAATGACCCCAGTGAAATGCCAAAGGGCCTCCTGGGAGGGACAGTCACCACAGGGGGCCGCAGGGAGGAGGAACAGGTGGCTCTCTGGAAGGTGGGAGGCAGTACCTGCCGCCTGACCCTTCCCCTGGCTCCTTTGTGCCCAGCTGTTTCCTCACCTGCGAGAGGAAGTCAGTACCAGAGGCTACCTCACCTAGTGTCCTTGCCAGTGAGTGAGTGCTGGGAAACCCCTGCCACCAGGCCCTGGGCACAGTGGAGAGGGAGGGAGGAGAAGGCGGAGGAGGGAGGAGGGGTGGAGAGGGCAGACCTGGAGAGACACACACCACACCAGACCAGTGGGGAGGGTGGGCCAGTGGGCAGGTGGGTGGGCACAGGAAGCAGGAGGGCCAGGGGCCTGGGCCTGGCCCGCAGAGTGTCCAGCACAGAAGAGTGCTTGCAGACGGCTCAGAGAGAGCAGCTTTACCAGGTGGTGGGCACACCGCTGGCAGAAGGGAGGGGGGCTGCAGAAGGACAGCCACCTCCAGCCTTCAGGGCCCACCGTCCGCCCAGCCCCCACCACTAGAACAGGCAGCCAGGGGACACGCGGCTGGGTCCTTAGGGAGTCCCAGGAATTTCCACTAGGAAGGAGGGGCCCAACTGCCTAAACAGCCACAACATCCCGAATCTGGAGGCCCCCAGGAGGAGGAGGAGGGGGAGAAGGGGGAGGAGGGGGCAGTGGGAATGACCTGTAAGGCCAGCTCCCGGGGCCCTACCACCAGCAGATCCACAGGTTTAATGAAAGGGCGTCAGGAGAGAGTTGGCAGCCACCAGCCCCAAGAAGAAACTTCTGAGAAGCCGGGAAGAGGGGACCCGGGGTGACCTCTGACCTCATGACAGCCCCCTCTACACACACACACACACCCCAACGCGGGCCAAGTTCGGAAGAGCCTGGGTCACGGGCGTGGGCAGCGGGCTCAGAGGTCACCCCTGAGCTCCCCGGCTAAGGGGCTTGGGCCACAAGACCTCGGCTCCGCAGGGTCAGGGCAGCGGATGACAGGTGCGAGCCCCCCCCCCCAGCACCGCACCAGCTTCTCCCCGGGCCGGGGGGTCCGACGAGGGAGGGACCGGGGCCCCCGGGAGCAGGCGCGAGAGGCGCCGGCCGGCCCGGCGGATGCGCAGCGGCGCGGCCGGCCTCGGACCCCGGCCCGGCCTCCCCCCCCGCCCGGGGTCGGCGCTCTGGGGCGGAGGCCGGGAGTGCGAGCGGGGCCGGCGCCCGCCGGGAGCAGGGAGGAGGGGGGAGGGGGAGGGGGAGGGGAGGGGGAGGGGAGGGGAGGGGAGGGGGGCCGGGGCCCCGCTCGGACCCCGCTCGGACCCCGCTCGGGACGCGGGCGGGGCGGCACCTCCCCAGGCCGGGCCCGCCGCCTCCCCGCCGCCTCCCGGGCGGGCGCGCGAACTTGGGCTGCGGGCGGCCGGCGGGCACTGCGGCAGGGAGGCGGCCGGCGCGCGCGGAGTTTGAGGGAAGTGCGGCGGCGGCGACCCGGCCCGCGGCGCCAAGTTGGGCGTACCTGCGGGCGCCCGGCCCGGTCCGGCCTGCGGCGGCAGGAAGTGTCGCGTCCCCGCGCTCGGCTCACATGGACTTTCTCCGGCCTCGCCCAGCACCGGCCGCACCGCGGCGGGCGGGGCGCGGGGAGGCGCCGCGGGCCGTTTAAAGGGACAGCGCGCCGGCCGCGCGCGCGCACTCGCCGCCCCGGGGCGCACCGCCCCCCCGCCAGGTGGGAGCCGGGGAGGGCGGGGGGAGGCGCCGGGGGGAGGAGGGGGCGCGGGGCGAGACGGACGTCCCGGCGGGCGGGGCGGGGCGGGGCGGGGGGTGGTCCCGGGCAGCGGGAGGCGGTGCCCCCGCCCCGCCCCCCCGCCCCCCGCGCCCCCGCCCCGCCCTTCCCCGCTCCCCACGTCCCGCCCTGCGCCGCACCCGCACCCGGACCCGGACCCGCACCCTCCCCGCCCTCCCGCCGCACCGACCCGCGCAGCCCGGCAGCCCCGCGCCCTGGAGCGCCCCCTCCCCGCGGCGCCCGAGCTTGCACCCAGCGGCCTCCGCGAGGCGGCGCCAAGCGGGACTGCGGGCGGAGGGCCGACGAGGAAGGCGGGGATGCGGGAGCAACGTGGGGCGAGCCGGACGCCCGGCACCGGGGCCTCCTGTTCCGGCCGGGAACCGGGCCGAGAGAACTTGGCCCGCGCTGCTTTCAGGCCTGGAGTGATCCGGGCGCACGGGTGCGTTACTGTTATGCGTTACCGCACCATCCGCCCCTCCCCCCACCCCCGCAGCTCCAGGTTTGTCCGAGGCCGCGCTCTTGGGGACAGAGGTGCACATCCGGAGGGACCCACAAACGCCTCCTTCTCAGTCCCTCCCTGAGGGACCCCTAACCTGATGTCTGGGGTCAGGACGGCCGCAGTGGTCCCCCTGCCAGAGGCAGCCTGGCACCCTCCCTCCCGCAAGGGTCCTCCTGGGAAAATGGTACCAGAACAGTGATCTTGAGCATGGGGTCACCAGGAGGAGGGGGTTCATGGGAAAAAACAAGATGCCCACTCACCCTCCCAGACAATGTTATGGACCACGTGGGGGCCAGAGGCTAGGACTAAAGACCTGCAAGACCTAGCCAAGGTCATCCCTAGGACAATGGTCAGAAGCTGGTCCAAGCACTCCCATCCCCAACCTCAGGCCAGGTCCTTCACCTTGATCTCAGAGTGACCTCTACCCCTCCTCGAGGTCAGCACAGAAAACATCCTCCCACACCTCACTCCTGTCTTGCCCTCTGGGAGGATGGATATGAGCTCAAGGCTGTCTGAACACACCCCTAGGTCCCCACTCAGACCCTAAACTGGGTCCCAGTTCCCTCATCCCCAGACCAGTTCAGCCTATGGCCACTTCCAAGCTCATGGGGCGGTCTGCCATGTCCAGGGGCCTCTACCCACTGGAGACACTTGTGTGGTCTGCCGTGTGGTCACATGGTTCAGGAGGAGCAAGGTGAGGGAGCCTAAGGTAAACGTCTGCACCTTGATGCTGCCTTCTCAGCACAGGTACTGGCAGGAGGCTCTGGGCCAGTTGACGGCCGAGGGGTGGGTGCCCCCATGTCAGCCCAGCAGCTTCAGGATTCCCGCTGGCTCCATCTCAGCAGTGCAACCTCCCCTCCCCTCTGGAATCGGGGCTTCTGCAGATGAGGGGGGCGAGCAGGGACAGACCTGGCTCCGGGCACTTCCAGCCCAGGGCAAGGCCACCAGAAGCCATCCACCAGGCCCCGAAGTCCCTCCTGGCTGCACTGGTGTCACTGCGGCAACTGGTTCGCTGATTATTCCCCTCAGTTTTCTAAATATCAAAGAAAGTCTTTCTCCTTTAATGGAGGACATTTGGAAAACATCGAGAAGTTTTTAAAAGCCGCAGATAACCAGAAACTTTGTTCCCACGAGGGGAACTAACAGGATCTGGTTTGGTTTCTGTGCGTCTGGCTGCCAGTATGCTGCACCTGCATGTTTTAAATGCTAACACCGCCGCCCACTAAGCTCTGACTTCCAGGCCCAGGCCGGCCGCAAGTCAAAGTCCCGGGCAGCTCTGACAATCCTCCGAGGTTAGCCCCCGCCCTCCTATCTCCCTAACGAGAATAATGCCGCTTAGGAAGAGAGTGCAGCCAGCCTGGGGCTGACTCAGCCAGGGTTCCCAGCAGGCAGGGCAGATGGGACTTGAACCCACCCCGGGTATGGGCCTGGGCACCTCCTGCGTCCATCCGACCATTGCAACCCATTGCGAGTTAGACGTTGTGCGCTTCAGCCTGCTGCTGCCTGATTAGGCCGGCAGGGTGGCCACAGCCCCCTCTTGCAGAATCTGATTAGCGCTGCAGTGCCCCCGAGATGCCCGTGAGGGTTTCCTCAGCTCAGGAAGGCCCGATCTCACATCTGGCCCTGTAGCTAGTCCAGAGGGCGTCAGGCTGGGGAGAAGAGGGAAGTCACAAGAGAGGAATCTGCAAACTGATGAACCACTGAGGTGGGGGCTCAGGAGGGGGACCCAATGTACTGGGGAGCAAGGCAGACAACCCATGCCTGGCCACCCGTGTGTCCTCCCTGGGATGCCACAAACCTTTGGTCCTGTAGGTCACCCAGTGCTCTGGGGAAACCTGGCCATCCAGCAAGAAGGAGTCTGGAGGAGCACCTTTCTCCTCCCAGGGCTCCCCTGGCCACACACCCGTTCCTCCGCTCCCCCCCCCCCTTTCTCCATGGTTCTTTCCTGGGCTTCCTCTGCGAGGTGTTTCTGGGTGCACAGACCTCAGACTGGAAGCGGCAGTCAGGTCTGCGTGCTTGACTGCCCCAGTCCTGGAGGATCCTGACCTCCTCCAGCCGAGGCTTGTCTGGAAGAAGGATGAAGGCCCATCAGACACACTCACCAGCTGCCTCCTGGACACTCCGCTTGAGTGGGGGATGGCCATCTTGCCGTGCCACGGGCAGGTGGAGCCCCTCACCAGCCCCACACCTGCTCCTCCTGCCTCCTCTGCTTCGGCAAACAGCCTCTCACCCTTTGGGAAGCTCAGGCCCGGCACTTCGTTGTCCTCGCCTCTCTTCCATCCCGGGGCCAGGCCTTCCCCTAGGCCCAAAGCTCCACCCTAAAGCTGACCCTTTCTCACACTCGCTAGCTCCCTGCTACCCTCCCGGTCCCATTCTGTGCTCCTCAAATTAGCGCAGCAGCCGCGAAGCTAGGCTCCCTGTTTCCACTCACCCCGTTGCCCCTGCCCATGTCTTATACCACACAGCCCCACAGAGACGCCTCTGAACATGTCAGATCCTCCTCCGCTCAGATCTCTCAGTGCCCCCCTCTCCCTCCCACACAGAACTTGAGCCCAAGTCTTTGCAACAGCTGAGACCTGGGTCCCCACCCCACACTCACCCTGATTTGGGTCCCTGTTGCAGCTCCAGGACTGGGGACCCTCTGCTCCAGCCACACTGGTTTCTGCATGGGCCTTCCGACTGCTGGCATCCTTCTGCCCTAGGGACTTTGCACCTGCTGCTCCCACTACCCATACCTTCTACTCCCCCTCGCCATGTCTTTGGGACGACTCACTTCCTTTGGGTCTCTGCCCAATCATCCCCGGAGCCTGGGCCTTCCTGACCCTCCCATAAAAAAGAACCAGACGGGCCATTGCCAGCTGGCTATCCCTGCCCCAACCCTGGTGCTAATCCACTCTGACATTCACAGCCCCCCTCCCCCACCCCCATAGGGACTGGCACTCCATTTTGTTTCCCATCCCATCCCTGGCCCAGTGGGATGCCCGATATAGGTCAGATGATCTGGAACTTCTGCAGCGGGTGCTTTGCCCTCCCAGGTAAAGGCCCGGAGCCCTGCTCACCTGCCCGAGTTTCAGTCCAGAGTCTCCAGTCAGCAGGCAGGGGACCCCAGGGTCAGACCCTTGGCCGGTCTGCGGGCCTGGGAACAGACTCCAGCCCTATTGATGGCTGCCCAGCAAGGCAGCCGTGCCCCAGGAGGGGCACACTGGGTACTAGCAGCCTGTGCAGGAGGGCAGTGGGCCCTCCTTGCTCCAGGGAAGCCTTTGGTTCCACGGGCCTTTGCACTCTCTGGAGGAAGCCTCTTTTATCATCCAAAGAGGTGTTCACGCGGCCAAAGTCAACTTCTGATGGCAGGCCCCTAACCCTCCTAACCCTCCCCCAGACACTGCCCCAGATGGGCTCTTCCTTAGCCCTGACCGGCTGCTGCAGAGGCTTTTCCTGCAAGCAGCACCCACGTTCCCAGCAAAGGCTGAGTCAGGAAAGACCCCAACCCATGACCAGCCAGGGACCAGGTGGCTGCCAGGCCAGGGAGGCTCCACTTCCACCTCCTCCCCCTGGGAAGCTCCGGGAGAGGCCTGGCTGCCCTGTCTGCGGCCACACGCCAGCAGCCCACAAAGGACCCCTTTGTTAGGATTCAGCTCTGTGCCAGCCAGGCGGCGAGGGGGGTTGCCAAACACCGGCCCATCCCCTCACAGCTAGGGTTTGAGCGGGGGGCCCCCCCAGTCTCACCCCGGACCGTTTGTGGATCTAAGCAGGGGCCAGAGCCAGTTACGTTGCAGCCCCCAGGCTTGTAGTACACATCCAGCCCCCATTTTTAGCAGTTGGGTTTTTGCCCACCCCATCCCTGGTTTCGGATTCAAACCGAGGCCACCACTTAAAATACCCAACAGTCCAACCAGATCCTGTGGCCTACCCCTTCCAGGACGTGTGCCCCGACCCCTGACCCCAGGGTGGCCCTGCTGAGCCCTTAGGGGAGCTGGGTTCTACAGGGGGACAGAGCCAGCGCTGCCCACACTTCATGGCCACCCCGGGCAACAGTGGTGCAGGGCTCACATCTCACCAGGTGGAAAAATGGATCTGACGGTCACAAAAGGGTGACGTGAAGTGAACGTTTATTAAGTGAAGATGAGGCAGAGAGCAAAAGAGAGGAGCTCTCTAGGGTGAGCGCTCACAGTCGGTGGCCACCAAGGGCTTTTAGGGTCGGCCTCTTACAGAAAACTGCCCAGGGACCTTGGTAAACCTCTTGTCTCTAACAGGTAAGAGGTGGTGTTCTCGTAAATGTTGTGAGAATATCCTGTCCATCTTTAGAACCAACATGGTGCTCTCCTAAATACGAGGGCAAATGAGGTGTCCCCTCTCTCAGTTTATATCCCATCTGTGGGATGCCTGGTGGCTCAGTGGTTGAGTGCCTGCCTTTAGCCCAGGGTGTGATCCTGGAGTTCCCAGGTCAAGTCCCTCATCGGGCTCCCTGCAGGGAGCCTGCTTCTCCCTCTGCCTGTGTCTCTGCCTCTGTGTGTGTGTGTCTCTCATGAATAAATAAATGAAATCTTTTTTAAAAATCCCATCTGTGATCTTTCTCCACATCTAGGGTTTCTGTGAGCCTCGCCAGGTACTAGGACCCCAAGCAGGGACCCCCAGGGGCCATCTGCCTCAAGCCCAGGACACCCTCCAGCCACAGCCCAGGTCCGGACGCCGGGCTGGGATCTGGGTGGCAGTGGCCAGCCTTGCACACCGCCCACTCCCCTCCCCAGGAAACCACCTCACTTCTGTTCCTGGCCTGGCTCCTGGAGGTGGGGGGTTGGGTGGGGAGCCAGGGCCTGGCTGCTGGGCAGCACTGTGTGCGTTCCTGCGGGAGAGAAAGGACATGGAAGGCGCTAGCAGGTTGGGAGTCTCTAGGCCCTGGACATGGGGGCTGCTCCCACCAAGGGGCGCGGCCCAGCTTCCCTGGGGACAGACCACCCTGGCCTGTCAGGTTCCCTCCCAGTCCTCTGCCAGTCCTATTCTTTCTGTGGTTCTTCTGGAGAATCGGTGGCAGCCCTGAGGGGACAGCAGCCCTCCGGCCCTGGGGATTCCTCCACTGACCTCTGAGGACACTTACATAGGCCTTAGACACAAAGGCACCACGGTCACTGGCAGGTCTCAGAAGCCCAGCGTGGGGTGCAGGCCCCAGTGACTCCCAGCCCTGCCTGCCAGGCACCCATCGCCCTCCGGGCTCCACATTAGCTGGCCTCTGCCCACTGGAATGGAGACCAAGTGTGTTCTGCAGTGAATCCAGCACCAGCCCCCTGGGGTTCCGGCCGCAGCCCCCAGGTGAGGCCAGTCCTTGCTGTCTGTGGATGGTGAAGACCCCGTATGAGAGGAGGATTTTAAACTTCCATGTTTCTGATGGAGACTCTGGTCATCCTGCAGACACACAGGCTGGGGACTTGGGAGGTGTCCGAGGATGAGAAGCATGGAGGAAAACGGGGAGGGGCAGCCAAAATGGAAAGAAGGGCCAGTGGGGCCTCCCTCTGTGCTCAGTGACCGAGCAGTTGGCCTCTGCCCACCCCCCGGCCTCTGTCTTCCTCCCACCCACCCACACTCTGCTTGTAGCACACGGGCCACCAGTCTGCTGCACCTACTGCCACAGGGCCCTTGCATTTGCCATCCCCCTGCCTGGGATATCTCCTCTCCCTGCGTTGGCATGTGAACTCTGATTGGTTCATCCTTTAGGTGGCCTGCTCAAGTCCTCTGGAAAGAGGTCTGGACCCCCTCGTCAACTGGCTCTCACAGCATCGAGCACCCCCCACGTGGCCCTGGGTAAGTCTGCACTCCTACACTCCAGCAGATGGTGTAATCTGGCCCCTAGGGTGAGGAGACACACTGGCCAAGAGAGCCTAGGAGGGTGGCAGGTGAGGCCCCTCCCCACGGTTGGGGGGTGAACAGGCCGGCATACCTGCTCCCCCACCCCCGACCCAGAGAGCGGGCTGACCAGGTCCTCCTGGGCACAGCCGTGTGCCAGGCCCAGTGCTTGGTCCTGGGATGTGCTAGAGAGCGCAGGCCAGGGCCGCTCCCCCGGAGTGGGGTGGGGGAGGGGGCGGGGGGGGGGTGTTGGGCATCCTCAGAACACCACAGATGAAAAAGTACTGGGCTCCACACGGCCTGGACTGCAGAGCTGGGCTGGGCCCCAAACCAGCCAGAGCAACTGCTCTGGGAAGAGGGGTGTAGTTCTTCCAGAATTAAACAGAATTACCCACGACTCAACCGGTCCCCTTGGGCATAAGGTCCCAAAGTGTTGTTTGTCCCCATGATTGGGGACCAACACGCCCCACAGGCCCTTTGGGGGAAGATGTGGCCTTCCCTAAGTGGAGCCCTATCCCTGTGTCCCTGCATCCGTAAGGAGTTGCCACCTGGAGGCAGCAGGGGAGGAGGTCGCGGGGGATGGCGTCCAGCAGGGACGGGTCTCTCTGGGAGGCGATCACGTTCTGGGGACGGCCGCACAGCAGCGCAAATACAGGGTAGGCATAAATCTGATGTATATTTTCCACAAGAAAAGACCAAATGCTGTGCATGGACACTGAGAAAGGAAGTGGCCCGCCGGGTGACACGTGTGGTTGTGCAGGGACAGGCTCCGTGCAGGGGGCGGGGAGGGTGTCCAGGAAGGGGCTGGTCAGCGGGGGACTATCCCTGGGTTCCGGGGAAGGTCAGGGGGGGTGAGGACCCCAGGAAGATGGAGATGCGAGAACTGTGATGCCCCTTCCCTCCGGCAGAAAGATGGGGGAATCAAGGCTCCTGCATGGAGCCCGTGAAAACCTGGGTGGTCCCACTTGGGTCATACCAGATGCGGCCAGGGGTCAGTGCGCAGGGGTGGGGGGTGTTGGAGGTGGAGAGCCCTCCTGTCACTGGTGGTCATCGCTGCCCCAAATCACTGGTCTGTCTCTGGTCTTCCTTGATTTCTTAGTGTCCAGCCGCGTGGTTGAACTGTTCTGGAGCCACGCCACGACCCACCACCCCTCCTCCTCTGCCCACTCCGAGGCCCCCATCCTGCTGAACCAGAACCTGCACTGCACTGGGGCCCCCCAGGGATGACCTGAGGTGCGCTGCCTGGTGCTGGGAGCCGTGGGGCCTGGCCTCCACCCTGCCTGAGACCTGTAGGCCCTGCAGGCTGCTCGTGGTGGATCCAGAGCGCTCAGGGGTGAATGGGGCACCTGGTGGCTCAGACCCCAGGCCCCAGGCAGGAACCAGGGTCTGGGGGCTGCATGTACAGGCTGCAGCTGTTGCCGGGCAGCCAAGAGCAGCTGGGCCCCACAGATTGAAATCTGGGTCCAGTCTTGTGAGGAAAACCAGAGGGACTTTAAGACTAAACCCACCCATTTCCAAAGGACAGCCAGAGGCTGCGGGGTCTACTCAGTGAGCTCAGGTGTGACCACCAGGGGAACCCCCTCACCCCACGAGGCAGGGGCTGGGCCCACCCCCAGATGGCACAGGAGGTCTGGGTACTCTCAGGCCAAACCACACCCGGGTGGTTCCCTTGGGCTGAATGCTACCCATACATCAGGGCCTCCTGAGGGGGTCAGAGGTGACCTCACCATGGGCGGGGCCATCCCTCACCTTGGGGCTCCCCACCAAGCCTTACTGCTCTGAGAGCAAGTGCCCAGGGCCCAGTGGCTGTGCCCCTCGATGGCCTGACCACAGGCATGGCCTGACCCTGAGACAGGGGCCTCTGCAGATGGTGTGGAGCACGGGGCCAGGGGGGTGATCGGGGATTCTGTGGGACCCCCCCCCCAGGTGTGGCTCCCCCTCCTCCTTCCCCTCCACTGCCATGTGGCTCACAGGAGACCTGAGTCTTCTGCTCTGTGTCCAGGTCCGGCAAAGGATCTTGCTCAGAGGGGCAGCACAGAGGAAGGCTCAGGGCTCTACTGTTCCAAGCCTGACCCAAGGGACACTCCTCATGTGGACTCCAGGGCTCGAAAACGGAGGAGGGGGAGCCGCGGCCCACAGCCCACAGCCAGGCATAGATAAGGGTGGCCCTGAGCTGGCCAAGCTCCTCAGGTCACTCTGTGTGGCGTCCAGGGGAGGGTCCTCCTGTTTACAACCTCACGTCCAAGGAGGAGTCGAAAGGGCTGAACACTGCCCCACCTCCCTGGCCTATGTGGTTGTGGGGTCACATCTCCCAGAACTGCCCTGTGACCCCTTGGAGTCCCCTCAGGTGGCCACAGTCTGGGCTCCCCCAGGGAAGGAAGCCAAGAGTGGCAGATGGAAGTCCAGCCCCTGCTCCCTGAGGACCCAACTGCCTGCTCTGGGCAGTGCCTGGGGCTGCAGGGGTGACAATCTAGCCGTGCCCTGTGGGTACCACGGCCAGGTCCCTGCTGGCCATGGCCTTGATCAGCTGTTTTTTGTCCTGGAAAATTCTGGGTGAGGACCTGGTGGCTCAGATCCCGGCTACCGGAGTGAGGCGGTTAGCCTGGGGGAAGGGCTGGGTGGGCTTTTGGGTTGCCAGGCATGGCCTTTGCTCAGGCCTGGGCTCTGTGTTGACGGACAAGTCCCTGTGGCAGCAGGAGTGCCAGCCCCAGCGGGAGCTCCCACCCCAGAGCCCTGTCTGCCAGGTTCCAGCCCAGGGAACTGGGTACTTAACACCATTGGGACGCCAGACTTCAGGGAATGCAAAACATTCTAGAGTACTTTGTGGAGGGGCCAGTACCTCTGTGAACATGGTGGGATGGGGCATCGGCAGGGGCATTGGCTTCAGTGCTAGGGTCCAGAGGTCAGCACCGAGTGGGCCTGCTTGGAGGCCAGAGCCCTGTCGCCGGGACAGCCCAGCACCATACAACGGCATCCCTGACCTGGGCCACCAGGAGCCCAGGAACACATCTCGGCAAGCACAGCCAACAGGGTGGTGCCCGGCCTGCCCTCAGAAGGACATGCCAGGGAGGCCGAGAGAGCGTGTGCCCGACTCACAGAAAGAGCAAGGGTGCTCGAGGATGCACATCCCTGCTGTGATGGGTGTGCGCAGCCTTGGCTCCCTGGCAGACAGGGAGGGATCCTCTAGGGCGCTGTGCTGGAGGCCTGAACAGACCATGGGGTGTGATGCTCTTTGTCACACAACCTGCCTCTCCTTTGAACCCCAAGCACAGCTGGTTCATTGTTAGGATGCTAATTCCTGCCGATTGGAACATGTCTGCAATCGAGGCACCAGCAGGTGTCAGAGAACAGAGGTGGGGGGCCAGGCAGTGGCCGGGTCCGCCTGCAGCTGCACCCACCCTGGCAGGGATGGGGGCCTCAGTTAGCATCCACACATGGACCCGCTCCAGGCCGGAAGGGGCGCCCGCGGCTCACTGACCGACCCTGAGCCCAGTGGGTCCACTGAGGGTGGGTCCTCCTTTGGCGGCTGGAGATTAAGACTCACTCCTGTGGCCCCCAGACTCCAGGAAGCCTCTGCTTCCTGCTGGACCACCTTCCACAGCGGGAACGCCAGCCAGAACGCCACAGAGTTGACCTGCCAGGCGACCTGGCCACCTGTGCAGGACGAGGGTGCGGCTTTGCCCGGCATGGCCTGGGGCACCGCTGGACAGCAGAGTGTGGAGCTGGGACGGGGGGGGGGGGGGGGGGGGGGCAGGGGGAGGGCACCTGTCAGCGGGGGGCGGCCTGTGGGACAGACCCCCCGGCCAGAGCCTGGCTGCCCGTGACCCTGTGCCTGAGGGGTCTGCTGAGCCCCGGGCCATGTGAGGCCACACCCCGGGGCCCAGGGACATCTGTGAGTCCTCAGAGACCAGCTTGGGTCCCTCACACAGAAGGAAACTGGGTGAATATTTTGGTTTCTCGTCAGCGGCTGCGGAACCCGTGGCTCTCTGTGCGCGTGAATTAGGGCAGCACCGCTTTGGCTTCCATGTGCCTCCCCTCAGTTTAAATTGGATGCTCCAATCTTCTTCCTCTTTTGTCCTAAATTTCTCCCTGACATTTTGTGCAGCTGTTAAGCAGCTGCTGCTTCCTGCTTCTGAGAAGGCCAAGGGATGGGTGGCTGTGGTGACTCACCTTCCCTGAGGGACGTCAGGCCCTGGCCAGTCACACCAGGGTGGGCACAGCAACTGGGGGGCAGTGCATGGACCCACGAGACACAGGTGAGAGCCAGGCACATGCTGGCCAGGGAGGCGAAGGCCACCTTCCCAGGAGGAGTCAGCACATGGCAGGCGCCCATCCCCGTGGACACCTCTGGAGGGAGACAAACGTCCTCCTGTGAGACTGAGCCTGGAGGGCACAGAATGACCCTGGACATAGTCTTTCAGGAAGTGAGTGTCCAGGGCCTACCCTGCGTCGGGCCCCAGGGGACACGGTGTCATCAGAACGTGTGTCCTCGGGGCACCTGGGGCACAGACAGGAGGCCGACTCTTGGTTTCAGTTCAGCTCATGATCTCAGGGTTGTGGGACGGAGCCTCACGGCGGCTCCGCGCTCTGTGCAGTCTGCTGGAGAGTCTCTCTTCCTCTGCCCCCCACTCTGCACGTGCATTCTCTCTCTCTCTCTCAAATAATAAATCTTAAAAAGAATGTGTGACAGCCACCCCAAAGTCCCGTGTCGGAACCTAACCCCGCCAGAGGTGGAGGTGAAGGTGTCAGGAAGTGGGAGGTGGTGGGGTAGAGCTGAGGAGTGGGACCCCAGAAGCTGTGGCATCCCTCCCGTCCTGTGAGGACATAGCGAGGTCACATCTGAGAACTGGGGAATGGCCTTACCAGACACCGACTCTGCGGGCACCGGGACCCTGGACCCCCAGCCTCTGGATCCCCGGTTGTGAGCCTCAGGGACGGCCTGAGACACGATGGCCCCTTTGCTCCTTCATTCTCTCCACAGCCGTGGAGTGCACCAGCCCCAGGAGAAGGTCTGCCCACCCAGCCTGAGTTCAAGACCAGGGACAGGTCTAGGCCACACAGGGCAGAGAGGCTCTCCCTCCCCCAGGCAGGGCCCAGGGCCTGGGCCCCTGGCTTCCAGTACCTTCCAGGCATGGACAGGGCCACCCAGAACTCCGCCCGCGGGCTGTCGGGGCAGGAGCCGCCACCCTCCTCTCTGCTGCCCCTGCCTGAGGGACTGCTAACCCTGGGCTGTCTTCCTCTCCTGGGCAGAGCTGTATGCAGCAACTCTGACCACTCCGGACTGTGAGCCTGGATACTCTTGCCTTCCTCTCCTGCATCTCACAGGAAAAGCTGGTCGTGGAGGGGAGCAAATAGCCGCACACGCAGCGTCTAAGAAACGAGGCCGTTCGTGGGAATCAGCTCACGGACTGCATGACCCAAACGTGAGGAAGGCAAGCGGAGCACACGTGCCCTCTGGCTTCCTCCAGCAGGGTGTTTCTGGGAATTGTGGCCACTGGGGGGTCCCCAGTCACCCAGGGGCCCCAGGCCCTCTGTTCTCCCTGAGAGCACCGAGGGGGAGACCCAGGGGCTGGGCGCAGGGGGCAGGGCCAGCCCACCCTGCCCCGCTCACTCTCTGGGTGAATGGGGGCGGGACCCAGAACCGTGGATGGTGGAAAACACACACACACACATGTGAGCACACACGCAGACTAGAGGCGGGCGGGCTGGCGGGTCGAGGGGGCTGCAGCTGCTCTGGGAAGCAAGCGCCACTCGATGCACAGGTGGTGCATAGCGCGGGCTGAATCAGCTCCAGGCTGTGGCATCAGGAGGCTCCTCGCACCCAGGAAGCCCGGGAAAGCAGGCTCGGGTTATCAAAGCACAAGTTGGAAAACATAAATAATGTTACCATTTTGTCAGGATGTTGTTGTAAATGACGAATTCACAATTACGACTCAGATTTATATCCTAGGAGGGCTGCCCCTAGCCTGTGTGGGCAGGCAGGGCAGGGGGCGTAGACCCCCCCCCACTCTGAAGAGTGGGCTGTGGCCCCTCCCTGGGGGAGGAGGGGAGGGGGAGGGCCTGGGGGCCAGGGGAGAGGGGTGGGGAGGCAGAGCAGTGGTGCAGCTGGGCTGCTGCAAAGACCAGGAGACTCACCATCTCTGCTCACCTGGGTCGGCCTGTGGGGCACAGGAGTCAGGGTAAGCCCTGGGCTGCATGGAGGGGCGGCTCCCTGGGAGGACTCCTGCCCATGTCTCCCTGTCCAGGCCCCAGCGGGGGCGGCAGGGTCACCACTCCCTGCCCATCTACAACCTGTTCTGGGTCCCCCTGGAAGGAAAGGGCCCCCTGTGCTCTAGGTGACCTGGAGCTGACCCCCACAACCCCCATGGTGGGCACAGCACCCCCATGCAAGGGAACACGCCTCCCAGGAGGCCACCTGACTGCTCCTCTCCCAGTGATGTCACCATCAGGCTGGACGGATTGATTTCTGCATGAATATTCATGCAGCATTGCAGCCAGGACGAGGCATTAATATTCTCAGGAAGCAGAATGCACACGGGTCCTCAGGCCCAGGGCTGGCTGAATGGCGGTCAATATGCAGCTGCTGGGAAGTGGCTGTGTGCTTTCCAGGCACTCGCAGGCCTGTGGGGCTCCTGTCTGAGGACATCCTCCTGGGGCCCGCTCCCTCTAGAGGGCTGCCCACTGTCGGGTGGGGTGAACCATTGCCTCGTCGAGGCCTAGTCGCCCTCTGCCCTCTTGCTCTGGCCTCTGTCCTGCCTTCCCAGACTCCTCCTCGGGCTCCCCGCCCTTCCTGGGTGAACGATGAAGGTCCCATCTCCCATTCACACCCCTGTACAGGACCTACTTCACCAGGGCAGCACGTGCCTGGCCCAGGCCTGCCCTCAGTGTCACCCTGGGCTCCCCACCACAGTTAGAAGCCCACCAAACCCATGCCAGGCCTCAGGGGGTCCTGGCGCGTGCCCTGCCCAGCTCTGGCCCAGGGCTCAGGGTCGGCGCCCAGCCCCAGGTCAGGGTGGCAGGCAACCCCGGCTGAACTGGCCCGAGGTGGAGGTGTGCCCAACCTGGACTTCCTCCCTGGGCCCGGGTAGCTCTGCACAGCACACACCCTCCTGCAAGCCCTCCCCCGGCACCAGGCACAGAGTCGGCCACACAGAGAGAGCCACAGCAACCCTGCCAGAGGCCCCGTGTGACACAGCTGCCAGCAAGCCTGGGCATGCTGCCCGTGGGGGCGGGGGAGGGGCGCAGCCCGAGAGCTGATTCAGCGGCTCCCTCCGTCCTCCCTGTCCCCTCTGGGCAAGGATGCTGGTGAGGCGGGGCGCTCCCTCTTCTGGGAGCTGTCAGGGCTGCCCGCCAGCCTGCTGGGATTTCTGGAAAGTGGCTCCTGCATGCAGCTGGGTACAGAGCAGCAGGCGGGCCTCGAGGGGTTGGCCCACAGGAGCCCTTTCCAAATAGCGCGGGCGCGTGTGCGGGCACGGGCACGGGAGAGGGAGAAAGAAGCAGCACTGGCCCTCCGCGGAGGGAAAGAAGCTCTCGCCCTTCCCAGAAAGTGCTGAATCAGCACCGAGCGCCCTGCCTCCACCAGCTCCCAGCTCCCTTGTCCAATCACAAGCAGGGAGCGACAGGGACCTCTCAAGGTCAGGGCCCATCCATATCTTCAATGTCTGCGCAGCCAGCCCCAGCGGCCCACCCGTACTCCACAGCAGCGCGGATGTCATACTCTGGTCCAGAGCTGGGCAGTGCCTGCCCCAGCCACAGTCCCAGGTGGGGCTGTGTCCCTCTGTCCCTCCCCCACAGCCCGATGGGCCCTCCCGTCAAAGTGTGACACCCCCCGCCCTTCCCCCAGGGCCAGAGGGGGCATCTTCGGAAATGCAGATGGATAGTACCCAGACTTTCACATGGTTGGTTTCTGCAAGTTCCCAAACACCATCCCTCCCGGCCACAGCTCCCGATGAGGCCTTTCCTCCCACGTCCCCAGTGTCCCCAGCACCGGGCTCTCCCCTGCAGGGACTCAGCACTCTGCTTCATGCAAGGGATGCGCTTCTCCCCTTCCTCCTCCCTCTGCTCTCTCCCTCCCTGCCCAGCTTCATCCTGACCCTGAACTCCCAACCCTGCCTGACCCACCTCCTTTCTGCCAGCCCAGGAGACCTCCTGGTGCCTCCTCACATCCCACCCCCCTAGCTGCCGGCAGGCCAGGCTCCCAAATCAAGGGCCCACCTGCCACCACTGCTGCTCTGGGGCAGGCACTCCCACCTGCAGAAACTTCCAGGTCTTTTCCTCCCTCTCCTCTTCCCCTCCTGCTCCCCTTGGGCCATCTCCACCCACCTCCAGTCCTGCGCTCCCAGCCATCTTGTCCTGGGCTGGCTCCCTGGGGCCTGACCCATTGGCTGTCCCAGGTCACTTCCTCCCTTGCCCCAGCCTCAAGGGCAGCCTGGGTGACCTGGGGGTGAGGAGGCAGCAGGATACACAGGCCGGGCGGCTTTGTAAGGATGAATCCAGCCCCAGCGCCTGGCACCTGCTAGCATCGCCGTGGGGTTCTGTCCTGGCTGGGCCCCCGGTCCCCGCCTCCCCCAGCCCACAGAAGCCTCCAGACCTGCAGCTCACTTGTTTCTCCTGAACACGCGGAGCCTGTCACAAGCACACACTCTGCTCCAAATAAGACATTTCAGTAGAACACCTGCTGCCCCAGAGGCTGCCCTCGCAGGTCACCCTGCCCACCCTCCCAGCCAGCCCCCTGCCCATGGGTGATGCCCTGCGGCTGAGACTCCTCTTCGGGTGTGGCCCTCACTGAAACCACAGGTCACCCTGCTCTCCCACTGCCTGGCCCAGGGCGCATTGTATTGTCAGGTCGCCACATCGTCCTTGAAGACAGGGACTAGCGGACAGGGGCAGGAGGTAGGGGCCTGGGGTCACCTCAGGGGCAGGGGGGCGGGGCCTGGGGTCACCTCAGCCCCGGGGCAGGAGTCACCGGAGGGCTCACGCTCACCAAGCACCATCAGGACCTCACCAGTCCGACTTCTGCCCCCCTGGGTGGTACCCGGAGCCACCCCAGCCCAGGGGCACTCAGGGCCCCCGCCAGCACAGGCAGCCCTCCTGGCACATGGGCGTCCGGAGCCTCGGAACAAGAAGCCTCGGGGGAGGCGGTCGTCCTCGAGGCTCTGGCTCCTGGTGGCCCCGGCCTGTGAGGACCACCCCGCACGGCCGGCTGGAGGGAGGTGTGGTGACATCTGCTCGCACGCCCACCCCAGCCTCTGCGGCTTCCGGGGATTTTACCAGCTCTGCCATCAAGAGCTAAACCCCAAAGTGACTTGGGCTGTTTTCTTCTGAGAAAACACCCAGTTCTACACAATTCTGGAAACAGCAGAGAGGCTGCCTTTCCGTGGCACTTTCTGGCCGGCGGGGGGCAGCTTGGAGGGACATCGCACTTGTAGGGGAGCTGGGAGAGGCGGAGAACGGGGGCATCCCCGCACAGAAGCCTAGACCTCCACAGTGAAGACACTTAAGTGCTAATGTGTCTCTCATCTCTCCCAGCATTTCACGTCAAGCAAGGACCACAGCTTTGGTTTTCAGCCAGCGTCTTCCTCACGCACACGAATCTTCCCCTGAAATGGAGCTCACCCTGGACACTCGGTTCTGTGACCTCTTTCCTGGCCTGTGAGGACCCTACACACTCGTCTGCTGGTGCAAGTCAGCGTTCGTGGGCCTTGCCAGGACCTGCTGCCAGCATGGCCGTCCTGCCCCGGCTCCCAGCTTCAAGGTCAGGGCCGGCCCTCAGAGGCCCCTGCATCTGCTCCTTCCATGGTGTCACTGATGCCTGCTTGAAATGTTCCAATGTTACTCGTGACAGATGACAGATTCTGTGGTGTTTTTGGTTTGTTAGACCCTCAAAACAGGAACAACAATTCTGAGCTTCAAGCAGCCACTCCATCAACAGGTTAAAAAAATAAGTTTAATGCAGGTGACTCATTTCATAAAGAATTTAACAGGCACTCGAGACAACGAGCATCTCTGTGTTCAATGTGCCAGCTCCTCCGTGGCCCCAACAACACTGGAGGTGGCCCGGCCAGATCCCTCCCGCTGTCCTGACTGTGCGGACATGTGTCCACCTCAGTGACAGGAGGTGGGGGGCGGGGGGAGGGGAGTCTGAGTTCATTAACACAAAACAAAACTTTTAGGAAATAGCATGATTTAGTGCAAAAGGTTCTCTGTGGCGCTGAAATGTGGGATCCGTGCAGGTCAGCTCCCTGCCTGCCGTCCAGGCAACAGAACAGACTCAACCTGAGAAAGAACTTCGTCCAAGGAGCCTTCCCACTGTCCTCAAGTTGATGATTACTGGGTAGAAGCTGGCTACAAATCTAAGAGCAGAGTTTACAGCCAAGCTTTCTCTGCTTTCTCTACCTGATTTGTGTTTTTCTTCTCTTGGCACCCAACTGTGTGACAGCTCCCCTAGCCACTGGACTGCCTGGCCACGCAGGGTCAAAGGGGCCACTGCCCATACCTGGGAAGTGGCACTGGAACAACTTGGGGTGAAGCAGGTCTGTCACCCCAATACAGGGCTGTGTTCTGTCCCTGGTCTCCACATGTTATCCCAGCACGATTGTCCAGAGCACCTGCTCACCTGCCAAGGAGACCCACAGTGACAACAGAGTCACTAGGCCACTGTCTCCTCTGACAGAGAAGGCCAAGAGCAGGGTCTGGGCAAGACTCTGGCCCTCGATGGTCTACTGGCAGAAACAGCCACAGGGCAGGGACCCAGGGCAGCCCAGTCCCTCGCTCGGGGCTCAGCCCTGGTGCACAAACCTCTAGGAGGTGCTCTTTAAACAGAAGCTCTGCTTGTGTTTCCGTGGTACACACTCAGAGACTGTGCTCCTCAACACCTCTGGCCTCACTTCCAATTCTAGCCATCCAAAGCCCAAAGGGCCCCTACCCGCTGGAAAGGAGTTAAGGTACCTCCTCAGAAATCTACATTCGAAGAGACTATGGCCTCCAACTTGACATCTTGAACAAACCTGCCCAAGAGGAAGACAGATCTGCCCTGGACCCAGCACTCCCCTGGGCTGGCCCCCGATCTAGTAACCTGCCAAGGCAGCCCGTGACTCCCACTAGACCACATCTAAGCAAACCAACATGGCCCTGAAGCTTGGCCTGGGACTCAGGCCCCTGAATGCCTCTCGGGGTGGGGGTGGGGAAGATGGAGGGACTGGGCTGTGCCGGGACGTGGGTGGCCCAGGGCAGAGTGAACAGCTTCGTGGCAGTGTGGTACATCAGCTATTTGAGCCTGACACGTCCCTAAGGCTGGGGTGGGGGCCGGGGCTCACGGGAAGGGGGCTCCCACACCACCTGTGATGCCTGTGCTCTGGACAGGAGGCTTGCCCAGAGCAGACTGGGCCAGTGGGCCTCACTCTGGCACAGCCTGGAAAAGTGAGGGCTGGAAGCACAGGCTGGTGGCCAGTGAGGCACTGTACCTAAGCGAACACACAAGGAAGGGTCAGAGCAGAAAACCAGCAACAGAGGGGGCGCCAGCGTCCCCTCCACAGAAGTCTCAGCACCCCGCCAGGACCCATGTGTGGTCCTCCATGTGTGGGAGGTGGACACATCTGCAGACCCCATTCGCAGGACGGGCTGGGAACAACAGAATCCTGACCTACCCCATCAAGAAAAGAACATGGCCACGGGTGCATCCACCACCACGGTCACAATAAATAAACCCCAGAGTCGAGGCCCACTGGTACCCCTCACATGTCCACAAAGACCATGAAGCACCAGCCCAGGCCCCCAACGAGCAGCACGGTCACTCGGATACCATAGATGAGCAGTTCGTTGAGGAGGCGGAAATCCACGCGCCGGCGACCTAGCAGCAGCAGCAGCACCGACAGCTTGAGCTGGAAGCGCAGCAGGACACGCACGCCCAGGTACTGCAGGCAGAAGAGGGTGGCTAGTGCGCCCCACAGCGTGGCCGTGAAAAGGCTGCAGCTAAAGTAGAGCAAGAAGCGGATGAAGCCGTAGAGCCAGCGCGCCCGGATGTAGACATCGAAGTTGTTGTACTTAGTACGGGCCAGGCGAGAGGTGCGCGCCGGCCCACAGGCTGCGTGCAGGCAGGTGGTGTGCGGGCCGTGGAAGGAGCGCACCCGCCGGGGGATGGGCATGACCGGCATTGGGGCCTGGGCGCTGGTGCTAACTTGTGGCAGCGGTGGTGTCCAGGTAGCAGTCAGCATAGGCGTCATGGGCACCTAGGCCTGGAAGCCAGCCGCTGAGCCCTGGGGGATGTGGCGGCCTGCAGGAAAATGACAGAGAGGAGACGGGTAAGCCCCAAGATGAGCGAGCAGGTGCCAGCCCCAGGGCCACAGTGGAACTGCCCCTAGGGGAGAGGATCTGCTCCCACTCACATCCCCAGGGCCTTGCCCTTTCCACGGGCACCTACTGGGGACACTTCCAAGGGACAGAACACACACACAGATGAGTTCACTTCTGCAACCAGGCCAGCCAGGTGCTGCAGCGCAGACAGCGGTATGGGCGGTCACTCGCCCGGAGTCACCTGGAGCACCTCACCCGCCCATCCCTGCCCTGTAAGACAGGGATGCCCCCAGCTGCGTCCCAGGGGTGCTGGGAGAAGGGGTGACCACCGCGGCGTCATGACAGGCCTACAGACCCAGTGATGGGAAAAGAGGAACAAGGAGGGGCTCTGTGGTCACCGCCATCACGGGCTGCCTAGGGGACTGGCGGGTGGAAAACCTGCAGGTACAGAACACGGAACGGGGGCAGCCAGGTTGGTTTCAGGTTGGGAGACACCATGGCATGGGCGTCGGCCTGGCCGTGCCCGGGGTCGCGGGGTCGCGGGGTCGCGGGGACATCCAGCCCTCCCCGCAGGCAGGGCCAGAGCGGGGGCTGACATCCGCGGGCGGCTCCGCGCTTCCCTCCTGCGGCCCCGCCGCGTCCCGCCCGCACCCCCGCCGTCCGCGCCTGGGCTCCCGGGCCGGGCAGGCGGCGGACCCCGGGGAGCACCGGCCCGCCTGCCGCTCACCAGGTGCCCTCTCCGCGCCGGCGCCGGCGCCGGGGGAGGCCGGCGGTGCGGGCGGCCGGGCCTGCGGGGCCCCCCGGCACGCGGGGCTCCAGGAGCAGGGCAGGCTCATGCTGCCCACCGCGCGGCAGCTGCGCGGCCGGCCGTTCACGCGCCCCCTCCCGACACCGCCCCGAAGGTCCCGGGGCTCGCGCGCCAGGCGGCCGGCAGCGTTTGGCCCAGCGTGGGAGCCGTAGCTCCGTCCCTCTGCGGCCACCGTAGGACCTTCCTCCAGCCCCCTCCGCCCGCGCCGACACCGAAAGTGCCTCCCTTCCCCCCGGCTCAGGGCCGTCTCCGAGCGGCCGGAACTCGATGCTTCCCCAGGGCGTACGTGCTTACGTGCCTGCGTGCGCGCGCGGCCCTTAACGCGGCCGCCCGGCGCCTCGCCCCGCGTACGCCGCAGGCTGTTCGGACTGCCCTGCGCAGGCGCAGATCGACGGCCTGCGCGTGCGGACCACGGGCAGCCCCTCCGCGCACGCGCCGCGGCGCCCAAGGCGGCTGGCAGTGCGCAGGCGCGCCCCCCGTGGGCGGGGCCGTGGAGGGGCGTCCTGGTCCCCGCCCCGCGGGGGGGGCAGGGCAGGCTGACAGCTGCCGCGCGTCCCGGGGTGGTCCTCCCCCGGAGAGTGAGGATTCCGTGCAGGCTTGATACGTGAGCCCTGCGGGAGTCAGCGTGGCGGAGACCCTGGGCCCCGGGCGCTCACTAGTCTACGCGATACCTGTGCCCCGGAGGCTCGAGGCCAGCCGCTCAGGCACCCTTCCGGGCGGCGCTGGAGTCTGCTCTCCTCCAGGCTGGCCGCCCGCCGCCTCTCCAGCCCTAACCCTAACCCCAGCCCCCCACGGACTCCCGCACCCCAACCCCGGAGCCCCCCGCAGCCTAGCCGCAGCTCCCCCAGCCCCCGCACCCTAACCCCAAAGCCTCCAGCGCCCCACGGACCCTTGCACGCCTAACCCCAGAGCGCCCTGTACCCCTAACCCCAGGTCCCCAGCCCCCTGCACCCTTGCCCCAGAGCCCCCAGCCCCCCGCACCTTAACCCCAGGTCCCGCAGCTCCCCGCACACTTAACCTCAGGTCCCCCATTCCCCCGCACCCCTAACCCCAGGTCCTCCAGCCCTCCACACCCCTGGCCCCAGAGCCCCCAGCCCGCCTCACCCTAACCCCAGGTCCCCCAGCCTCCCCACACCTTAACCCAGGTCCTCCAGCCCCCCACACCCTACACCCCAGCATCCCCACCCTAATCTCAGAGCTCCCCACACCCCTAACCCCAGGTCCCCCAGCCCCCCCTTAACCCCAGAGTCCCCAGCACCCCACACCCGAACCCCAGGTCCCCCAGCCCCCTGCACCCTAACTCCAGAACCCCCAGCCTCCCACACCTTAAGCCCAGGTCCCCCAGCACCCCGCACCCTAAGCCCTACCCACCCCCGCCCCACCCCATCCCTGTTTCAGGGCTCACTTGGTTCTGGCCCAAGTGGTCCTGGCCATCGTGCTCCTGCTGTCCTGGGGAGCAGGGTCTGGCAGGATCAGGTGCAGAAGGGCCCGGATGTGTGAAAAGTGTGCACTTTGTGAAGCAGCGGCCGGAGAAGATGAGAGAGAAGGAGGATATTTTAAGGGGTATTTCTTAAAATGCGGGCTTTGTGCAGGCTGGGTTTCCTTTCTTTCTTTCTGTCTTGATTATTTATTTATTCATTCATTCATTAGAATACACAGGTGAGAGACACAGGCAGAAGGAGAAGCAGGCTCCATGCAGGGAGCCCGACGTGGGACTCGATCCCAGGTCCCAGGATCACGCCCTGGGCTGAAGGCAGCACTAAACCGCTGAGCCACCGGGGCTGCCCCAGGCTGGGTTTCTTTCTTTTTTTTTTTTTTTACTTTTTATTTATTTATGATAGTCTCACAGAGAGAGAGAGAGAGAGAGGCAGAGACACAGGCAGAGGGAGAAGCAGGCTCCATGCACCGGGAACCCGATGTGGGATTCAATCCCGGGTCTCCAGGATCGCGCCCTGGGCCAAAGGCAGGCGCCAAACCGCTGCGCCACCCAGGGATCCCCAGGCTGGGTTTCTGCAGTAGCTCCCTGCTGATGCTGGGCCCTGGGCTGGCGGTTCTCCTCTCCACCACAGCCTTGGTCTCCCCCAGGACATCCCATACAGGTCTCTCCTCACCTCTGTGAGGGGTCCCATCACTCTCATATATATGACCTGGCCTTTCATATACACTTGTTCTGTTCCTCGGTGGTTTCCGCCTGCCAAGCTCCTACTCACCCTCAAGACCCCAGTCCCATAGCCCCTGCTCTGGAAAGCTGCCTGGAACCACATGCCACCCCTTCCTGGGACCCTTACACTTCCTGAGCGTGTGGAGGGGGCTCAGCCCTCCTTGTGTTCCACCCCTGGGGCTGCGAGGATTTGTGTGTAGACCTGTGTACCCCAGTGGCCCGCTGTAAGGCGTGCTTCTACCTGGGGAGCCAGCCCGCGCGCACGTGTTTGAGCAACTGCAGCAGCTTCTAGGAACAGTACTTCTGAGCACACAGTCCACTAGGTTTTGTTGCTTTGCCGTGAGGATGCCAGACGCCACACACCTGCAGCCTTACCACGACCAGGGGAGGATGAGGATGGGGCTATGTTCTTTGGGCTGCCCGGGTCGCCCCCAACACCTGCTGTGTTTGTAGGTTCTCATTGGGGGGGTCCATTGGGGGTCCTTGTCTTGCTCCAGTCATGCTGAGTACCCGCTCTCTGCAGGCCTCCCAGCGGGTGTCAGGCTGTAGGCAGTGGCTGGGCGCCACCTGCTGGGACAGCGTTGGGGTTGCCGCAGAGCTGGCCAAGGGTGAGTGAGTGGGAAGGGGGACTGGAGTGAGGGTGGCTCCTTGGAGGCTTGGAGGGGCGAGGGGCAGTAAAATCAGGCCAGCCCAGCCCACTCCTGCGTTGTCTGTGGCTGCTTTCAGGTCCCTGTGGTGGGAGTGAGCGGCCTCCGGAAGAGAGCCAATGGCCTGCAAGAACCTTGACTGAGAACCTTGACTCTGGCCTTTGTGAAGTTTGTTGGCTGTAAATGAGGGAAGGACAACTGTCACCCTTGGGTCACGTTCTTGTAGCTTACTGGTCCTTGGCAGAGGTCAAGTGAGACCGAAAGCTTATGGTGAACCGATGTTAGCTGTTGTGTGTGCTGAAGGCGGGAGAGCTTAACCACCACCACCACCACCACCGCCCCCCCGCCCTGTGCCCCAGGCTTGGCTTAGTTGAGAGGCCTGAGCAAACCGCCTCAGCTTACGGAGGGGCTCAGCCTCCGTGGTCTCCACACCCAGTGCCACTGTCCCACCCCTCCAGCAGACATGGGCTGGAATTCCCGCTCACTGACCCTGTGCCGCCCAGCTAACCCCGGGCCACCCCACTGACCCTGAGCCACCCAGTTTACCCCAGGCCACCCAGCTGACCCCGAACCATTTCCAGGGTGGTGATGTCTGGTAGACACTGGGCCACAAGGGGAGCCCGGGGGGGCAGGCATGTGACAGGTGTGCCAGGGGCATGTGGTGGGTATGTGGGGAAGCCATACAGGGGGGCTTCAGGGCTGCGCCTATCTGAGCGCATTGGGGCATTGTACCTGTGAATGATGTCGTGCAGGTCAGTGGGGGGGGGGGCGGTGAGCCTCGGGGCTGGGGCCAAGACCCCAGAGCAGAGAAGCCCTAGGTGGGGCTGTGTGGGATCCCGGCCCGCAGACTCTGACCATAAGAAAATATTGTTATCTTTTCGGTACTATGATTGGGCTGGTCTGTTTCCAGCCCAAACGGTCTGAGTGGCACATGTCATTTTGAATCATTATAACCACGTTGGGAGCAAGTAGCTCTCGGGTGAGGAGAGAATTTTTCTTATTGGGCCTTACTCAGACACCCGGGGTTGAGTCTGGCACCGCCAGGTGTGACACGCACACAGTGCCACCTCCTCCTGGCTCCCTGCGGGCATCGCTGTTGGGTTGGCACTCCAGCAGGGGCCCTGGTTGTCTGACCAATGGCCCTTTCCCTACTAGGTTTCGGTTGCAGAAGTCCAGCCTACTTGGGGTGGCAGTTTGCCCCGCTGATGGATCCCAGCATCTCCCACCCCCGCCGTGGTTCCTCCTTCACCTCTTTGAGCCCCGGGAGGATGCTCTTCTGGTCAGGGCAGACCCCAGGCCAGAGTCCGGGGAGCCACTTGCCGGTAACTGGTCCTAGGAGCCTGTTGGACGCCCAGAGGCTGGTCAGCATAGAAGCAGTAGATGGCATTCATGGAGGCAGTGCCTGCCCGCTGTCGCTCTGGCTCCACTTTTCAGCTGTGGGCAAAGGTGTCAGCCTCTCTGGACCTCAGTCTCCTCATCTGTAGAGTGGTGACAATAACGCCCAGGTGTCAACTTTGCCCCCTGTGTGTGAGGCCAGGAGCCGTTGCTGAGTGAGCCTCCAGGGTGGCTGACCCCTGTGCTGGGCACGGCTGACCTGTGTTGCCAAGAGGGCGAGGCAGATGTGGCCACATGATGCCGCAGGCTCGGCCACAAACTGCTCTGCAGCCCCATCTTGTTGTCCCTTGGGTCACTCACTAGGAAAGCTAAATGATTGGAGACCAGCTGTCTGCAAGCGCAGGAGGGAGGAACCAGCCCTGCCCGCCTTGGCATCCAGGACATCCAGCCTCCAGGATGTGAGGGAACACGCTTCTGTGACCTGAGCCACGGTCCGTGGTGCTCCGTCATGGCAACCCTGGTGAACTGACACGCGTGTTGTTACTACGTTAAGCCGTCCTGTTCCAGGACCCCTTGTCGGGCAGCAGGTGACCAGCACAGCTATGAGCAGTGGTACTGAGTCATGAGCACCAGGCCACACTGAGTCCTTCCTGTAGTTTGTCTCCCGAGAGCATTGGTCCCCACAGCCTGGGTGCGGGCGACGCTGCTGTCCCCATCTCGTGGCATCTCAGGTACTAGCACTTAGGTCCAGCCGGGCTGGAAGGAGGGACAGGCCTTAGGGTCTCTGGGCCATGCTGGCCTGAGTGCAAACAAAAGCATTCGGCTCCCTGGCGGGGGCGCGGACCACAGCAGCAGAGACGGATGGATGGACAGGTCCTCTGTACTCTCAGCAGGCCCACCTGCTTGGGGAGAAGGAATGCCACCTCTTCTGCTCATCCTGCCCCTGGAGCTGAAGCCCTTAAGGGCAGAGAGCCCTGTATCCTGCCGTGTCCCTGGTGCCTGACACACAGCAGGGCCCAGTATAGACTGGACTGCTTGCCCCGCTGATTCCAGGGCCCGGCCTGGGTCGTGCCTTTAGAATCAGAAGCCTGCAGACCTGGGGACTGCCGAGGGCATTAGCCCACCCAGCTTCTGTCTGACCCCCACGCACACAGCCTGTGCGGGCGGGGGGGGGGGGCAGGGGGTCGAGGGGCGGACAGCAGCAGAGGGAAGTGGACTGGGCTAGGCTCTGGGAGCACACTCAGGCCACACCCAGGGACGTTGTGAGTGACCCCGGGGGGGGGGCTGCCCAGGGCTGCTGAGAGATGGTTTATAGGCTACAGACTTGCCTAGATTTCACCAGTGCCCCAGCCCTGGGGCTCCGGGTTGGATAAACTACTCAATCTTCCTAGGTGGTGCGGCCCCAGTGGCCGTTAGAGGGTTTAATGATGTGCAGCCCTCGGCCAAGGCCGTGTGGAATCCGTGCTCAGTAACCGCCGCCACCGCTGGGACGCACAGAAACACTCGTAAACAAGCCAGAGGCATAGGTCGCAGGCGGAGACCTGGCCTTAGGCGGTGGCGGTGGCGAGGAGGTGGCCGCACTGCCAGCTTCCAGGCGGCCCCGCCCTCCTCCTGGCAGCAGGCTTTCTGCCACCTCACGGATGTGCCCTCCTGAAACCCAGGCCACGAAGGGGACACAGGAGGCTCGCTTTCGGGGGTTCAGCCCATGCCTCCCGGGCCCTGGCTGTATTTTCTCCTGTGCTAATTTCACAGTGACGTGGCTCCTACTCCTGCTGATTGAACAGTCTGCACTGACAGGGGCGAAGATTTGCAGTGGAGCTTATCACCGCCCCAGAGCATGGGCGGGGTGGCTGGCGGGGGCGCCGGGGAGGCGGCTGTATTTATGGCATGCTGGGAAGACAAACATACGCATTTATATGTCACTTGTTGCAATATAAATGCTAACTTGTACTCCTTTCAAAACTTTTAATGAATTGTATACATTCCGAGAGATTTATAGGGTGAACGGAATGGCTCAAAATGTTACTTTTAACATATTTGTCACTTTGGCAACAGCGCCCAAAAAAAAAAAAAAATCTGGAAGATATTGCATTCAGAAATAAATCATAAACAGGCGCATCCTAAAAGAGGTTTATTCGGGTCGTTAATGGTTGATGGGCCCCCCAGTGCAGGATCTAAAGTTAAATTATGCAAAATCAAAAACAAACCTTATAATACTTAATCAGACATGCATAAAACTGGCAGGTCCAATAAATTCTCCCAATTAACTTGCTTCAGATTGTGATTGCATTCGCTAATTTAATCAGCCCCGGAATAATCTGGCAGCCGGGAGCTGATGAGTGAGTGTGGGCCCGTGCCGTGGGAGGGGGCAGAGCGACGGGCAAGAGCACCTAGGTCAGGGCCACTGAGAAAGGTGCTGTTTTCCACAGGGGCAGCGATTTCCCCACTTCCCCTCTCCCCAGGCGGGGCTGGCAGCCAGGCACTTGGCTCACATCCCACCTGGGCATGCTGTCCTGGGAAGCAGGCAGCGTCCACCTGGGTCATCTGGAGGATGGACCTGGACATTGTCATCTGGGATGAATCCCACGTAGGTTTTGCTCAGCTCCAGATCCCTCGGCTCTCCTCAGCTGTGGACACCAGTCCCCTTCCGGAACGTGCTGGGGTGGTTCTGTCCCCCCTGGAGCCTGCCCATTCTGACCTCTGATTCTCGATTAAAGGAGGGTTTTGACGGCCACCTGGGTGGCTCAGTCAGTTAAGCATCCGACTCTTGGTTTCAGCTCAAGTCCTGATCTCAGATTGGGGGATTGAGCCCCATGTCTGTGACCAGCTCAGAGTCTGCTTGAGATTCTCTCTCCCTCTCCCCTGCCCCTCCCTCCTGCTCTCTCTCTCTAAAATAAATAAATCTTTAAAAATAATAAATGAGGGGCACCTGGGTGGCTCAGCAGTGGAGTGGCTGCCTTCCGCTCAGGTCATGATCCCGGAGTCCTGGGATCGAGTCCCACATCGGGCTCCTTGCATGGAGCCTGCTTCTCCCTCTGCCTGTGTCTCTGCCTCTCTCTCTCTCTCTCTGTGTCTCTAATGAATAAATAAATAAAATCTTAAATGAATGAATGAGGGTTTTGACTCCAGTGTGCTTTATCCTTCCTTTCCGGAGGGTGGGGCGGGCAGTGACCGGCACCAGGGCCTGCAGGGGGAGGCAGGTGTCTCATCTCTGGGCCTAGGCCCCCGCTGAACTCACAGAGCTCACTCTGCTCTCCGCCAGGCAAAATGTTTTATTTCATTTTATTTTATTGTCAAAACAGGGTTTACATTGCACGCCTGAGTTTGCATTCTGTGCTCCCCCCCAACATGACCTTATATTGAACATATTTCTACACCAACGAACGCTCTTCATAATCCGGCATGTAAGGGCCACGTGGCGTTTTGGTGCCCGATGCTCCATCATCTACCACATCAGTTCCTCTCTGGTCAGACATGTGTGTTGGCGCCAATTTTTTGTGATTATAGATAATCCTGTGATGAACCTCCCGGTGCGTAAATCCGAGTGCACACACATGTTTCTCCTGGGTGGACGGCTGCTGCGGGCTGACCCTTCCAGGCTCCCTGTAGTGGCCGTGGTGGCCCCATCCCCGACCCCCGGCCCCCTTGCTGCGGCAGATGACCCAGGGCCAAGGGCCGGGCCAAGGGCTCCCTGGCAGAGCTTCTGCCCTCACCACCCCTTGCCCGCTCTCCCTGGCACAGGCTCATCTCCTGAGAGCCGCCAAGGGAATCATGCCTGCTGTTCCCAAAACAAGCGCCGCGGCGCAGAGAGAGAGATCCACCTTGTCACCGCCAGTGCGGGGTAGGCTCCACACACATACGTAAGCAGGCCTGTGGTGAGTCTCTGGAAGGAGAGGCCTGAGGCCACCCCAGCAGATGCTGAGAAGTGCCCTTGTGTGGAAGCAGAGTGGGTGATGGTCTGTGACACGCCGGGTGGGGGGGAACCTAGCAGGTGTGCAGGTGTGGCCAGGCCCAGCCAGAAGAGCAGCTTGCCACCTGCATCATCCAGACTCGAAACACGAATGCTGAGGAATCCACTCCTAGGAGGCCCCAGACACGTCGGACCCACCGGCACACAGTGTGGGGGGGCATGTGTAACGGGCCCAGACTGTGCCTTAAACCTGGTTCAGACAGTGACTGCACCCCAGCATGTGTTCTATCACAGTACAGAGGGCAGGGGCACCTGGGGCTCCGTCGGTGGAGGGTCTGCCTTCAGCTCAGGTCATGATCCTGGGGTCATGGGATCAAGTCCCATGTCAGGCTCCCTGCTCGGCGGGGGCGGGGGGAGCCTGCTTCTCCATCTCCCTCTTCTCTTTGCCAGGCCTGCTCATGCTCTCTCTCTCACAAATAAATAAAATATTTTAAAAATAAAAATTAAAAAGAAAAGAAAGTGGGGGTGGGGTGGGGTGGGAAGATAAAATCATATTCCTGAATGCTTGGGTTTGCATGGAAAGCTCCAGAAGAGTAAAGAGAGTGGGTGGAGCCTGGCGAGTGGGCTGCCAGCAGGTGGGGCAGGGTGAAGGGGCTGCTGCCCTGTGCACGGATGCTGAGCTGTTTGCCGACTACACACTTACAAACGCCGCAGTGCCTGGACTTGTACGGGCATCTGCTAAATAGGCGTGTGCGCACTTGCAGTGTCAACCCTGCCACCCTTCCAGAAGCTTCTGTCCTTCCAGAGGAAATTTTCTCAAAGACACAGCTGACCCACAGGCTCTAGAGGCTCTGCAGCCCAGCCACTGTCACCTGGGCCACCCTATCTCCAGGAAACCTAACAACAGGTGTCTCCCCACAAGGGCCATGCCCTAGAAGTCTTCCTCCTCTGGTGCATGACCCCTTGCAACATTGTCCCTTCTGATCCTCTAAGAGTCAGCCCAAGTCCCCTCCTTGTGCAGGAAGCCTTCCTGACCTTCAGGGTCAGACCAAGTGCATGGGGCAGATACCTATCTCAGAACCTATCTTGGTGGGACTACCTGCTGGGCGTGAACTCCTGGGTAGTAGGGCCTGGGTCTGCTTGAGCTGTATGACCCTCTGCCCAGCACAGGGCCTGCCTAACCAGAATGAGCCAAGGTCACCTTCTAGGAGTCCCTAAAAACAGGAGGCTCGACAGCCTGTCTGTCCCAGTGTCCCAGGGGCACGACTGCTCAGCACCCCCATGATCCTCCTTCCCAGCTGGGCCCCTTGATGCCAAGATGAGGCTGAGTGGGTAGAGGCTGATGCAATAGCCAGCCCCAGCCCAGCTGGAAAGGAGGGAGGGCCAGGGCAGGAACAGGCTTTGGGCAGGCTGGAGGGCGAGTGAGGGCTCAGCCAGGGCCCAAGGGGAGAGAGCCTTCCAGCAGTGGATTTGAAGGCTTTGTTCTCAGTGTGCTGGGGAAGGGGCATGCGGGCTGGGTGGGGGCCTGTGAGGATGACACGCAGCCTCCACGTCTTTCTGCCCTGTGCCTTGGCATCACCAGGAGTCCCAGGTCTTCCACCCCCACTGGGTTTTGGGGGTTTACTGGAAGGAAACATACCATGCTGGACCTTGGAGGGGCAGAAGCATCGGTCAGCATGTCCCTGTGGAGTAAGGCTCATGCTGGGAAACCTGACCCTGTCCAGGTGCCCCACTGGCTAAGGCACCAGCTCCAGCCCAGGTGACAGTAGCTGGCCTGTGTCCTCGTGGGGTCCCCAGCTCCCTGGAGAAGAAGCGCTCCCAGGATTTGGAAACTGCAGGGTGGAGGCATCATGAGCAGCAAAGGGACACTGGAGTTTGGTTTGTTGACCCTCGGAGGAGAGCAGCAGAACTATGTGCCCTGGACACTGAAACTGCCCCTGTTCTGTGCCCAGATGAGCACAGTGTCCCCCGAGAAGTGACACTTCCAACCCTGGTCACCAAGCCCCGATTCCCCAGGCAGGGGCTCCGGGACCAGACTGACCTCAGGGGTCCCCACATCCTTGCTGGACCTCCGTGGTCTCACTACATCTGGGGCCCAGTTTCTGCCTGTGTGCGGTGGGGTGGGCGGTGCCTCTGACAGGGACAGGTGGGAACCGATGGGCACAGGTGTGCACGGGCAGCCCTGGACATCATGGGAGGGCCGATCACACCTCACTGCAGCTGTCAAGACCTGCTGCTGGGTAAAGGTCGGCCATGAAAAAATAACTCCTCAGTGCTGGGTAGACTTCGGAGCAAACCAAATGGCCCCTTCCCCTCCCCTCTCCCTGAGGTCCTTGGGTGGGAGAGCCTGCTGCTGCTCCTGGGGGCACCGAAAGTTTGCAGGCACAGGACTTGTGCTAGATCCAGCCTGTCCTGAGGGAGGCCCAGGACCAGCATACTGACTTTGCCTTTTGCTGCTGCCCAGCTGCTCAGTGCGTCTCCCCCTTCTGGCTGCAGGCCCTGGCCCCGTGGTGTGGGTCTGGAGGAACAGCCTTCCAGAGGCCCTCCATGCCCACTCCCAGGATGGTTAAGAGCATGTGGACTGGGGCATCCTGGGGCAGGTTCCTCCTCGTTATACAGGGGGGATCACAACATCGGGAGCTCACCCTGGGGCCTGCCCACTGCTTCTCCTAGACCTGAGATCATGCTGGCTGCAGGGCACCATTGTTTCATCCGCAGTGGAAGAGGGAAAATCCTGCCCAACACTGTACTGCTGCACAGGTGGCACCGAGGGCGGGCGTGCGTTTCTAAGGAGCAGATGTCTTGGCGACTCCCACCCCAGGGGAGGAGCGCCAGGGGAGGACCGCCGAGGGCAGGGGACAGGGAGAGTACCGCTCCCCCCACCGTCCCCCCACTCCGTCCTCTCGGCCTGCCTGGTACACGCAGCAGCCGGCAGAGGGCGTCCCCCGGCCAGGATACACCCTAGCCCGCTTCAGATCCCAGGTGCATGCAGCCAGCAGTCCAGGCCACTGGCCACAGGGACCCCAGGTGGCCGCCGCAGCATCTCCAGGACCCTGCATCTCCACACAGCCAGCGCACCTCGGGCCCCGGCTCACCCCAGCTCGCCCCTACTCCCAGGGGCACCCGACCCACCTCCTGCCGCGGGGCACCCCTCTGTACACAGTGGCTAATCCCTGCTCCCCCATCTCCCCGAGGGACCCAGGCAGGTAGCTCCCTCTCTCTGGGCCTCAGTATCCTCTCAGGGTCAGCTGACTGTGAATTGGGGCCATGCTGCTGCGGGTCAGGGGTGGGGGTGCAACCACATAGGGAGCCCAGGCTGCCGCCGAGCACCCTGGGTGCCCCACTTTTAAGTGTTAGCAGAGCACTGAGGCCAGAAGGGACTTGCACCCCCGGACATGAGGATCCCCGGCAGGGGAGGTGGGGGGCACTGAGGGCCGGGCTGTGCATCCTGACCTGCCCCCTCCTGGGGTCCACACCACCTGCCTGAAGTGAGTCATCTGGAGCTAGAAGGCAGCCCTGCCCTTCTGCCAGGCTCCTGGGCCCCCTAGCCCATGGCAGGGTGCGGGGGACTGTACTCTCTCTGTGCCTCTGCTCCCAACCCTGAGATCCCTCAGAGGCTTGCAAGTGCCCCCGCTGCCTGGCTCCTGAAACCCCTGCGCTGTCCTCAGGTGGAGTGTGGAGAGGGCTGGGATTTCTTGCAGGAATGCAGGGGTGAGGGGTGAGGCCTGGGCTGTGTGTGCTCTGCACTGCTGCAGAAGAGTCATCTGTCAATGGGCAGCAGAGGACAGAGACAGAGAGAGACACACAGAGAGAGACACAGAGGGTGGAAGACCCCAATACACAGGTAAGAAAACGAGGGGCACAGTTTGATAAGAAATGTGACTGTGGACGGGGGGTCAGATGGGTGAGGTGGCACCAGAGAGCAGGGGCAGAGGTCTCAGGTACAGCTTGATGCTCTCTGGAGCTCGTCCCCTCCTGTTGCAGGAGGTCGGTGTCCTGGCCCACACAGGCTTCTGGGAGCTGGACCAGCCCGTGGGGCCCAGGCGCTGGTAGAGTGGCTGATGGAATCAGTAGAACCAAGGACAAGCTGCCAGCTCTCCAGAAGTGTCCCCTATGCCCGTCCTTGGCACCTTCCTGGCCGCAGGTCCCTGCTGGCCTGGTGTCTTCCCGTGGGTGGCCGGGGAGATGCAGATGGGAGCCTTGAAGCCTCGCTCAGTGACTCATGCTGTCCTGTCTCTGGGGGCTTCTGGGCACAGCCTGGGTCATCCCGGGCCCCAGCCAGCTCCGCCCCTGCCTCCCCTCCTCCCCGGCTGTCTGTCCCACACAGCTCCTGGGGTTTGCTTGCAGACACAAAGGGGCCAGGCAGAGCAGCGTTGCCTGGGAAGAGCTCAGACGTGGTGGCCTGGGGGCGGTGGCCTAGGGGTCGTGGCCACAGGCTGAGCTTAGGAAGACCTGCCATAGGGGGTGGTCTCACGAAAGCGTCTAAGGGATCCGCGAAAGGGTTACATCCATGAGAGAGGATATATACACACACACACTATTTTTTGGGACACTTTAGGTTCACAGCAAAACGGACAGAAAGGAATAAAGGCTGCTATACCGTCTGCCGCACGCAACTGCAGCCTCTCCCATGGTCAACACCCCCACCACGGCCATTTCGGCCATTTCTCACGGTTGACCGACCTACATTGACATGTCGTTGTCACCCAGAGTCCATAGTTCCCCTCAGGGCTCACTCCTGGTTTGCCACAGTCTGTGGGTTTGGACGCGTGTGCCATGTCCTGGGCCCTCCGTTGTCATCGATCCTACAGGCAGTGTCACTGCCCTGGAAATCCCACCCCCCGCCCCCGCCATCCCTCCCTCCCCACTCAGAGCCAGGCTTCACTTCTCATTTGGATTTTTTGTCTTGGGAGTCTGGCCAGGCAGGGACCGGGGTTCACAGATGAGGAGACATGGGCTCAGGGTGAAGGAACCGGTGCCCAGCCAGGCTGAGAACGTGGCCCCTGCAGCGCTGCTCAGACCACATGCAGGGGACACAGGTGTGGAGCCAGGCTCAGCCAGGTCCCGTGGGTGGCCTGATGGCCAGTATGGTGGCCCCTCATGCCATGCTGTGCTGTTCTGGTTTCAGTGCAGAACAGAAGGACCAAGGCAGGGAAACAATGGCCCTGGGGGAGGCATGGCACCTGCTGGCTCTGCCAGGTGCCCAGGGAGAGTCTGCAGGGGGCTGTCTAAGGCAGAACGGCCAGCTCAGAGGCCACCCTGCTGGCAGGGGTTACCAGGGACTCCCCTGGACCCCCCCTGCCTGGCTCGCCTCGTTCACTGCTGTTCCCCCTTCATTCTTGGTGGCCGTAGACATCTGCCAAGTGAATGAATAATTCCCTTCTTACATGAGTCGCCTTGCTGCTCCAGCAGGCAGGACCAGGGCCCCACCACCTAGCCGTGTCCCCCCTCCCTCCCCCAGGGCCACAGATCTGTACCCCCAGTCCCCACAGGCACAGAGCTTTCCCAGGATGCCTGTCTGAGCAGCCACAGAACACTCACCTGTTTTCGGTGCAGGGGCAGGGGCGATGCATTAGCATTGCAGTAGGGTCCCAAGACTGGTGATTTCAGCACTTCAGGGTTATTTATGAATTCATCTATTTGCCGGGACAAGCCTTTCTGCATCTGGTTGCCATGGTTGCCTTAAAGTCGGTATCTTATTAATTCTGAATGTTATGAAATAAATATAGATCAGACAATCACAGTGAAGGTTCTTTTTTTTATTATTATGCAGTTTGGTTCTCGGTGCCCGAGGTAGGATGCTCCACAGCATCACGCTGACACACATCCATCAGATTCTGGGCACCTGGGCAGGGTGCAGAGAGGCGCTCCTGAGCCTTGAGCCTGAGAATGGGGAGGGGCAGTGCGACAGGACTGCAGGGGAGGGGAGAAGCCTGAGGGACCCAGGCATCCTGGGCAGCCCCAGGAGGGATTCTCACAGCTGGATGGACAGTGCCATCCAGACAGGAGGCCAGGAAGTTGAAATCGCCCCAAACTATTGCATGGGACTGCATGGTCCCCTCCAGCCAGGGGTGCTCACGAGGAGGAGCCTGCTCTGTGGCCTCAGGGCTGCCTGAGGCTGGCCATTCCCGCTCCATCTGTCCAGGCGGCAGGGACAATTCACCAGAAATGGTGCAAGCATCCTCATGCCCACCAGGTTTCAGGCTGGCTTGGGAGGTGAGGGCAGAAGGGTCCAGGACAGGTCCAGGATGGGTCCAGGTAGACTCTTTGTCTACCTGGCTGTGTTGATTTTAGTTTCCATTCTCCTGACCATTACAGACACTTGCCTAGCACATCGCATGGCCAGGATGGCCCTGTATCCATCCAGCCATCGAGGCAAACAACACTACTTCACCTCCGATCAATAGAAGCACAGAGATGTGATGTCACAAGTTTGCGGTTTCACAATGATTGGGATTCGAATGTGGTCTGTTTGCTGTCCATGCATGGCCCTCACTGGCCCCTGCCCAGTCCCTCCCCAACCTGGGTCTCCTGGAAAGCTTGCCCAGGTCTGTTTTCCTGGCCCACTGCTTGGCCACCAGGTCGCCCCTGAGCACTCGTGCCTAGGACAGGTCTGCAGGCGGTTTGGGGGCCATCATCCTGGTCCCAGCACAGATGGCTTATTTGGAAACACAACAGCTTTGGCCAGGCTAGCCTTTGCTTTCACCGACCACTAAGGGTTCAGGACCAGGGGAGGGTGAGGAGCCCAGGTGGCCAGGGGAGGGAGGCTCAGCCCAGGGCTCCGTAGGGAGCTGGGGGCAGAGGGGACCACCTGGATGCAGAGCCTGTGGAGCCGGGTTGCCCGTGAGACCCCTGGATGCATGGCCACTCCAAAGGGAGGTGCTCCAGGGCAAAGTAGAGGGGAGACCCTGGCACCAGACTGCTGAGTGGCCTCAAGCACTTGGCCAGGTCTTGGGGGGCCTCACCTCTGTCAAATGGGGGCCATCTCCAGGCTCTCTCCAGGGGCGCCAGGAGTGGTTGATCTTCTGCAGGGCAGGATCACAGCCCCCCCCCCATCCCCCTGCAGTGCCCGGCTGCCCCATGACACCTGCCACACTTGCCACCAGGCAGCCAGACCCTGCAGGCCTGCGGCTCATCGACCCCCTCCCTCCAGGGCCACCGCGGCCTCCCCAGATGCTCCCAGCCCCCCAGGGCCTGATCAGGGCATCGACAGAGCCGTGCTCACCATTTAATTAAGCTTAGTTTAATTAAAAACCTAGGATCCTTTATTAGACTCTGTAATTGATTTAATTTCCTATGGAATTCAAGTGTCAAACACCTCTGCTGCATGAAGTCCCAGATTCCGGGGGGTGGAGACAAACGGATGGTCACACAGCCAGAGCTCCAGGAATGCAGGGGTCTCCTCCCAGAGCCCCACAGACAGGGCACGAGCCGCCTCCCCTCCCTACCCCCTCTCCCTTTTCCTCGCCCCCCCCCCCCACTTTGGGCTTTGTCACCTGAGGAGTCCACCCTCCTCCCAAGCTGCAACTCTTGCAACCAAGAGTTTTCCCTGATGGGAAAGCCGGGAGGGGCCTAGGAGGCCGTGCCCCTGCTGCCGAAGGAGTTCTGGAAATCTTAAAGTTTGAGTTCCTGTGGTGGGTGAAGCCTCTGTTGCTGCCCCTGGTCTGCGGGGAGACAGGGTCTCCTCCAGAGGTCCCAGGAGACAGTGACATATGTTCTGACTTGGTGGGCCTCTGGATGGGGAATTCCTGCCCGGCTGACCTTTGTGTCCCCTGCTGAGCGCATGGGGCTGGAGGGGGCCTGGGGGGTGGACAGCCAGTGTGTGTTAACTGTCCCCTGCCCCAGCACGGATCCCCGAGAGTAGAGTGCCCTGTGTGGCAGCACTGGGAAGCAGGGACATGGGAGAAAACTTTCCCTCCTCCATCTCCCAAGAACTGGTCACCGTCAGCAGGAAAGATGGACCTGGAGGTTATCTGTGAGATGAAAAGCCCTGGAACATCTGGGGGTGTTGTGAGCGGTGACCTTTCATTATTTGAAGCCACAGAAGGACAGGGCATCCTTCTGTTCAATATGTGATGGCTGCCTTGGACCCCGGGTCCTCCTAGGCCAGAGAGCAGCTCTAGGGAGGAGGCTTTCTCCTCCTGGATTGGGGTACATCGTGGGGCCACCTTTTAAAATGTAGGTCAGGGGACACCTGAGTGGCTTAGTGGTTGAGCGTCTCCCTTTGGCTCAGGTCGTGATCCCGTAGGTCCTGGGATTGAGTCCTGCATCAGGCTTCCCGCAGGGAGACTGCTTCTCCCTCTGCCTGTGTCTCTGCCTCTCTCTGTGTGTCTCTCATGAATAAATGAATAAAATCATTAAAAAATAAAAGTAAATTTTGAAAAAATGTGGTCGGGCTCACAAAACAAAGTGGCGGCTCCTCCAGCCTTAGCCACAGCATTCCCATTGGCACCGCAGGCCTGCTCCTGTGTGACCCGAAAATTCGTGTCCGTGTGGGTCAAAGACAAGATCGGACAGAGGAGTTGTGGTATAGCCACACAGTAGGAAGCCATTCGGCTGCAAAGTGGAGTGAGGCCCTCACGTGCCCTGTGGCAGTGGTGAATCTCACACAATTCTGGGTGAGCCAGGCCAGCGTGTACAGCAGTCCATGGGGTGTGACTCCCTTCACAGATGAGTCCAGAACAGAGCGTGGATTTGTGGCTGCCTGGCAATGGGCAGATGGGGGCATGGGGGTCAGAGCTAGTGGGTACAAGGCTTCTTGCCTTTGCTTTTCAATCCTGGTAAATTGTACACAACACAACATTTAGGTGTCATCAGGGGCATCAGTGCATTCTCACTGTTGTGCACAATCCCATGTCTGTCCCCAGGGCTCTCCATCTGCACGGACTGAGCCTCCATCTCCACTGAACACGGTACGGTCTCTTCCCCCAGTCCCCTGTCTGTGAGTCCAACTCCTTGGGAGCCTTCTGGGAACAGGTCCTTCAGGGCTGGTCTCTGTGCACGTGCCCTCACCTCCGGCACCACGTCCCCCAGGTCCATCCACGTCGTAACAGGTGTCTTTCTGGGGTCATAAAAATGTTCTAAAGTTGACCTTGGTGATGGTCGTACACATTCATAGATACACTAAAAATCACTGAGGGGCGTCTGGGAGACTCAGTTGGTAAAGCATCCACCTTTGGCTCAGGTCATGATCTCAGGGCCCTGGGATTGAGTCCTAAGTCGGGGTCCCTGATCACAGGGGAGCCTGCTTCTCCCTCGGCCGCTCCCCCTACTGTGCTCTCTCATTCTCTCTCTCTCTCTCTCTCTCTCTCTCCACTTGGGTGTAGGCAACCAAGTGGATCAGAGTCCTGGTGCTTGGCTGGTGCCCAGGAGAAGGCTGGCGGGACCTCCTCCTGGCACATCCATGCCAGGCTGTCCCCATGCATGCCAGGGGCAGATGCGGGCTTGTGCCGTTGGCACCGTCTGCAAAGCTCAAGTGCATCATAGGAGCTGAGAATCACAACCCACCCGCTTGCTCTAATGTGAATCCAGAATCTGAATTAAAGAATCCTCATCTGTGCAGAGGCCGGGGGGGCAGGGGGGCAGTGGGGAGGCCTGAAGGCACTGGGCTTTGAGGTCTAGCTCATCCCTGCCGGCCCCATGGTGGCTCCCTGCGAGGTCAGGGAGGGTCCCCAAAATGCCCATCGTCCACCCAGTGTGTGCTGTGGCCCTTCCCCCAGGCTGAGTCCCAGCCGCAATTTATTCTGCCTGTTTCACCTCGTAATACGATGGGCTGCACTGCGCCCTATAGGTATTGATTTTGCTCTATTTTACTGGTTTTAACTTAATGACTAGAAACCCCAAATAAAATTTCTTTTTTTTTTAAAGATTTTATTTATTTATTCATGATAGACATAGAGAGAGAGAGAGAGAGAGAGAGAGAGAGAGGCAGAGACACAGGCAGAGGGAGAAGCAGGTTCCATGCCAGGAGCCTGATGTGGGACTCGATCCCGGGACTCCAGGATTGCACCCTGGGCCAAAGGCAGGTGCCAAACTGCTGAGCCACCCAGGGATCCCCAAATAAAATTTCCTTTACAAATTCAGGGAGATCAATGCGTGGGACCGGAATCACTATTCTATGAGCTGAAGGGACAGTCCTCTGGGTCATCGGAGTCATCGCTCAGGGCCAGAGGGCCCCAGGGAGTCGGGAGCAGCCTGCAGTAAGGGCAGGGCCTGTGTGTGCCCAGGGCTGGCCTGGGTCCCTCAGAGAGCGAGACCACTGCTTTTCCGTGGTGAGGCCATCTGAAACCCTGTCTCCAGGTCGTAAAACAAAAAATCTAAGCCTTATTCATGTTTCCAAGCCCTCAGCAGTGTCTACTCCCCGTGACCTCAGAGGGTGACCAGGGGTGTCCCAGGAAGTCCAGGATGCAGATATCCAGGTTCTCCGGGGCAACCGCTGGGAGGGGTCTAGGAGACGGGGTTGCCTATGTCTGGGAGGAAGTGCTCTGCTGATGTTTCCCTCTGCTCCAGGCCTATGGGAACGTTCCAGCATCAAGGCCCCTACGGGGGTCCCCCCTTCCCTCTCTGGAGGGGAGGGACTAGCAGGTCCTCCCATCTGATGCCCAGAAAGTGCCCTTCTTGCCCCTCCCCAGAGTCAGGGCCAAGCTGGGCAGACTGTCTCTGGGGCAGACTCATACTTCCAGCTCCCATTAGCATCACTTGGGAAGGTTTGGGTCCAGCCAACACCGGGTGCAGGAAATCGGAATCTCTCGGGCAGTGAGGCCACCCTGGGAATGTCCACATGCCTCCCTGGGTGGGGCCAGCCTGGGCCCCCTCCCCTCAGGCAGCGCTACATGTGGCAGGGGACGGGCCCATTCTCTGGACGGCCGCTGGGGGTTGGGGTTGGTGAATTCAGACAAAGAATGAGTCTCCATTAGGGGACATGGACCATTCTGAGCAGAAGCTCTTTCCTAGACCTTGGTGGGATGCCCTTTCCCCCAGCAGCTAGAATCTCTGCTCCACAGTTTTCTGCATGGCTGGGAAGCCCTCCCCTCCCCATGGCTGCCAGCTGGGTACAGCTGCAGGCTGTAGTGCAGCTTCCCATGTAAGCCTGAGGCGTCTTTGAGATGGTGGACTCAGGGCCCAGAGCGTGAGATGGCCCCTGGATGGGGCCAGTGAGGAAGGCAGAGGAGCCATCAGGCCAAGGCTGTAGAGGTTCCTGCCTGGCCTGTTCTCTCCTCAACCACCTGTCCAGGGACCCGGCAGAGGTGCAAGCCTACTCCTCCTACCAACACCAAAGGGTGCTACCTGGCTCTGGGGAGCATTCCCATTTCCTCTTCACCAACATCAATCCTGGACATAGTATCCAAGCCCTGGATGGTTCCGGAGCCAGGGATGCCTCTCCCTGCCTCAGCCTACAGGTGGGACCTGGTTCCCCTCACCTGGTGGGGAGCCCCATGCTCTGGCTGCCTGCCCCCAGGGCCTGCAGGCAGGGCTGGTGTGGATCTGCCCAAGGGGCTTTGCATCAGCTCCCATGTGGGCACGGTTGAGCATTGGGAGGGCAGGGGTCCCCTGCCTGCCCTGGCAGCCACGTGAGTGAGGATCTGGGCATCTGGCTGCAACGTATGGTGCCGGGCAGCTCTGGGCAAGCACTCTGGCCTTAGTTTCCCCAGATGTAAAATGGAGTGAATATGCCAGCTGTGAAGAGTAAATGGAATGACATGAGAGGAAGGGCCAGATGCCAGCTTGTCTGTTCCCACTTAGAGTGAGAGGGGTTCCCTGAGGTTGGGCTCACCAGGAGGCACCCAGCCCCGCCCAACCCCTCCCCCCCACTCCACGCTGTCAAGCCTCAGTGGGCAACACACTGACCAGGAGACTTGCCAATGCCTGGGTCAGGACCGTGCCCTCCTCTCTCCCACCTCCAATGGGACTAGAGGAGGTGCCCGAGGTCCCCAGAATCAGGGCCAAGAGGGCAGGTCGTGCTCACAGGAAGGGCATGTGCACATGTGCGTAGTGTGTGCCTTGGTGTGTGTGTATGCATGTACACACGTGTGCACAAGGGCACCTGTGAAATGTTTGCCTGTGTGGGAGCACATATACATGTGAGCGCCTGTCTGAGTCCACATGCACCCCTGGGAACAGGGAGAGGGCACCCAGCAGGCGTCCTGCCCCAGGCAAACCCCACATTTTGACTCGCGGGTCACAGAGCGGGCACACCTGGGCACAGCCTCCCACCAGCCAGCACCCCCCTCCTGAAAGGAGGTTTAACCTGACGCTACCACAGGTGGAAGCCCCCTGCCTGCCAGATGTTCTCCAGGGTCAATTGTTCACGCCTGCCATCAATTATTTAAGGGGAGAGATCCCTCTTTTCTTAACAAAGCAGTGGCAGCAGCAGAGGAGCAGGCTCAGGTTACCTGGTCTGCAGGTGCCCACGCGAGAAGTGCAGGACTGGGACGGGACGGGCCCGGTCGGGAAAGGACATGGTGGGCATCCCAGAAACAGCTGCCAAGCCCCGGGCAGACCTGGGAGGGCCCCTCTCTGCCCTCTGCCCTCGGGTCTCATGTCCCTGTACTCTCACCGGCCTCCATGGGCCCCCGGGACAGAGATGGAGGAGGCAGAGGCCTGGCAAGTGGCCCACCCGCCCTTCTCTCCACTCCTAGTGCTCCCCTGACTCCTGGAACTGGCATCTCTGGGGGGACATGGTTAGGACACCTTTGTGGTCCTGGAGGCTGGGTCCTCTGAGCCCGGGGCAACCAGGGTGCATGTGGCTTAGGGCCTGCGGGGCTGGCCGGCTGCAAGGGGCAGCTCACCCATGACAGGCCTGCACACGTACACTATCTGGTTCTCCACTTTAGCCAAATGTTCCTTGTGGTCACACAGAAGATTCAGGCCAGGAAGGGCTGCTAGGGGTTGGCCCTTCCTGCAGCCCCCATGGCAGGAGGGGCAGTGGGCTACCCAGTCTCCTGGTGGCCCCTGGCTGAGCCAGGAGGAAGAGCCGTGATGCCCAGAAGCCCACAGGTGCTGGGGGACACAGGTGCAGTGGTACAGCAGTGGGTCCCCTTAGAGCATCCCTGATGGGGGTGATCATGGGTTCCAGGTGCCGCAGACCAGGGTCTGAGATCTCATTTTAGGGGCAGACCTAAGAGGCCAGAATTTCCTCTCCAATTTCACAGAGTGAGAGGCCGTGGCCAGGACGGGGAGCACGGCCCCAGGGCAGGGCACCCAGCTGCCGTTCAAGGCCAGGTCTCCAGGCTGCTGGGCCTCCAGGGTCGAGCGGGCACCTCAGGGCAGCCCCCATTCAGAGGTCACCAGGGGCTGCCCTGGGTCCTTTTCACAGATAGGAATTGAGGCTGGAGGGCTGGGGGTATGATGACCCAAGGGAGGCCAAGAGGTAGGTGAGGATGGGGCTGGATCTGAACAGAGGGGCACCCCTGCACTGCTCCTTGCCCGGCCTGTCACCGAAGCACAGACAGGGCAAAAGGACACAGGTCCTGTTGCTCATGGGTCCGATGTCTCGACACCTGATCAGACTAGTCAGGCCCTGTCAGCGCCCATTCTCCGGGACCTCCCCCAAATGCCTGAATTATGCACGAGGCCAGCCACGCGGGTGGCAGATGGCGGTACACACGGTAACCAAGCCTGTGGGAGGGCCGTCCAACAGGGAGGCATGCCAGAACCCCTCCAACCCTGCTCCCAGGGGGCAAGGACATGCCAGGGACCCCCTCCTGCCCCGGGGACTCTGCTGGGAGGGAGGAAGCCTGCAGACATTGGACCTAGGAGCATCTTTAATTGTTTGTGTGTGCTTTCAGCACTGGGAGCCTTGTGGGTTCTGGGAGGGCACTTGTCCTCACTGGGCACAGACAGGCCTAGGGCGCTCCACAGGGCCAACAGCTGGCCCAGTCTGGGAAGGGGCCCAGCCCGGGGTCCCCTAGGAGCTGTGCTGGCACTAGCTGCATGGCCAGGCTGTGGCCCGAGACTCAGGGCCCAGGTGAGGCTAGGACAGGAGGGGGGCCCCTACCCAGCTGCCTGCCCACCCCCCACACTGACACCCACAAGTGTCTTTTGGCAGCTGCCTAAGGGCTTTGCACTCTCCCCCGAGGGCTCTGGAAGATGTCCCTGGGCAGAGCCCTCTCCTGGACTCCTCCTGCCCCCAGCCCGGGCAGCCGGCCCTCCTCACACGCTCGCCCCTTCACACGCACATATGCCCATGTGGGGCGGCCAGCGACAGTCCCCTGGGTGGGGCGGGCCGAGCGTGCGCCTCTGCAAACAATGATTTATTTCAGAATTAAGTGTATTACACCGAGAACTTGCCAGTTCCGTCTCGCCAACGAGCACAGGAAATCTGGCTAATTAAATATATTATGCAGTGTAGCCTTGATTGTTGGGAATGAATCAGTTTAATTACAGTGAGCATCACACGTCATAATTAACGCTACAGCTCCAAATCGAAGATGGGGCTTCGGGAGGACAGGGGGCTCCCCCGACGCCCAGGCTGCAAGGCCAGGACCATGAACCCCTCTGAAGGGCCCCCCGCAGGTCCCTGTCGCACAGACGGGCCACGGGCAGCCCAGGGGTGGGGGTGGCACTGGACTCATAGCCTCGTGCTGCGAGGGCAACAACGGAAACCGGTGAGGTGTCCGGTGGGAGGGTCAGGGCGACACGCAGACAGAGCTCCAGGTTGCAGAGCCAAGCTCTGCTCTTCAGAGCTCCTGGCCTCGCAGAGCTGACAGCCCAGGGGGAAACAGACAAGCAGGATCCATGCCTGTTGGGGTGAAAGTCAAGGCTGTGGCGATGGAGGTACAGCAGCCCAGGGGCTGTTCCTCAGTGGCAAGAAGGAACCAGCCGCAAGAGGCCCTGGGGATGGGGAGTGGCAGGTGCGGAGGCCCTGAGGTAGGGGTGGGCGGAGGAGGAAGCACCTGAGGAGGTGGGTGGGCCAAGGTAAGGAGAGCAGGGCCACCCTGGGCCCTCTCCCCTGGCTCGCCAGGCATCTCGCCTCCTTCCCATGTAGCAGCAGCTCACGGAGGCTCCTCACTCTGCCCCTCGTCTCCATGAGGACTGTGGGGGGAGGGTCTGGCCCTGACCTGTCGACCCGAGGGGCTGCCTGAGTGGGAACAGAGCCTGAGTGGCTCAGGAAAGGTTGGCCACCCCACACCCCAAGAGCGTCCCAACCTCCTTACTTGGTTCTGCCTCTGGAAGCATCTGGCTCCCAGCTTGGGGGCCCCGCAGGGAGGGGCAGAGCCATGACCCCAGCAGTGCCATCTGGGGCTGCTCTGGCTCCCTACAAATGGCAGTAGCTCCCCGCCTCTGCTCACATCTGCCCCCCTCAGGCAGTGGCTCCGTCTCAGCACCCCCGACCCAGCTTGGAGCCCCACCATCAGGAGCTGCCCTGGTGGGTCCTGAAGACCCTTCCCTCCCCGAGGCCTTTCACTGGCAACCAAGGTCTGATCAGCTCTGGGGGACGGCATCAGCCCTCCCCATGTCTCCGGGGTCCAGCACCAGGCCAGGCTCCTGTGAAAGTGAGGGGCCATCTGTGAGATGAGAGTGCGTGCACGGATGAAAATGAGGGTGCTCAAGGGTGTGTACCCAAGTCCCCGGGGGTGGCGACTGCAGGCCAGCTGTGCCTCCCCCCATTCCGGGGCCCTCCCTGGGGTCCAGGACCTGAACTGCATCACAGGTCCTGCTGGCAGGGACATTCATCCCACACCAGGGCTCACGGGACCTGCCCCGGCCCTGGTCCCACAGCAGGAAGTTCTCAAGGTCAGAGCCACCCGGTGACAGGACAGGGCTCCCAGGGCAGTGGGGTCAGGGGCCAGGTGGGGCCGGGAGAGCTGTGTCCGAGAATAGCCAAGCAGCCGGGCCGAGTGTGGGCAGCCCACAGCCTCGGCTCTATTTTAATTTCATTTCCCTGACGAGAGCGCAGATCGATGGCTGGCGGCTGGGCTCAGCTCGCAAGGTGCCCCCATTTGCATAGTTACGGGAGAGGAGACGTGTGGGGAGTGCAGGCTGGGGCAGGGGAGGGAGGACATGCCCCTGGCTGATTGAAGCCAGGCTCCTTTTTGGCTAAAGGGAATTTAATTTCTAAGTGTGAGCTCAGAATAGATTGAGCTGGCATCCTGTCCGCGGGAGGGGCCTCGGTAAAGGTGTCTTTAAAGAGGCGAAGTGTGTTGGCTCTGTGTCATTTCCCTTCAGCATCCCTGTCCAGCCCCTGGTGTCACTAGAATTATTATTGATTTTCAAACGGTAGAGGCTTCCCAGTCTTCTGGAGAGGAGGGAATTCGGTCCCCGTGAAGGTGACAGATGGGCTGCCCCATGACATCCCCGTTTCCCCAAGAACCTGGGATGTAAGGCCCCCCATCCCCTGCAGCGCGCCACCTCCCATGGGGCACACGACTTGCCTGGTCCTCGAGAGGTCAGGAAGGCATGTACCTGCTCGCTGAGCTGCCCTGGCAGGAACGAGTCCCCGCAGAATGAGGCACGACTTCAGCTCATGCTGGGCCCTGAGAGTCTGCTCTGGTCTCCATCCCTGGCCCTTGGGCCAGCCCATGACCATGCCAGGACCTGGGGCCCGAGGACGGGCAAACGCACAGCTGCAAGGTGAGGTCAGCAACTCTGGGAGGCATTGTTCTTGGCACCTGGGGCACCCAGAAATCCGATAAGCAAAAGGCAGGGCCCCCACCTCCCAGAATATCAGGTGGGCGGTTATTTATTTATTTATTTATTTATTTATTTATGATTTTATTTATTTATTCATGAAAGACAGAGAAAGGCAGAGACGTAGGCAGAGGGAGAAGCAGGCTCCAGACAAGGAGCCTGATGTGGGACTCGATCCTGAGACCACAGGATCACGCCCTGAGCCAGGGGCAGGTGCTCAACCACTGAGCCACCCAGGTGTCCCCAGGCGGTGGTTTAAAACACCGGGGGGAGGGTTTTGACGACGTAGGGAAAGCCTTAGCTTGACACCGAGCCGCAGCTAAGATGGAAGAAGGGCATGGCTGGTGGCGCGAAAGAACAAGGCCATGGACGGATGGAAAGATGCGCTGGCCCCTGGGCTTCACAGCGGGCCGTTCTGCTTATCTTGCTTCTTCACGCGTCTCCCTATGTTGCAGATCTGTGGCAACCGTTTACTTCCACCATCGGGGGCAAGCAGGAAATGACAGCGTGGCAGCCACCACCCAGCAGCTCCACCAACCACTCCTTAGGGGCCGCCACCCAACATGCTGCACCTCCAGCCCCGGGTGTGCACCCCAGACGCACGACGACTGCCCTCCCTGTAAAAACATGTCCACAAGTGTCCACGGCGGCGCCACTCACGGTTGCCAAAGGGGGAAGGGCTCACGTGCCCATCCAGGGTGGTGGACAAGCAAGAGGAGCCTGTCCCAAGCAGGGAGCATCACTTGGCCATGGAGGGAGACCCTGACACACTGACTACAGCACAGTGGCCCTTAGAAGGGCGCCACACTGCGTCGTGTCTGCGGGCCGCATAGCACACGACGGGCACACACATGTGCAGTGGACCCCCCTCATCTCTTGAGGTCACAGCCTTTCCTTCCTGGGGTGAGAGCTTGTAAGATCTACTCCCCCCTTAGACACTTCCAAATAGGCGGGGTTGTTCACCGTGGCCTGTTCACTGTGGTAGCAGGGCCGTGTGTGTGCCATGGCCCTCGCGTTTATCCTAACTCCGACGGGAAGCTCAAGTCCCTTGATACCTCCCTCCCTCGAGCCCCCGCCAGGCTGTGCTCTGCTCCTGTGGGTTTGGGGTGTGAGACCCCACACATGAGGGTATCACCCCGCCTCTGTCTTTGTGGTACTCACGCCACCAGCTTAAGGGCCTCGAGGTCCATCCATGTCATTGCAAGTGGCAGATTGCCCTCTTTCTTCTGGCTGTGTGCTGTTCCACTGTGGGCTCCTAGCCACATCTTCTCTGTTCATCTGTGGACATTCAGCTTCCTTCCATGCCCTGGCCTCTGGGGACACAGGGTGCGGACACTTCTCCGAGACAGTAGTTTCCCGTCCTTCAGAGCAATACCCAGTGGTGGGACCTGGATTGTAATTCTGGATTGCAGTTCTAGGTTAGCTTCCTGAGGATGCTCCATGCCATTCCCCACTGCGGCTGCAGCTTTGGCATTCCCGCCCTTTCTCTGTGTCCTGGCTGACACCTGTCACCTCTTGTCTTTGTTGTGATGGCCGTTGGAGCAGGCAAGTGGCAAGAACTCATGGTGCCATGATCCGCACACAGGCGGCCTTTTCGGATCGGCTTCTTCCAGCTGCGAATGGCACTGACAGTGCCTCCGTGTCTCCTCCCGAATTCTTAGCACATTTCTGTCTAGCTCTGGATCGTGTTCCGTGGTCTGCATGGACGTGTCTGTCCCGTTCACCTACTGAAGGGCATCTTGGTTGCTTCCAACTTTTGGCAATCATAGATGAACATGCTACAAACACTTGTGGCGATGTTCGTGCCAATGTGAGTTTTCCACTCCTTTGGGTAAAAAGCAAGGAGTGTGCTGGCTGGATCATGTGGCCAGAGTCTGTTTAGTTTAGTAAGAAACCTCTGAACCGTCTCCAGGGTTTCTCTCTGGGGCGGGAAGCAGGTCTGGCAGTGGACCACGGTGACGGCTGCTTGCGGCCCACCAGCCACATAGAAACCACCCGATATGCGCTGTAAGTGGGTGCACTGTGTGGCGTGTGGGTTGTACCTCAATAAAGTTGTTTTATAAAAATGAAGCAGCCCCAGCTGGTGGCAAATCGGGGCGGCAGGGGGTCAACATATCTCCTCTGTGGGGCGGGTGCACCCACGGGGACGGTGGGCCAGATGGCGTGCCCCTGGGCGGCCCCGTGCCTCTGCCCTGTGGGGCCCCAGGGAGCCGGCCGGGCCGCAATCAGGGCCGGTGACAAGCTTAAAGGCCAGATTAAAAGCACTGAGGGGACCTCCGTGGGTCGAGGTCAATAAATCTTGCTGGCCGCCTCGGCCTCCCACCCGCTCCGCTCAGCAATCTGTCCGGCTGCCTTTCAAGGGCCCGGTGGCTCCCCATTACCTCGGGGGAAGAGCCACAAATCACTGTGACAGACCAATCAACAGGCCGGGAAATTTTTATACACGCTGCCTCTTGAAGGATGACCCTCCCTCAGCAGCACATCAGAATAAATCTCTTCAAAAACTTTGCCCGCACCCGCCTCCCCCGCCCCCGTGTGGCTGGGGGCCCGGGCCCGCTGCCATCCCCCCGGCTCCCACTCTCCAGGCCGGCCCCGCGCACCGGGGGCTCTGCCTCGGCAGCCCTGACCGGGGCTGACCGTGCGTGCGGCCCGCGGCTCCGGCCGGCCCGAGCGCCTCGCTTCGGCGGGAGGAGAGAAAGCTTTATGAAATAATTCATCGGAAACTTAAAACACTCAGACACCAGAAATTGCAAATGGGGAAATATGATGGATTGTGGGCTGAGAGGAGGCGACTTGCTCGGGCAAAATTGATCCCTCGGAAAATGGCTTTGTCTGCTCTGAAAAATGGGCCATATCCTGCCGGGGCTCGAGAGCCATAATCCCGAAAATAATTTGGTTTTGATTCCCTCTCAGTCTCAGCTGCTCCTTTTCCTGCGCTCAGGGCCGGGCGGCGGTGGTGTTGCAGGTGGCACCCCCCTCCCCCCGTGTCTGGTGGCACCCCATATTTCCTCATATCTCCCCGACAGCTTGCTCCCCCACCCCCTGGCCAGGGTGCTCAGAACAAGCAAAGGACTCCCTGGTCACCGCATCACCTGGGACTCATGCAGAGTCCTCCCCTCCTGCGAGCTGTTTCAATAAGCACCCAGAACCAAAGGGACCTCCCCGGACCTTTCCCCTGCAAACAGGGAAACTGAGTCCAGACAGCAGGTGGTGGGGACGAGTCAGAAGCAGATCCACACCCAGGGCAAGCTGGGCTTTGTGGAGGGCGTGCATGGACCGGACCCTAGGATGCCAGCCTGGGTGCAACTGCCCTGGAGGGTCAGCCACCCCTGGGCAGAGCTGCATCCGGGGGGCTGCCTGGCCAGGGTCCTCCCTCAGAGTGCCAGCCTGCCTGGAGGCCAACCAAGTAGGGATCTCCAGGCCGGGTGAGGCATTCCCCGTCTGTGGTGGTCCCGGCAGGCCTCATGACCAGCATCCTGTGAGTGTGACCACATCGTCCCAGGCCTATGGGCATCCCTTGAAGGCCAGAGTTGTCAAGGAAGGGTTGCAGGTCTGGGTTCCAGAGGGTTTTTGCCCACGGTATCCTTGTTCCTGCGATGGCCTTGTGTCCAGGCCCTCAGGGGCAGCTGCCCGTGGGGTCCTAAGAGAGGGACACTGGAACCCGGGACTCTAGAAGCAGGTGCCTAGAGGGGGCTGGTCAGGGGTCGTCTGGGGGCAAAGTGACCTTCACCTCCTTCAGGTAGCAATGTCTCTCTGCACCACTGCCCTGTGCCTTTCCTCAGGGAGGGCCCTGGGACCTGTCACAGGAAAGACAATTCCCGGAGGAAGAAAGGGCCAGCAGGCGGATGGGCAGGCAGGAAGGCAGCTTCCTTGTGGTCCTGTGGAGGCCAAGCCTCTTGCCTTGCTGGCTAACCACCCCCTATGCACATCCCTGCAGAGGGGACACTGCAAACCTTGCTCGCTTGGGACATTCTGGCTCCAGGGAAGGCCACCTGTCCTAGAAGGTACATGCGCCCTGCTGGACAGGTGACAGGGGGATCAGCCCCTTTCCCCTTCCGCCTGTGCAGCCAGGAAGCAGAGGCCCCCTTGCTCCCCCCATTAGCTCAGGGGCCTGCCAAACCCACCTCCTTGTGCTCCAGGGGTCACCCCTCACCTACAGGAGCTGAACAGGATGTGTTTCAGAGTCTTCCAGAAAGAGGTAACTGACTACCAACCTTCCAAGAGCTCCTGCAACAAGGCCGAGTGCAAGCTGGAGGTCAGGCGAAGCTCGGCATGGATTTGTTGGTTGGGTCACTGGACCTGCCTCAGGCCCAACTTTAGAGAGACTCCCCCACCCCTCAGCCAGCCTCCAAGGGCCCCAGCAGGACGGGGCTTCCAGACATCCCCCCATCACCTGGGAAGGAGTAGATGTTCCCACAGCCGGCCCTGGAAGAACCACCGCAAGGGCACGCCACTTCAAGGCCGCCATATTTCTGGGCACCTTCTCCCATGTGACCTGTTGTCCATCCCACTCTCTGATGGACAGAGCTGGCTGGTCTCTCCTGAGGAAGCCAGCGCACAGGTGCCTGCAGGAGTATTTTTCAAACGACTGGTGAACCAAGAGCCACTCTCTGGGCACCACATGGCCTGGCTGCAGCCCTGCCTGCCTTGGTGTCCCCATGCCCCCACCATGGCCTGAACAGGCCCTCACTGGGGGCAGAGCCAGGCAGACTCTGCCAAAGCCTACTTCTCAACTCAGCTGAGGTCATGGGTCATGGACACTCTCAGACATCACCTTGTAGGGTGGGGGTGGGCAGGGTGCTCAGAGAGTGGGACCATCTCTGGGGAGCTGGGAGCCTGGGGGGGCCGGGTCTCCACCCACAGGGCTGGGTTCTGGTTGCCCACATTCCTCAGTGGGACTCACGAAGCCCCATGCAGCCTGGACCTGAGCGAGGGGGCAGGGTAGTCTGCACCAGGCTGCCAACAATGTCAGATCCACTTTGGGGAGACGCCGCCTCAGTGGGAGCCCCCACATTTGCCCCATCCCACTGCTCCTCCCCAAGAACGGGCCTCAGGCACTCATAGACCCAAGGCAATAGAGTCCCCGGCTGGGTGTGGGTTACCCTGGGTGGCTGCAGCCCCACACTCCCTGGACTGAGTGCAGTGATGGTGTGGAGTGAGGACCATGGGCAAGCTGGAGTCTTCAGGGAGTGGCACGCAGGGTGACCACGGCCCAGAGTGGGGGAAGCCCTGCTCCCCAGGAGCCGCTCCCATCTTTAGGAAGAGGACGCCTGTTCCTGTCTGCGGGGAGGAGGGGAGGGCAGGGGTCAGAGGCCCGGGGTCAGGGGCTGCACTGCTTCCCCGGGTAGGGCCGCAGGGGTGATGGCTGGCAGATACCCAGGCCCGGGGCCGTTCCGGGCTCTGTCCTCCGGCCTCCACCTAGGGGGGGCAGGGTGGCAGCCGAGGCCCGGGGCTGATTGTATTAGACAGACCATTATCGATCCAGCTCTGGTTTATCCCTGGTGCCTCATTTCAATAAACAGCAGTTTGAAAGAATTAGCAGGGGACTCTGGCTCTCTCCCACCCCTTTCTCCTTCGCCCCCGTCTTCCTGTGGATTTGTCAGGAATGGGAGATTTATGAGGATCCAAGTAAGATTCTCATTTGTTCCCAGGACGCAGAGCCTGCGATCGAGGGCACAGCAGCGGCCTTGTTTATGTGCCCTTAAACGGGCATCAGGCACAGCCTGTTGGACGGAGTGAATGCCGTGGAGAAGAGAGGTCAGCAAACCACATGTTAGCCCCTGAGGACAGCCTGGGATGAGAGGGAGTCCTGTGCATGTGTGTGCACATGCATACTGTGGGTGTCATGTCATGATTGTGTCACATCCCAGAGTTGCACTCAGGACCGTGGCCGGGCCTGGGCCAATGGCTGTCACAAGGCCTTACTTCCTCCACTGCTAAGGGGGGAGGGCATCAGATGTGCATGGTGTGTGTATCTGTGTGTGTGTGCACTTGCACACGTGTCTCTGATTGCATGTGTCCATGTGCAGGCGTGTGTCTGTGCACTCACATACCTGTGTCTGTGAATGGGAGTGTCCACATATGTGCGTCTGTGCCTGTGCACTGTGGGTGCTGTGTCACAATTGTGTCACACGGTCCATTTTATTTCCTGTTTTCTGCTCCTGGCAACAGACGTTTACCCAGGTTAGTCAATACTCTGTTTGAAAAATATTTTTCCAATGGCTGTGAAATCCTCAATGGATTGGTTGTAGCACAAAACCCTTAATACTTTCCCCGACATTTAGACGTTTGGGAGGATGCTATTTCTTTGCTATGATAAATAATGTTGCTAAGACGGGCCACACGGGGTCTGCCCCGAGCTCCCTCGCCCCAGCCTCATCCCTGGTACCCCCGGGGCCCCTCAGCCTCCAGAAGCATGCGAGGGGGGAAGGGCAGAGGCAGACAGACTCTCAAGCAGACTCCACGCTGAGCTCGAACCCCACACAGGGCTCAATCCCACGACCCTGAGGTCAAGACCTGAGCCAAAACCAAGAGTCAGATACCCAGCCAAGGGCGCCACCAGGCACCCCTTCGTCTTAACCACTTCTAAGCAGGGCATGCAGATGTTTACGGTTGCAGTGATGGTTGCTGTTGCTTGCCATCTGCTCTCTTCCCTCCATCTGTCTTGTTCCCTTTCCCCACGTTTTCTGCCCTCCTTCACTTAACCAGGTGCTTTTACTATTTCACTGCATCTCCTCCTCCAGCTCATTAGTGACAACACTTTATTTTGTGTATTTATTGATTGTTTTAGGGATTATATGTCCCTAACTTGCCACGGTCTTCCTCCAGGTGATCATCTATGGTTTCCGTCCACCTAAGTGCCTCATCCCATTCACTCCCATTCACAGACACAGGTATGTGAGTGCACAGACACACGTCTGCACATGGACACATGCAATCAGAGACACGTGTGCAAGTGCACACACACACAGATATGTGGACCTCTGGCTCACCCCTGGCCTGAGTGCTATGGTTCACGCTTCTACATATGTTGTACACCTCGTAACACATTATTACAACTCTTGCCTAAAACTGTCAATTATATATTTTTAAGATTTTATTTATTTATTCATGAGAAACACAGAGAGAGGCAGAGACATAGACAGAGGGAGAAGCAAGCTCCTCACAGGAAGCCTGGTGTGGGACTAGATCCCGAAACCCGGAGATCATGCCCTGAGCCGAAGGCAGATGCTCAACTGCTGAGCTGCCCAGGCGTCCCTAAAACAGTCAATTATTTAACACTTTTTTCATGAGAAGGAAAGTATTAACTATTACCCATGCGGCTTCCATTCCCTGAGTCCTTCATTTCTTTGTGGAGATTGATCTTTCCATTGGGAATAATTCTTTTTGTCTGAAGGATTTCCTTTAACATTTCTCATACTGTGGGTTTGCTGGTGAAGAATTCATTCAGCTTTCTTAGGCCTGAAAAGCCCTTCCTTCACTTCCCATTTCATGGAGATTTCCCCACTTGTAGAATTCAGCGGTGGTGAAGGTTCTCTCTTGGAGCCTTTGGAATGCCCGCACTGCTTCTGCAGAGGAGTTGGCTGTCCCTTCCTCTGCACATATGTGCCCTTCCCCACGGCTGCTTTCATGGTGTGCTCTTTATCTCTGGTTTTAAGAAATGTCATGAGCTTCGGTGTCAGTTTTCTTCATGTTTCTTGTATTTGGGGTTTGTAGGGCTTCTTGGACCTGGGGGTTTATAGACTCCATCAATTTGGGGAAGATATTGGCCATTAATTCTTTGTGTACTTCCCTTTCTCTTTCCCTTTCCAGGCCTCCAGGGACAGGGACACTAAGCCACGATTTATGGCTTTTTCTGTGTTTCTGTTGCCATGTCTCTGAGTTCACGTACCATCATTCTCTCTCTAGGGTCTATTGATCTCTCCAGAGATGGAATTCCAGTGTTTGTGTCTTCCACGGCATTCTTTACATGCTCAGCCTTCCCTCCTCCTGGAGCATTGGGAGCATGGCTCCAGCACCTGTTCTGACAGCCTTCTCAGCTTGTCCTCTCACCCCCGACATTTCTGATTCATTTCATTGATTTTCTACTCATATTATCCTGCTTCTTTGCCTCTCTGGTAATTGTTATGTGGGTGCTAGACATTGTAGATTTTGTCTTATTGTGTGAAGGACACTTTGTGTCCCTGTAGATCCTCATGAGCTTCATTCTGGGATGTAGCTAAACTACTGGGAACAGTTTGCTCCTTTGGGCGTTGGCTATCGAGCCCTCCTGGTCTGTTAGAGCGCCATTAGTTCAGGACTAATTTTGCCCCAAGGCTGAGGTGAGGCCCTTCTGAGTGCTCCATCTGATGTCCCAAGCATTGCGGGGCCTTTCACTCTGGCCAGTGGACACCTCCAAACTCCTCCCAGCCCTGCTGGGGTTTCCCAGGATTCCTCTTCCTCTTCCATGGTTCTTTGCCAGCCCTGGGCACTTTACACACATGCACAGGCTGGACTGGCAGCTGGAGACCCGGGGGGGGGGGTGCTCTGGGGCTCTCAGCAGCCCCCTCTGTCCACACGGCCTTCTCAGAAGAATGCTGGCTCTCTCTAGCATTCCTCTCCCCGCACTAGGCCTGGCAGCAAGCTGAGGCAACCGGGCATGCTCTTTGTTTGCTCCCCTCTTCCTGGATGCTGTCCTGAGCTGCCATCTTCTGATGTCAACCATTGTTTCACATACATATTTTATATATTTTGCTGTTGTTTCTTCTTTAGCTTGAGGGCAAATTCAGTTCCTGTTACTCTGTCATGGGTAGAGGCTAACGTTGCCTGATGATTCAGTGAATATTTTCCAGGTGAATAAAGCAACCAGTGACCGAGTGATGCTCCAAGTGTCCTTTGGAGCAAAGAGTTTTTCTCCGAGTCAGGCTGCTCACTGCCTGGGCTCCATGAGGGCGAGTGGTGTAGCCCGCCCTCCTCTGTGTCACAGAAGGTGGGCAGGGATGGCCAGCTGCGAACTGACCCCGGAAGTGTAAGCAGGACACCCACAGGTATCAACACTTGTGAGGCCCTTGAGCTGAGCCATGAGGTCTGGTTGCTTCCAGTCCCCAAGGAAAAGTCCCTGTCTTCAGCCCAAATCCTGAGCTCAAGTGATGGCAGGGTAGTGGTTTCTTTCTTTCTTTCTTTCTTTCTTTCTTTCTTTCTTTCTTTCTTTCTTTCTTTTTTTTTTTTTAAAGATTTTATTTATTTATTCATGAGAGACACAGAGAGAGGCAGAGACACAGTCAGAGGGAGAAGCAGGCTCCTCACAGGGAGCCCAATGTGGGACTTGATCCCAGGACCCCGGGATCACGCCCTGAGCCAAAGGAAGATGATCAACCACCGAGCCCCCTCAGGCGTCCCTCAAGTCATTATTTCTATGTCAGGAGGAAACCAACCATCTCCACCCTGTCCGTGCTCAGGTTCCTTGAAGGAGCTGCTCCCACCAGGCCTGAGCTGGGACCGTGGACATGGGGTCTGCTCGGGGGCCATACAGTCTCCCCTCCAGTGGTGCCTTTGGTGTCCCATTGTCTCCACAGGACAAATGAGGGCACGACAGGGATCCCCCCAGCCCTTCATCCTGGGCTTCTAGGTGGAAACCAGTGAGGGTGGAAACCACTACCCTGGGCAGCCTGGGTGGCTCAGTGGTTTAGCACCGCCTTCAGTCCAGGGCCTGGTTCTGGAGACCCGGGATCGAGTCCTGCATCAGGCTCCCTACATGGAGCCTGCTTCTCCCTCTGCCTGCGTCTCTGCCTCTCTCTCTATCTCTCTGTGTCTTTAAAATCTTTAAAAATAATGACCTCTGCTATATTGTTAAGGAATCCTAAAGGGAAAGTGGGTTGCAGACTGCCCAGATGTGTATGGGGATCATGGGAGAGTCCTGGGGGTTCTGGTCTCCTGGGGAAGCACCCTTGGCCTGTGTTCCCAACACTGACCCTAGATGGGGTCTCACTGGAGGGGCAGCTGGGGCCCAGCTTGGTGCACTAAGGAGCCCCAAGCTGGGGTCGGGGACGGTGGGGGAGCAGTGATCAAGGTGCCCACTGTGGGGAGGCCAAGGATGGGAGGAGGGTCCATCTCCTCCCACGTAATTCCTAAGGCCACTGCCCTGACCTCAGGGTTATGGCACCTCCTGAGAGACCCCAGAGTCCTCACAGGACCATGAGAGAGCCAAGGGGGCCATGGGAGCCAGCAAGGAGAGGGACAAAGGGGGGCTGGGGCAGGGAAGGGGCCAGTGTGTGTGGCTGGGGAGGAGGAGCCTCCATAGACAGGGGGCCCGGTGCCCGTGTCCACCCCCTGCCCAAGCCGGCTCCAAGCCCCCATGGGCGCAGTGGCCATTCCAGATGATGGATCACGGAGGCTGCCCTGATGCAGCAGATGCGGGGCTGCACTTGGCCTCAATCGCTCCCCAGGGACCCCGATCGATGGCGGCCCGTGATGAATGACTCAGGATTGATTTTCACTTAATTGACAATTTGGTGAACCTGTTTGCAGAATCCCAGGTTGGGCCGGGGAGGGAGCCTCAAGGTAATAGACGGCGGGGTGATGCTTCCCTGGGCTGGGGTGGCCGCCAGGGGGCAGCAGAGGCCAGCCAAGCCGTTGGGGGCCGGGGTGCAGGGGGTGTGGTGCAGCTACATCAGGGCTCAGCCTTACAACCTCGTGCCCACTTGAGGGTCTCATCACTCGAGAGGGTGTATGAGGCCACTTGCCCAGTTGGAATGGGTTTTCCTCTGGTTGGGGGCCCCCAGAAGAGTGGGTGCAGCCATCACAGGCACAGTGATGGCAAAAGGTGGGGATTTGATCCCAGCTCAGCCATAGGCTGCATCACCCGGGTGCTGCCTCTGGGCCACTCTGACCCTCAGGTTCTCTTCTGCAGAGTGAAGCCCACTCAGGCCTGCCCAGCCCCTCGGCAGTGCCCACTTTATCACCACAGTGTCTGCCCACAGCTCTGCCCCCTGCCCCTCCAGCTGTCAGACACCCTCCTTCTCCTTGCCTCAACTTCCTTCCAGGTCCTGGGACATGCCGAGCTCTTCCCACCTCAGGACTTTTGCGAATGATGTTCTCCAGCTGGAATGCCCCCCTGCCCCTGGCCTGCACACCACAAGGGGTGGGCCCATCCACCCCCCTGATCCCCAGGGCAGGCCATGAAGCCCCACCGCCGCTCCCCCCACCCCCTGCCCCTCACCCCAGAACTCAGAGCAGCCAGGTTGTTACTAGGACAACAGGAAAACAGGCCTCAAGCTCACCTCTGCCACCAGCCCCTGAACTCATAGTAACAGGACCCAGGGTAATCCCTCCCAGGGGCCACCCAGACAAAAGCCAAATTAAGTCAACAGAATTGCAGAGGGGAGACCAGGAGACTGGAATTTACCCCCAGGAGCAAACAAAGACTGTCCCCTTCTCAGATGTAGGCTGCACAGGGTCTGATTTCCATCCTGAGCAATTTGATGCCGCCCCAGGAGCCTGAGGACGGTCCCCCTCCCCCACCAACCAGAGCGCCCTGGGCTCCAGACTGGCACCCAAGGTCCTCGCAGCACAGCCTACCTACCCTGGCACCACACACCTGCTTCACACACACCCAGCCCCCACACCCACCCTTGCTCCTCACCCGGCGCCCACAACTGTTCCCCAGGTGCTGGGTGGACAGGAGTGAGCCAACGTGCTTGGGGGGAACCAGGGCATGAAGGGTAAGCTCTGGGCTGTGGAGGGTCCCCAGCATCCCACACAGTCCCACACAGCATTCATGGGGCCTTGGAGCCCGTCTCCCTCCACCCCCAGCCTTGGGGGCTGTTCTGGAGAGGCTGGTGGGGGCTTCTGGGGAGGTCCTGGCCACTCTGGGGGCTCCGGTTCTGCTGTAAAACTCCAGCTTGGGGAGTGGGAGATGGGAGGCGGGGGCAGCAGACCCTAACCTCAGCTGGAGGTGGCCTTGGACCTGACTTCCCCCTCCCAGCACCTGGATGGAGAGGCTGTGAGTTTGAGTGAGCCGGTCAGTTCTGGGAGGCTCAGTGTCCACATCTGGAAGTGAGGGTGACAGTCCTCATTGCCTAAATTGCTACAAGGACCTTCTGAGATGTCCAGGGTCTCAGGCTTCCCTTGGCGCCGGGCGGAGTCCTACTCTGCGGCTGGTAGCTGTGACTGGCTATGGCCATGGCTGGTGATAACAGTGTCCAGGTTGGGAAGCCCCCATAGAAGGCATGAGCATGTGCAGGATGGGACCCCCGGGGCTGTGGGAAGAGGTGGTTTTGAGCAGCAGGGGCCCTGCAAGCCTTCAGTCCTCTGTCCAAACCCAGCATGGGGTGAGCGGGTTGGGCGGCCAGAGCAGGGGCCCCTGGATCAGGCCTGGGGGCTCAGTGGACAGAGGCTGCCTGGGGCCCCTGCCATGACCTGGACGAGTGGCCGGCAAACCCCGCTGGGCTCATCATCACTGACCCCAAACCATCCGTTCCCCACTGACCAGTGCCTCAATAGTGCAGAAACTGCTAGAAACCCATCTGAATCGAAGACTCCCTTCCAGCTAGGCGCGGGGCATCCTGAAGGCATTCAGAGACGTGTCCTTGAGACCCAAATGCTTCACCTGGGGGAGCAGGACAACTGTCAGCTTGGGCCCATCTGGCGGTCACTGCAGGTCAGACAGGTGGTCAGGGAGCCTCCTCGAGGACGATCACACCTCCTCTCCAGAGGGGCACGTGGAGGCCTAGAGGTCGGCCAGGGCTCACAGTCAGCCAGTGAGGGGCAGACCCAGTGTCTCTGCAGACGTAATCATTTCCGGGTCTCAGAGATGGGATCCTCCTGGATGGGGCAGCCCTGCATCCAAAGACCCCATGTCCTAATAAGGAGGGGAGGGGCAGGGACAGAGAAGCCACGTGAAGGACGTGGAGACTAAGGTGATGTGGCCATGAGCCAAGGGACACCTGGGCCACCGGGAGAGGCCAGAAGGACCCTTCCATGGCTGCTGGACGGAGCGCAGTCCCGTGGAATCCAGATTTGGGACTGGTTCCAGAGCCAGACAGAGCCAGTTCCCGCTGGGGAAGCTCCCTGGACTGTGGTCATTGCTCGAGATCCCAAGACACTGACACACAGCCCCAGGGGCACGTGGCCCCAACGCTGGGCATCTGCGCCCCTCGTTGCCCCTGGAATCCGGTTCTGCGCCCGGCCCCACACCAGTGCCTGCGAGTGAGAAGTTTCCTTGACCCTCTTAGCATCCCCAGAGGGTCTGATTGGTAAACGGAGGAAGACAGATGAACAGAAGAGAAGCACACATGTACGTTTTTGATTAGTTCAGTGTCAGCTTTAGGTGACAAGAGAGCCTTCACGAGGAAATGAGGGCCCAGAGAACCAGCTGACTTGGGGCGCCCAGGGGGTTCAGGTGGTGAAGCGTCTGCCTTCGGCTCTGGGCATGATCCCAGGGTCCTGGGTTTGAGCCCCACATGGGGCCCCCTGTTCAGGGGGGAGTCTGCTTTTCCCTCTGCACCTTTTCCTGCTCATTCTCTCTTACTCTCTCTCTCACTCTCGCTCTCACTCATCCCTTCTGTCAAATAAATACATAAATAAAATCTTAAAAAAGAAAAGAAAAGAAACAGTTGACTTGCATGTTCAGCAGAGAGTGGGCAGGCCCGAGGAGCCCGGCAGGTCAAGCAGCAAGGGAGGCTGTGGATGGGGACCTCTAAGCAAGGCCTGCTTGTTTGGGCTCTTCCTGGGGTCCCCTTGCTTTGGAGACAAGGGGTGTGGGGAGAGTGCCTCTTGCATGAGGGTTTCAGGACCGTTTCAGGGAGAGCCTCCATCAGCTTACCGTCTCAGATATGCCCAGGAACGATATTTTGGAGCAGGTTCCCCAAACCCTGCCACCACCATCCCTCCACCTCTCATCCCCTCCGTTTGTCCCAGGCTCTCCTGTTCTGGCCTGACCCAGCAACTCCAAATCACAGGCAAGGTGTCCAGGGAGCCAATGTGGAAGAGTGTACAGGGAGAGGACCCAGGAGGTACAAAGGCCCTGAGGTCAGAGAGTCAGTAAGGAGCCCAGGCACTGGGGGATGGGGTGGGGATGGGGAAACCAGGCTGTGTGGGACTGGGCGGTGGGCACGGCTAGCATCGCCAGCTCTGGGGGAGAACAGGAAATGGTCTGGCCTGCCATGAAGACCCCACGCCCTTTCCCACCTAGTGGCCACAGGGGCATTGCGCTGCCCGCTGGCTGGTACGAGCCCTGACTGCAAGCTCTCTGAGGGAGGGCAGCCTTAAGGGTCTGGGGCAGTGGGTAGCAGGTGCGAACCATGCCTGGGGAAGCAGGGGATGGGTCTTCTCGGGGTCACCTAACTGAACATGCCCCTCGACAGCCTGTGCTGGCAGGTCCCAAAGCCTCGTGGGCTCGCCTGGGCAGCTGTGGTCCTTGCAGCCTGTCAGCCTCACCCACAGTCTGGACAGTAAGGTGGCCACGCCCGGCGCCTGGAGCCCAGATGCCCAGTGATAGACCCTCCTGGCTGGGCAGGACCCCTGAGCCCCCGGGACTCTGTCTACTTTCTGCCTCTCTTTCCTGAACTCAGTCAGGGCTGCTGGGGGCGGGGGACAGGGGGACAAAGGCACACCTGTGCTTAGTCGGGAGAGTTACTGGTGTACTCCCAGCACCAGCCTCAGCTGACAGGATGGCTCCCCACCCCTCCCAGATGCGGCCCTGGAGGGGCGGCTCGGCTCTCCCGAAAGCAATCAGCCAAAAAGGCCTGAGTGCTTCAGAAACAATTTGCTTCATCAGCATAATGGAGACCCAGGAAGACTGGGGTTAGGGCTTTTGTCTCGGGTGCCAGAGCCTAAGCCCCTGCCGGGCAGGAATGTGGGCGCCCAGGACACCACCCTGAAACCGGAGCTCTGGGCCGCTGTGTGGACTTTGGCCCAGTTTGCTGGGCTCTGTGAGATTTCTCCAGCACTTACTCTGGGATCAACTCTTAACCCAGCCGGTAAATCTTTTTGTTCCAAAATGCAGGCCTCATTCCTTGCGGTTTCTGAGGTAGATCTGCACGGTTTTCCAAGAGCGATCTAAAGCCCTGGATGATTTTGTGAACGGCTTTCGGACCCTCATGGGGTCAGAGGCTTGTCTCCAGCCTCTTGTTCCTGGGGGACACGGGCCACCTTCCAGCCAGGGTCAGGCCGTCCCTGATGTCAACCCAGACTGGACTGGCAGGGATAAGGCTTTCCTCAGTGGTTCTCGAGGGCCCGTGCAGGAGTTTGGCATTCGGGTCCAGCCCTCTGTGGAAGTTAGGAAGTTAAGACCTGACAGCGGGTTAACCATGGCCCAGAGCTCAGCACCACACCAGCTGTATGGCTCTGTCTTAGTGCCCCGGGTTAGGAACCTGGGCTCAGAGACAGGTGGGGAGAAGCTGCCCCAGGAGCCCAGTGATCTCATCCCTGCCTCTGCCCCCCACGCCCCTGCAGGGAAGGTCCCCAAAAGTCAATTCTGGAAAGGCCCCAGGCTAGCCCACGGTGCCCCCAGGGATCCCTGCCCAGGCCTCCCCCGGTCCCCTGGTCCTCTGAACACTGCCATCCAAGAAAGGCAAGAACGGCTGTGTTCCTCTTACTTTGGAGAGGTGCAGACAGGTTAGACGGAGAGCCAGACTGTGCCCTGGCCCCTGCGGATCTGGAGGCTCCGCCAGGCACGCATCTCCTCTGCCCCTGCTCCCCACTGCTCCCCGCTGCTCCCCACTGCGGGCAGGCAGGCAATGGGGGGCAGCAGGGAGCCCCGCCCGGGCCCCTCACCACTCACTCTGGACAAGCACAGTGACCTGAAGCAGAGCCGGGAGCTCCAACCTTTTCATCAAGAAAGATTTAATTTATTGGGAGTGCGGAGTCACAAATCATAGGCCTGGAGATTTATGGCCTCCAGGAGCAGAATTGACCACAGAGAGAAGGCAGCATTCCCAAGCTCCACACGCTCCTTTAATAAAGTCGGAAATGTAAAATATGCCCACCCCACGCCGGGCTCCCTGTGCAGGGCGCAAGGCTCCGCGGAGGAGACGGAGCCATCCCCTGGTCCTGGGGAAAGCCGCGGGGGATCCGTGGCAGGTGGCCGCAGGCTGTGTGACTTAGGTGATAGGCCGTGAGCCCGGCAGGGAAGGCAGCGTTCCGGGTGCGAGTTGGCGGAGGTTTGAGTCCCTGAAAGCCATCTCCCAGCTCTCAGTGTGGAGCCGCGCCCCCCAGGGGTGTCCTGGGGAAGTCCGCCCGCCCCAATGCCGTGTCCGAGTCCCGCCTCAAGGGAGGCCTGCAAGGCCTCTCGGGCGCCTTTCCTGGTAGGGACAGTGCGGGGTCAGTGCAGGGTCAGGCTGGTAGGGAACCTGACCCTCAGGGGGGCTCTGGAATCAGAGCCTGGAGCCTAGGCTAGAAGGCTGAGGAAAGTCTCCAGACTCAGCCAGGGAAACTGAGGCCCAGGGGATCCCTGCGGTCTCCATCAGCTGCACACACCCTCAGAGGGGCCGTGCGGGGCGTCCTGGTCCCCTCCTCCATGCACAGGGCCGGCCTCGGCCTGGGGGTCAGGCTGCCACAGGAGGGTCAGCTGCTCTTGCCATGGTCCCAGACCTGTGGTGAGGCTGCCGCGGCCCAGGCCTGCTCCACCAGACGCGGGGGTCCCGCCCCACCCCCAGCCACCCAGTGGTTTACCTGAGAGACAAAGTGCAGGGTACCCCCTCAACTGCCACCCAGCAGGGGACCTGGAGCCCCCGTGGGGGTGGGAAGCGGAGACCAAGGATTTGCTTCATCAGGGAAATCAGAGGTGGTTTTAAAGTAGGAGGTGAAGGAAAGGCTGTTGAGGAGCAGGTATGTGTGCCTGTGCAGGTGGACACAGGCGTGTGTGCATTCGTGCCTGCGCGAGTGGACATGGGTGTGTTTGTGCACGTGTGCACGGCGTGTGCGTGAGCGGGCACCATGTGGCATGTGCAGGTGTGCCTGCGTGGGGGCTCACAGTGTCGTGTGACTGTGGGACATGCCCACACATGCACACACCGCCCGGCTTCACCTGGGGTGTACGTGGCTACCTGCAGGGACACTCACTGTCTTGGGATGGTCCTTCTTCAGTCAGGCTACAGCCCTGCTTAGAAGCCTCCCCAGTGCCCCCCTGCCCCCCTGTCCCCCCACCCCTGCTGGCCAGCTGGCTCCCACCCTGGCCGAACCCTGCCCTGGCTGCTGCTTCCCTAGGATGCCCAGCTGCTCGGAGCCTGGTGGAGCCGCACCCTGGCACCCTGGACCCAGAGCCCCACTCCCTGTGGCATCCCACCCTCTCCGGCTCTGGGACCACCCGCTCATCCAGCCCCTGCCCCCCCCCCCCCCAGCACTCTACTTAATGTCTTTCTCATAAGCAGTTTTAAATTATAAGCCTAAATGAGGTCTATAAATTTGACTTCATAAAATTCCACGCACATCATTTTCCAGCAGAAAAGGCTCTCTAAGAAATATTTTCCCTGAGACCCCCTGTGTCCCCTCCCTCTGCAATATAACATTTATTCTAATATTAAAATGGCAGGTGTTCTATAAATCGTGAGTCATTAGTACTCTCCATTGATTGTCCCTGCAGCCTCTAGCCCGGGGTAGAAGCCATGTGTGAATACCAGTCTATTCGATTGAGATTCATACCCTATTTGGGGGTCAAAGAGCGAGGCCCTGTGAGCTTGAACTTCTATCAGCCTAAAGCTGATCAATACTTGGAGATATATTAGGGCTGGCCGCTCACACAGATTAAGTGGCTATAAATAGGGGGTGGGGGGTGCGGCAGGAGGAGAGGGAGGCAGGAACCTGAGGCCATGCTGCCTGTCCAGCTGGGTCTGGGGGTCTCCAACCAGGGGTGCTGGCTGGGGCAGGAGGGGGCTTGAGGGGCGGGGCCCAGATGCAGGATGGAGAGGCTGCTGCACTCAGCCAGGTGACTGGCTCACCTTGGCCTCTCTGGAGCTAGGGCCCCCTGCCCCCGGGTGAACCGGTGGGAGACCCTGGTCCTGGCCCAGGGGTGCAGTCCTCAGAGCAGAGGGATCCAATGAGCTCTAGGGCTAGAGGACCCCGCCGTCCACAAGGGCACACAGGGCAGGGGCCCCCTTCCTCACGATGGGAACCAGGATTTAAATCCTAGCTGCAGATCATTGTCTTGGCTTGGAGGCTTCCCAGGCCCACACTATGGTGGGCCCAGCTACCTCCGCATCCAAACTCTGGCCATGTACCCTTCTTCGCAGGGCGGCTCCCCTGGGGGCGGGGGTTACCTCTTTCTCCCCTGGCCCTTCGCAGCCATCTGCAGCCCCCTGCCTGGCCTCTCAGGCACATCAGCCAGTGGAGGCCTCTCCCATCCAGGCTGGGATCCCAGTCATTCCCCCTGGCACCCCTGGGCACCCCCGGGCTCTCCTCCTGCCCATGGCCCTAGAAGCCCCCTCAGCTGGGCAGCATCCTGCACCCAACATCTTCTAAATACCTGCTTTGTCTCAGATCAGGGACAACCACTGAAAGTCAGCAAAGGCCAGCCCCTGACTCCAGCCCCAGCAGAGGGGCAAAAACCCCAAGGAAGCACCTGCGTCCCCTCCTGCAGTCCCTGAAAGGCACGTGGGGTCGCGCTCACTCCCTGAACCCCGGAGTGTCATGCTGCCCGCCCCCCTCTCCTTGGACTGGAGGATCCCTGGCTCTGTGGCCCTCTCCAAGGCTTGTCCTTCCTGTGCCCTTGCAATGGGGTCACTCCAGGGAAGATCCCACGCCTCCCCAGCCCGCCTCCTCATGCATCACTCGCCTGCCCCAGCGCGAGGCCGCTCGATGCCTGCGATCGGTTGCGTTATTAGGGAGATAAATAATTTGAACTCCGGCCTTTTACCTTTTCCTCTGGCAGGCGGGCCGCCCCCACCCCCTGCCCGGCCGCCGCCACCCGCCACCCGGAGGAGTAATTTCATTAGGAGCTTCCTGGCAGCTGGCAGAGGCCATCCTGTGAGGCCCACAAGCAGAATTTCTTTATGGAGATGAGAAATAGGAATATGAAAATTTAAGCCGGAGCGGATGTAATTTAACTTTGCATTATTTATTGGGGACACAAATCCTTTCTAATATTGGTGGACTGGGGAGGGCCAGGTAGGGTCACCGGGGCCTTTGTGGGGGCGGGAGGGGGGCTCAGCCCACATGCTCCCTCCCCACCCCCTCAGCCTGTAAAGAGGCCCTGGAAGACTCTGGGGTCCCATGGGGCAGCAGGTTGAAGCTGCAGATGCCTGCAGGCTGTGTGGCTATGAGGGACAGGCCCCGGGAAGGGGGGACATGCCCTGAGATGGGGGGCAGACCTCAGGAGGAAAGGACCCATCCTGGGATGGGGAGGACAGGCCCAGGAGGGAGGAATAGGTCCTGGGAGTGGGGAATGGGCCCCACGAGGGAAGGATGGGCCCTGGGAGGGAAGGACAGGGCCTGGGAGGTGGGGACAGGCCCCAGGAGGGATGGACAGCCCTGCTGCCATGGGTAGGCCTGAGACCTCTCCAGGTACCCTGGCCCCTCCCCCCACGCCCTGCTCCCCGCTCAGGACCCACCCCGCAGGGACCCCAGGGACCCACATTGTGGGGTGATGTCGACACCAAGCAGTGGGCCCGGGTCGCTGCCTTAGCAAAGTACCTGACACATATGGTAGCTTAAAACTGTATTCTCGGGATCCCTGGGTGGCGCAGCGGTTTAGCGCCTGCCTTTGGCCCAGGGCGCGATCCTGGAGACCCGGGATCGAATCCCACGTCGGGCTCCCAGTGCATGGAGCCTGCTTCTCCCTCTGCCTACGTCTCTGCCTCTCTCTCTCTCTCTCTCTCTCTGTGTGTGTGACTATCATAAATAAATAAAAATTTTAAAAAAATTTAAAAAAACTGTATTCTCTCCCATATTCTCTCCCCCATGTGGAGGCCACTGTCCAAAATCAAGGTTTGGGCAGGCTGGCTCCAGGGCCCCCTGCAGCCTCTGGTGCCCCCCCCCCAGCTTGTCCCAGCACCACCCACCCCTGCATCTGTTCCCATATGGCCATGTTCCCTGCTATGTCTCTGACCTGTCCCTTCTTGGCACACCTGTCCCTGGGTTAGGACCCACCCCGACCAAGTAGGACCTCATCCCCACTCAATTACATCCAGAAACAACCTTTTCAGCAGAAGGTCCCATTCATGGAAGCCGGGGTGTAGGAAGTGAATGTCTCTCTTAGGAGTACGTGGGAGGGAAGGGGAAGTCTGTCCACCCAGAGGACGCAATGGCCCACTGCCAGGGTGGGCAACAAAGATTTAAGTAGTTACATAGCCACGTTCTGTGATCTTGACTGTTCTTTTTTTAGCATAAAAAAAAGAGTATTTGGTGTAACTATTCTGGTTTTTCAAAAATTCATTTAAACTCCTAAGTTCTAAAGTTTACGTTTCAAATTCGATTCAACAATGACGCTTAGCAGACTCAGAGCAATGTCAGAGAACTTCTGCAACTGCCTTAAACTCTCCTAAACACCCCTCAACCTCGGAGCCATTCCAGCTGCCGGACACAAGGGAAGGCCCCAGGTCACGCACATCTGGAACACACGCCCCACGGACCAATGTGGAGCCTGGTCTTCTCACAATTCCAGTGGTTTACGAAGTTCCTAAGAGAGCGGCCTAAAAGCCAGGACTGGTAATTTAATTAAACATTTTAGCTGGAATCACAAACCAATGGGCCAAGTGACTTTGACCTGGACACAGGAAACCATAAATACGCAGCCTCCCGAAATCCCACACATGACTCTGCACTCCCCCGGGTTACCTGTGCCCACTGCTAACCGAACAAGTTGTTTGGGGCTCCTTTTGCAAAATACCTCAGGCAGGCGGCTTCGCCAATGCCAAAGTCACTGAGGGACGCTCTGGGTGTGGGCTCCCCATCCCCCCTTCAGCCCCCCTTGACCCTGGGCCCCTGAGCCCCTGAGCCCCCGGGAAGTCAGGAGATAGCTCCATTGAGAAATCCCTCAGAGGGTTTGCTAAAGGACAGTGACAGGAGGCGGGCCGGCCAGGCCCCTCGGGGGAGGCAGGCTGCAGCCCTCCTGGACCCCTGTGGAGGCCTGCCCACCCGCCTGTGGCCCCCCACACAAAGGGCCAGATGGACTGGAAGGATGGCCAGATGTAGGGGAGGGGGATGCAAATCACTGGGATGGGTGCCAGGTTGGAGAGGCTTTTTCCCAGGCCCACCCTCTCCAGTTGGCCCCCATACCCATCGGGTGCCCTCCAGCTCATGGGGCTGAGGGGCTGAGACAGGCCTACGTTCCAGGCCTGTGGGGGTGGGGGGAGGGAGGGACTGCCAGCCCTAGGAGAAGGCAGTCCTGGCCTGAGGACACGTGGCAGGGGCATGGATGCCAGCACAGGACCCCAAAGCCTGGGGTGGGTGGGAGGACAGAGGGCGGGGTGGGCACGGCTATGAGGGAGGGTGAACTCATGTCTCAGCTCCTCTGGGGGCTAGGAAGTGCCTCCTGATCTCCACCCCTCCTCCAGCGGGGCCACCCCAGATGCAGACCCTCCCTCCTCCATGGCCTCAGGGCCCCCTCCCTCCCCCACACCCAGGCTGGGCCACAGGGAACACACACCTTCAGAGACATGTGTGTGGAGCCCCCAGGAGAGCAGTGGCCCCTTGGCTGTAGTTTGAGAAACTCTACATCCTCAAGCCAGGAACCCTAGGGGAAGGGAGAGAGAGACGGGACTTGGGTGGGAGCCATGGAGGGGAACATGGGCTCCCCAAAACTGTGGTGGAGCCCCATCAGAGACAGGGGATGGGGAGTGGCCTTGGCGTGGAACATTCTAGAAAGGAAGAAAGAGGCAACACCGGGGTTGTTCAGATGCCCCTGAAGAGGAAAGATGTTGACCCTTCCCCAGGACCAGGTGGATCCCCATCTGACCCCTCCAGACTCTGGGGTGTGTGGGGGGGCAGGTGGTGCCAACAGAGCCCCGTGAGCCAGCGAGCTGTCCTCCTGCCCCAGCTGGACTGGGTTCACGGTTCCCAGAGCTGAGGTCCCCAGGAGCACGGCAGACACCCACCAGCAAGAGGGCAGGTAAGGCCACCAGCAGCAGAACTTGCCTTGAGGTACATTCGGCCGCCCTGGAAACGGGCATGGAGCGACACAAAGTGAGGACACTGCCACTTACGGAGCTTGGACACATGCACACGCTGAGTGTGCACATGCCAGCACGTGCAGGTATATGTGCAGGTGTATGTACAGGTGCATGGGCAGCACCATGCGGTCTTCTTGGTTAGAATGTCCGGCGTGCGGGACACGTCCTGTATGTTTTCCAGAATTTTCTACGAGGAGCATCTACCACTTTTCTAACAAAGAGGAGCCACACACAGTACTTCCTCCAGCTGAGAGTGGCCAGGTGGGCCCCAGGCCTAGGGATGGGACAGGGAGGCAGTGGCCCTGTAGTGATGGAGGCCACCCCCCACACCTGCCCTGGCCCCTCCCTCTGGGCCCCACCACCTGATGCCACCCGAAGGGCTGGGAGAGCCACCCACCTGCGACTGGCGGTGCAGGGGCTCGGGGCTCGGGGCTCGCACCCGGCTCACACCAGACTCGCACCAGACTCCCTTGCTCAAGGCTGCCCAGTCAGCCATAGATCTCCATCCGGCCCCCTCCAGGCTTCATTTTAACTAATAGGACACTTAGTTTAATGAGGAGAGTTTGCATAAGAGGAACTTGCTAATTAAATTTTAAACCTTGTCATTCTAAAGATTAGCGGGAGCTCTGGAAGAAACATTTGTCAGAGGGAGAGAGGAGCCGCCTCCTCCCCAAGGAAAGGCCTGGGGGGGTGGGGTAGTTGACTACTGCAGAGGGTTCGCTGTGGAGGTGGCTGAGGAGGAATCTTCTGGAAGACTAGGAGTTTTGCACACAGCACCAGGCCCCCAAGGCAGCCCCCAGGACGGGCCCTGCTATGGGGCCATTGCCCTGGGGAAACAGTCAGGGGTGTCCTCACCAAAACCCACCCCCAGGGGGCCCCTGGGTCCACACGGCTGCCCCATCCTGAGGAGTCGGGACACACAGGCCTCAGGTCTCTAGAAGACGCCAGCGTGTGGTGGGCTCAGGGGTCCCGGTCCCTTTCTGCCCTGCCCACACCGTTGGTGTGGGGGCCAGGCCCCTGCAGCTCGGAGCTGGTGGCGGCTGGCCCACCCACCCCGCCTCCTGTCCTCCAAGGAAGCCAGGGGATCCTCTCTGGAGCTCAGACCTGCCTGCCCCGCCTCCTACGCCCATTGTTCTCCCAGCACAGAATGAAAGTGAGGGTGGAGGCCCTTGGAGAGGGTGCCTGTTGCCCTGTCACCCTGGAACATCACAGGTCTCGACCTCTGCCCTTTCTGGAGTTCAAACAAAGCTGGTGGTCAGGGTGGGCTGGTCTCAGTGACAATGGTCAGGGGTCTCATGGAGCTTTAGGCAGGGGAAGGCAGGACGGAGCCACTTTGTGGACGACTGCCAGTCCGGGAGCAGTGGGTCTGGGGCTAGAAATGTGTTTCCCTGCTCAGGCCCCGAGTCAAACCTCCCTGGACCCAAGCCCTTTCCTGGGACGGGGCAGTGGGTTCCTGGCCAGCTGTGCTCAGCTGGGGAGGGTCCCTCTACGGTCCTTCTCCTGCTGCCCTGGTGCCCTGGGGGCTCGGGCGATGCCTTGTGGGCTGGGCCCCGGGGTGCTTAGCACCGATGCGCAGGTGCTCCCTGTAGGGTGCCGGCAGCACCGTGGATCCTCTGCACGCTCCGCTGTGTGGGGGGCCAGCGGGGCTGGGGTCCCCTGGGTGGGCCAGTTTCCGGGGCCTTGTCAGGAGAGGGCTGCACATGGAAGGAGGATGCCAACGCCAGGGTCTGTGACCCAGCGCTGGGGGTCCTCCCACAGTTATTGCAGGATTTCTCCTGCTGCCTGCCCAAGGTGACAAAGACGCCATGTGAACAGTCATGCACCCCAGCTCTGGTTTCCAGCACCTCTCCGGGATCCCAGACCCCTTAGCGGTCACCTGCTACACTCCCATCCCCAGGACCACAAATCTTCCGTTTCTGAATTTTCCTGCTCTGGACATTTTCTACCCAGAGGACCGTATTAACACGCGGCCTGTGTCTGGTGCTGTTCAGCCAGCACAACAGTTCCAGGCTCGTCCGGCCATGGGGCATGGTGCATCGCCGGGTTTGTGGCTGTGTGCTCCTGTGGTCCTGACGGGCCTCTATCCATCTCTCACTGATGGACGTCTGGGTGTTTGCTCTGTTTGGCTCCTGTGCCACCGTGAGCATCTGTGTCTGGGTTCCTTTTGGGTCCCCGTGTTCACGCCTGGGGTACGCACTCACACGGTACCGCTCTCGGGGACAGGAGCCTCCAGGCTGTTGCCCACAGCAGCAGCATCTTATATCCCCAGCAGCGGAGTGGAGGCCTCAGTTTCTCCATGTCCTCGTCTTGTTTTGTCACCATCTGATGGGCGTGAGGTGGCATCTTACATGGTTCTGACTCGATTTCCCTGGATACCAGTGGTGCATCTCTTCCTTGACTGTTGACCAAATCATCCTGTCCCAGAGGAGGGGGACGGTGTGCAGAGGCGCTGAGTCACTTTTTGGCCCACAGCCAACAGGCCAGGGATATGGGGGACAGAATGATGGCTGCCCTCAGCCTTGGGGATGGGACACCTTCAAGGAAGGGGGGCCCCTCAGGTTTGTGGGAACTCCTGGGATGGGAGATCCCTCTGGGATGGAAGGCTCCTCTGGGGTGGGGAACCCCAACAATGGAGGAGCCCTCGGGGTCCGGGGACCCCTCTGGGATGGGGGACCCCTCAGGAAGGGAGGATCCTCTGGGATGGGGGACCCCTTAGGGACGGGAGACTGCTCCAGGTTGGGTCTTCCCAGACAAATCACCTTGAGCTCATGCCTCCCCCAGCAGGTTCCCTCACTGCCTCTGCCTCCGCCCCCGAGGGGCAGACACTGGCTGGAGGGGGGCAAGTGGACATGAGCCTGCCACCCCGTCTGGGCCCCCACCCCACACCTGGCTCAGATGACATGTAGACCTGGGTGCTCTGTTCAGAAGTGGGGACGACACCAGAGCCCCCAGAACCAGTGCACACAAGCCCTGCTCCCCTCTCAGCAACGACCTACAAGTCAGGGAGGAAGGCACATGGGCAGAGTCTGTGGGGATTGGCCTCCAAACCTGATGGAGGTGGTTTCCTTGCTGTCCCCAGCTCTGTCCAGCCCCGTATCCCTGCCCCCCACCCCCCCATGGCGACCCAGGAAGGGAGGTCGTATGCGGCTCTGTGAAGGCTCAGAAAGGGTGAGTCACCACCCAAGGTCACACAGCTTCAGCGCCCGGCACACGTGTGAGCCAACTGGCCGCGACCCTGAGCTTCAGGTGCCTGGCTCTCCTCTCTGAGAACTGGTGAGGGACGCGCAGGAGCCCAGGCACGGGGGCTGTCTTCCCACACCTGGCCGAGCCCCAGCTCCGCAGGTGGCTATCAGCCCGCCAGGCCACCTCATTGTCACATCCGGCAACCTGGCTGTGGCGACACACCCGGTCTGGTTGGCCTCCAGGGGAACTGGTGGAACTGAGGGCTATGCCCTCCTCTCTGGGGCAACCTGCACGCCCAGTCTGCACGCGCTCACATACGCGCACACCCCTCCATCTGGGGTCTGCAGAATGGGGCACTTCCCCTCCCGTCTGGCCAGGCACCCCATCCATGCGACGTCCTGTGGGCAGCTCCTTCGTCTCCCGTCGGGTTCGAATGCCAACAGGGGGCTCCGCTGGTCAGGATGGAATCTTTTTATGATAAAAAATGAGCCTTGTTGCATCAGCTCCGGGAGGGGTGGGAGCCGCCACCGCAGGTCACCCAGGCAGACTGATGAAAACCCTGCTTTACGAAGCCGTGGCTCCCCCATTAATTAGAGGGAGGGGGCGCTCCGCAGTGCCGCGCACCTTGCCCACGGCCAAAAGCTTGTCAACATTTTCCACAAAGAATGAAAATGTAAATAACTTTCAGATTATTCAATGTCACCAAGGTATGGAAAAAGGTCGCAGCGCTCGGTGTCATTTATCTCGTTGTGGATTTAAAGAGCTTTTTTCTATTAAATTTCTTAAAATTAATGTTTTATGTTGCTCAGAGTAATTTGAACAATTATGGGCTTAAAGAATTGATCATTACAGCCTCTGGGATTTAGCGCTCCAGACTGATCCCTTTGAAAACCCATTGATTTATAGTCTTTCCACTCAACCAGGCAGCCCTCAGGGTGCGCTCCCCCCACCCCCTCCTGTCCACATTTGGGGGACCAGTCCCCCAAGACAAGCTGGCCTGGGGGGCGGTGGGGAGGGAGATGAGCAGGAGGGGGAGCCGCTGTGTCCCCTCATCTCTGGGAGAGGCATGTTCCTGATTTGGGAGCATTCTTTGAACTTTTGCTTCTTGTGTGAAATTTATATTTAAAAGGTGAGAAGACTCTTTATGTATCGTTCGGTATTATTTATATTATTCACGTATTTACTTTTTTAAAAGGTATTTACGTTTGATAATGTAATACATTGCTGGGTTCAAAGGTTAACAAGCCCTCCCCTCCCCCACAAAAAGGTTAGCAAGCCCAGTGGGCCCCAATCCTGGATAGGATGTCCCAACCCAGGTGTCCCCAGCCTGGCAGCCACCCTGCTGCCCGCTGGTGGTGCGAGTCAGGGTTCTGGGGCGCTCCACACCCCTCCCTACTGCTGTGCCCATCCCAGCGAGGGCCCCGGGGTCCCCTCATGCACCGGGCGGCGGGCTTTTTTATAGCCCTGAGACATGGGAGCTGGGTTTCCGCCCCAGGTGGCACTCCATTCAGACGGGGACACGGAGGCCGAAGATGCTACGCGAGTGAGCGTGCACCGCAGGGCGGCTGTGGGGCTGCTGGCCACGGGCATTCGCCAAGGGCCCAGGGAACCTCTCCGTGTGTCCTCTCCCATGCACCCGCCAGCCGGGGTCTCCTGCTTCCCCCGCACGGGCTGTGCCTGGGCCCCAAGGGGTCTCGCAGGCTGCCCACCCCCGGCCCCGAAGCCACGACTTGGCTCCGGGATTATCGACGCGCCGCCAGCTGGAGCGAGCTCGCGGGCAACTGCCAACAGGCGGAGGGCCCCGTGGGGACACTTAGCACTTTATTAACCTGTCAGTGCCTAAAAGGTCCCGGGCGGCCTGGGGGAGTGGCTAAGGCGGGAGAGGGAGAGACTGAGGATTTACGCAGCCCCCCCCAACTCCCCGCGCCCCCTTACGCCGCCTGGGCTCTGATCCGGACTCTGGCAAGGCTGCTTTCTTTTCTGGGGGCTTCCAATCCCCCTGGGAGGAAGCACGATGTCGGCTGCCCCAGGACTGCGCCTCCGTCCCCGGCCTTGACCTTAGAGCACTGTCCCCTAGACCAACCTGGGACCACCCACACTTTTTGGCCCAGAGCTTCCGCTCACAGCAGGCACCGTCTTCTGGGCGGTTGCCTCCTCCTCCTGCTCCAGGACTGGCTCTTTCCTGCTTGCTCCCCTAAATGGCGTGACCTGGGGGGGCGCCCTTTCTCAGCCCCGAGGCTTCTCCTGGTGCCTCCCAACTCCCTGACCCGGGGCTGCCTTGAGTGCCTCTTGGATGTTGGGGTGTGTGACTCTGGGGCTGCAGGTGGGACTGTCCTCCCAGGCAGCTCCTAGGGAGTGCCCCCCTCCCTCCCAGAGTCCATCCCTCCTCCCCTGCACTGGAGGCTCATTCTCCCACCTGCCTCAGTGCCCCAACTTGTGTCCTGGCCCACAAGGCCAGGTCCTGCCCACCAGTGAGCACTCACTGCTGGGGGCGGGGTGGGGGTGGGGGTGGGGTGGTGGTGGAGGTGAGGCCCCAAGCTCACAGACTCTTCCATCTCCCCTTAGAGGAGCTGTCACCACTGTCTCCCCAGGACTCAGAGGGGGCAGCTCACTTGCCCAGGGTCACACAGCAAGTTAGCAGATGGCTAGGATTGGAATCCAAATTAGTGAGAGCCCTGGAGACCCTGGGCCGTGAATCTCCTGATGGGCTGACTCTGGCACCCCCTTGCCCCTCGCTGTGAGCACCTGCCCTGGCCACCCCAGTCCCTGCCTCGGCGGGGGTGGGGGGGCAGTGTCAGGACGCTAGGCCTCTACTCGCGGCTGGGCAGCTTGCTTACCCACCTCTCCTCCTGGTGCTCAGAAGTTGGGCCAAGATCCAGGGACGAGGGGCCCAATTCACAGCAAGTGCCATCTCTGGCAAGGATGGCCTCCCCGCTTTTGGGGGACCGCTCTCACCCCCAACGTGCTCTCACCCCCACGCCTGCGCGCCGCCAGCAGCCCTAAAGACGTGGAACTTCTAGACTGGAACTGACCAATTTATTAAAGTCTTGGAAAGAGCCGATGGTCAGAGAGTAAATAAAAAACACGGGACGTCCACAGAACCAACAGGTAGTTTGGGATGCAGGTTTGCGGGGGTAACTGGGCCTCACGGGCGGCCAGCCTCCAGTCTGGGGCTGGGGCGTCACGTAGTCCAGGGGAGGAGGCGGTCCAGTCCTCAGGCAGTTAGAGGGTTAGAGCCAGCTCCCAGACAGAACGGAACGCCCAGGGCCTCAGGCTGTTTGGCAATGGAAATCGGTGGGCTGGGCGTGGCCTGGGGGGAGGGGTGCGGCCGTGATGGGGGAGGAGAGGGGAACTTGCTGTGGGCAGGGGAGGGAAGTGCCCACGGCCCTAAAGTGTTGCTCGCGGAGACGAAGGGCACCCAGGCAGTGGTGTCTCCTCCGACAGGTGGTGGAGTCAAGAACAGAAAAATCTAGAGTCAGCTGTTCCAGGGATGATGGCGAGGAGGCTCCTGGGGGCGTGGGGGTTGGGACCAGAAGGATGCTGGCATGGTCCCGCTCTGCCGCCTCTTGTCTGGACAGAAGAGGCTCATCCCTGACCTGATGTCGGGACCACCAGGCAGATGGAGCTTGGATAATAAAAGCGTGGTTCCTACTTTTTTTTTTTTTTTCTTTCCATTTTAGAAAGTAAAGCCTCTTCCAGCCTGAAGACTGTGCTGCTCTGGGCTGGAGGTCGGGCCCAGCCTGGGAGGGGGCGACACTTCGTGTCTAGAAACAGCAAGCGTCCAGTTAAGTGGTCGATCAAGGGAGAAATCTGTACAAAACAAGGCTTGTGGGGCGGCTACCAGCCCGGCCCCTGTGTCCAAGGAGGAGCGACTGGTCCAGGGACCGCTGGAGTCCCTCCGTCCCCCAGGGAGGGGTGCGGGGTGGGTGCTCCGTAGGAAGGAGCCTTCGGTGAGGTCCTCATCCTGTTTCCGCTGCTGCCAGTGGCACCTGCTTCCCACACAGTTTGGGGCTTCGGGTGAAGAGGAGAGTGCAGCTCCGGGCACTGCTGCCCACACCCCTTGTGTCCGGTACTCAGTGGAGCCTGGGGGCCCTCGGTCAGAACTGGCCGTGGTCAACCTCATCCAGCCAGGAGGCGGGGCTAGCGGGGAAGTCGGGGTAGCCCCCACTGCTCCCTGTGGACAGGTCGGAGCTGGGTCCGTTTCCGGCCAGCACCCTCATGGGTGGGGGCCCACCTGGGGTGCCCGAGGGCACCAGGCCCAAGCTGGCATCTGGATATACTAAGCTAGAGAGAAGGGGCTGGGGGCCAGGGAGGCTCTGCAGGGCAGCTGGGGACGGGGGGACCCCATAGGGGCTGCTGGGGCGCAGCTCACGGTACTGCTCCGGGCCGGCCAGGCCTCCGTGCTCCAGTGGGAAGCTGCCTGGGGCTCCCGCAGGCCTGCCCAGGGCTGAGGTGGGCTCCCCCAGGCTGCTGTAGAGGCCGTTGGCAGGGCCCAGGTCAGCCATGGTCGGCTCATCTGCAATGGAAGCAGAGAGCGTGGATGGGTGCCCGCCCCCCTCCACCTCCTGTTCCCAGAGCCCCTCCTTCAGGGGTGTCCTGCCCCAGCCACCCGAGGAGCCAGCCTAAGACTCTTCAGCTCTCAGGACTCATGCTGCCCTCTGCCCCTGTGCTTGCTGAGTGGTTCAGCTCAATCCCACCTGCTCTCTAAAGGCGGCGGGATCCCCCCCAGGGACCAGGGTCGTGACTAGGCCAGCTGGGCCCAGGGTTGCAGGACAGTCCCCACGGCTGCCTTGGGAGGGGTGGCCACCATTCTCATTTTGCACACAACTTACTGGAGGCTCTGAGCCGCAGAGTAGCCTAAGGTCACAATGCAGTCAGAGTCTCCTGCACAAACTGTCTGGGGATGGGCATTGGGGGTAAGTATGGGGCCTCCCTGGTACTGGGGAATGAGATCCCACAGAGGAGGGTGGACCCCTCAACTCCAAACACCCAGCACTTTTTATCACTTACCCCAAAACCGTGCTGCCCACTTTCCTAAAAGTCATTGCAAGGGCCAGGAGCCACAGGGATGGTGTGGACCCTTCCCTGTGGGAAAGCCTGCTGGGGGTGTGTGGGTCGTGGGGGCTGTGCCCCTCAGGGGAGGGGGTCACCGCAGGGCCTGGGGACGGAGGGGACCAGCGTCTAGGAACTCTTAACAAGGAGGCTTAACAGCGCCCGACTGGGAAGTTCACACCCAGGCTCTGGCCTCGGTAGGGGGCTGGGTGCGGGAGCCGGACCGCTGCCTGGGGCGGGGGACTCCGGGGGCGACGTACCCGTGAAGGAGACGTCGGCGTCGCTGTCCTGCCCCTCCTCCTGGACGCTGTCCTTGTCCGACTTGGGGCCGCCGCGGGCGCGCTTCATGCTGCGGAAGTACGGGCCCCAGCGCTGCCGGCCCGCATCCTTCTTGAGCCGCTTTTCCTTGGCGCGGCGGTTCTGGAACCACACCTGGGCGGGGGTGGGGGGAGGGTGAGCGGCGGGCGCGGGGCGCGGGGCGCGGGGGGCGGGGCGCGGGGCGCTGACCTGCACGACCCGCATGTCCAGGCCCGTCTCCGACGACAGCTGCTCGCGCACGTGGCGCGCCGGCTTGGGCGACGTGTTGTAGGCGCTCTTCAAGGTCTCCAGCTGCTTGGCCGTGATGGTCGTGCGCGGCCGCTTGGCCGTGGCCTCCGCCTCTGCGCCGCGAGGGGTAGGGTGAGGCCGCGCCCCGGCGGCCGCGGGGACACCGCAGGAGCCGGGGGGTGGAGCGCGCCTGGGCCTGGGCGCAGGGGCTCCTGGCGGCGGCCCCCTCCCGCCTCGCCTGCCGCCTCCGCCTCCCGCCCCCGCCCCCGCCCCCGCCCGGGTTCCCCTTTGTTCTGCGGGTAGGGCCGGATCTTCACGGTCAACGGTTCGGGGCGATAATTCAGACCAGGGGTGATAATCTACGCAGTTGAGACCAAGCTCCCGGCGGTGCCCCCGAGTGGGGAGGCCGCTGAGGCCCGGAAGCCAGGCTTCCCCAGAGCGGAGCCGACCGGGCCCCCTCCCCCTGCGCCTGCCGCCCCCCTCCCCCTCCCCCTCCCCCTGCCCCTCCCCCTCCCCCTGCTCCCGCCGGCCTCCACCCGGGCCTGGAAGGAAAGCGCCCAAGTTCTCTCCCCGCAGCGAGCGGAGCGCGCTCTGGCAGGCGCTGGGCGTGAGGATCCCTCCGCGCCCCTACCGGGGGGACCCCAGCCCCATTTTGCCGGCGGGGAGAGGAGGTGGGGTGGACCCTCCCACTGACCGCGCTGCTTGGCCGTCTCGTAATCCGCCTTGCACACGAGCCGGCTGTCTTCCATGAGGTAGAACTCGTCGCCTGTGGCCAGCTGCCGCTTGCACACGACGCAGGCGAAGCAGTGCAGGTGGTACACGAAGTCCTGGGCGCGGCGCACCACCTGCGTGGGCGGGATGCCCAGCTGGCACGCGGCGCACTTGGTCCCGAATCGCCTGCGGGACGCACAGGGCGCGGCTCAGCGCGGAAGTGGCGGCTCCTTCGCCCGGAGCGGGTCGCAGAGCGCTGAGCGGGGCGGCGCAGGGCGGTTCAGGAGGGAGTCTCCCTGCGGCAGGCAGCCCCCGCAGAGCCGCCCAGGACACGGAGAAGGGACCCAGAGGCCCTCGGGGAGGAGCCCAGCCGCCCTGACCTCGCTGCCGGGTCAGGAAGCTGGATCCGTGGGCCAGGTCCCCTAGACCCCAGAAGCCTGTGCCTGGGAAGCACCTCCTCCCCAGCATTAACGACAAAAACAATCCAAAATTAGGAAGGAGTCAATCCGATCACGTTCTGCAAACTTGGGCTTATCTTTTTGAATGACTATTACCGTGATTTAAAAAGTAATTACTTAGAATTTAGCAGCGCACCAGCCGGGCCTGGCCGCCCGCGGCGCTTCCCCCTGCCCCTGCCTGGGTGACAGGAGGGTCCGCTGTGCGGAAGCAGACTGCGCCCCTGCCCTCCCCAGCGTGCCCACGGCCACGCTCACTTGAAGAAGTCGTCCTTGCAGTAGACGCTCTCCCCGCGGCTGAAGCAACGCTCGGCCAGGGGCGTGTGGCAGTCCGTGCACTTGAGGCACTTGCTGTGCCAGTGGCGGTCCAGTGCCTTGAGGATGAAGCGGTCCAGGATGTGCTGGTCGCAGCCGGCGCACAGCGGGATCTCTGCAGGCGGAGGAGCCACCCAGGTCACGGGCTCAGAGCTGGAGCACTCGAGTCACCTTCCAGCTCCAGCCCCCACGGGGGCCCAATGTTGCCAAGGGAGATCTCCTTCCCTGCACACCCTCCTCCCCACCTGGTGTGGGTGGTGCTTGGCTCCCCAGGTGCAGGGAGTGCATGACATGAGCCTGGCCCATGGTTAAAATTTGGGAAAACCGAAATAGGTTTAGAAGTGTGCCCTTGAGCAGGAAGGGGTCCCGACCATTCAGCCAGATACCATCAACTGCAAAATGCTCCCAGTGAGCGTGAGGGGTGCACGTTGAGCTAAAATGAAAACCCCACCCCAGGGGCTCTCCACCAGCACCTGAGGCAAGAGGCAAGGCGCACCCAAACCCCATCGTTATTTTGCACAATCCAGTGTCCTTGCTCCTTGGAGATCCCTGGTTCAAGTGTGGCCGCCCAGCCCTATGGCCCTGTCCGCAGGCACCAGGGTAAAAACTGGTGTCCTCCTCATCTCTGGGAGCCCTCGAGGGTACTTGTGTACGGACTGGACAGCTGGATTGCTGTCATCACACTCAAATGTCGGTGTCTGACAAGAGTTACTCCGACACCTGGCTCTGCCAGTGCGGGACTGCAGGCCTCTGGGGAACCAGGTCAGGGAGAAACTCGGGGGTGACCTGCGTGAGCCACTGGCCCATGTGGGGCTTTGCAGGGTGCTCACGGGGTGAGTCTCCCTGTTGACTCAGAAAAGGTCTTCCAGAGAGGAGAGAGCCAGCAGCAGGGGCTGGAACCGGTGTGAACATTGCACCCACCTGGCCGAGTTCTCCTTCCTCCTCGCTGCGGACCCCTCCGGCCCCTGGGGGGGGCCCCCCCGCAGTGGGTGGGAGGAGAGAAGGGCTTCCCTGGGTCTCAGGCTGCAAGAACCCTGATCAACATCCCTCCCGCGGTGGCAGGAAACTCGAGAAGGACGCCGACCCGCATCGGGCCAAACGGCAGCCCCAGGCGCAGGGGAGCTCGGGGGCTGCACCGGGCGTTCGGGGCCCCCTTCGCGGGTGGTGACGGCGGGCCGACCAGCGCAGCCGGCCTACAGCAGGAGGCTGGACAGGCGGGGCATTCAGCACCGCGGCCCGGACAGCGCCCGGCCCAGCTGCCCCGAGGCCCCGCGTCCTGCAAAAGCCTTCCCGCCGCGCTCCTCCCCTTCGCGCTCCCAGTAGCGCCCCAGACCCGGGCCTTACGCTGCATGGTGACTCCAGCCTCGGCGGGTGTCCTCCCCTCAGCAGTGGCCCGGCCCAGCGGAGCCTCGCGCCTGCCTGCCTGCTCCGGGCCAGCTCTCCTCAGCGATCCCGTTCGGAGCCCGCCTCCCTTCCCTCCCTCTCCCTCCACCCTCCCACCCCTTCCTCCCAGCCCCTGCGGCCAACCCCTCCCAGGAACCGTCGGAAAAATAAATAAATAAATAAATAGGGGACAGATGAGACCCCACAGCCTGGATGTAACCTCTTTCCCACCTGCTCCGACCCTGTCACTCCCCACCCAGCCAGGCCCGCCTCGGTCTCCATCCTGTGGTCCCGCGGGGCGGCACAGCTCCAAGAACGACTGCCCACCGCCCTTCTCTGGGAGCCACAGCGCAGGGGGGCGGGAGCAGGACTGGTGCAGCTAGGGAGCTGGGGTTTCTGTAGAAGAGTCCAGAGGACCAGCCTGGGAGCCACTGGTGAGCAGGTGCGTGTGGGTGCAGACAAGGGGACCTTGACCTGGGACATCTGTGTCGGGCCCCAGCTACACTCTGGCCCCTGCATCTCCCTCTCTTCCCCTGGAAAGTGCGGAGGGTCTGGTGGGGCCCGCCCTCTCAAGGGTCCTCTTGCCCTGTGGTCGCTGGGCCACATGGTTGCTCTTCACATACTCTCCTGATAAGGGAGTGGGCTTCCTAAGTCTGTCCTGGGACCCCAAGGACTCTTCCGCCTGAGCAGCGCGGCGCAGCGAGCACACAGCTGACAGCACCGCTTCGGGGCCCCGCAGCGGACTCGCTGCTCCTGCGCCCAGGTGGGGATGTACTGGGGCCCTTGCAGCCACGCCCGTCGGGGTCTCCCGTCTCCCACCACCGCCGTGGCCAAGCTCGGGAAGGAGCGAGGACCTCCGGGTCTCCCGGGCCCGGCGTCCCCGGTGCAGGCACTCGAGCCCCGGCACCCACCTCGGCGTAGGTCCTCCCTCCGCGCCAGCAGCGCCAGCAGCAGGTCTCCGCCCGCCGACTCGCGGCCCGGGCCCAGCTCCCCGCGCGCCTCCATGGGTCCCGTCTCCGGGAGCTGCGGCTCTCGGGTCCCGAACTTTCCCGGGGCCCCAGGCTGGTGTCCGAGTTATTCCCTGCGCTCCTGGGCGCTGCGCCCGCGGGCCGCCCCGGGGGCCCCGAGCCTCAGGCCGCGCGGAGGGCGGAGCGGCCGGGGGGCGGGGCCGCGGCGCGGGGCGGGGCCGGGGTCGCCGGCTCTGCGCGCCTTTGCGCGGGGACTCGGGGTGCCCAGACGCCACCCGAATGCCTGGCCCGAGGAGCGCAGGGACAGTCGGGGGAGGAGCCGGGCCGGGGCTGCCCGCCGGCGCTCACCCGGGCCCGCAGCCTCCTGCTCTGCGCCGAGGGTTGGGCCTGGGGCCTGGGGCCTGGGCTCGGACGTGCACGCGCGGGGAGATCTGGGTCCCCGGAGGACAGGCCAGGAGGGAGCAGCGTCGCACCGCCGCTTGACAGCCGAGCCTAGGAGGCTTAGTGACAACGTCTGGTCGTCTGGTGGGCAAGAATGCGACCCGAAATCCAGAGAGGGTGAGTGTGGCGCCCAAAGGCTCACAGCAAAGCCACTCGGAGCCAGAGGCGACCTCAGACCTCCCAGTTGTGACTGGCTTCTGGGCCCCACCCTGGGGACTGCCACCTGAATGGGCACAGAGAAGGACAATTCTCGGCAGGCACACTTGGCCAGGACATGCAGCCAAGACTCAGGTCAGGAAGGACAGCTGGGAAAGCGGGAGGTCTACTCTCACGTCCTTCCACTCACCAGCTTGCACAGAATGCAGCTCCCACACCTGATGTTCCAGCATCTCATCCCCAATCCAAACGGGTAAGCCCATAGGAACCCACCCATGCTCGCTGTGGAGAGGTGCTCCTGCCCAGAAGGCACATAGCACCTGGCTACTGGCCAACACCAACGCCACCCCCCGCCTCGATTAAGAAAGAGCCATGTGGGGCTATTGCAGCACGGGGCATGGCGAGGGCAAGGGGACCCCAGCAGTGAGGGGGCGAGTGGGTTTATGCCGGCCTCCAGGTCCCTCCAGTTGGGATCCCATGGTAAGGAGCAGTCTTCATCCCGCTGCTCATCCTGGCCTCCAGGCACCTGGTGTGTGCACTTTAACAGGACGCAAGCCTGGAAGGATGTGGGCCCGAAAGGCGCAGCACCCTCCCAGGTCCCAGCGGACCCAGGCTCCTGGTTTTGAGCAAAGGCGCATACCACCAGCACTGCACCCTTCCTGCACACTTGTTACCCAGATGACAGGGCACAGGTGCGCAAGCCGGGGGGTTGAGGGGGCACTGGGTGCCCTGGGATGTTGGCTGTGGGGTGTCAGCTGCCGCAGAGGCCTGTCTAGAGAAACCATGTGTGGTTCGAGTGGGGAAGGGGCTGGCGGGCAGCGGGTCCAGGAGGTGGCGGCCCCACACGCTCTGCATCTGGCTGGCCTGCCAACAATGCCTCCATTCTTTCCCAACGTCTTTGACGAGATCGAGTGGCCCTTAGGGAGGGCGGTTCAGGCGGGAGACCCAGCCCGGGGAGTCCCGGTGCTGCCCTGTTGGGCGGTGCAGGAGCGCTGAGGGTTGTGGGGTCTCTGGAGGAAGGTGACCCCCCACTCCGCCCTGTCCCTCACCCCAGCACTGTTCCCAGGGCACTCCACAACCAACTGCCACCTCTGGGGCCACCGCCGGGAACTCCAGGCCCTTTGCCCCTGGGACCTGCCTGACACATCCCTTCCTCCTGTTCCCATCCCTCAGGTGTGCCACTCCCGCTCCCACCCCCACCCCAGCAACTTCTCCAGACTTCCTTCCCTCGTCTGCTGTCCGGGGTCTCTCCCTGCCCACCGTCCCTGACGCTCCCGTCCTAGCCATTTCTCCCTTGTGGGTCCTCTTGCCCCTGCAGGAGGCCGAGGGGCTGGCGGGGGCCCTTACCACAAGTCCCATGGAAGGCGCAGATGGCAGCCACCACGGAGGTCCCCGGGCCGATCTCCGTCTCAACTGAGCTCGGTTTCCAGCAGCATGATGACCGCCAGGCGGGAGGTGGCGTCCGGGTCTAGGCCGCCCTCCTCCCTCCTCCTCTGCCGCCACAGGCGCCTCCAACCGCGACCCTGTCTACCTGGCCTGGCGGAGACTCAGGGCCCTGGGGCGCTGTCCGCGGTGCTGAAGGAAGTGCTGCCGCCCCCACCCCCTCCCCCTTGGCGGGGCCTCTACCCCCCAGCCCCCTCTGCCGACCAGGCCCACCCCCTACCCCTGCCCCATCCCTCCCGCCTCTGCTGACTCTGCCCACCCCATTCCCCCCAGACCACCCCCTTCCTCCCTCCCCTCCTCCCCTCTGCCGACCCCACCCACCACCCTCTTCCCCCAGCCTACTGCCTACCTCCCCACCTGCCTAGGTCTGCAGTCCCTCCACCAAGTCTGCAGCACCCAGATCCCCCCTACCCACTTTTCCTCCTCTGGCTCCAGTCTGCACCCCCCACCCCCAGTCCCTCAGGCAGCCTCACCCCACCATCCCTCCCCTTGCTGGGGCAGGCAGTTTCCACCACACTGGCCCAAAGGCTTGGGGATGGGAAGCAGGTGGGTGCTCCACCCTGCCCTACACACAGCATCCAGGGTCCTGGACTTGGACGGGTGGCCCCTCCAGCCACACTGGCCTCCAGCCCGGGCCCCCACAAATCTCTGGCTCCAGGTATGGTCAGCACTCACCTGTTGGACTCATAACCTTCCCCACCTCTCCTGCCACAGCCCACCCCCACCCCCAGCAGAAACGACTCAGGACTCCAGGGGTGTGGGGGGTTACCCATCTAGGCCAACCCCAGCACCACAGACCCGGCTGGCACCTCAGGGCCTGCCTGTGCCTCCTCTGAGGGGCGGGTTACCTACCAGCTTGCACACCGTGTGGCTGGGCAGGTGGAATCCACAGGAAGCACAGCCAGCAGATCCCTCAGAAGCTACACAGGGCCAGAGTGCTCACCCCAAACACCCCAGCAAAACAAAAGGTAGAAAGCAGGAGAAAAGGATCAATAGTTCAGAATCCAGGGGGAGCAAACAGGTGTGCAAAGCCCCAGGTAGGAGGCAATGCTGGGGCATTCAGGCCCGGGGCAGCAGGGAGGAGAACGGTGTCCAGCACCAGGTGGGCTGGGGGCTCCCACCAGCTGGGGTTCCTTGGAGGTCTCCTTCACCAGGGTGCCCCTGGTGCATTGCCAAGTTGTGAGACTCGCATCTGTTCCTGTCACACGTCATTGATGTACGGTGTGACATGAATGAAAGCTGTGGTCCTGTGGCCAGCCCCTGGTCTAGATCAGCCCCAAGAAGATAATCTATAATTGATCTCCCATTTTTCACTTTCCACCTGACCCCTGGGCTGTCTTCCAAAACGTCTCTAGTTTAATTCAAGAAACCCTGGGATTTCAGATGCCCAATCCACAAACTCTGGAAGGGGAGGAGGGCTCTGTTCTGCACCCTCTGATCACTGCTAGAACGAACTCACATTTTTAAAAGAATCAGTCCTTTCAAATGTCAAATTTATTTATTTAAAAAATGTGCACATTATAGTTCATTTAAATACAAAATGTTCACTTTCCTTGCAGGTAAGAAATTTCAGACATTTCCATGTCAATTAGCTTTTTAATCAAAATCCTTCCAGTAAAAATAAATACACATTTAAATTATCGAACTATTCTATTCATTAGTCTCAATACTTACAACTTTAGAAAAGAGACCTTAAACCTTGCCTAAAGGTAGTGTCCAGTTCTAAGCAGGCCATGGGAGGTGTGTGGCCATGTTCACACCTGCACACGAGACACACGTCCGTGGCCACTTTGGCACCACCACCTGTCCCTGACTGCTCGTGGTCTACTGGAAACCTGGCCCCCCTCAGGGTTTTGGAAGCTTGTCCCCCAAATACTGATGACCTCAGACTGCAATATTATCATGAACCTCGAAGCTGTCACGTGGGTTTTATAGAGGTTCCAGCACACGGTGGTGCTCTGCAACCTCATCCCAGTCCACACCGCGAATGCAAACTTCCTTTAGGGGAGGAAAGCATTCAACACGAACCAGAAGGCAGTTTAATTCATGGTGCTAAGTATTTCCCTTTGGATTCTGTGGGTGAATCTGGCCAGTTTTCAGGATAAAAGGAAACAAGACAGGGTCTCCAGTAACCCAGCTGCACAACCACCGACGAAACACACAGAGTTCTGGGGTTAAAAACATGTCAAACAAGAAGAAACCTCTGGTGGCAGAGAAGCCAGAAGTGAAGCAGCTGTGGAGGACCATGCCCCATCCCGTCCCATCCCTGGCCCCCATCCCATCCCTGGCCCGTCCCCATCCTGTCCCCCATCCCATCCTGTCCTCGTCCTGTACCCCGTCCCATCCTTGTCCCTGTCCCCCCCACCCCCGGCAGGAGCTCAAGCTCCTGACAGCTCGCCTGCTGCCCACACGCTGCTCCAGCACATGAGTGTTCTTACACAGAAACGACCATGGTCAGCGGGAGTTTGTAAACATGGAGCACACTAGGCAAGGTGGAAAGACTATTTACAACCATCATAGTGACACAAGCACAGATACATCTGAGCTTGTGAGACAAACAGTCACAAAGGATCTCCACGAAAATGGCAGTTTGTTCATTTTGTTTACATCTCCAGAGGCAAACTGACATCTAAATGATTTGGGTTTCACAAATAATGTTAAAATCATTAAATGGTAAAAAAAAAAAAAAAAAAAAAAAAATATATATATATATATATATATCTCACAAAAGCCTGGGGGACGGGGGCCCTGTGCCAGGACCCTTCATAAAACAGCTTCAGGGAAATGAAGTTTGGAATTTGGCCTTAAAGGTGCTGGAGACAGGGCTGTGGGGCTCCTGGGGTATCCCCGGGCATTGTTGTGTCACTGGGCCCCATGTCCTAGCCCCAGGCCCTGCAGCTGCTGGACCACGTGACACAGAGGATGATGGGGGGCTCCTTGGAAGGTCTCCTGGGGACTTGGCTCCCAAGGAGTGGGCCACCCCACACGCCTCCCCTGCAGAGCTCTGCCCTCAATGCCTGGGCAAGGCAGTTTGGGATGGTCCTCGGTCACTTAGGGCTCTCTTCCCACCAGATAAACAAAGACACCGCCTCTGCCACCGTCCTGCCCCCACCACCCCCCTTGGCCTGGTAGGGGTGTTCCTTACAATGCAGCAAAGCCACAAACCCTCCTCTGTCCTTCCTTCCTGTGCCAGACTCTGCATCTGGAGTGCACACAGGTCTTGATGCAGGGGTGGTCCCTTTGGCTTGGAGCTGCTCCAGCACCACGGAGATGCTCTCTTGCTTCAGCTGAAACTGCCAGGCAGCTGAAAAGCACAAACACAAATGATCTCTGAGAACCAGACTGGCTTTGAGGAGCGGCCAGGGTGGGTGAGGCTCTGCTGGGCAAAGCTGGCTGCATGGAACCGTCCGGAGCCGCCAGTACACGGCACGGCTTAGTTGTTCTCCAAATCCCAAGCCAGGCTTGCAGAACGTGTGTCTAGAAACTCAGGATGAAAGCAGGTGGGAAAGAGTCTGTTCGTTTGGCCTGGGCTCCCACTTTTTTTTTTTTTTTTTAAACTTAGAAGAATAAAAATACAGACATCTTTTTGCTGTCGGATCTATAAAGGCGTCCAGGGAATATGCCAGCGGTCAGTCTCAACAAACGCTGGCTTGTCCTCCACAGGAAGACCATTTGTCCAACAAGGCCTTGGAGCCCATGACGCTGATGCATGTGAAACCAGATCTGCTGTGTCTATAAAATCCCTGATCTTAATTATTAAAGCACGGTGGGGCTGTTTTTCCAAAGGTGCTTCTGTGGTCCCACTTGGTTCTACACAGATAGGCGGTGATATCTGACTTTCCATCGCTTGGACCGCACTCGGAAGAAAAAGTACATTAACATTAGAAACAAGGAAGAGGCCACGTATAGCACGACGCAGAGGCTCATGTCCAGGCTGGAGAAGCCCATCCCGAGAAAGGGCACAGCCACCTCCACCTCCCTATGGCCCTCGGCCCTGCTCACACTCTGGTGTCCCCCATCCAGGCCGAGCTGCAACCCTTGTGACAGGTCGGGTCTGGGAGGCAGCACACTGGGTGGACGGAGACTCTTGGCACGCTGCTCTCCCTGAGGCTTCTCTGGGGAAACGAGGCCTTGCTCCTGCTCCCCGCCCTCAGGTGGGGCACCTCCTTCATGGGCGTCTTCCTGGTCTGCAGCATAGGTATCCACAAGGTTGTCGCTGCCATAGTGCTGCTTCAAGAACAGGAGCACTTGGCCCTCGTTCCAGCTGTGCAGGCCCTTAATCTCCTCGTGGCAGGCTGGGCAGAGGTCCGGGGAGGGCCACGGAACCTTTGGAAACTTGGGGTCCTCACTCAGATGGCCTGGGATGAGGGGAGAGCAACAGTGGAGAGGTGTCTGGTGACCTGACTGCCCCACACCCTGCAGCCACCTCCCTGTCCACCCACCTGCACCATGACCTCCCAGTGTTCCCAACCTCATGCCCAGTGCTCCAGCACAGATGCCTGTCCCCCAAGCACCCCATATAAATGTCATTTCTTCCCTGGCACCTCTGGCAGGGCCCCATGGCCACAGCAAATGATGCTACCATGCACCCGGCCAGATCCTCCTCCAGCCTGCAGCTACTCTGCTTCCCTGTGACCTCGAGGCCCCAGGTTAATGTGCTCCCGACCTCACAAACCCTAGGAGTATCTGGCCCTGGATGTGGCTGTCCACACGATTCCACACACTTCATACTTGTGTGGGCCCTTCCCAGACCCCCAAATCCCTTAAGTACCTCTAAAAATTATTCTGGGAGACCTGCCATGACAGGAGAACCGCACTGCCAGAGCGCACCAACACAGCACTCTTCTGCACACTCGAGTGTACTTTTTACAAAACAGAACCGCACAGCACGGTTTCGATTGGACACAGCCCTTGGCCAGCACTACTGCTCCGTGTAATAATCCGGTCCCGGCTGCGTGGGTCAGCGCTGCACGTGCAATCAGCACCCCAGGACGGCCAGGGCAACTGTGCAGCGAACACCAGCTCCACACAAACGGAATCAGATTCAGAGCATCCACACATCTAAGGTTTCCCTACTTCCTGCTCGAAGGCTGTCCCCGAAAGCAGTTCAGCCATCACCCCCACTGGCCATCCACATGAGGCCACGGCTGATCCTTCTGTCCCCGTGTGTGCATTCGCTCCTCTGGTCCATACCTGCTAATGGAGCACCCAGCCTAGGGAGCACCCAGCTGTACATTCCAGGCAACCAGCATGTGCATACGAGACCCTGAGGCAGGCCATCACCTCCCGGCCCACTCACCCTGCATTGGTGACTTCCTATTTCTCTTCCACAAGGGTGAGTGACAACCCACCCGACCACCCAGCTCTGGGTCTCTGCCATACAGACTCGAGGCCACACGGGTTCCAGGTATAGCAAGTATGGTGCACAGTGCTCCTTGGCTCCCAGAAGAGTTCCCTGACCTGACTTGGGGTGCCCCCCACCTTAACAGTGCTTCTACAAGTAGACGTGGACAAAATCACTGTGTCTGATGGGTATGAAACACTGGAGATGCTCCTGCACCTTGTAGGCTCATAGCCGGGGGAGGTGGGGGAGGTGGGGGGCATTGGAGAATGCAGACCACTGAGGCCCAAGCACCAGGTACCAGGCTGCTGGCACTGCACCTGGGGGCAGATGCATATGTGCACACATGCAGGCCAATGAGGAGCTGCCCAAGGCCTAGTGTAATACCCCACAGATACAGTGAGGTCTAGGGCAGGGCTGCAGGGCCTCCAGGGAATCTGGGCCTCTATCCAGAGGCTGGAGGTGGGACTAGGGGGTGTGGGGGGAGACGGCCTACAGAATTGAAGGAGGGACATAATTACGCTGGCTGCTGAAAGCCCCTTTCTGCTGCAGCACAAGCACACAGGGGACACAGGGGCTCCCGGGCCAGGACCTGCCCCACAGAGTCTGGTGCAGCTATGCCAGAGCCGAGAGCTGCTGGGATAACCCTGTGGGCTCTGGGGTGTGGGGGGCAGGGGAGTGCCATACACCTGAGGTGGAAGCTGATAGCCACGGACGACCCCGGCAAGCAAAAGTGCCGTGGCCAAGTGAGCTGAGCTGCAGCAGCTCTGAGGGCAAAGAAAAACCAATTTTCTTTAGTGCTTCAGTTGTAATATGTTTCATAATACGGTGGATTAAATAAAAACCAATAGTTTAGTGGTTTTTTCCTACTCATCTCTATTAAGATTTATCCGTCAGCAGAATTATTTTTAAGCCTAATTTCAATCTGCCGGTGATTTAGGAGGAGTTTGAATTAACTCTGAGGCGATACACGCGCCCTATTTAGTTTGAAACAAAACTACTTCATGGGGTTTGGTTTATGAGAGCAGATCGCAGTGCCACAAACTCCTCACAGTAGCCTGATTCTACCCTAGTCTTCTGCTGTCAAATTTCCACGGGGGCCCAGGAGGCTCCCCCAGGGGGAAGAGGTGCCCCTGAAGTGGAGAACAGTCTGGAAAGCCAGGGACATTGGTGGCCTAGAGTGGCTGCCATTCTTGGCAATCCTCCAGGCAGCCAGCGTGGTAGCAATGGTCAGGTGCCATTCCCACTGCCTGCAGGACTCGTGGATGGGTGCCCGTCTACACGGCTTCACTGTCTCTGTGCTAGCCCCTCTGTACCCAGGCTTGGCCACCCCAATGTGGCTTCTGCTCACCTGCCAGGCGGTTGTTTACTAAGTTATGTTTCTTCCAAAGCCAGAGAATTGCTTGGTCTGAGGTTTTCACAGAGTCCATGGATTCCTTAGCCATTTCCTCAAAATGCTCACTGCACTCCTTACAGCCAAAGAAGGTATGAATGTACCTCCTTATGGTCTGCAGCACCGCCTGGGGGTCATCCTCAAAACCTAGAGGGTCAGAGGACAAAGCGTTGACACGGTGGGAGTGTTTCTGAAGGCTTCCGCTGGAACCCAGGGCTCAGGCTGGCGTGGGGAGCCTGAGCAGGCCAGGTGCCTGACCGGGGACCCTCGGACAGCCTGCCTGTCTGCACGGGAAGGACAAAGGGAGGAAGGAAGCAGCATGTCCCAGACATCTACTGCATCCAGGAGTGGCACCATGCGTCTGGGGAGCAGACCCATCGCCAGTGTCTGGGAGCAGCACGCACTCCAGGGTGTGCACAGGGGCCTGGGAAAATCAGCTAGACGCAGAGAGACACAGGGCTCCTTCCAGAGAACAGGAGGGCAGCCGCCGGCAAGGACCTGCACCCCTCTGAAAAGGCTAGCCCTCTTCATGAGTGGCAACTCCAGCCTTGCCCAGCCACATGGACCACGTGCCCCATACATGAGCACAGGTAGTGCCAGGACACGCTGACTGCGTGAAAGCACTGCAAATGAGGAAAAACGATCTTTCAAGGAAATGGTCCCTGATGGCAGAAGGAAGCAGCTAGCATCTCACTAAAACAAGGACCCCTGAGAAAGCAAAAGGGGGGTGGGGACAGGGCTGGCAACAGCAGCTCCCTTCAGACAGCTAATGCGGGGGATTGAGCCAACAAGCGAGAGACTGTGAGATTAGAGCAGATTAAATGTCAGCATTAAAAGAAACACAGCAAAATAATTGGAAAAAAAAAAGATGTGCTTTTGAGACTGAATCCGTCTTAATCAAGAGCAGGCCCTCGAGGGTGATCTCTTTCTTTGCCACTAGCTGTGGCTCCACTGGTGGAGGGCCAGGACCCTGCATCTGTCGCCGACTTCAATGGGCCTCACCGGGGTTGCCAGAAATTCCAACTGAGCAGCCAGCCACGGTCTCCTCAGCTTGGTGTGTCTCAGAGGTGGTGGGTGGCGAGGGTCCACAGACACACAGCGAGGACATGCGGCTGACCCTCCTCATTTCTGCTCCCTGCCCTCCTCTCCCTGCCGCCAGCTGCCATGCATCCCTGAGTAATCCTCCTTTTCTCTCCCCACCAAACCACTGCACGCCCGGCCACCCTAATCTTTAGAGTGGACAAGAACCATAAACCCTACCTGTGGGGGATTAGAGGACTCGGCGGCTTTTTAGTCGATGGGGTTTAAACACCCACTAAGGAGAGGAAAAACCTTCCAAGACCTAATCCGGCGGTGTCCATCTGACCCAGTTCTCTGGGCATGAGATGCACTCCTCAGATATGGCTCCAGCCTCAGCCCCGGAGACCTTCCCAATGGCGTGCCCTGTTGCTCGGCTGCTGTTCTGCCCTGTGCCACGAGCCCCTGCAGAGCCCCCGGCAGCCCCTCAGCGGAGTGTGCCTCCCACGTCCCCCCACAAGGCCCTGAGAGATGGACATCAGTGTCACCCTGAGGAGAGCCAGGGTGGTGAAGATTTCCACAGACAGCACGTGGTGCCCACAGCATGCTTTCATTGCTTCCCCCAGCGCCAGGTAGACACCCTGTCCTCACCAGGGATCCAAGCCGGACAAGGACCATTTGACCAACAGGCTGTGACACAAGGGACACCCTGTGCTGGCTGTCCCAGCCTCAAGGTCCTTCCTGAGCGAGGGGCTGTAGGGAGCTGGGATGGCCCTATAGGCGTCGCACCTCCTGAGTCTCTGGCCACCCAGCAGGCCGCACTCACTGAATCTGAGCACATAAAACCGTGGTTCTTTTAAGCCCAGCATTTGGTTTGGTTTGTTACAAAGCAAGAGATACTGCAGATTTCAGTCTCACTGGAAAGGATGATGGAGTGTGAGAGTCCCAGCCCTTAGGCAGTAGAAGCATCCCCGGAGCTGCCTGACTGATGCAGTGGCTAAAAGGCAGGCAATCCACCCACCACAGCCAGAGGCCAGCTTCATGGGGGGAAGCACGCATACAACCGAGTCCAAAGTGGATAAAAACCCAGCAACGGTCTTCACTGCTTGGGTAGGACACAAAACATGATGATTCTGGTTTAATGATTTCCTGATCATTAAAACTGCTAAAGCTAACTTATGCTTCTGTAGCTTTTAACCTCCTGGGCAGGCAGCCTCTGAGATGGCCCAGGGTCACAGCTCAGCTGGCTCAGCCCCTCCCCCAGGCTGGGCGGGCCGCCCAGAAGCGGCCAACACCACACTGAGGATGGTGCCCTCTCTGTGGCTTGCCCATGAAGCCAGCTGCCACACTGACAGCCAGGAAAGCCCTGATCCCATGAGTGAGCAGGGGAGGGTCTCTTCCCCACAAAGATCCCCAATGAGATGCCAGCCTCGGCTAACACTGGGCCTGCAGGCTCATGAGGTCTGTAGCTTGGGACCCTGATCCAGCTACACCTGGGTTCCCAGCCTACAGACACTCTGACATAATACTAAGCCATGGGGTTCTTTGTTATGCAACAACAGGTAACAAACACACATTTCCAAGTACGCTTCACTCATGTTCAGGCTTTTGATAAAAGCAGGTGTTACCCTGCAGATTCCTGGCTGTGTGCACTCATTCCTGCACATCAGCCATGCACAGGTGGGTGAGCTCTGAAGTGCCTAGGGCCTGCAGAGGAGTGCACCAAACACCTGAAAAGATGCTCCCTCCACACTCCTTAGCATGGGAACCTTTGGCAGCCCTGGGGACATATCCCCTAACCTACAGCTTCTTACGTGCCCCGGGCCCCCGTGGGGACAGTTTACCTGTGCCGTCCAGTGCCTCTGGATGGGTCCCAGCTTGAACAGTCAAAGTGTGGAATAATTTCCAGAGAGAACAGGTGTAACCCCTGAACTCTGGTCGGCTTCCTTGACATCCAACCCACTTTATGCGATTAATAAGAAATATTCCAGAAATCTGCCAGGGGGTGGGGAAGGGAAGAAATCAATAAATTGTTAAAATTATAATAGTTGATGATAAATGTTCTCTGGGTGCTGGTTACAGAGTGTACATTTATCAAAACTTTGTCAACCGTACATCTCACTATGTGTGTATATAATTGAATACCAAACAAACGAGAGAACAGTCTCCACTTTACTAAAGGAATTCTCAAAATAGGGGGACGTGGCCCAGGCCTTTCCTTTCCGTCCCCCAGAGAGGGGGGGTTCGTGTGTGTCTGGACAAAAGAGCTTTATTAAGGGATCAGGATCGTGCGTTAGAGTCCATTAAACCAGCCCTGCTGGGGAAGGCTAATAGTAGAAAACCTCAACTGTCCAGTGAGTGTCCACCAGAGCAAGCATGGACTATGACTGCACGGGCAGGAAGCCAAGGCCCTAAAAGCTCGGGAGCCACGTGCCTGCAGCCAAGCACAAGCTTCTAACACTCAGCCCATGTCCACGCCCTGTGTCTCCCAGCCAGTGGGCACAGGGCTTGTCCCTGGGGTCCAAGTGTGCAGCTCCTACAGGGAATGGGCATGCAGGACAGACCCTATACCCAAGGACCCTGTGCTGGCTTCCAGCTCGGGTGGAGGTCAGGGGGAGGTCAAGGCAAGCACTCAGCAGTGGGCTCTATGCTGCTGGCGCAACTGATGTGGACTCCCGCGGGCATGCATACTGCCCACAGAATCAGCCTGACCAGGGAGCCACCGGGTTTGCTTCAAGTCACTAACACCTCTGGGTGCCCACAGTGGACACATTGAGCCTGGGTGGAAGGGAAGAAACCCTCACCTGCTGGCAGCTGGCAGCTCTGGCAGGGCCTCCATGCTTCTCATCGAGCACATTGCTTTATTAGCCTTTTTAGTATAACATTCCTAAGTTTATGAAAAATTTAACACAAAAGCCCTCGTGCCGCACTGCCTGAGAAAGCTGCCCATCCTGTCACAGCAAATAGGGGCAGTAAAATCCACAGGGCACACCTTAGAGGGACCCGGGCAGCTCCTGCCACGAGGTGTGTGTTGGGATGACAGGCCAGGGCGGAAGGCCACATGTGTGTGGCTTCCTTCTTTCCCAGGGGCTGGGGCTGGGTCCCCAAGCAGGGAGGACACGGACCACAGGGGCTGGGTGTGCCGTGAGTTCTGGCAGGAGTGCTGGGCTCACCCGCATCTTGTTGTTGACGAGGTCGAGGATGGCGTTGTAGGGGATCCTGTCGAGGGGGAGGTTGGCCAGCCACTCCTGCAGTGTCTCCAGTAGCTTTCTGACCGGTGTGCGGCCGGGGAAGAGCTAAGCAAGGAAGGACTGCACTTAAGACGCCATCCCTTGGGACCAAAGCCAGGTGGGGTCGGCCTGACCTGGACCCACTGGGTCAGCTGGGAGAGGTCTTAGGGGTCTCACCTAGGACTGGGCTGGGGCGCTCTCCAGAGCACAGAGCAGGGGGGTGGGAAGAGCTGCAGGCAGGCTTCCGGCCAACGGCTTCCCAGCTCAGTGCCCCAGCCCACAACTGCTTCACAGTGACAGACGACACAGCCACAATGTGCCTTATTCATCACATTGTCAAGGACTCTGCGGTCCTTTCTGAAAGCGCTATCTACTTAGGAATTCCGCGCCTCCCGTGAATGCGTGCCCATCCCGCCTGCTGCCCTTAGTGCTCTCTCTGCCGCCCCTTTGCTGTCTAACTGCAGAACTATGTGAAAAATGCACGTCCCACTGAGGCTTTCATGCGAAAGTGTGCAACCTGCTGGTTAACTAAACGTCTGTGCCAGCTGCACAGCTGCGGCCCTCACAGCCCAGAGAAGCACCCATTCGGCAACCCCAGGGGATGCGGCCCTTCCCAGAGGGACTCGGACTTGATGCAGCCTGTTAAATGTGCAAAATGAAGTCCACCCAGAGCTCAGAGGGCTGAAGGAGGCCTGCTGTGGCAGGGACAGCCCAGCTCAACTCGTAGAACCCCAGGTCCCACACGGGTCACAAAGAGTCGCTACCGACTTGCCAGCATCTAACCTCCACTTGCAGCCAAGCTTCATAAAAACTGCTAAGAATAATTTATGGCCGCCTTGACCTACAAAGCTCTATGCCTAATGGAGGTAAAGGACAAGGACCCGAGCATGGGGAGTGCAGAGGGAGCGAGGACCACACAACGGGACGCACGTCGGTCTACACAACCTCCCTTTCTTCCCCAGAAAGACATCATGGGTCTCATGACTCCACTGCAGGCTCAGCTTCCTTCCTTCCATTTCAAAAGTCATAGAATATGAGTGTTCAACACACTATTCAAGTGAACAGGAATCATTCTGTCAGATACCTTACCTGAGCAAAAGACACCCTTTATTTATTTCTAAAGATACTATTTTTAAATAAATTCTACATTCAATGCAGGCCTTGAACCCACAACCCTGAGACCCAGAGTCTTAGATTCCACCAACAGAGCCAGCCAGATGCCTCAAGAGAAGTCCTTGAAAACTGAGTTTCCGTAACTTCTCGACAATGGGCACGGCTGTGGTGCCTGACACAGGGACAAAGGCCTCTGTCTTCAGGCCACTGTGACTGAGGCCTTCCCCGAGGTGAGAGCACAGAGGGGCCCCAGGCGCTCCCTGGGGAAGGGTGATAACCTGCTTCCTACTGCTGTAGCCCAAGGAAACAGGAGGCCTCGGATTCTTGGCCCTAGAGCTAAGAGCTCCTGGGAAAGGTGACCCGATGGCCACTTCCCAACTGATGGTCATGCACCACCGGTGATGGTCCCCGCCAACGGGCCACAGTCTGCACATGGATGGCTGATAAGCGGCTGCCGCTGCTGCCCTGCCCACACACCTCCTCCCACTCTTTGCTAGTGTCCTCTTTCAGACATGTCATAGTCCCAGCCCTGCCTTGACACCTTGTGCCGGTGTCTTCCTAGGCCTGGTGTCTCAGGGTCACCAGGCCAGCAGTGATGTGCGCTCTGTTACATCCCCGGGGCTCAGAACCAAGTGAACGCCCAGCAGGCACATGGTGAGCAGGGGCTGCACAAAGGCCAGTAGGGCCTGGGCAGCTGGAAGACAGAGCTGCCATCCACCTGAGGTCGGGGTCCTTCCCTGCGGAGCCCCGAGGGCGCCCTCTTGAGCGCAGCCCCCATCCCGTGGCACCCCACTCGTCACAGCCTGGCTCAGACGCTGCACACCTTGGCGAGGACAGTGACGAAGTCCTTGAGTGTTTGTAGCTCGGCCCCCGCCAGGGACCTGTGAGTGGCCAGCTCTACCCTCAGCAGGTAGTGTAGCCCGGACTCAAGATCCGCAGTGTACAGCTTCGACCTGAGGGCAAATACCATGAAGTCAGCTGGGAACACACCCCTGCCTGGCTCCCACCTGGAGGGACCCCCCACTCCCCACAAGGTGACACCATCAACTCTAGAATAGCCCAAGGCCCAGGGGTGTGTGTGTGTGTGTGTGTGTGTGTGTGTGTGAGAGAGAGAGAGAGAGAGAATCCCACCTGCAAAGGGGCTGCAAGCCGCCCAAGCATGCAGCCACACCCCTGGGCGGCTCAGGACCAAAAGGAATACCTACCTGTCAAATTCTCTCCAAATGACAACTTCAGGATTTTCTTCTTTGTTGGGCTTTTCAGGCAACGAAATCAATTTTTTCCTCACATCCGGCAACGACTTCAAATAAGAGGAAAAAAACGATCGGAGGGGCTTCCCGCTGCGAGAAAGGGGCCAGTGAGGGCACAGGCCAGGGTGCCCCCAGAGGCCCAGCCCCTCTGCAGGGGTTTGAGCAATGTGCCCGTCACCAGGCACCCATGTCCTCCACAACTGAGGGAGTTTGTCCAGACTCCCAGCCCACCCACTCTTTGGGGACTTGCTGCAAGGGTTATGGGTTGAAAAGCGGGATGCTGGCAGTACAGGTGTTGGGGGGCTGGCCCTCCACCTGAGAAGGTAAGATGAAGCCACAAATAACCCAGTCAGAGCTGTGGTAAGTACTAGGACTCATTTTCGCTCAGTGGGGACGTTGAGATGTTTTGTAAAGCTGGTATGAGCATCAGCCAGAAACGTTACACCAACTGGGGTTTGCAGCACACCCAGGAGCCCTCGTTGCAGTCTGCCAGCCCTGAGGGACACCAGGTGGTCAGGGCTGTGGGGGGCAGCAGGGTACATCCCGGGGCTGTGGGGACCCTGGACTGGATAGAGAGGAGCATGCACTCTGAGGATGTGTAAGGCCACTACCGAGCACCTCCAAATGGGCTCAGGGCTCACCGCCATCTAGGGCTCATTCTCATTCCCAAAGCAGCAATGGTGAAGAGGTGGTACAGGTGTTGCTTTTACTATAAAAGGAGCATTTTTCCTTAAAACAAAATGGCATGTGGTTCAGGGAAACTCCGCTGAGAATAACACCTGCTGTCATGGTGGTGCTGGATGCCTCTGCCGCTGGGCCAGAGCAGGGCACGCAGGCCCAGGGCTTGGAGTGTCCAACAAGCTCACTTGTAGAGCATGACATGAGTGGCCCAACCCACAGAGGTTGCCATGCCTACCCTGTTCTTTTTTAAAATATTTTATTTATTTATTAATGAGAGACACAGAGACAGAGAGAGAGAGAGAGAGAGGGGCAGAGACACAGGCAGAGGGAGAAGCAGGCTCCATGCAGGGAGCCCGACGTGGGACTTGATCCCGGGTCTCCAGGATCAGGCCCTGGATCGAAGGCAACGCTAAACTACTGAGCCACCCGGGATGCCCTGACTTCTGGTTCTTAAGGGACTGGGGCATGTCTGAGGCTCTGGGGAGGCCACTTCTCAGCTGAGCCAGGAGCCTGGGGATGGAGGAAGTGTGTCCTGGCTGGGCTGTGTCCCAGTACATGGAGACTCACCAAGAGCAGCCTAGGCAGTGCTGGTTAAGTGGACACCTGCGGGCCAGCAGGCTGGGTGGGTGCCCCTGGGGGTAGACAGGTCTTCCACACCTACAGGAGGCTGGGGCCATGGCAGACACCACAGGCCTCAGGATCCTGTCTCACCTTCTTACCTGTGACCCTTCCCAAATTTGCTTCAGGTTGTTCACTTTTTAGCAGCGCCCGGTGCACGCTGACGGTGTCCAGGTGGGCTCTGTGGTCTGGCCCAGGGGAGGCTCCCACACTTGGAGGGGTTCCCCAGATCCAAATACTCCTGAAGCCAAATTATACTTACATGTTCATTAATCCACGCGTCCCATTTGGGTAAATTAAGTAACACGAAGGAAGGGAAGAAACACCCAGTTTCTCCAGGAAGGCCTCGTCCGCGTCCAGCACTCTCTTTACTACAATGTTCTCGTACGGAAGCAGGTCTAAGATCACCTGGGGAAGTAAAAAAGAAATGTCACCTAAACTGCGGATGGCCGGGTCTCAGGAAACATCACCTTGATGAAGTGCAAGGCAGCGTGGGCACAGAAATGAGAAACGTCATGTGGAATACATCTGTGTCCACCTCCTCTCTGAGCCAGACCGACACTCCCATCTTCACTGTCACTGCACTCTCAGACAACTGAATGAGACGTGTGCAGGCCAGCACGGCAAGCTCGCTCAGCAGGCTTACAGAGCACTGAAGAAAGTGCGTATCCATAAACCGGTTCTGGGCCTCCTAAGCCAGACAAGCGCAGGCACCACCACTCATGTACATAGGGCTGGCTATGACCCTGGCCCTGAGCCTGCCCTAACACATGTGGCACGTGCCCTGCTTGTGGAAGGCTAACAGTATCCCCTGGACAGCAACACAGCCCTGGCCAGCCAACTGAAGGCCTGCAGGCTGGGGGCCAGCTGAGCCTTCCCTCAAGCTGGCCCTGTCCAGGCTGAAAGGACGCAATGAAGGATACACAGCAATGGCATCTCAGGACCTAGAACAGTGAAACAAACCCCGGCATGCAATCAGGTGCAGAACCTGCACCTCTTGACTTCTTTCCTCAACAGAATCAGCGTATCTTGAACCAGGGGCATTGCTGAAAGTGTGCACCATGTACTCCAGTGCGCCAGCCACCAGACTCCCGCGAGCTGAATGCATGGGCTGGAGTGACCGCACTCAAGCCCCGCCACAGAGCGCCCCTAGGAAATACTGCAGCCACCTGCCCTGGGGAGCAGTCCCTGCTCAGGTCTGTGTGTGCAAGTGAGAGGGGCAGCCTGGGGACAGTCTGGGGGGTGTCACGTGAGAATGCTGGGTCCTGTGGCTAGCGGCTCCTCTAGCCCCCCACTGAGAATCCCGATCAGCCATGGATAGGTGGGATGATGTCACTACCAAACTTGGAGGGCACAGGGAGACGCAGTGTGGTGGTCAGATCACTAACATGTGCGGCCTTTGCCTGCGTAAGTAGCAACAAGAGCTCCTGCCAGCAGCATATGACTCCCACCTCTGCTCCCAGAGCTCATAGAGGAGGGGAATAGAGCCAGCAGGCAGGCAGAATGGTGAGTGGGGAGGAGCAGGGGTGGGCATGAGCATGGGGGTGCAGCCCCATGGGAAGGCACTTCCTCCCACCTATGAGGGGAGTCCCATCATCCGTGCTGGTGTCTGGTACCAGAGGCAGAGGCTTCAGACCCCCACGTGTGAAACGAGAGCAGAGTATCATTCCACTGAAGAAACAATGTTTTACAGAACCTTGGATTTGGCAAAAAAGTTGAGCGTTCCCAATACAGCCAAGAAAAAATCTTGATGGTGATGCCGACGTGTAAGAAATAAAGAAGGCAATGTGCCCTAAAAGCCAGGTCTGGGGGGCCCCCTCTCGGCCCCACATTAAGGATGAGGCCACAAGCCTGCCTGCTTCACCCCCAAGGCCTTTCTCACAGTCTTCTCTGCGAACCGGCTGATCTGCTGAGTGACACCATTACATCCCAAGAACTAATGAGAGCGAAACCCAGGAACGCCTCTGATCAGGAGGAAGCAGTCGTTCCCACAGAGGAGCCCAATCACAGCACGCAGGTAGAGGGGGAAAGACATAGACACAGTACCTCACGTCCGACGTAAGAGCTGTTGTTTTCAAACAGGATGGCCACATAACGGCCATCACGGTTGTCCATGAGAGAAAGGACGTCACTGGGCCTTTCAAGAGAGACAAAGAGGCATTTAGGGCTCCCAAGAACAGCGAGCTGGCCATCATACACCGGCATCCATATCCCTGAACGCAAATCTGAATGTTACAAAATTTAATTCAATTCCTAACATTCCCCCATTTTTACACTACGCACGGAATAGGGCCCAGGGGCGGGCAAGCCGGGGGCCTGTCTGTGTCTGTGTGATTCTGCAGGAAGTCGATCATTGTCCGCCTCACGGTCTGCAGCTCCCGGTCAGGCCCTGTGGGGAGGTATGCCACTATCACAGCCACATCTGCCCCCCCCACCCCCACCCCACAGTGCCTCCGCTCAGAGCCCTGGAGGACAAGGCCTGAGCATGGGGAGGGCCCATCGATGACCGTCTACCGCGGTGGGTACGCATGACCAGAGACCACAGGGTAACTAGCGTGGAACAAATGAGCACAGGAGCCAATCTCACAAACACAGTGTGGAGATGCAGGCCAGGGACGCCTTGGTGCCATCTCCGCCAAATTCAAAACAGGCCCGGTGACCTGTGATGGAGAACCGCCACCACTGTGGACTGGCCTGGGCACTGGCTGCCCGGGGGGCTCTCTCATAAAATTCAGGTGAGCATGTGATTTGTGCCACTTCTCTGAATAATTTTTTGAGTAAAAGAGTTTACTTAAAAAAAGAAAAAGATTTCAACGTGATATTTGCCAAGGAAGGCATAACACAAAAAAAAAAAGCCATCACCGAAATTATGGGTGTTTAAAAACTCCTTAAGGAAAGGCAGGTTCGCTGAAGCCGGTGTGGAGCACGCAGACCCCATCACGTGGGATCTCTGGGCTCTTGCATAAATCCTTGCTTTAACGAGTTCATGAGGCAACTCTGACAGAAACATACAAAGCTCATGTCCTTACCTTTATTTTTTATTTTTTTATTTTTTAAAGATTTTATTTATTCATGAGAGACACACAGAGAGAGGCAGAGACACAGGCAGAGGAAGAAGCAGACTCCATGCAGGGAGCCCGACATGGGACTCGATCCTGGGTTTCCAGGATCAGGCCCTGGGCTGAAGGCAGGTGCTAAACCGCTGAGCCACCCAGGGATCCCCTCATGTCCTTACCTTTAAAATTTTCTCCAGTGGTAAAGTCCTTGGTGAATGCCTTGAAATACTACGAAGAAAGACACAGGACAAGTAAGCAGCAGCCTGACCTGGGGTCTGGGCAAACATTTCATCTTTAACCTGACCAGAAAGCTTATGTTCACTGATGACGAGCTACCCACTTCTAGGCACGTCTGCGGACCTGTGCGTTCCCGAGCAGACTCCCCATGAGTGCTCAGTATCAAATGGGGCTCTGTCCCCAGCAGGGCTAAAGTCAGACAGTGCGGCAGGCGCTTTCCCTAGCCCCCAGCACCCATATGCATCCTAGTGGGTGGCTTGGGCTCAAGCGACATATAGGGAGGGTGACAGGTACTACAGAGCATCTTGGAGCAGAAGAAAGCGTTAAAATTAATCTCTTCTAGCGAAGAAATGCCAAGATGGAGAGTTGCAAACCAAATGAAGAGACTCAGTTCTCACAACTGAAAGGTCAGTGTGGAGAACATATGCAGGGCTCCTGTGAGTCAGGAAAAAACCTGCAACTACCCAAGAGCAAAGGGGCAAACAGTAGGAGCAAACAGGGTGATGCAGGGCTGGTGAATAGAAGACGTGGCCACGATCACACGCGTGGGGGGCAGAAGGGGTGTCCTTAGGGAACCGAAGCCACACCCAAGGGTGCGGGGTGCTCGTGGTAACCCCCGCTCATCAGGAGAGAGGAAGCCCAGCGCGCACAGCCTGCACAGCATCCTATATGTGCGGCTAAAATGAAATACAACTCTGACAAGAAGGCAGACAGCAAGCAAAACTCCAGAGAAGTGTCACTTGCAGGTGGAGGCGTGGCCACCACAAAGCCTGGCTGGTGAGCAAAGGGAAAGCATCAGGCCCTGAGCCACACACAGCACAGGTGTCAGGACTGGAAGACTGGGGCCCTCCGAGCTTCCTCAGAGGCTTTCTAGGATGTAAATACTGTCCTGAAGCATTCGTGGGCCCACATGCACACACACACACACACACACACACACACACACACACACACACGGGCACAGACCCTGCATGCGCCTCTTCAGAAGTTTCTCAACAGATCTGTTTATTCTCTGCCCCCAGTGGAAGAAAAGGGTCAAATCCGCATGCGGGGCCACCCTCAGGCCACCCACCAGGTGTCCCTCTGACAACCCGACCCGCCATATACACAGTACGTGGAGGGGGCCCAGCCTGACATGGGTCACACACACAGGGGAGCGGGGAGGAGAGACCCCCACCCCCGGGGCTGGCCCATGCCCACCGGGTCTGCACACTGCAGACCTCCCCATCTTCTGCTCCTGCTGTGGACTGGGTATGAGTGGGGGGCTGGGTGTGCATGTACAACACCCCCCAACAACATGGACAACCCAAGAGGGCGGAACAGGAGGATGTGCAGACACATTCCTGCCAAGTTCTGGGTTGCACACCCCTATGTGCCCAAGCATAGGAGTCATACACAATGCCGCAGGAAGGTGTCCCTTGGGTGGAAGGGAGGATAGGAGAAGAGAGAAGAGAAGGAGGGAGGGGGGGGGCGGGGGGAGGGGCGCTTACCCGGAAACTGGGGTAGAAGTGGATGTCGTAGGCTCGGCATACCTCATGGTTCTCCTCCTCCGCGCAGTCCAGGGCAGCAACGCGGATGGCTGCAGCCCAGTCTGAAAAGTGGGAGTGCGACTTTCAGGGTGGGGCTGGGCCTGTGCCCCCCATGGGACATCAATCAAGTACCCGCATGAACAGAACATTCCTGTGTTGGGCTGGGAGAGGGACGAAGCCCCCATGGGATGAGGGGTCTCCCATGGCAACCACATGGCAAACAGACCTCTGCTGAGTGTGCTGGCCACCACAGGCCTCCCATCAGGGCCAGGAGAGTGCCTGCAGACGAGGGACCCTGCAGGCACGTTGAGAGAGAACGGTCCCCAGCACTCACGTAAACAAGAACCAGCGCTGCAGCGTTGGAGCAGCGGTCCTTCCAGGAAGCAGTTCCTATCTCCCCTGGACGCCTCCCACAGACCCCCTGAATGCTGGCACCTGTCCTGGGAGTAGAACAGGAGAAGGTTTAAATATATACTCTGCCTATCTTTGAAGGTTTTCTTATGGGAATGTCACCACATGTGAATACCATAGAGGTCACACCAGCTCTGGCCAGGCCGCTCGCTTCCTCCAAGCTCCCATCCACTTCTGGAACCATCCCATCACCAGGTCACAGCCAGCAGTGGCTGTAGTCACACCAAGTCACATGGAAACACTCTCTACTCAGGGCTCACATCTCCCCACGTTTCTCTGGTCGGGAGACCATGACCGTGTCAGGTCATCTACTGCTCTGCAATCCCCGGTACTTCCTGTCAAAGACCCCGGATCCTTCATCGGGTGGCCTCCCAGCACTAGGGCTGTGCTGACGGCACCCCCACCCCTGATCCTGTACCTACATGGAGACTGGAGTCTGATCCTCCAGGGAGGTGGCTTCCCAGGTGGTGTTGTGCACTTCCACGAGGAGGTGGGTGACCCCTGGCTCCCTCCCTTCTCACTGACAGCCACCAGGAAGACACAAACTCCAGATGGGTGGCTGGTCGTCCCTGCTTCGCATATGGTTGGGGCCCCTCTGTACAGAGGAACCCAGCTCATGGCAACCCTGAGGCTCAGAGCACACAGGAAGGGAAGTGCTTGGCTCAATCCTGTGGTTGCCAGTCTTAAAGCATGGCTTCCTGAATATCCTCCAAAAAGTGAGGTTCTCTCTTTACAAGATTTGATCCCTTTCCCTAGGATGTTAGGGTTATCCATGCAAACAGCTCCCGGCTCCTTAGGGGACAGCCTGAGGAAGCAGGACAGGAGCACGGCAGTCTGCAGACACACAGCAGCAGAGTACTCACAGCATGAGGAGCACCCAGGTGTGGCCCAGTGGAGGCAGGTGCTGACACCTGACAGAGACCTGGAGGAACCGGGCCACCCAAGGGATGGGCAGGTCCCTCCTGGGCTCCCAAGCATGTCACTGCCCCTGAGAGGCTCTGTGCTGCCGTGCATCCTGACAGGACACCACGGGTTTAAACCAGTAATCTGGTTGAAAATCACATCATAAACGTTTTCTCTGCATACTGGCTATGATCTCGAACTTCAGAGGTTACATTAAAAACATGCCTGGAAGGAGAGAAGACACCGGTCATGACGAGATCCCCAACACAAGGGCTCCTGTACGTTGCCAATTCCATAGTTGCCAGTTTTCCATCTAACTCACTACTTGTGCTAAAAAACATTCCCCTTTTTCCTCTGCCCTTACACATTTACCAGTTATCATTAAAATTCGAAGAATCAAGTGAAAAAAAGCCACAGCTGATTTTCACCCCCCAAAAACCAGTACAGTTCCACTCATGTTGCTCCCCTGAAACCAATTCGTGTCCTGGGACCATTTCAGATGTCTCAAAACAAGAATCACAGAACCTTCCTGAACCACAGGTCACATCTTCCCGGAGTCTCGAATTACATGGAACTAAGGAAGAACAGTTAATACTCTCATCCAATTAGTGTAGCAGATGGCCCAGAGCGTGGAGCTCAGCCCGGTGCCAGTGGCGCCCTCCACTGCATGTGGCCCCCTCCAAGGCAGCAGCCCCCCAAACTCTATAAGGCACCTTCCACTGCAGTGGCCCCCACCCTGCACACAGCCCCCTCCACCACAGTGCCCCCACCCTGCACATGGCCCACTCCAAGGTAGCAGCCCCCCAGCCTCCATAAGGCACCTTCCACTGCAGTGGCCCCCACCCTGCACGTCTCCCTCCACCGCGGTGGCCCCTCCACTGCAATGGCCCCCACCCTGCACATGGCCCCCTCCAAGGTAGAGGGCCCCCACCCTGTATACAGCACCCCCCATGGCAGTTCCCACTGCCCTGCCGGGGGAGCCTTCTCCAGCCTGTCATCCTCGCTTCTCTTCCCATTCATCTTGCAAAGTGCCTCCTCTTTGCTACATTGTCCCTGCCTCACAAACACAGGATTTCACCATTTACTGGGAATTTCCACGACATGCTGTCATTTCATGCTTTAAAAGAAAAAAAAAAGCACCCACAGCCCAGAAAAAGTACGTAAGAAAATGAAAAACTGCCCCAAGGGCTGACACTGAGCATTCACTAGAATCATGATGAATAATCAAGCCAGATCAGAAACAGGGGGGGAAAAAAAAAAACAAACCAGAAAGAATGCACTCTGAGACGTTCACTATGGTTTGGTTTTCATGGTAGGATTTGGTCTGACTTCCTAGTTTTCCTAATTTTTCTGAATAAGTGTGTCTTATGTATAGAAGCAAATGCACGCCATAATCCCAGGGTGGACACCGTGCTGTGCATGTGTGCCCTGCAGGCTCCTTGTTCTGTTTCCCAGTTCCTACCTTCCTGGAGTTCCTGGTGTAAAGAGACTCCAAACAGCACCCCACACAATAGACTCCGTGGGTCAGGACACAGCAGGTGACAATGATGCTGAATAAAACCTGACCCAAGGCCACGGTGACACCAGCCACATTTTAATAATCCTCTGGAGTCAGACGTGGCACGAGAGACAGTGAACACACGAGCTTCGTGCATGGGGGGAGGAATGGCTGTCAGCCCTGCCATCACAACCCGGTAACCACAAAAGCAGGATTGGGTGCTGCTGTGCCCTCGAGAAGACTCTCTGGCACCCATGGCCTAGGCTCAGCTCGCAGCCCCAGATCAGAGTGAGGCCTTGAAACCGCCCCCTGGTCTCTGTGCCCCCTCTGCAGCCATTCCCACCCCCGACTGTGACTCTGTGACTCAGCAGGCAGTTTTGATGACATGGTCCCCATCTCATACACATACCCCGCTCTGAGCAAGCGCAGGATACAGTATGTGTCCTAGGGCAGCAGCCAGGCTCCTGCACTCCCTCCAAACCTGCTTGCTGCCTGAGCTGCCCTCTTCCTTCCAGCTGGACTCCGCCAGGCCCAATATCTGCGAGCTGGTCCCACCTACTGCTCTCCCACGATATGAAAGAAAACATTCAGATCAAGGTTGAACTATGTGACTCTTAAATCCCAACCTTGGTTGTAAGGGGCCTCAGAGGATGCCTAGCTCTCAGCAAGACAAGAACATCTGCAGGTAAGATCACTTCTTGTGTGTTGTCGGAACCTTCCAGATGGAGCCCCTCACCACATATTTCATCAGCTAACCTGTACCCTTGTCTCTCCTTCATTCACTCTCTGCCTCAAGCCACAGACAGGTCTGAGCACACTCTTCTTGCCCCAGGACCTTTGCACCTCCTCTTCCTTGGGTGGAACACACTTACTTCCCTCTGACGTTTATTTGCTGCTTTTTTAAAAAATTTATTTATTTATTCATGCGAGACAGAGAGAGAGAGAGAGAGTCAGGCAGAGGGAGAAGCAGGCTCCATGCAGGGAGCCGGACATGAAACTGGATCCCAGGTCCCCAGGATCATGCCCTGGGCTGAAGGCAGTGCTAAACCGCTGAGCCACCCGGGCTGCCCTATTTGTTGCTTTATTCATCAATTTCTTTATTTTTTTAATTTATTTTTTAATTATTTTTTTAATTCATCAATTTCAACACAAATGTCACCTCCACAGAAGCCTGCTGATTCCCTGCCCAAGCACAGTTAAAAATGGCAAGAAAAGCTCTCCACTGGTCTTGCTTCCAAAACAAAGTACACTACGCAGTACTTTACAAAGCTTTCTTACCAAACCCCTACTGTGGCAGTCTGCCTGGTGAAATAGGCAGGATGCTACAGATGAGGAGGGTGAAGGCTGGAGAGACTAAGGAAACTGCCCAGGGTTCAGAATCACCTTGGCGGCACCACCACCTGTCACCCACCATCACGCTCGCGGAGCACGCACACAGAAGACTTGCACGTTCTCCAAGTGCTCAAGCGTCTTACCAGCACCGTGCTCTCCCTCTGCCCTCCGCCTCCCTCCTCCCAATCCAGCCTGTGCTCCTCTGAACCCCACACGGTTACATGTGGAACCACCAACCACTTCCTCCACGAGCCTCTGTGCAGCATGTTTCCTTAAGTATATAGGAAACCAATTCTCTGGAAAACAACTTATCCTTGTGTTGCCAACATATTCTCTACCACTTCTCCACCTGACCATGGGCCTAACCATTCAGGCAGGAACCATGTTCAATCTGTGCTGAGCCCCACCCAGAGCCGCAGGGTGCAGCCGTGCCGACAGCACCCAGTGCGGTGACACAGCAGAAGCACCCTTTCCCACTCCCGGCACCCCTAGAGCTCACCTGACCAACTCCATGCCGTGCGCTCTGCAAGGACAGCCTCATCACCTCTTGCATCTTGTGTAGGACTCAGTGTTATTTTTTTTTTCTTTTAAAGATTTTATTTATTTATTCATGAGAGACACAGAGAGAGAGGCAGAGACACAGGCAGAGGGAGAAGTAGGCTCCATGTGGGGAGCCCAATGTGGGACTTGATCCCAGGACCCCGGGATCATGCCCTGAGCCAGAGACACTCAACCGCTGAGCCACCCAGGCATCCCCAGGACTCCATGTTCTACAAGCCCACTGATTCGTGTGATCCCATTTCAGCTTCACGCCCAAGCCTGCGATGTGACTGTCACCCCTCCTACTTTACAGGCGAGAGAACAGAGCGCCAAGGCCCCACAGGGTAGGTGAGGGGCTCCCTGCACTGCCTCCCTCGCCCTGGCCTCCGGGGCACCCCAGCTACAAGGAGCCCTCTGCCCCTGGCAACTAGGGACAGCACAGAGACAGCAACTAGGAAGGCACAGGAGTGCCAGGTGGCTAACCTTCCTCACCTCCTCTGCCCCTTGACATTCATGACACATGGAACCTGAGCATGCCATTCCAGTGGATCTCCACGCAGGGCACACAGGGTGAGCCACACATGACTGGCAGATCACACTTGCCAACTCAGTGCTGACAATGCACCAGCCCAGGGCAATGGTGGGGAATAATTCTCTGCCTGACAAAGGGGATGCCTGGCTGGAGAAGCAGGAGACAAGGCCGAGGCAGGTTGGGCTGGCAATGGCACTGGCACACAATGGGGCCCTGGGAGCCGTCCGGGGCAGAGGCCTCCTCCACCTGCCATGCCGCCACACAGATGGCAGCAAGCTGGGACTGGGCCACAGCCCCGAGAGGACCCTGACAGCTCTGCGCTATGGGAGCAAGGCCGTTCTCAACCAGCCAAACGGTCCAGACAGGCCCCTTGCTTTTTCTGGTCCTCTAGCCTCCATGCGTTTCACCCCCCACCCCGCCCCCAACAGCCACACTACACATCCTTCCGGGTCCTTCTCAGGTCACATCCTACCATGTCCTGGCCTCTGCCCCCTTTACTGAGCTCATTCCCATTGACCTGCCAGGTGCCCCCAGAGGGCCCTGTCCTGTCCCAGCACCAGCAGGCCCATCTGTAGCTGATAGACGGCAGCCAGTGGCGGATGACATGGAGACACCCGTCTGGAAGCAGACCATGCCCCCTACATCCTGCTCTGCCTCTTACCAGGTTTGGAGAATCTAGGCAACTTCTCGGTCTGTCTGCCTCAGCTGCCCCGCCCGTAGAACAGAGGACACATAATATCGACCCTCTAAGGGGGTCAGATGGACAGTTGGGCTGACTGACAGCCACACATCCCACTCACGGCAAGGCCGGTAAGCGTCTGCTGCCAGAATGTGGTCTGAGCCCTCCCCATAGCCAGTGGGGCAGCAGGGGACCCCACACTCGTGTAAATCAACAGCAAACTCCCAGTGACCCTGGCAATTGCTGTGCTACCAGACACTGGCAACTGACCAGGGTCTGAGAGGTGGGGATGGGAGGGGAGACAGCTCCAGGTAGAGACCAGGCAGGCAGCAGGGAGGACAGTCAGTACCAGCAGCTCGAGTCGGGCTGGACCAGTGCCTGCGAGGCTGAGGGTCTCGGGAGCGATTCTGTTTTGACATGTACAGAGGACCCAGACATACCTGCAACGTGGTGAGTGCACAACATCCCGCTGACGGGCAGTGCAGGGTCCTGGTAGCAGAGGGACTGCAGAGTGGCTGCCACCCCTCTTGGGGTGCAGGAATACCCAGGGCAGCAGCCTTCCTTGGGGCTCTGGCAGCTACAGCGAGCAAGGTCTAGACAACACCACTTCAGGTCTCTAGCCCAGCGCCCGGATTCTGGGTAGACAGAGGGTCCTGCCCAGTCCGTACCCCACAGCTGGTGCAACGTTCATATTCGGCCACAACTCTCAGGCCCCAGGGATTTTGGAGGAACTGGGCACAGGTTATTGGCACAGTAGCAACCTTCCCCTCTCCAGTACCCAGGAGTTAGGGCCAGAGTGGAGGGCGGCTGACCCATTGTATGTGGAGCCCCTGAACCTTCCCCACACGCCTCCCCCCTGCCTGGCCCTGGCAGCACACATCCCTCACCTACTGCCCCAGGCACAACCTTCCAAAATGCAACTGAAAGAGGCCCCTTGGTCCTGCACCTCCTTGCCCCCTGGAAGCTGGGAGCCAGCTCTCCTCCCAAGGGTGCTGGCTACTTGCCCAGGCAAGAAGTCGGGGCAGCCAGGCTCGGGGGAGCACATGGTCTAGGTCACAGATGCTACTATGGGGAAAACAGAAGTGGCACAGACCACAGTCACCAGCTCTGGCTTTTCAGCCTCCAAAGCTCCTTCAACTTTCCCAGGCACCAGGAGGTGGACCCTGCCCTTCTGAAATAGAGCACAACTGCTGGTGGCTTAAAAATGAAAAAGATAGAGCACTACGGTGGCTTAGTGATCGAGCATCTGCCTTTGGCTCAGGTCATGATCTCGGGGTCCTAGATCGAGTCCCACATCGGGCTCCCCACAGGGAGCCGGCTTCTTCTGCCCATGTGTCTGCCTCTCTCTGTGTCTCTCATGAATAAATAAATAAAACCTTTAAAAAAAATTTAAAAGATAAAGTTTGGTTTCCCTAGGTTTTAACTACCTGCTTGTCCTCATCATAACAGTGAACAGGGCAGAGTTGCAATGTCACCCATGAGCGAGGCCCTTGGCATGCCGCATGCCGCTGGACGGCTCTGCAGGGGCTCCCAGAAAACCTCCAGCACAGGAGTCTTTCCTTTGCCATCCCTGATAACCGAGGTGCTTGGTAAATCCAGCAGTGGGAGGGCTCCAGACACCACATCCACTGCAGCTAGTGTCAGGGTCTAATTTCCAAAAAGCTAAAGGCAGGTCTCATACAAACACAGGACAAACAGGCCTCAAAAGTATTCCTGACCCAAGCACTGAAGGACCAGGTCAGGGGTGGGTGAACGGAGCACACAACCTGCCAGAAACAGTAGGCTCCGAGACAAAGCTGGCTGATGCCCAGCAGGGCAGGAAGCCCCTCACCTCCGGGACAGAAGCTGTGTGCTCCTAGCAGATGAGGTGTGTGAGTTAACATGTAGCCTCAGAGTCAGAGCCCCTAACCAACACTGAGCATGCCAAGTCTGATGCAGGTGCAGCCCCCCTGCAAGCAAGCCCCCAGGGGAACCCATGACACAAGGCCCTGACACAGAGGACACACCACCCCTCTTTTTTCATAGCTGTGGGTTTTAAATAATGTTTCATAATGGCAAGATGTAGAAGAAAACTAGCTCAGCATGGAAAGTAGCCCAAGGCAGCCGCTGTGCCTGGAAACATGCCATAAATCCCCATGCCTCCCGTGCTTCCAGGAGGGAAGATATCTCACTTGGTGAGTTTTGCCCAAAAATCATCCATCCAAAAATGCAACACTACCTAGAATGCAGTCTTTCCTTCTGTTCACAAACTCGAAGGGTCACCTCTGAGACACCCGCACTGCTGTGGAAAGACAAGTGTCACAGTGCCTACGGCTCTTGTACCCGCCTGGGTCCATCAGCATCCCCAAAAGATGGCTGCCCTGCTGGGGCTCGCTCACATTGTTCCAATCTGACCCCTGTTGGTCACTGGTGCTCGGTTCTCCAGGGAACAGCCAGAGATTTTTTAACATAGAAATCAGATCATACGACCCGCTGCTTAGAACTGCTGTTCCTTCCGTTCAGGAATGAGACCATGGTTTATCTCGCCTACAAGCCTGAAGCCATGGGCTTCCACCTGCTGCCTGACCCATCAGAACCTCCTCATTCACCACCGAGGGCCACAAGGGCCCCTTGCAGTCCTCTGGACGCCTGCGGTCCTGCCTGCCACAGGGTCTCGGCACTTGCTGTGGCATGCCCCTCATCTTCTGAATGTCAAATGCCATGCGAGGTCTTCCTCCACCACCCTGTGCCAATCTAGTCATTGGGCTTATTTTCCTAGGATGTATGACCTACAACGAACCTCATTTTGTTTGTGTTTCTTTCTTTTTTTTTTTTTTTTGTGTTTCTGTTCACTGTCCCTTCCTCTGAGGCACAGGCTCCACTTGGATCATTCCTGCCTGGTTCACTGTTTCTCCGTACCTACCAGGGCCACACGGAATGTAACCAGTACAAGTTCCAACGTGTGGAAGGAGGATGCAAATTCTACCTCCGGGGGGAGCACAGAGGAGTATGGATGAGGCGAGGTCAGTGCCTTGTGCCGGCACACAGAGGCAGCCGCCTGCCCTGGTTCCCCAGGATTGTCGTCGTCAAGTGTGTCTGCGGAGCTCTGCTGGAGGCACAGCACTCCGGCCTGCCAGAACCTGGCCGGCTGAGTGGAGGCACAGGCTGACGCCTCACCAGGTCTTTGTCTGCCTTGGAAAGGAAGCTGCCCTGCACTAGGCGGGAAGGCTTATGAGGAAAGCAGATGAAGGAGAATTTCGGTTACAGAGACACCAGCAGTCCCTGTGCTGGCAGATGGAGGCATTCACGGAAACACAAAAGACACAGTCTATTTTATCGAATAAAATGCAAACTATTTCAAAGGTTTAGCTTCGGGGTATCTGCCTCATTGAACTCGTGCCCTCCCTTCCTCCTGCCTTTCCCACCTGTCTAGATCCCACACACAAAGGACAGAAACACTCCAAATCGAATGCAAATTGCCTGCTTGGGCGAGTGTCAGGCTACCCCCAACGAAAGCCAGGGTAAAGGGCACTAGCTAAAGGGCACTAGCTGGGAGGCATCCGCAGAGCAAGTCACACTCTGCTCACAAGCCTGCCCACTTTTAGGACCAAAGGCTTAAAAACACTCATCAAATAATTAAGCTTCTATGTAACAGCAAACTAAAATTTATCTCAGGTTTACCTGTCAAGCAACTCTATGACAACCTACAGGATTAAACCTCATACCACTACTTGCCACGTTCTAATAAAAAGTCTATAGAAGTCGGATTTGTAAGCAAGCATCAATTTGTCATAGAAAGTGATTATAGTACAGGATCATTACCCTCTGGGATTAAAGAGCGGGCAAGAGGAAGGTTGTCTGGAAGGTGGAGCTGCAAGGAGGTTCTCTACCCTGGTGAAGCCTGGGTGGTGGGGCTTGCACATTCCAGCCACCAGAGGACGCTCTTTCCCTCGGTGTAGACCCCTTCTGGGTTAAACAAGGGTTTTTAGAGGACTCCCAAGATCAAGTGCAAGTTGAAGCTATACAGGCCTGGGTAGTGGCACCCAGGGAGCTCAGTCAGTTGAGTGTCTGACTTTTGATCTCAGCTCAGGTCATGACCTCAGAGTTGAGAGTTCAAGCCCCATGTTGGGCTCCACGCTGGGCATGGAGCCTACTTAAAGAAAAAAAAAAATATATATATATATATACACACACACACACACACAGGCCTGGGTAGAAATTAAGCCCATGTACTGATAAGCAAAGGCCAGAGTGAGTTATCTAGAAGTTATTGGAGGTGGCTGGAGAGTCCTGGTATGCTGCCTCAGTTTATCCTCAGAGTGGAGATGGACCAAGGTCTCCATGGTGCTCCTACCCCAGCGCTCGGTGTAGTGGAGTTAAACTAGTCCTACACACAGTCCAGGGCAGCTGTTCCAGAGGTGTGATGGGACACAGCCATCCTGGATGCAATCGTCTCTCCTGGAAGCCTCACAACACTGCCCGAGTCCCCCAGCTCATCTTCCTGGTGGCCCTGATGACCTGGGTTCTCACTGAGCTTGGCAATGCTGCAGCAGTACTCCTCTGGTCACAGTCATCACAGAGTCTGGGTCTCACGGGCGTGTCTCACTCAGGCTAACCGGCGCCAGGGGTGAGGGGCACAACAGGCCTTCCTGGGCCGTAACAGGTCGTTGTTGCCCTGCCTGCCTCCAACCCAGAGTCTGGCAAGCACACCCCTGGAGGTACACTGATCTGTCACTCCACTGCCATCGGCACCCCTCCCCCATCACTCACCAGCCCCACTGGAACATGGGCCCATGGGGAACACCAAGTGGTCCCGGCTCATCTCCAAGAAACCTGCAGCCTAGCCAGGTAGGTGGGAAGACCATATGGTGAATGAGGAACTCAAGGGGGGCAAGCCAGAGTGGACTCTGGGCAGCAAGAACAAGCACCTGCCCCACTGCTGCCACAGAGTGAGCTATGAGCCCCGGAGCCACGCAGCCTGTCACTCAGCTGTATGACCCTAAGTGAATGACTCAGCCTCATGGGGCCTCCGAGGGTCACCCTCTGCGACATGGGTGCACCAACACCCCCTTGCAGGACAGGAAGCAAAGGTATGTGCTGGAAGTGACTGCCTGCTAAGTCTTGGGCTGCCCTTGAGCCTCACCTAGAATTCCAGGGCCCTGTTACAGAAAATCTGCCCCACTTCGGCAAGACGGGAGTAAATGCGAGACCCGTAAGAACAGATGCTGAGGCTTCGGGATATTCCCTGAGTTGACCAACGTCTCCACAGAGATACCTCAGAGACAGCTCAGGGGCCATGGGATGGATGTCTCATCTCTGGAGTAAGAAGATGTGGCATCACAGAGGGACCTAATGCCACAGCTCTGGGCTAAATGATTTCCAGGAGCACAACAGAGTTTTGTTTTGCAAAGGATTTAGAAGTGACAGGCTGAGCTAGATCCACATAAACACTGGAACAACACCTGGTTACACTCAACAGTAGACCTTTTGTTTGTTAAGCCACCTTCTTAGAAGGAAAAACATTCATTTTCAAAATCTTGAAAACGTCAGTGAAGTGCTCAAGTTCAATCTAAATCTTTTAGGATAACAAAGGTATCCCAAAGCTGTGTGCAGAGAGGGCTTGCAGAGCTGGGGAGGAGGAGCCCCACCCTCTGCAGACCACTCCTCAGGCTTCCTGTCCCTTCTGAGCAAACGGCAGAGGCCCTTCAGGTAGCAGGGGTGGAGGGATGGCAGGGGAAACAGTGCCACTGCCACGGCCTCCCCCACCAATCTCACTGGGGAGCAGAGCCTGTCCCACTTTCCAGAAGCCTGGAGATGGTGCTGAGGCTGGGGGCGGAGTGGCGGTGGATGGGAAATGGACACTCTCCATCTCAAGAGGGGTGGAGAGAGGCAACCAAGGGGGCCCAGTGCAAGGTCTCTGTGCCTGGGAGACTGGACAGCTGAATTCACAATGGGGCCAAAGTGGTGACAGGGGGAAGGAAGCCAGTGCTCACTCAGGACCACAGGGAACGATGGGCTTCTGATCCCCTGTGGGCAGCTGGCCAGCTGGGGAGGTTGGGGGGCTCTTTTCCAGTGATTCCATGGGGAGTTGGCTGAAATGAGGCACAAAAAAGCGTCCTGTGATAGATCACGTAGGAAGCAAAGGCTTAGACTTGGCCAACTTCTTTCCTGAGGAATTCTTGTGTGTGGTGGACATCCACGAGGGGGAGTTCATGGGCTGTTTCCTGGTGCTCTTGGCCATGAGCCTTTCCTTGCAGGTGTCTCCTAGGGCTGGTGCTCCTGAGAACAGTAATCCTGCAGCCCTGGGGCTTGTGCTGACAGGATGCTGGGCCTCATTCCAGTTTCTGACCCAGTGGGTCTGGGTTGGGGTGGTGACATGTTTCTAACAAGTTCCCAGGTGACCTCTCTTTGGGGACCCCAAGCGGGCCACTCCTTGGTGCTGAGGGCTCTAAGTGCTCCCTGGCGTCCCTATCCTTTTTCAGACCACAGCTGCTTTTCACCTTCAGCTGTATTTCCCTTCCGTCTCAGGTCGTCTTCCTCCTGACTTGGACACCGTCCAATCTTGTTAAGGTAACCTTATTTAGTTAATAGTTGAGTTAATCACACCATTAGGTACAGATTTTACCACTTTCATTTCCAGAAGAAACCTTCCTTCCAAGTTCCAGGGACATCCTTACATGCTGGTTCGACGACAGAATAGTTTGCAACGTTCAAATCGGGTTCACCCTATTTATATTTCAGATACTATAGGAGAAAACCAAAATATGCACAAAACAGGCGACAAATGTCTTGTCACGGGTACCTGCACGTGAATGTACATATCTGTGTTTCTGCCACTGAAACACAACCCCTGAAAAGTTCTCCTGTTATTAAAATGCTTGTTTGTCCTCAGAGCAAAGGCTCTATGAAAACCTACTAAGATGCTGTCTGTCCACCCCCTGGGTTCCAGACACTGGGGACTTAAGAAAACATGAGCTCAAAGAACAAAGTCTTCAGAATCAAAAATCCCAAGACCAGGAGGTAAGAGGAAAACCCATCTTACAGATCGTCATTGACACTTTTGCACAAAAACCCTATTTAGGCTCTTAAAAAGTCGGTGAATCTGTTTGGCTATGAGAAAAATCACAACAAAGGATATAAGACTCAAAGTACAGGCAGAAAGCGTAGCAATTTGCTGTCCTCTTGCCCACGGAAATACATAATTAGAGGTTAGCTGCGCACCAGCTCGGCCCGCCAGGCCTCACTCTGGCCGAGGACAGCTCCGGCTGCGGAGCGCCCCCCGCCCCCCCGTGCCTCTGGACAGCTCAGCCCGCCGGCGGGGAGGGAGCCGCAGACGCCCCCACCCCCAACTCCGCCTGCGGGCCGGCGAGTAGCCCGGGGACCGGTCCCCAGCAGGCAGCACGACCGTGCGGCCCGGAGGACGTGGTCCCGCTCGGCCGCCGCAGAGGTCTCCGGTGCCGGCTCCGGGAGCCCCCAGCCACAGAGGGCGGAAAGGGCAGGGGGCTCGGGGGCGGGACCGGGACGTACCGAGGCGCCTAAGGGGGTGTGCGTCAGCAAGCCGCAGGGCAGGGGCCCGGGCGGGGGCCCCACCTGCGCGGGGAGGGGCGCCTCGCGGCTCCCGGCGGCTCCGCCTCGCGCCTCCAGGGCTGCGCCTCACCTCGCACGTCCCTGGCCAGGGCCCGCCAGGTGGGCGCGTAGCCGATGCAGTGGCCGCACCACGAGGAGTAGAACTGCACGAGCCACGCGGCGGAGCTGTTGGCCGTGGCCCCGCGCACGCTGCCGCTGTCCAGCACCCACACGGCGTCCTCGCCCGCGCGGTACAGCCGTGCGGCGCCGCCCGCCCCGGGGCCCGCCGCCGCCGCCGCCAGCAGCACGAGCAGCGGGGGCAGCCTCCGGGCTCGAGCCGCCGCCGTCGGGGCTCCCCGGCTGCGCGGCGCCGCCGCCGCCGCCGCCGCCCCGGCCGCCGCCGCCATGTTGGGAGTGCCGCGGCGCGCCTGACCTTTCACCCTGGCAACCGGCGTCACGTGCGCCGCGCGCGCCCGGCCCCGCCCCCGCGCCCGTCAGGCCCCGCCCCCCCGGGGTCGCCGGGTTTAGCCACTAGAAAAGTCCCGCGTCCGCAATGCAAATTTAGGGACCTTCTTCGACTTACCTACGCTGGGCTGCTGATTGGGGAACTCCCATTTAACGGGGGTAGTGGGGGGACTGGGGGAGCGGGGACTGTGCTTTATCCGGGAGCCCCACCTGGGCCTTAGAGAGTCCGCTACCCAGACCTGGACTTTTTAATACGAGATTTTACCTCCTGGATACGAGCTGGGGTGCGGTCCCGCAGAGCGCCGCTGCTGTCTTTGCAAGCCTGCTGTCCCGGCCTCCCCCGGCCTCCCGCGGGGCCGTGGACGCAGCACCCTGGCCCAGGGGCTGGGGGCAGGGGCCCTGGTGACAGCTTTACCGGCCGTGGGTCTCTGTATTTGACTTGACTTTTTTTTTTTTTTTTAAGATTTTATTCATTTATTTATTTATTTATTTATGAGAGACACAGAGAGAGGCAGACACACAGGAAGAGGGAGAAGCAGGCTCCCTGCGGGGAGCCCCATACGGGACTCAGTTCCAGGACCCCGGGATCATGCCCTGAGCAGAAGGCAGACGTTCAACCGCTGAGCCACCGAGGCTTTCTATACCTGGCTGTGGCACTCCATCCCAGCGTCCTGGGACCCAGGCCCCTGGGTCAGCCTTGCACGCTCTATTTTCAGTTTCTTGTGTCTTCCTAAGACCCCTCGGTGGATTCTTTGCTCAGTGGCTCCTTGTCCAGTCTCAATCATGTAGAGCCTACCTAACGCACGGATGCTCGTTTGTGTGCAACATGTTGCTCAAGCCCAGCTCCCAGGCTGCCTGTCCATTCCTCAACTCCCACTGCTCCCTCCTCCAGAAGAGGTACCCCCACTGCTGTTAGGTATAAGGGACACCTGCTGCTCTGGCTGCTTCCTGCCACTGCATGTGGGCCTGGACAGTGGAGCCGCTGTCCAGGGGGCCCTCAGAGGGTCTGCCTCATGGGCCTCTGTAGTAGTTGAATTGTAGGTCCCAGCGAGATTCCATTTCCATGACTATGGGGCTTAATAGTCTAGGCGAGGGACAGCTGGGTGGCTCAGGCACATAAGCATCTGCCTTCTGCTCAGGTCCTGGGAATCCAGCCCCCGCATGGGGGCCCCCTCTCAGTGGGGAGTCTGCTCCTCTCTCTGCCTCTCCCTCCTGCTCATGCTCTCCTCTCTCGCTGTCAAATAAATAAATAAAATCTTTAAAAAAAGAAAAAAAGAAACAACATCCTTCCCCCAACATAGTGCAAGACCCTCCCCCTCCAGCCCAGTTAGGATATCCAGAGCTCACCAGTTTTGTAAGACAACCCTGGAGATCGCCAAGTGCGTGTTTTAATATCTCGATGGAGTCTCTCCATCCAGCTGATAGATCCTTTACAATGATCGATTGGGGTGGCGAATCCTGCTATACCTATTGCCATTCCCACTGATCTGCCTAACGCAGCAAGGAGGTTACCAGTTGTACAGGCTCTCTTTATCTTAGTTTATTGTGGATAGCTGTAAATAGGGAGAGGTATTCAATATGTGCCTTGAACAACAGAGATGGGGGGAGATAAATAAGCAAGGGTGCAGGTTCCTGTCCAATTGGCAGGTAGGCAAGTATATACCTGCGTTCCACATAGGAAAAGCAGTCCCTCTTGGGTTACACGTGAACATAAAAGAAGGGAGGCAGAGAAATTCCAAGCGAACCAGGAATTCTTGAAGTAAGGCCAAGTGATGTGTTTGCCTGCATGTATGAGGTATCTAAAGGGAAAGTATGGCAGCCCCTAATGGAGCCAAGCAGGGTTCGATGGGTTGAACAACATCCATGAATTTTGGGTAATATTGTACCATGCATTTTTGGGGCACTTGTTAGGATATGTGGTTGCTAATTTGATATTGTTTGGAAGTGGCCTAGGAGGGGGAGAAGTTTGCCCATCATCTCCCAATGTCTATAAAACGCCAGCCCTGAGTATCTGCCATCGTTATGGTGTGGTTACATTAGTGACTGGATAGGTAGGGTTCCTACCTTGATCCCCTGGGAGTGGTCATTCCTGACTTAAAGATAAGTAGTCACTCAAATCTACAACAAGTGGAAGTGGTCCCTCAATGTGGAATGAGAGGTTGGCCTGTGCTGTTGCCCATTCCAGTAAGTCGATGGAGTCAGCCTTCTAGTTTCCTTGTGGGGATGAACTCACACACAGAACAGTCCTGAGCATGGACTGGTGTGGTGGTGGAAGCTTTTAATAGGCTTCAGACTGCCTTTATTGCCTCCAAATATGGGTGTTGGGGGTTGCCAGCAGAAAGGAGTTGCTCATTAAGGAGTTCCAAACAGATGAGTTTGATGGGCGGAAGGCCAAGGCAGCCCAAAGGGCTAATATTATGAGAATAGAGGAGGAGCAGGGGCACCGGGGTGGCTCAGTCAGTTGGGTGTCTGACTCTAGGTTTGGCTCAGGTTGTGATCTCATGGGTGGTGGGATCGAGTCCTGCTTTGGGCTCTGCACTCCGTGGGAAGTCTGCTTGAGATTCTCTCCCCCTATTTGTGCACAAGTGCTCACACATAAATAAATAGATCTTAAAAAAAAAAAAAAGAATAAAGGAGGAGCATATCCCCAGCTTCTGACAGGGTTCCCAGTCCTGGGGAGATACTGCATATAATCCTATGGCAAAGATGAGAAACAAGAAAGTGCCTAAAACTATGAACGACTGAAAAAAGCTAATAGTCATTACTTACCTGGCATCAAGGAAAGGGCTAGATTTTTCCTGAAGAGGAGCTTCACGTCTTCCAGAAGTTCACAGGTATGCTGGTCGCTTTTTGTTTTTCTTTCTTCTCTCTCCAAGAGCTCTTTATCAGGGATCCAAAGCTTCCCCCTTGAATGGTGTATCCAGGAGTCAATACCGTTTGCCTTGACTGCAGTTGGATGGATAGGAGCACTGTATAGGGTCTGCTCCAGACAGGATGTAATGAAGGGGTAAGAGAAGGCAAAGGCTTGGCCAACACCAAGTCCCCAGGGTTGTAGACGGGGGTTCTGTCTCCCCAGGGTGGGCACCAGAGAGATGTTGCAAGGTCCGCTAGAACTTAGCCAGGTTGTTATGTCCTACACCACCACGTCTGAGCTTTCCCCATCAAGCAAGAGATTGTTGTTAAGAAAGGGGCGTCCACATAGCATCTCCTATGGAGTCAGGCCTATTCCCTGGGGATAGTCCTAATCCTTAACAGGACTGTGGGCGGCTGAGCTGGCCTTGGAAGCTGTGTCTCTTGGGAGAGTTCCTTAAGGTGCCTTTGGTGGAGGTTGTTAGTTTTTTTCCACCTATCCTGAAGATTATGGTCTCTAGGCCACGGGATTCCCAGCGTCATGGAGACTCCCCGCCCCCCGGAGTAACAGCCGCTGTAAAAGAGGAGCTGTTGTCATTTTGTTGGTTCGGCGGGACCTGGGGAATTATTCTGAGGCTTGCTCAGTTCTCTAGAGAAAGCCCTCTACCCAGTTAGTAGAAGTGTCTGTGCAGACTAGACTCAAGATCTGGGTACGTGGGTGAAATCCATCTGCCAGGCCTCTCCAGGATAGCTTCCCTTTCATTGTTTGCTGGCGGGGGGGGGCTATTTCTCTATTGTGAAAAATCTTGGTAACCCTCTTGAGGCGGCTGTCCAGAGTCTTCTCTGGTCCTCTAGGAGATTCTTGTTGCTTTTTCCTAATGTCCAGAAGTAGACCGGCTGATAAATTTGTCCCGAAGAGTAAGCTGTCTCTGGGAATTATCGGGGTCTAGGTTGGAATGTTTAATCAGTGCCTGTCACAGCTTTTCCAAAAAGTTCTAAAAATAGGGGTTCCTCCTTTCCCTGCTCTACCTGAGAGAGCTCAGCATAATTGAGAGGTCTGTCTCCAGTGCTCTTGAGACCCTCAATGATGCGGTGAAAGGACGTCTGGTCCTCCCTCTCCCCCAGGATCCTAAGTCAGGAAGGCCTGGTTCCCAGTGTGATGTGGAAGGGCGTCACCTCCTCTGTAGCCTGTCTTCCTTCTCTTCCTTCTGTGGGGGTCTGCCCCTAGTCTAGGGCCTCCCCTGTGTGAGGGCAGCTCTGAAGCAGGCCGGATTCCGAGGAGGGCCTGATTCGGAGGAGGGGCCTGACATCCTTCCAGGTAAGATTGAAGAACTGGCTGACTTCCATGAGGGCATCAATATCTTATCAGGATCTTCTGAAAGTTTTCCCACGTCTTTTTCTATTTGCTTCAAGTCCTGGAGTGAGAAAGGGCGGCAGACCTGTACGGGGTTCCCTCCTCATCAGGGATCTGTTTCTGCAAGGGGAGCAGAGAAGGGTGGCAGGATGCTCCGGGCTCTGGTTTGTATGGGGGGTGCTCCGTGTTTTGGTGGAGCTGCTCCCTGTCTGCTTTGGTCAACACCTGGCTTCTCTCTCTCTCATCTCCCTCCCTTGTTCTGTTCTGTTGCACGATGGCCAGAAGGGCCGGGTGCATTGCACACTTTGTATAAGAGTCATTGCCACCCCAAAGACGAAGACTGTCAAGATCCTCATACCATTTGCCTTGGTGGGTTGTTTTTGTTTTTTTACAAAAGGGGTCCGATCGCAGATGGTGTCATAGTTGGTACTTCCCTCAGGCCATCTTTCTCCATCTTCTAGGTGGTGCTTAGGCCATGCACGGTAGCAGAAGAATATCGAGCATTTCACTTTGAGGGTCTGAGGGGACTGAATGGTTGCCAGATGTTGAGGACGCACTCTGGGGAGTGTGAACTCCGGAGGGAGGGTATATTTCCCCATCTACAGATGAAGGAGGAAGTCCTGGGCAGGAGGAAGTCCTGAGCGTCCCCCAGGTTCTCCAAATCTTGAGCAGGGCCTGAACTGGACGTCTCCTGCCATCCCCATCTCCTCTCCTCCTACCTCTGCGGCTAGGGATGGGGGTGAGGCCCGAGCGGTTGCAGCAGCTCTACACCCGTGTGCCCCCTGCCCCCCATTTCCTTTCTAACACTAGAGTTGGCCTGTGTGCTGTGGGCCTCTCCACACCTGAGTCTCAGGTGCACAGCCCTCAGCGCGTCCCAGCCCGCATCCGCCAACCATCTCCTCGAGGTGATCATCGGCAGGCTGAGTGCCCTCCCTGACTTAGAGCTCCAGATTCAAGTCCACAGCACCCCAAATGCTCACTCTTATGAGCCTGGATGGTCCAGTGGCCCAGTTCCTTTTGCTTTTGGCTTCCACTGAAGAGTAGCCTTGGCCCAGAACCCTTGGGCATCAGGAGGGAGCGCTCCTTCCTGCACAAGGTCCAGTCCGCGAAACCCTGAGGGAGGTGATGGGAAAGCCCACTGACTCTGAACTCCCCGCTTACTGGCTCGGTGACTGGTGTGCTCCCACTCCCCAGAGCAATGTTTATAGGGCAGAGATGGCCCTGAGAAAGGAAAGGAGGAGCCAAGCCACAGTCACTTTGTCACGCTATTACTTATCCTCTGTATCTGGCAGACGCGTCCCCAGAGAATGTCCTCAGCACCCTGTGTTCCCCAGACCTGTGTCCAGGGGTGTGGGGGTAAGGAGAGCCCCAGACAAGGCAGCGGCTTGGCGGAGCAGAGAGGACTCCCACCCTGGAGGGGCTGGGGGTAGTGGCAGGGCTAGGGCACTGGGCAGGGGGCCCCGTGACAGCTTTCCCAGGGGTCAGTCTAAGAGCTTCTTATACACAGCTGTGGCACTCTATCCCACCCTCCTGGGACCCGGGCCCCTGGGTCAGCCTTACACTGTATTTTCAGCTTCTTGAGTCTTCCTGAGACCCCTTGGTGGGTTCTTTGCTCAGTGGCTGCTTGTCGGATCTCAGACATGCAGAGCCCAACCCACAGATGCTCGTTTGTGCAGCGTGTTGCTCAAGCCCAGCTCCCTGGCTGCCTGTCCATTCCTCAACTCCCACCGCTATGACTTTAATTCAACAGGAGACCTGATTTTTACATTGCTTTTCGTAATTGTTATGCCTATCAACATTTTCTTCGAACTGTGGGGCTGAAACAAAACAGAAAGGAAGTAGCTCACAGACCAGATAATGAGTCAGCAATAGACATTGGCCTCGAGGTTCAAATTGCTATGTTTCAGGCCTCTTGGCTCTTCTGCAGCCCAGGCAGAGGGACTGCATGTGCAAAGGCCCTGAGGTAGAAGGGGCAAGCATATCAGAACAGCTGGAGCTGAGTTAGCCAGGGGAAAAGAGGGAACCAGAGAACCAGCCAAGGGCAAGCCTGGGTGGGGCCTCACTGGTCAGGCTGCAGGCCAGGGCCCTGGCTCCCAAAGCCATGGTGGCCACCAGAGGATTTGAGTAGGGATGTGGTTCTGCCCTTCTGGCAGCTATGTAGGAGGGGCAGGAGGGGAAGCAAGAGACAGTGATGGGCCATCACAGCCCCCCAGTGGGACTCAGATGAGGAGTCTGTGGCAGTGCCAGAGACAAGGTCAGACATTGGGTGAGTTTTGAAGAGAGGGAGGGACATGGGAGGGCAGTGTTGGGATGAGAGTGGAAATCGGAGCTTGTTTGAGACCCACTGACCTTTTCAACAGCTAAGGGAGGTACCAGACCCCTGGTTGGCTGTGGGAGTGTGGGGCTCAGAGGGCAGGGCAGGGCAGGCTAGTTGAGGTCAGCCCAGGAGGCCGTGCAGGACAGAGAGGACTGGCCACACCCTGAGCCCTGGGCTGAAGCAAATGGGGCAGAAGTAGGGGGCAGAGGAGCAGCGGTGAGGCGAGGCGGGAGGGGGACAGGAGAGGGCGGAGAGCAGAGGTCAAGGACAAAGAATGAGCCTAGGTCAGTCTGGGGGGCGGCTCACACATGGCTGGACGATGGTGCTCTGAGTGGTGCATGGACAGGGTGTGACTGGAAGTGTTTACAGAAGGTGGAGGAGAGAATAAGAGGTCCCTGAGGACCTGATGGCGGCCCTTCCCAGGGGGTCTGCCTCAAGGGCAGCAGGGATCTGGTGTGGGCTGCAGCCTGGAGGGACAGCCTTGCCCACAGGGAACAGGCTGGGAGAGCCGGGGTTGGCTTAGCGGAGCTCTAGGAGCACCAGGGGAGGTGAAAGCCTGCCGCTGAGGGACCCAGGCTGGGAGGGGACCCCACATGCCCAAATCCGCCCAGCTCAGCCCCTGTCCACCTCTCTCTACTGAGGGGACTGCTCCAGCCTGCTAAGAGAACCCCCCTGCAGCTTGTGCATCCTGGGGTCCCTCCTACTCTGCCCTCCGGGTGGAGCCCAGCCTTCTCTGGGCCTCCCCTGCTCCCTGCCTCTGCCCCTCTACCTGTGACCAGGTAGGCCTCAGCCTGGTCATCCATCTGGCAAGGACGGGGCAGCTGGGCTATCGGACGGGGTCCGAGCTCCTTCCAGGAGGATTTTTAACTCTGAATGCTGTCTCTGCCCACTCAGGCTACCTAACAAAACCCCACAGACCGACAGACATTGATTTCTCACAGTTCGGGAGGCCAGATGGTCCAGATCAAGGTCCATACAGTTGGCTCCCAGTGCGGCCCACCCCCGGGCTGGCATAGCCGGCCACCTTCCCGCCATGTCCTCCCGTGGCCTTTCCTCCATGTGCACTCATGGGCAGAGGGAGGACACTCTCTGAGGCCTCTTCTCACAGGGGCACTGATGCGTGGGGTAGGGCCCACCTGCATGACCTCATCAAGCCCTGATCACCTCCCGGAGGTGCCTCCTGGCACTGGCACACTGGGGGTTAGGGCTTCAACAGAGGAATTCTGGGGAGACACAGTCCAGTCCACAGCAAACCCAAAGCTCCTCCCCTCGGTCCCCTGTGACAGCCCCACTGGCATAACTCCACCCCAGGACTTGTGTGTCCCCCATCTAGGTGCTGAGGGAGCCAGAGCAGGGTTCTCTGGGGGCAGCCAGTGGGTGTGCACACTGGCCCCGCTCTACCTCTACGGCCTTGGGGTTCTCCTGGCCCCTCCTTGGCCAGCAGGTGGCCGGTTACCTGCTCTGCCAGCCACAGTCCCAGAGACTGCTGGCTACACCCCCTCCTGCTGTGGGTCTTGTCAGTCCCCTCCCCGGAGACCAGCCCCACCCCATGGGGGAAAAGGCAGGCTGGTGCTGCCAACACCCTGAACCCACCTGGGGGGTGCCCATGGCGCCTGGCTGAGCCCAGCACGGAGAGGCTGCACCCTGAAAACAGCACCGTCCTATACCAAACCCAAAGTACCGCCGGCCCCGCGGCACAGGTCGATTTAATAAAGATTCTTTGGAAAAGCACATGTCAGTTGTAAAATGCAGCCAACATTAGGAAACATTGAAACGAGGTGGGGGTGGATTGTATCTCAGAATCGGAGATGTGGGGCAGCATTGCTCCTGTTGGTTTTCAGGCGCAGCCCAAAGCCCCCCAACCCGACCCCAGCACCCTGCTCAGTCGAGAGGCACCTGCACTCTGTGGACACTCAGCCCTGGCACTGTTCTCCTGAGGAAAAACATGCAGCCAGGGGGAATTCTGAGATGCCTCCAGTAGAAAGACATGCTTTATCTCACAGGAATTCGCATGTGGGGAGGTTTGCGGCTCAGAGCCGATGGAGTGAGGGATTGGTGTTTCTGCTTTACAGCGGTGGGAAACTGAGAATCAGAGGGCTGAGGGCTGTGGTCAAGGGCACGCCGCACAAATTCAACAGAGGGGTCTCCAACCTGGGTGCCCTGACACTCAGCCTTCCCTGCTCCCAGCGCCACTGCCAGGCCAGGCTGTGTGGCTCGATGGCACCAGCCCCCAACGGCAGGGCCACTGAGGCTTGGCTGCACCCCCAGGCTGGGCAGGCTCTGCACGGGGCAGAGACAGGAACTGCAGTGCAGCCGACTCCAGAACAGGCCCTGCCCTCCAGCTGGCATTTGGTGTCCAGCACCGCTGCTCAGGAGCACCACCTGTTCTCTGGAAAACTTCAAAGAGGAGGACTACTGCAGAACACTGCCCATGCCGGAGACAGAACCTGGCGGGGACAATCCTGTGCCCTCCAATGACACCTTGAGGAGGGCAGGGATGGTGGACACAGCGGTATGGGACAGGGGTCCCTCCTGGGCCCCAAGGAAGAGGTGGACAGTGGGGTTTGGGCCCCTGAGCATCACCACGGCCCTGCTGTGTCCTATTACAGCCTGGGTGGACAGGGATGCAGCACAGGAGCAGCCAGGGGAGCAGGGGTGCAGGTGTGTGTGTGTGTGTGTGTATGCGCGGTCACCCACCATCCCGTTCTTGTGTCCCAAACCTGCAGTTGCATTTTGCAAACACTACAGCCTGTTCCCAGCGGTGCTCTCGGGGATGTGGGAGGGCCTTTGCTGGGGGACAAAAGTACATTGTTGGGGGGACAGATGTAGCAAAGCAGCTTGGCATTAGGTGCCTGGCATTGGGTGGGCAGGTAGAGACCACGGGCACAGATGTGGGGCTTACAGACATTTTTCTGGGGCCCGGATGCTGCCTGGGCAGCCAGCAGGAACTGGTCTGACCTCCCCAACCAGGTTTGTCCGGGTGCTCACCCAACAGCCGAGAGAACCTGGCCCAGGCCCACTCAGTCCACTCACCTCCCACCCCCCGTGGGGGGCCAGGGGCCCGGGCACAGGAGGGCACCCTCTAGATAGGCGCTGCTGGGTTCCCCCAGAGCTCCCCATACCTGCCCTTGCGGCCCTCAGCTGTATCTTATAGAAGTGGCCATTACAGGCACTCCAGAAAGGGATCAAAAGGCCTCATAAATTGGTCTGGTGATTTGGGATCTGAAGTGCCAAAGGCTCATTCGGGGGCGTTTTATGCAGGCGGCACAGTTGAGCAGGGCAGTTGAAAGAGACAGATCACTGGAAAATTAAATGTGGGCTTTAACTGAGAAATAATCATTTTCTATGAAAGATAATGACTTCTCTGGAGGCTCATATAAAGATTTATCGGCCCCAGACATTAGTAGGGATCAGAGCCAAGGTGAGCAAGGCACCGGCGGCAGCAATCTTGGTGTGGAAGTCTCACGGGCTCCTAGACCCAGATGCCAGATCCCGCGCTCTGCAGTCGTGGTGCCAGCTGAGATTCAGGGCGTTGCACATGGTGCTGACCTGAACCATGGATGCTCCCTTGGACCTCGGACCCTGCTGACGTAGGTGCAAGGACTCCGGCGCAGGCATCTCCAGCACCTGCCCGCACCAAGGGAAAGTCACTCGGGAGGCCCTAGGTCAGCTGGGAGCACGGCCACCTCACGGCGACCAGAAAGGAGACAATCGAGTTTGAGGCAAATCTGCAGGGTTTTGATGTTGGAGATTTATTACCATGCCAAACGCGTGTGTGTAAAATACATAATTCCTCTCACATGGCCTTGTAAATCCAAAAGAGTCAGCAATAAACAGAAAAAAAAATTACAGACTAATCTGTTCAGAAAACGAGAAGGAAATCGATAAGAAAGCTGTAGCTCAGAATCTGTTTGGAAATTGTGTACACAGAGCGGGAACACAACCCCTGTTCCCCATCCAAGCCTCTCCTGGGTGGAATCAGCAAGAACTGTCTGAGCTGGTGCCTCCCTGAGCTGCAAAACAACTCGGCGTGTGACAAAGGTTGACCTGGCCAGCAGCCGACCTGCACACGCGGCTGCCCCAGAGCTGGCGCCTGGGGGAGGGCTTCCTGGAGAGGGCCCCTCTCCGGAGCTAGAGGGTGGAGGGCGCAGGCAGACTTCAGAGCTCTCCCAGGCCAGCTTTGGGGACAGCTCCCATCTCAACTCCAAGTCACGAAAGTCTGGATCTTCCTGGGGCTCCACATAAGTGCAGTCAAGGGGAAGGGGATGAGCTACCCTCTAAAAGCTGGGGATGTCTAAGGCTCTGGATGGGCGCAGCCAAGCCCTGGAGGGATCAGCACCCTGCCCCCACCCCTGAAGACGGCTCTCATTCCACAACGGGCCACAATGGATGGCCACCAGGAAACGGGCTCCGGTGTCCTCCAAGAAGGTCCTGAGCACTCAGGGAGTCTGTGGCCCACCTGCTGCCAAAAGACAGGCCAAGCTTGGCTGATGACCTTTGGCCCTTGAGCTGGTGGCTCCTCTAATCCTCGCAGGCCTGGGCCTTGGGCGCCAGGAGAGCTGGGGGCTGAGTCAGTGCAAACGTGCCCCCTGCCCACCTCACCCATGCTTCCCCAGAACCTCTCTCTCCCGGCCTTTGTGGATGGCTCTCAGTCCTGGCTCATGCTCTCCGTGGCCTGCTGCCTGGCTCAGCCCTGGGAGTTGAACCCAAAGTTCAAAAAAATACTGAGCCCACTGCACTTGATGTCTCCCACCACACTGTCCTCGGCCTATGTCAGATGACCACCAGCACGGCCAGCTGCAGGTGGCTACTCTGAATGGTGGCTCTGCCCTCAGGTGTCCAGGCTTCCAGAGCCTTCTGCACACGTGGGCACATGTGGGCACACATGAGTATAATGTCACAGGTGCCTGCATGTCACCACGGGGGCTGCACTGTCTTCTCAGGAGTCTCATCCTCCCGAGGCCGCTGGGTCAGCCTAGGGGACAGGCCAGCTCTGTCAGCGGGCCGCCGGCTGGGCCAGCTCTGAGACCAGAGCTAGTGAGTCGCACAGGATCCTTCTAGTGAGCTGGCTGGAGACTAAATCGACCGCCTCGGCTCTCTCTGCACCGGGTGGGTCGATGCAGGGGCCCTTCTGCCCGGTGCCAGACAGCCCTGTGCCACCAGCCACCAGCAATACTGGAAGACCATCCCCGGCCATACAGGCCACTCTGGATGGGGCTGGGGGCTGCAGCATCACCTGCCGTGCAGCATCACCCGCCGCCCCCCATGATGGGGAGCCTGGCCAGCCAACCGGTTCAGACCACCCACTGCCCATGGCCTGGGTTACCCCAACAGACCTTGATCCACCCAACTTGTCCTCAAAGCTTCCACTGTGCGCACCTGCCCCCAGGAAGAGCCCTGACTCCTGGGGCCCCAGAGACAGGGCCTCAGGCAGGGCCTTCTTAGACAAGGAGGGCACCTCTCCAGTTTTGATGGAGGCGTCCTCCTCTGGGGGGCCCCTAGGGAACATGGCATCTTCAGGTGGGGGAGGGAAGTCTTCTGAGTGGGGGCTGGTGGGGCTGGCCTCACTCTCTGCTGGGAAGGTGGGAGGTGGAGGAGGGAGGCTGGCGTCCCTATGGGTGGAGGACTGGAGGTCAGCACTGCTGTAGGACAGCACGTCGTCGACAGGGGACAGGATCTCAGGCAAGACCCTGCTGGCCAGGGTGGGGCAGGCTTCCTCCAGGGCAGGGGAGTCTCCATCCCCGCTATGCCCAGGAGCCCGGCCCTCAGGTGTCAGGGCTACCAGACTGCCAGGGTCCCCAGGAGGAGCCCTCAGGCTCCCAGGGACCTTGGGTTCAGACCCGGCCTCCTGGGGTTTCTTGTCATTGGATGGACTCAGGTCAGCATTCCCGGGCTCCTGTGGGCGGCCAGCTGAGGCCTGCAGAAGCACAGGCTCTCCTTTGGCTAAATCCACCTTTTCAGATGTCAAGGACCCCGAGGGAGAGGAAAGGGACAGATCTAAGTCACTGGAGGAAGAGGCTTTGGATGGGAGTGGCTTTCGGGCAGCCTCGGGGGACTTCTGTTTGGCTCTCTCTGCATGTAATCCACTGATCATGCTCCCACTGGTTCCAGAAGCTTCCTGCTCCTTCCCAAGGTCCAAGGAAGGAAGTGCAGAGCAGGACACCCCACCACTTTCCAGGTGGGATGAGCCTCCTGCCAGCGAGGAGTGCCCTAAGGCTGGGTCCGCACCAGGGCCTGGCTCCAGCAGGTTCTCCTCGTCCCAGACTTTGCTGGACGCCTCTGACAGCTCTGACCCTGACCTGGAAGAAGGCGTACAATGGAGAGGCAGCAGCTGGCCCTCCTGCAGGAGGCCTGGACCTGGCTCTGGGCCTCCTGCCTCCATGAAGGAGCAGTGCAGAGCACTGGCCCCGGTGCCCCCCAGCCCCTCCCAGGCCACCTGCCCCCCACCTCCATGAAGCCCCTGGGTGTCTTGAGGAGAGAACTCCCCGGACCTGCCAGGTTCCCCGTCTGGGGCATCCCCAGCTGCCCAGTCCAACAGGGACGTGGAGCTCTTGGAAAGCTGCACCAGAGTGGCGGACACTTTCTGAAACTCTTGGAGAGAGGGGCAGGACAGCTCTTTCACAGGGGACACGGTGTGGGACCATGCAGAAGACCCAGAGCAGCTCCAGGGAGTGTACTTGGACTCAGACTCCGGGCCCAGGCCCAGGGGGCTGCCCTCACGCAGGCTGGGTGGTGCAGGAGCTGCAGAGAGAGGGGAGTTTGAGAGTAAGGGCTACCCCTAGGGTGCAGGGATAAGCGGCAGCCCACACCCCATGGCCTCGACCCAGTGGACCCAGACCAGAAAAGCCCAGACAGGCGGGAGAAATGTCCACAGCACCAGCGCAGTGAATCCTCGACTACACCGGTTAGCTCTGCCTGGACAGGGGATCTCCCTACGGTCACTCCCCTGCCACTTGGGGACCTGTGGTGGGAGGGTGGGGGTGTAGGCAGGGCTCCCCCGAAGGGCTTGGGGAGAAGGCTGGCTCTGCCTGAAGAACTGGTCTTGGACGACCCTTAGGTAGGGATTCGATGTTCCCTGTGCAAGGCAGGGGCCTCACCTGGAACAGCAGTGAGCGGAGCAGCTTCCAGCTGAGGGAAGGGGTTGTAGGGGTCCTCCTGCCAACAGGGCTCTATCCTGAAAGCACATATGTGGGGATGTCCCAGGGGCTCCCTGGAGAGGGCCCCATCCTTCCTCCTGGCTCAGGGCCTCTGCAGGTGCCTTGGGCCACCCCAAAAGCTTGACAACCGTGCCTGCCAGGCGCCTGCCCCAGTGGGAAGTGACCGTCAGAGCACAGGACTCCCCAGGTGGGGGGCAGGGGGACCCGTTTTTAGGGGTTCTGGCCTCAGTCCCCACTGGATTAGGTCTCTGAGGTGCTTGTATCCAAGAGGCTCAGGGGCATGTGTTCCCTGGAAGGGCCCCACCTACAGCCCCCACCACTGGAACTTGGGCCAATCCACCAAGTGACATGTGTTTCCATAGAGGGGGTCAGACTCAGGAGGGCATGGGGAGCACTGGGGGTGCACAGGGGACCCAGGCCAAGATGAGGGGTGCCGGGGGGTAGTGAGGTTCTCTCAAGGAGAGGACCAGCATCTCCATGCCCCAGGGTCCTGTGCCCTGCCCCAGAGTCACAACCCCCACCCCAGGGTCACACCTCCTGTCAGAAGGTCATGCCCCCATCTCAGGGTCCCGCCCCCTGCCCAAGGGTCCCACCCGCTGAGCCAGGGTCACTGGCCCAGCCAGTCCCCCCAAACCTCACACCTCTGTTCCCCCAACCACCAGCTTTCCATTTGGTGGGGATCCTCCATGGGGCTGCTGGAAAAATCCAGCCCCAATTTCGACCCTGCTGGGCTTGTGCTGCCTTCAACCACCTGCTGGAGAAAGACCACAGCCAGGGTATGGCCACTGCAGCCAGGACATCAGCCCGCACCCCTTAGCTGTGGATAAAGCTCCTATGTCCTGGTGGCTATGCTAACAAAGATCATCCCCTTAAAGATGGCCGTGGAGCCTCCCACTTACCAGATACTCCTCCCTGCAGCGGGCTCCAGAGACCCCGCAAGGGTTGAATCCACCTGGGAAGGGCCAAACAGGCCCCATCCCATCAACGCCCTCCCGTGGTGGACAGGGTGACGCCCCACCCAAAGCCACATGGTGGAGCCCCACAAAGCAAGGCCAGCCCCCCACCCCTGCAGAAGGTGCAGGGCCAAGCCTTGACTCACACTGGCTTTTGGGGGGCTGCAGGGAGCCCCTCTGCCCAGGGAACACCGGCCCTGGAGTTCCTGTGGGGGGCTTCCCTTCAGAGGCCTGGTCTCCTCCTTTGACGACAAGGAGCTGGGGTTAGGCTGCGGGTCTCCTGCGAGCAAAGGGACTGTGAGCATTGACGGCACAGAATGTGGGATATGGACGGCACAGCATCTGGGAACTCTGAAGCCGTGTGAAAAAATCAGCCTCGGGAAACGGGCACAGCACCCAAACTGGCCCCCCATCATCCAGAGGGGGAGACCAAGGCAGGGAGGAGCGCCCCCAGCCAGCCCACCCCATGCTGCCTGGAGGTGGTGCTTGAGGTGCCTGCAGGAGGCCTTCCTGTGGGCAGGCCACTGCACCCAGACACGGAGGGAGGGGTCGGGGACTCCCCAGTTACACAGCTCAGGCGAGGCTCCCCAGCACGCAGGGCCATCTGACCTCAAGCCAATATGGCCCTAAGTGGCCAGGGCCCGCAAACAGAGTGACTGCCCTGCCCCTGTTACCTTGGCCCACGGGGCTGTGGCTCTTTGCCAGCTGGCCCCCAGTGTCAGGCCAGCCGCTGGCCACAAGCGTGTCCACTCCCCACAGAGGCCTTGGAGGCAGCCGATGACTGTCTGTAGCTGACGTGGCCTGGGGGGGTGTCCTGTCCTCCTGCCCGATGGGAAGTCTGCAAGGCAGTGAGCACAGAGGGGCTGTGACCCTGCTCAGGCTGTGCCCTCCCCCGGTGATGAGCCCTGACCAGGACACTCCACAGGTGGGACAGCATGTGTCAACATCCAGAGCACAGCTGTGGTCGGTGGCCGAGTGGTTAGCACACGGGGAAGGGAAAATGGGTCCTGGGTCTCCCCACTGGGCGGCTTCCCAAACCGGGGCTGTAGCTGGGGGCTGACTGGGGGGTGATGGGAGGGAGGGCCTGTCTGTCCCCCAGCAGAGGGTGCTCTGTCAAGGTTTCTGCATGGGGATGGGCCCACCTGAGCTCTGGGAGGCACAGGGGTTGGATGCTCGGATGCCACACACCCAGACCTGCTGCCAGGCTCTGGGCACACAGACGGGCATCAAGAACCCCCTCCCTAGACACACAACATGCACATTGCAGCCTCGAGGCAGCCGCGGGGGTACCAGGGCGCCAGGCCCCCTGATTGCTGGACCAAGGGTCAGTGCTGGCAGGCACGCCTGCTGGACACCGCCACCACTCTCTGCTCGGCTTGCCTTGCTTTTATTCCTAGTCTTGCCCCAGGCGCTCGGGCTCACTACAACTGGGCACAGCTTGCCACACCCCCTGGGTGGCCCTGAGCGTCTCCCACATCCAGCGTGTGAACAGGACGTGGGGTCACAGGGAGCTCTGGAGCTCTGACCTCTCTGGGGTAAGGCCCAGTGGGTGCCTGTCCATCCAGGGCTACCCGGATGCAGGTCCCCACTGGCCCCAGGAGCCAGGATGGTGAGGACGGAGCACCGGGCTGCGCCTGAGCCCATCGCTGTCCCCCACCCCCGCCTGCCAGAGCTTCCTCAGCAGAACAGGCCAAATAAAACTGGGACAGGAGCCCCCTTCCACAGGCTTATCGGCCCTCCCCGCACCCAGGGTCTCAGCCAGGAGCCCCGGGGGCTAAGTGAGGCCTGCCCACCACCCAGACTGGAATTACAGCCACCTGAGGGTCCCTGGGGGTGGCCCCACAGGGACGCCCCCGGGCCTGCCCTACGAGGCCTGCAGAGCTCCTCCTGTTCCTCCTGAACAGAGGAACAAAGGGACTCGGAGATTCTCCATGGGGCCGTGGAGCTTCAGCCAATAACCAAACATGTCTCTCCTGGCTAGGTGGTGGGGGCGGTTCTAGGAAATCTGAAATATTTCCTTATATGTACACAGCTTCTCTGTTCCTTGACTTTCTAACAGGGACGGTGCCTCACTGGTGTGATGGCAAATGCAAAAGAGGCTTTGCCCCCCAGGAGGACGTTGGCTCCTATGGTGGCCCCAGTCCACCGACTGCCTGCCTGGGCTTATGGCCCTGCCACACAGCCTTCTGACGAAGCTCTTGGGGACCAAGAGGGCACAGAGCCTGGAAGCCTCTTCAGACATCCTTGGGCCTGGCAATCGGTAGCAACATGAACGTGAATCTCAGTCCTTTCTGGGTTTATTTGAGAAGCACTCTTGCAGAGAAGCCAAGTGGGGCTTGTGGCCAGGCAGCCGAGTGGGTGATGACCCCTTCGTGGGGTGGAGGCGTGCAAAGGGCCCCACCACGTGGGAAAAGGGCGGCTGGGGGTGCTGGTGCTTCCAGAGGCAGGCAGGGGTCCCTGTGAAGGCCGCTCCTGGGGTGGGAGTTGGGGGATGAGCCCTTCCCGGAGTGGGGGCTGCCTCCTGCGTCCTCACCCCCAGGTGGCTGTAATTCCAGTCTGGGTGGTGGGCAGGTGGCCCTGGGGCTATTTTAGTTACAACAGGAGGGAAGAAGGCTTTCCCAGTGTAGCTCGCTCTCTCCCACAGAAGGCTCTGGGGTCAGGTAGCACCAGTCACTGGACACCCCCTCCACCCTCATGGTGACCCAGCCTAGGCAGGGCCCCTCTAGTCTGTCACAAGAGGCCCTTGTGCTGCAAAACGAGGCCAGCTGCCACAGCCTGCAGAACAGCCCCACACCAGCCCGGGAAGGGGCTCCTGGTCGCTGGGTGGCCACACAGTGTTGCCTGCCACCCTGGAGCAAGGCCAGTCTACTTGCTCTGTCTCACGCACCCCGTCCCCATTTAACAGATGAGGAACTGGGCTCAGAGAAGGGAGGACACCCCAGGGCTGCACCCTCACCAGCACAGCTAGGAATGAGCCAGGCCCTGTCTGTGCTCCTCCCGCTGGGCCAGGAAGCCCTGATGTTGGCCCATATCCCCACAGGCCGGCTAGTTGGAGAAGGGCCTCCTCGGGGTCCCCACTGCTGCCCTCCACTCAGCAGGGCTGAGAGGTGAAGGGCCCGAAGCCACAAGGAAACAGTGGCTACTCGGCATAGGAAAGGCTTTTTTTGTTTGTTTGTTTGTGTTTTAGGAAAGGCTTTTAATGGCAGGCACCGCAGCCAGGGCTGCTGGTGGCAACTCACTGTTGGGCTCCTGGTCTCTCAGGGCTTCTCTGGAGGCCGTGGCTGGTGAGGTTGCGGGGCCCACGAGGTGTCGGGGGGCACGAGGAGCCCTGGGCCGGCCTCTTGGGTTGTGGACTTGTTTTGGACCCCTCCATCGGAGCAGGCTTGACTCCGGGGCCAGAGCTCTGTAAGAAGCAGCGCAGGGGAGCCGTGTGAAACACATGTGCTTCGCCTACTCTCAGGAGGAGTGAGGGGCGGGTAGGGTGAGGTCATTGGCAGCACGGGGCGTGGTGCCGAAGCAGCTGGAGGGATTGTCTAACCCCCAGAAGCCCTGCATCCTGTGTGAACAGCCCCCAAACAGGTGCAGACATGAGAGCCAGGACTGGGGAGGCTTGGCCCAAGGCTGCTCTAGGTCACCTGTCCTGCAGGTCTGCATGAGGCAGGGCACACACCACCCTGCTGCTCATCCCACAGAATCCAGTTCGTTTCATCCTCACTCCACTGGGTGAGGCCCCTGGCATCCCCATCTCAACAGAGGAGATGTCCAGGCTGGGGACGTGTCCACACAGTCCCCTCCATGTGTCAGCTGGTGGGGATGGGGAGCTGGAGCAAGCACACCCTTGCTGTTTGGGGTTCCCCTTGGGGCTGCACCCTCAGAGCCTGGCCACCCTTCCTCCCTGCCTCAGCCCCCACCAGCCCTGGCCCCAGCCCCTGCTCTAGCCTGACACCCCTCCTTCCCACTGAGCTTCTCATCTCCACCTCTGGGCCTGGAGAACCTTCCCCTACCATGGGGGGCGGGCAGATCTGGCTCCCCCTGGAGAGCCTGACAAGGGCCGAGGTGTCCAGGAAACCTTCCTGGCCCCCATAGCAGGTGACCAGCTGCCCTCCTGCCCTCCAGTGGCACCGTTTCCCAGGCCCTCCCCACTCTGAATCACAGGTGTATTGACGAGGGTCCTGTGCCATCCCATAGAGCAGCCAGGTGACTGGTCAAGCCTCCAGCCCAGTGAGTGCACCCACCTGAGGCACCCCGGTCCGGGCCTGGAACTCCTGCTGCAGATGCTTCACAGCCTTCCGCAGGGAGAGGATGTCCTTCTGGTGCTGCAGGAGCAGCATCCTCTCCTTGTGTGAGAACAGGTGAGTGTTTTGCAGGCACCGGATTTCTCTCTGAACCAGCCAGGGGAGACATCAGCGAACCCCCAGCCCCGCACAAAGGAATGCATTGAAGACAGACACATGATGAACGGGGAGAACGGGTGTCTTGGCGGGGGGCAGCCCAGCTCCAGAGGGTCTTCCCTGAGCCTGCCCACATGCCCCCACCCTTCTCATCCTGCTCAGCATGTTGGAACCCCTCTTGGGTTTGGCCAACAGGAGTCTTAGCAAGAGGCAGGAGGGAAGGTGGGGTGTTGGTCCCTGGGTCCCCCAACCTGGGTGGGGATGGGCAGGCTGCTCCTCTGCCCTCCCCCACTCAGCCTTCCCCCATGCAGCCCTCCCTTTCTGCAGGCTCTGGGCACTGTCCCCACCCTTTATTAAACTGTCCCCATCTGTCATCTGGTCCTCGCCTTGTCTCTGATGGTGCATCCCTCAGCAGGGCCATCTTGCCCAGAGTGGCCCCAGTGGACTGGGGCTCAGCCCCCAGTCCCCACCACAGTGGCTCCACCCGGCTCACTGCCTCCTTGCCGTGTGACAGCTAGAGCCCCTTCAAAGCCCCCTTCATAGCTCACAGACTGGGGCATGCCCTACAGATGGTGTCACTTGCATCTTTCTCTCTGGGTCTCCTCCCGTTGCCCCTCTGCCTGGAATCCCCACATCTGCCGCCGTGCCTCCCTGGCCCATACAGGGCAGGGGTCTTCTCTCAACCCAAGTCCAGCAGCACCCCTCACTTCCCCTCTGAGGGTCCCTGAGCAAGCTAGCTGCCTACACTGAGCCTCAGTGTCTTCATGTGCATAAGCTGGTCCCATCACATAGCGCACTGGGAGACTGACATGAGGTCACGAGTAGAGCAGCCCCTGGACACCAGGCTGGGAGCAGCGTGAGAGCCCCTCTGTGGTCCAGCACCTTGGCCCTGCTTAGTGCTGACTATGCTAAAGTCCCTGCAGCCTCGCAACAGACACTACTGTTACCTTCCCGAGCTTGAGCCTCCAACGTGCTACAGGAGACAGGACTGCAGGACCACACTGCACCCAGGCCACGCTGCCCCCTCTGACCCCTGGGCACTTCCCTTGCACCTCAGGGTCCTGGGCTACATCGGACGGTGGTGATGCCTAGGAATCATCAAGGTGCGGTGCAGAAGGCTCACATTCCTGCCCAGCCGCCGGGGTTGAGCTTGCCCTTACCTGCTCCTGCTCTAACCGGCTGAGGGCCTGCTGCTGTCTCTCTGCCAAGGCTGCCAGCAAGGCGGCGCTCCCCTTGCTGCCCAGACACCTGAGGGACAAGGCAGGACCCACGGCTCACCTCATGTCCAGTAAGGGGATGTGAAACCTGCAGACACAGCCAGCCCTGGCCAGCCAGGTGGACCTGGGATGGCCCCCTCCCACTGCTCGGACAGGCTGGGGACCCCTGGGGACCTGGTGGCACCCAGGCTGTCACTCTTCCCGCCTACTCTTCATGACCACTTTCCAGAGACAGAGGGAGAGCAGCACCTGGCACCCTGGAGCTCCAGCCCACCCAGAGGTCCCTTGCGGGGGAAGGGGGGTAGGGGAGCGGGAGCCATTGTGGAACTGCAGGCCTAGAGCCTCGCACGATGTCCACTGCATAGAGGACCTTCACCAGCCTAGTCCACCACCTGGAGAACCTTCCCTGGCCTAGTCCACTGCCCTGGAGGACCTTCACCAGCCTAGTCCACCACCTGGAGAACCTTCCCTGGCCTAGTCCACTGCCCTGGAGGACCTTCACCAGCCTAGTCCACTCCCTAGGAGGACCTTCCCCGGCCTAGTCCACTGCCTCTAAGACCTCTCGAGGAGAACCCTCTGTGGGAGGCCATGAGGGGTGCCGAGAAGCTATCAGTGCAGCCAATATCAAGGGTCACTGACCAGCAAGCCCCAGGCTGGCGTGTACGTTGAGGGAGGTCTCTCCCCCTGTCCACTTGTAAGGACAAAGGGGCCCCCTGTGGGCGGTGGTGTCAGGCAGGGGCGAGGGCAGATGTTCCCAGGCCAAGGGAGACCCGGGCTGCAGGGCAGCACCTGCTATGCACCTGTCCCCCGACGGGCTGGCGGCGCAGAGGGCACTAGGCCTTGTTCGCGGTGCGTCACCGCCCTATCTAACTTTCGGCAAACATCGGTCACTAAACACTGGTCACTAAACACCGGTCACTATCTGGCTCCGTCTGTTCCTTGCTTCGCAGGCAGGCCCGGGGCTCGGGGGCGGGGCCAGAGGGTGGGGGCGGGGTTCTGGGTTCGGGGGCGGGGCCCGGCGGCGGGGGGCGGGACCGCGCGTGCGCTCACCGTCGCTGATGCTCCAACCAGGCCAGCTCGGCGCGCATCTTCTCCTCCAGAGTTTTCTCGCGCAGGCGCAGCAGCGCAGCCTGGTGCTGCGCGCGCAGCTTTTCCTCCCGCTGGCTCAGCTCGAGCATCTGGATCGTGAAGCGGCCGGGGCGTCCGGGGTTGGCGTTCCAGGGCCCCGCCAGCCTCCACTGGGGCGGGGCAGACCAAGCGGGCCGCTCCGGGACTAGCTTCGCTGGGTGGGAGGAGTGCCCAGCCCACGGGAGGCCACCGCCTCCAAGAAGCCCTCCCGGACTGCCCGCCTCACTCATCCCCTTGTGGTGCCTCCCTTCCTGGGGCGGGGTACCCCCCCTCCCGACTATGAGCTCCCAGAGGCAGGGCAGGGTCCTCATCGTCTGGGTCTCCTGCCCAGCCCTGATCCAGCCTGAGCACTTGTTTGTGCCCAAGAGAGTTGGGGAAAGACTGGACCGCCTGACCTGCAATGTGCAGCCTGACAGGTGCAACCAGCCCTGCCTGAGCACTTTGTTGAGATGTCTGCTCTCACTCACCGACCCAGGAAGAGAAAGGGGCTTCGGTGGGTGTCCGTAGGAAGGATGGTGCCTGGCAGAGAGTGTCTCCCCCCGCCCCAGACCTGCAGCGGAGACCCCTTAGGTGCGGGCTCTAGGAGAGGTGGTTCTCAGCGCCTGATGGCTCCAGGCAGCTGAGAGAGGATCTAGGTCTGAAAGCTGCTGCCGGGGAGCACCGGGACAGCTCAGTGGTTGAGCGTCTGCCTTCCACTCAGGTCATGATCCCTCAGCTCCCTGCTCAGCAGGGAGTCTGCTCCTCCCTCTCCCTCTGCTGCTTCCCCTCACCCTCCGCTCATGTTCGCTCGCTCTCTATTTCATATAAATAAATAAAATTTAAAAAGATAAATAAAAGGGGCCAGCAGTGCCTCCCCTGAAGCCCCCTCCCCAGTGTTCCTCGCCCTGTACCTGGTGGGTGGGGTTGACCCGAGCATAGAGCCTGGCCTGCGGCAGCTGCAGAGACACTTGGTCTGGTCCCACTTCCTGCCTGGGCTCTGGGGACAGAAAGCAGTCTGTGGTTGGGCTATGCAGGGGTTCTGGACAGAGTGCTGGGTCGGGTAGGGGTTCCAGGGGGCTTTCAAAGGTAGAATGTCTGGGGTAGCTTAATACCCCGCATATACAGAGCTTCACATGCCACATCTTTACTCCAGGAGGATTTGACCACCTCCTTTGTCCCGATGTGAGGTTGTGTGTGAGCCCACTGATCATACACAGGACCAGACCCAAGGTAGAGAGGCCTGCAGGATGACAAGTCCTGCTGCCTCTCTTCTGTGGAAGGAGAGACGAGTGACCTGTCTGAGGTCAGCACCAAGCAGATGGGGTGACAGCTGAACCCAGATTCTGGGTGTAAGCAGCCCTCTTGCCAGTGACTGCTGCTCGCTGTCCTTCAGTGCTGGGTGGGATGGAAAAGAGACTCTAGTTTTAAAAAGTTCGTTTGAGGACTTGTGCTTTCCACCAAGAGAGTAAAAGGAATCAGACTGTGGATTTACTGTCCTACTAAAAGTAACTTTAGAATGCAATAAAACAGAAAAAAATTATATATATACATGTACACATATAAATGTTCACACACATATACAAAAGAACAATTTTCTGGATGCTGAACATCAGGCAAACGGCACAGACCCCTGATAGTCACAGTTACCTGCCTTGAGAATGTTTCTAGGCTGCAGTGCAGGGAGGGGAAACTGAGGCAGAGCCCAGTAGACCCCTCAAGAAGAGGACATGGAGCTGGAAGTCTGGAGAGACCCAGGCAGCTAAAGTTTGTGGAAGAAGGACCGGGAGGAGAGAGAAGCATGGGGAACCCAGAGATTCCGAGTGCTCCCCATGAGCCCTCATTGGGAACTGGTTGGCGAATGCATGAGGAAGCTACCCACGCTGGGGAGAGAGCATCGGGAAGGAGTCCAAGGCCCGGGGTTATGCGCGTCTCTACTGGCCAGGCTGGAAAACCTCAAGATCTATGGGTCTTAGGGCCACAGACTGAGCCCTGCTTCACGGCCACCTAGCAATTGTCAAAGCAGCACCTGGAAGGATCCGACCTTCCGATCCGATCATTCTGCGTTCCATAATGAAACTCCCAATCGTGCATGGGGGCGCGCACACAGAGCACCCAACAAGACAAAACCCAAACCGTCCAGCAGGCATGCAAAGAAGCAAGAAAGCATGACCTATAATGAGATTAACCTATCAAAACCGACCCAAATGGTAGAATGAGCCAGAGAAGGACTTTGGAAGCATCTGTAACTGTATTCTCTACATTTAAGGTGTCAAATAGAATCGGGGATGACAGAAAAAAGTGTCCAGACGGAACTTTTAGAGACCAACACCCAAGTGCCTGAGACAAAAAAAGAAAAAAAAGACACTGGCTGGGACTAGTGACAGAGAGGATACCGCAGAGGATAACAGAGACACAGTAGCAGGAGCTCCCTAAGAGGATGCGCAGGAAGAAAACAAACACACGAGAAGAACCAAACCTCCCAAGCACACATGCAGCTGCAGGTGATGAGCCATCCAGGTGAATGGAGGCCTGACGGTGAGGACACAGATGACACGGCGGCTGGACATTCATAAGCACAAGGAGGATGGTGAGCCCACAGGTGCAAGGCTCACAGCACACCCCAAGTACAAGAGACAGAAAGAGAAGCTACACCCGTAGCCATCCTATGGAACACTCCAGAATGCCTACAGGAAAACCGCCAGAGGAGGAAGCGCCTCCCGTGCATGGGAAGAGGGAGTCAACCCCAGGTTTCTTGTCGCAAATGACACAAACCCAATGGCCAGGCAGAGTTGCCAACAGGAAGGAAATCCGTCCACCTGAGTCTGCGTTCAGGGAAGGATATTTCAAAAGCAATGATGATGGAGCTCTGTGGTGGAGTGTCTCCCTTCGGCTCAGGGTGTGATCCTGGGGTCCTGGGATCAAGTCCCACATCAGGCTTCCCGCAGGGATCCTGCTTCTGTCTCTGCCTGTGTCTCTGCCTCTCTTATAAATAACATCTTTTTTTTTTTTAAAGGAAGAATGAAATGAGTTTGTCCTCAGACTTTACAAAAGCTAAAAGGATTTGCCACCAGCTCCACCAGAACAGTTACAGCAGGTCCTCCAGGCAGAAGGATGGTGACGCCAGAGGCAAATCGGGGCTACTTGAACGGATGAGAGCCGCCCCAGAAACAGGTGCACAGACACCTTGAAAGGTGACTGAGTGGAGTTCCTGAAATATCGGAGGTGGAAGGATGCAGATAGCAGGGGCAGAGCCCAGGAGAGAGAGGGACGGGAGAGCCTGTCCTACAGGAGGAGGAGGCGTGTCCCCAAATGCCAGGCTCCTCTGCCTGCCCCATGCGAGGGGACGGTGCCTGCCAACTCTCACCTGCAGAAGCTGACTTGTCCTGCTGCGCCCAAAGCCCGTCCTGGGGACCCTGCAGGGCTGCAGCAGCCTCTCTGCCCAGCACTGGGTGTGATCTGTGGGGAAAAGCACAGGTGTCGCAGCCCCAGCAGCCCTAGTTGCTGCCACTGGCTCCAGACAGCCTACCCGCCCTCTTCCACCTTGGGAGGTGGTATGGCCAGCCCACCTGGGGCCCCACCTGGGTCTGGCTGTCACGGTACTTGGTGAGGTCCCCGGCTGCAGGTCTCCGCACACCTGTGGCTGCTCCCACTCCGAAGCTGGATCTGGCCTGACCTGGGTGGAATGTTTCTTCATCAGCTGCTGCAAGGACAGGAAGGTGGGGGATGTCATGGGGGCCCCAACCTCAGAGGTCTCCTTTGTCTGCCCTTCACAGGGAGCTGGCGGACCCTCCAGACATGGCTGGATGTGGGGGTGGGGCAGGGTGACAGGTGGGGCGAGGCCGGGGCTGGAGCATCCCAATGGGTGATCGAATGGCCTGTGGGGGCTGCAACAGCCACAAGTACCCAGCAGTTGTGATGCTGGTGACAAGGAGGGGAAGGAGAGAGATGGAACCCGGGGCGGTGTGTGTGGTGCCCGCATACAGGCATGTACATGTGCATGCGTGTGCATGCACTCCCCCAGGCTGGGGTACCCTCCTGGGAAGGTACTGTGTACTGTGAGCGACTACATCCCAACGGTCCCCAAAGGTTCGCCACATCCAACCAGATCACAGATGTTGGCCTGGTTCTGGGTGCTGTCTGACCCCCGACCAGCAAGCACAGGGCCTGGCAGAGGTGGTTCGGGGATGTGGGACCCCTTCCCCACAAGCAGGCGCTGACATGCCCAGGACACAGACAGGGAGGAGGCTCGGCACTCATCCAAGCTCTCCGCCCGGTGCCCCAGGTTTCCTGCTTCTGCCTTAAACTAAGCTGGCCTTTGGCAGGTAGCTCTGCTGTCCTCTTCTGGGCACCAGTATAGCCCATGGTTCAGGTGGTGTGGCATCTGCCCCCCGCCAGCTTGACCTTCCGCAGAGGCAGAGGGCCCCACTCAGCCAGAGCGCCCAATCCCCCTGCGAGGGCCCCGGGCGTGGGCGGGCAGGTGGGCTAGCACTGTCCCTCTGCCGGGGAAGAGCCCCGGGGATGGGCTGGCTGACCTGTGGACAGTGTTTGAAGAGCAGCTGGTCCAGGGCCTTCTGCGTCTCCCAGACCTCCAGCTCTGCCCGCTGCCGCAGAAGGGCCAGCGCCTGCTCTTGCTCCTGCAGGTCCGGCTGCAGGGAGGGCCCAAGCCTCAGGATTCCAGGGCCCGCCCCTCACTGCTGCCCCCACCCTTCCTGGCTCCCCCAAAGCCCTGAGCCCAACCTCTGAGAATGGGACACTTCTGGGAGGGATGCCCTGAAGGCCCCCCTCATCCATCTGGCTTGCTCCCATCGGGGCTGAGAAGGCCTGTGTCCTAGGGCTGCCTGTTCCTCGCACTGCAGGCCTCCCCCATTCTGCAGTTCTCCGCTTTGGAGCCTCTCTGCTCAGCCTCAGGGGCGAGGGGATGGGGTCATAGCTGCCGTCAGCCTGACACAATGGGGGCAGGACACACCTGCAGTGACTTGAGAAAGCCCGGGGATTTCCGGGGGATGTTGGCAAGGTGCTGGAGACATTGACCTGTGGGAGCCACAGAGAAGGGGCAGCTGAGCAGCCTGGGGCACCCCTGCTCAGCCTTAGCACTTGCCTCACAGGAGGGTAGGGTGCCCCGACCTCGGGCACCACAGCCCCTTCCCCACACTTCCGGGGAGGCCGGGCCAGTACAGCCTAGGCCAGGAGGGGCCAGCTGGCTGCTGCAACTCCTCCACCTCCCGGGGGCTCGGTCTGCCTGACCGGCAGCCATACCCACCCCCCCCCCCCCGAGCCACGCCACGTCTGCAGACAGAGAGAGCCGAGCACGCATTCCCTGGGGGGCCCCGGGGAGCAGAACACTAGCCCCTTGGAGCTTCTGCGGGAAGACGAGGTGCCCATCTCCCTGGCAGAGAGGTGACCGATGGCAGCTGTTGGCACTGTAATCATGCTCACGGGGGGCGGGCCCCTGGGGGTCCCTGGGATTTCTGGGGTTGCCCCGAGAATGAGCACAGAAACCTCTGCCTCCCTGCCAGGTCAGGAAGTCCCCAAGGGCAGTGAAGGGGGTCTTCTTTCCCTTTGACAGCCCCCGAGGGTCCAGTGTGGGCTCTGCACACTGTAGGTGTTCCTGGCTCCTCTGGGGCTGCCCGTAGGGGTGGCCGGTATGCCCCGTCCTTGGCCATCCTCCTATCTTCCCGGCCCGGCCCTGGTGGGAGCGGGCAGGGGGGTGCATGTGGGATGGTCGGCACAGGTGGCAGGGCCCTCCTGATGGCTCTCAGGTGCCCAGCGATGCTAGTGAGCGTGCAGAGAGAATGCCGTCCCCCGGACTGTGCTCCTCTTCCAGAGCTTCTCCTGGTTCAGGCGGCAGGGGCCGAGGATGGCAGCAAAACCAGCTCCGGGGCATTTCCACGGCACCACCAAAACTCAGAGGCGCAACCCGGGGGGTGAAGTGGGGGCTCCGGCCACCTCGCGGGAGCTGAGCATGGGGCAGCCCTTCCCTCCCTGCCGGCCTCCACAGGGGACGGACCCCCGTCAGGGAGAATGGTTCCCAATGTCTCTTCTGAGCTGAAGTTCTCCTGGGAAGGACACATCCTCCTCTGCTTTTGCTTCATGGCCACTGAGAGAAGCTGGAGCCGGAGAAGATGCCCCCGGCCCCGCAAAGCCCCACCAGCCCAGGTGCCCACTGACCATCCTGCGGGCACCTGGGAGGCTGGAAGCCTTAGCACAGGGTGTTCCTGTTACCTCTGGTCACAGCATACCAGCTCCCCAGACGGTCATCTGGGGGACACAGGCTCTGTAGTCCTGCCCTTGGAGCTGTGACCCAGGAGAGAGCAGGCCGTCCCTGAGGTGGGCATGTTGTGACAAGCGTGTTCTCAGTTGGGTGGCTGGGCTCGGGGAACCAGGGCCTGAAGCCAGGAGAAGGCTGGCAGGTCACAGTGCCCAGGTCACAGCTAAACTTGTCCAGGCCACCCTGGCCGCCGGCCACACACTCGCCCCTGATATTTACGCTTAAATGAAAGGGAAAGAAAACCTAATGTGCCAGCCTCAGGTCCCACTGACCTGATCAATGGCAGGACAGCCACGTGTGACTGATGGCTACCATCCTGGATAGCCCAGAACTTAGAACATTTCTCTCCTTCCAGAAGGTTCTGCGGGACACCGGGGTCTCTTGGGCAGTGCTAGGCTACATGTTAGTCTAGTGAACAGCACTGCCTGCAGCAGGTTAAAAGCCGCATCTGAACCCCTGTTCTGCCACTGAGGAGCTTGGAGAGATGGTGCCTCTACGAGCATCAGGCTCCTTCTCCACGAGCAGGGGCATGAGGACGGGACTCACCCCAGGTGCGCCAAGACGGGCGAGACCCCCACGTGGTGTCACAGGCTGCCTGGCCTGGGGCACTCGGGACCCTCAGGTACTCATGCTCCCGGCATACATTTCCCCAGCACACATACGCGGCAGGCCTCAGCTATAACTGCAGGGAGAGCCAGACCCTCAAGTCCTCACGGCCTACAGAGCCAGCTACGATCAGGGTGAGTGGCAGGACCTGGCCCAGACCAGGTGTCACATGGGAGGCCTTCTGGAAGAGGTGTCGGACACAGGCCCAGCACGGGCACTCTGGGTGTGCACACTGCTGGATTTCTCTGGCTACTGGATATCCTGCTCTGAGCCACTCCAGGCAGGAGCAGCTCAGGTTTCAAATGATTCTTGGGGAGGCTGCCCATGGCCTCAGGATAAAGAGATCCTGCAGGGAACTTGACACCTAGATAAGCCCTGCCCAGCAGAGAGTGAGGAGGGATGCGGGAAGGATGGAGAAGTTGGGGGAAGCCTGCACCCCATCATCCACCCTGCTCCCCGCCTCTTGCAGAAGCACCTGGAGGCAGAGCCGGCAGGAGGAGCAGGTTTTTCTGGAAGGCCTGGCACCTGGCACCTGGCACCAGGTTCAGCGTGTGGAAGCTGCCAGGGCCCCTGGCCAACTGCTCTTCCCAGACCAGACTCGGAGGCTCCAGGAGGCAGCAGGGCCCTGGGACATTTCTCAAGCTGCCCCATGTCCTCTCTCTGAAAGGCACAATGGGTGTAGGTGGGAGCCCTGGGGACCCCGAGGTCCCATAGCAGGTGGCATGGGTCCCCCTAACTAACTAACCTCTGTGTGAGGGGCACGTGCTGAAGGGGGCAGCTCTGCAGGAAGGCCCGTCTTGCCCTAGTGCCCAGGCTACTCACTGACCATCGCCCTCTGAGTGAGTCAGCGGGAAAGCTCCCCCTCAGTGGCAGGAATCCACTACGTAGGGATTTTGTCCTTCCAACCAGTGACTGATGGTTCTCCCCCGCAGGTGTAGGGAGGATCCCCTTCTCTGCCCTAGCTCTGCTTTCACGGCCCTCCCCATGGGCTCCAGGCACGGCTGCCTGACCCCACAGATGTCGACTACCCCATGTGGGCACACACAATGCAGGGAACGCGGGTCTGTGTGTGTTTGTGGGGGGGTGCACGTGGACTGGGTGTCCACTGTGAATCAGCAGCAGTGGCTGTCCTGAGGGCCAAGTGCTTCCTACCTCAACCCTAGGCTTCATGTCACCCCTTTGACTGTGGAGAGGGGCAGGGGCCACCTGTGCTCTCCCAGCTTTCTGGGACATACAGCTGAGCCCAGATTCTGGGACATACAGCTTTCTGGGACATACAGCTGAGCCCAGGTTCTTGGCAGCGGGTCCAGGGAAGGTCTCCAGGCACCCAAGGCCCCAAGTGTGGAGGTGATGGACAGGGTGGGGGGGCCTGTACCCACTGTCCCCTACAGCCACTGAAGCAAGTGCCTCCCAGGTCTTCCCCCCAATCTCGCCATAGGGACTATCATGCTTACTCCTGCCGGAGCCTCACCATGGCCCCCACAGTGGATGTCCCTCCCAAGAGCAAGGAGCCACTCCTGCTGCACACCCCTGTGGGGATGGTACATGGGGCTGAGGTGAGGGCTGAAGAAAGGGCTATCCCCTTGGGAGGGAAGGCCAGAGCCTGACCTCCATGCAGGATCCTGGCCAGGAGGCAGCCACCCCTGTGTGACTAGGAATCTCCCTTGACCCTCACAGCAGCCAGCCATCCCCCTGCTCAGCCAACCTTCCAGAAGGACAGTCAGGGATGCACAAGTACTGGCACCTGCGTCCAACCCTGAATCCCAGCTCACCCCTGGGTGCCCTTGGGCCCTTCACTGCCCCTCTCCGGGCCACACTTTCTGGGACTGGAAACATGGTGGAAATCTCTTCCAGGAAGCCAGTCACTTGTGGCTCAGAACCTGACGTGCTGTGTGCTCTCTCTCTAGCATCTCCTGAAGCCTGACCCCACTGAAAACCCATGCCTGGGGGCAGGGCCTGATCCTGCGTCAGTACCAGGCACAGCAGGTGCCATGGGCACAAGTTGGAAAAGCAGAGAGGGGTGCAAACAAATGAATTAGTGGGCTGCTAAAGCTGTTGGGGCTCTTCCTTGGGAGATGGGGAGAAGCAGGGTCAGCAGCGCCTCCACAGGCTAGAGAGTCCCCCAGAACAAGAGGAAGGGGAGGAGAGAGAGAGAGCCGGACCATGACATGAGCCCAGCAGGGGCCATTCCACACACATCCCCAGCCTCTCAGTCCTCTGGGCCTCCTGCCGCAGAGCCGGGACCCTCCAGCTGCCCCTCCCTGAGCAGGTGCTGGGCAGAGCATCCTCACAGCCCCCCAGGCTCCTCAGCGCACCGGGCAGGGCACCCCCTCCCACCCCCACTCTGTGGCCTTGAGCAAGTCTCCTCACCTGAAACCCAGGAACCAAACCCTTCAGAAGCAAAAGGAAAGGCAGAAGCCCGGGCCAACGGGTGCTCAGAGGAAGCGGTGGGGAGCAGGGCTGCCAGTGGCCCCCATGGGACCGAGTCTCGGTCACAGCAGAGGTGTGGCAAGAGCGATAACAAGCAGCTGGGTCCCGAAAGCCTCCAAAAAACTTTAATACTGAAGTATGGAAGCTCTCCACATAGAAAAGGATCTCTCTACACCTGTAGGACCTCACCGGAGCATCAGGCAGTGGAGGGGGTCCCCAGGGGACCCCCCCGGCCACCCGACAAGCCAGCCCAGGGCCTGTCCGCAGGCTCGCCCTTACCACAGCCTCTCATGGTCCAGGGCATGACGGAGCCCACCCTTCTAGCCGCCGGCATCTCCTCCAGCTGCAGGGAGCCACAGGTGGGGTCCAACACGGCTGGCACCCCGAGAGAGCTAGGGACACACAAACACACGTGTGAGTGGAGTTGGCCAGGGAACATCTGCAGGGTATGAGGTGCTGGGGGTTTTGGGGGGTGGGCAGTGACCCGGGCTCCCTCAGCCTGAACGAAGAAGCTGCTCTCAGACCCACAGTGTCCAGGGTGGAAGCCAAGAACCAGAGGCCCAAGGGGGATGGCAGTGAGCCAGGAGGATGGCAGCGAGCACGTGGCACCCAAAGATGCCAACACCCGCAGTGTCCCCAGCGGCATCAGTGAGGTGGCACCATGGGGCTCTGCCCTGGGACCCGGAGGACCAGCAGCCCTCAGGAGCTGGGACCAGGACACCCTTCGCCTGGAAGCCCATGCCTGCTCTGGGTCTGTTCCCACGCCAGGCCCTTGGGGGGAGGATGGGCACTCTGGGAACGTGGGGCATCTCGTCATTCCCTCTACCACCTGCTAAGGGGCACTATTCACTGTCCACCAGGCCCAGCGTGGAATAGGGTGGACGCAGCAGCCCTAAGCCTCGCCACCACCTGCTCGTGGCCCAAAATGCTGCTCTGTCCCACTCGTGGCCTGAGCTGGCCAGGTGCCCAAGGAGGCAGGGGCCACAGCAGGCTGGCTGGGCTTGGGGACCTGCCCTTGCTCAGGCCACACTAACCCCTACCCTGAGGCTGGACGGCACATTTCACTACCAGGATTGGGAGGAAGGCATGGGTCTGGGCCTTTCCAGAGAGAGCAGTCAGCCAGGAGAGCCACAGTGCCCGGGCAATGACAGCAGACACACAGCTCTGCCTCCCCAGAGTGCAGCTGCAACACATACACTCCCCTCCCCCGCCCGCTCCCAGCACACAGCGACTCAGGACCACCGGCATCACCAAGGACACACCAGCCAGCCATGGAGACTCAGACAAGTGCAGGGGGGGACATAGCCCTCCTCCAGCAGCCCCAGCTGTTTGCTGAGCACTTGCTACCTGACCGCTTGGCCCCCGCCCCTGCCGCCTTGGCCTTGCTGGGGAGACATTGGGGAAAAGGGCAAGCTCTGGGGAGGCGATGGGTGGGCTGAACCCGGAAGACCCCAAGGTGACCACCAGGATACAGGAGGGGACACGAGGGACCAGGCCGCTGTGGGGGGCTCATCTTACTCCCTCCTACCCAACCCTGAACTCGGGATGCCAGCCCCACCTGGCGGCTCTCCTCAAAGGCTTAGTCAAGGGATGCCAGCACAGTGGGTGGTTGATAAGCCGGTGTCTCCCCAGCTGTCTAGGGCAACGGTCACAAACATGCTCCATAAAGGGACAAGCAGCAAGCACCGGGCTTTGCAGGCCACACAGTCTCTGCCTCTGTAGACATGAATCCACACCGGCAGGACGGCAGCCACGCTCGGGTAGAGGATGAGCGAGGCCATGTGCAGAACCACTTTATGCACAGAATTGGGCAGTGGCCCGAGGGGCTTGCTCACCTCGGGCCTAGACATTCTAAGGCAGTGGTTCTCACCCTATCACCCACAGGACTGGCCCTAGGACCCAGCCTCGTGTACCGGGTTCAGGGGGGCCAGGGTGAGCTGGGGACTCTGCATTTCTAATGGGTCCTCAGGGAATAGTTTGAGAATGCTGGACTAAGGAATGGGCTCTGGTGCCCAGCCCTATAGGTCTGAGTGTTGGCTTAACCCTCCCATGAGCTGTGTGATGCCGGCAATGTCACTGTGCCTTTCTGAGCCTCAGTTTTCCTGTCTGTAAAGTGGGAATGAGAATATATCTCACAGGGCGCTGATAGCACTGCCCGAGGTGCAGAGAGGCCACGGGTGGCGATGGCAGGCACATAACTGGGGTGTACCCTCCATCACCCTTCCTTCCAGAGATGCTGGGGTGGACAGGCCCTGGGAGGGCAGGAGCTGGCTGGGTCCCCAACCAGCACTGAACCCCACAGCCCCAGCAGGGAGCCCTGGATCTGGGAGGGCACCGGCCTGGAGCAGCAGAGGGCTGGCCACAAGCTGGACCAGAGGGCCTTGACCTTCATCCTTGGACTCAGGCAGAGGTGAGGCCGCCAGAGCAATGAGCGGCAGCTGCTATTCTAGGAGGGACAGGCCAGGCAGTTTCCCTGGGCATGCCGAGGGGCCCTGATCCCTGCCGGGCAAGGCTGCTGGGTCGTCCAAGGCACGACTCTGCACAGCCTGGACAGGGCCAGGGGATGGGGAGGATGCAGCGCCCAGAGTGGGGGGTGCCATGGGCAGCGGGGCAGGGCCCTGCTGGCCGTCCAACAGTGGAGTGTGCAGATGTTGGGTGTCCTCCGGGAGCCCAGGCAATGGGTTGACCTCGGGATCCTCCCCTCCCTGACCTCTCCTCCCAGTGGACATAGGGGTGGTGGAGAACCAGAGGTCCAGCCCGATGCTGCCCCCTGCTGGCAGCTATGGGTCTGCTCCTCCACGCGGCCTGGAGGAAAGGGCCTGTGTGAGGGGGGCCCCAAAGGCCTCAGGCTGTGCTGGGGGGAAACTCAGCCCATGGGACTGGGCAGGAGGACTCGTCAATCACACAGGAAAGTGTGGCCGACAGTGTCTGGCTGGGGCGGGGAGCCAACATAGAGGAGTGTGCGGAGGGGGTGCATCCCAGGGGCTGCCCCCCATCAGCAGGGACCTTGGGTCAGGGGCCCACTGCAGCCCAGCCAGGGCAGAGTCTCAGAGCCACTGTGCAGCCTGGGCTCCCTCGCCTTACCCTGGCCTGGCCTGGCCAGTGGCATCACCAGAGCCATCACCAGAGCCAGCAGGCCCTGATCCCGGTCTGGGACCTTCTCATGGCCCGGTCAAAAGCAGTGCCCCCCAGCAGCCTGGCTGCACCCAGACCCCAGAGCCCAGAGCCCTCCTGTGCATGGGCTGTGGGCCACTGGCATGGCTGGGGTGTATAGTAGGCATGCAGGCTCACCTCCCGATGAAGGAGCCGAGGGCCGGGAAGGAAGCCGTGTTTCTTGCCAGCCTGTTATCCAGCTCCAAACACCCGTCCTCAATGAAACCTTTGGAGAGATGGACACCAGGGCTCATTCCCCAGGAGCTGGAAGGAGGGGAGGAGCTGCTGGCGGGTGCAGGGGTTACTGAGGGAGAAGCACCCCCAGTTCTCATGGCAGGAAGGGCCTGGAGAGCCATGTCCACTCTCTTGCCCCTCTTTAGAGGTGGCAGCCATGTAAGCTTCAGGGCCAGGCCTCACCCTCCTCCCACCAGGGCCATGGTCCTGACAAGGTCTGGCTGGGCTTGGCCAGGACTGTCACCTACATCCTCTCTAGTGGCCCAGACACCTACTGTGATATTGTCATCGTTATTTTCCCTTTAGGGGCAGGGGGAAGTGGGGTCCCCTTGGCCACTGGTGGGGCTGGTGGTCACGCCCAGGCCCTACCTCGGGGCCTGCTGTTGTAATGGCCCCTTGGGCTCACACTCTGCCGCCGCTCCCAGTCGGGACTCCATGGCAACGTCTGGCCACCTGGGAAGCAGGTGGGCGAGACCAGTGGCCTGGCCTGCATGTCCGTCCAGTCCCAGGGGGCCCCTCTGCTCCCGTTGGGCACCAGAGCTCCAAGGCAGACTGGGTCTGCAGGCGTAGGGTCAGCGGGCACCATGCTGGGGCGTGAGGATGACAGGTCTGAGACTGGGTCCCCAACAGTGTCCGGTGCCTCTGACTTGTGCAGCTTGGCCGTCAGGATGTCAATCCGCTGTTTCAAGACATTGGCCATGGTCTCCAGGGCCTGTAGCCGGGCCTGCTTGTACTGGAAGTGCAGGGGCCCCGGCATGCCCAGGCGTTCGCTCTCCTCGGGGTCCAGGTAGATGCATACCCCGGGGCGCGGGTAGCGGGTGGTCAGGTCCTGGAGCTTCAGGGGGCCCAAGGAGGAACGGGCCGACATCAGTACGGGGGTGCCCTCCCAGCTGTCCTGGGGGCCGCCTGTCTCTAGGGTCTCAGTGCGATTCAAGGCTTTGTTCAAACACAGGCAGAAGCTGCAGGGAGACAGGGCGGAGATGGTCAGGTCCAGTGCATGTGTCCTCTGTGGCATGTTTGAAACACACGTGTGCAGGGGTGAGCCCAGTGCAGCCTCTGGGACGGAGTGTGTCCATTCTCAGGGACTGTCTCTGAACAGAGAGATGGCTATAGGGCCTCGTACAACAACAGGCCTGAGAAAGACTGAGTTCTGGGGGTAGAGTACCCAGGAACTTAGGCGGCAAAGGAAAAGACAGATCGATCAAAGTATTTCAAAATGCACAACTGGTGTGCATCGAAGGCCCAGTCAACTGAGGGAGAAGGCAGCCTCTGGGAGGGGGAGTGTTGTCACAAACCACATATCTCATAGGGGTCGATGTCCAGACGGGTGAGGAGCCCAAAATTCAATGACAAAAACATCACTTTCCATAAAAAAGGAAATCCCGGCACCTACCATGACGCGGATGGATGTGGCGGACATGGGGCTGAGGGAGGTGAGGTGGGCGCAGGGGGATAGATTGTGTATGAGCGGAAGCTCCCAGGAGGTCCCGGAAGAGTCGGACCCACAGACACGGCAGGGAGGTGTGCATGTGTCATGGGGTCAGAGTCCAGTCTGGGAAGACGACCACATCCTGGGGATGGATGGAGGGGACGGCCACACAACGGTGTGAGTGCACAGACGGCCCTGAGATGGTAAATTCTATGTTATGTGTATTTCTCTACAGTTCCTTTAAAATGTGGAGGGAAGGGGGAAATATGGAAGCAAGAGGGAGGATCTACAGCCTGCCCTGTCTGGGGAGGAAGCCAGGGGCATCAGTGCAGGGCAGCCAGGAGCACCCCACTGGCCCCTCTGCGGAGGGAGGACGCTGGCTGCCATCTCAGCCCAAGCGTGGGGATTCCGGGACATGTGAGGGCCTCCAGGCCTGCACCCCCAACCCCTGGCCCATCCCCTCCCTGGGGTGTTACCAGGGAGTTTAAAAAGTTAAAGAGCAGGGCAGCCCAGGTGGCTCAGCGGTTTAGCGCCACCTTCAGCCCAGGGTGTGATCCTGGAGACCCGGAATCAAGTCCCACGTAGGGCTCCCTGCATGGAGCCTGCTTCTCCCTCTGCCTGTGTCTCTGTCTCTCTCTCTCTCTCTGTCTCTCTCTCATCGTTATTTCCCCTTTAGGGGCAGGGGGAAGTGGGTCCCCCTCTCTGTGTCTCTCACGAATAAATTTTTTTAAAAATCAAAAAAAAAAAAAGTTGAACAGCAGGTGGCCTCCCAGGTGCTCTGTGGACCTGGTGTCTCCAGGAGCACCCCAGGCAGAGTGCGGACCGTCCCCTGACCCCACCCATCAAGATGATGCCCTGGCTTGATTAAAATATGTGTCATTGAACACAAACCAGAAACAAAGGAGAGATAAAACCAGGAGTGTTGGAGTGTTGGCAGAACAGAGAAACCGGGATCTTCCTCTGCTGCCGGTGGGGACTCAGCCAGTGAGGAAAACCACCTGCCAGTTCCTCGAAAAGGGAAACCGGACCAAGGTGCCGGTGGTTCCACCCCTGGGCACATAACAGGAGACACGAAACAGGGGTTCCAATGGTTTGTTCACCGCCGCCCAAACGTCCTTCCCCCGACCAGTGCGTGAACTACCCACGGGGTGTCCTACAGTGGGGTATTATGTGGCCACAGAGAAGGAAGGACGTCCTGGCACGCGCAACCTCAGGGACGAACCCAGAAAACATGCTCTAAGAGGGAAACCAGACCCCGCAGACTCCATCCGCACAGATGCCTCTGTAGAGGCTGAAAGCAGCCGTGCTGCTGGAGGCTGCAGGGAGGCCCAGGGAGAGCTGCCAACAGGTTCGGGGTCTGCTTTCAGGGTGCGGAAATGTTCCGTGACCAGAGAGGCGGTGGCCACAAACCCCTGTGGAAATGCACCCCCCATGGGACGTGGGAACCGGCACCCGTGATCACCAGCTCGGCGGGGGGGGAGGCTGCCTGGCCAGAGGAGCCCCTGTCCCCTGCCTACCCACCTGCCTGGGGCCTCCTGGTCCCCCAGCACCATGCCCGATGTCACCTTGCTCCACTCCAGGACAGGGGACCCCAGGCTCCCGGGGGCTTCTAGGCCCTAGAGCAGAGGAGGACACAGTCAGAACCCTGCCTGGCCACAAGACCCTGGGCCCCCATGTCTCAGCTGCACAACTAGCCCTGACCTCTGGATGGTCTCAGGCTGGACCCCTGGCAGTCCCCTCTGTAGGGCTGGGGCTGAGGCAACGGGGTCCCTCTGCAACCCCACCAGACCCAGGGAAGCAGGCACTGGGGGGTGCTGGGGCTCGGTGGCTGAGCTGCCTGGCTCCTCGGCCTCACCACACCCAGTGCCTACCCTGGACTGTGCACAATGTGGGAAGAAGGTCACAATGCCGGGGGTCGTCTGGGAGACCACAGGGATGGCCTTGCTGAGGACGGCCTCCCTCTGTTTCCTGTAGACGTCCTGCAGCCTCTGGTTCCTCAGCTCAAGGGCCCGCACAGCCGAGGCTTTCTCCTTCATGGCCTGCTGCTGCCGGGCCAGCGACTTTTGGTGCATGAACTCCCGCAGCGCCTCAGAGCTGTAGGGGTGGTCCAGGACCCCCTGGGGCTTCTGGCAGGGTGGCGGCACCCGTACCTCTTTCTCCTTCCTCGGCCAGCCCCGCTTGACTCCTGAGGGAGGCAGGAGGGGTCCTCTGCCCTTGCCTGAGGTGCCAGCGCTCTGCGTGAAGGAGGCACTCCAGGCCCGCTGGGCAAGAGGGCTCAGTGGTCTCCGGGTGGGGGTATCCCAGTCTTCATAAGCAGTCCAAGTCCTCTGGTGCCTGGAGGTCTGCCCAGCGGAGGCACTCCAGGGCCGCTGAGGGAAGGAGGTCAGCCTTTCAGAGGGGCTCCCAGACCTCAGGAAGGAGGGGTTCCATCCTTGGGCCTCCCCGGTCCTCTGGAGCCTGGAGGCCTGCCCAGCGGAGGCACTCCAGGGCCGCCGGGGGAAGGAGGTCAGCCTTTCAGGGGGGCTCCCAGGCCTCTGAAAGGAGAGGTTCCATCCTTGGGCAGTTCCAGTCTTCTGGGGATAGGACTCCCACCCAGCCAGGGTGTTCTGGTGATGCCCACTGGGGAAGCTGCCAGCCCTCTCTAAGGAGGAGTGCTTCCCCTCCATCCCAGCTTGAGGACTCTTGGAAAAGGGGCCCCGCACATCCGAGATGCTCCAGGGACCCTGCTGCTTCCTCCCTGCCAGGTTCTGCAGCCACAGCTTTGACCTCCCCAGCTCTGGCCCTGCCCTGGGGTGGCGGCTCTGGGCCAGCTCCAGCCCAGTCTGGATTTGCTGGCGGAGGTCTCTAAGGACAGCCAAGGCGTTTTGGATGGTCACAGGCTGATCATAAGAAGCCAGGCTGGGTGCGTTGGCAGACACCTGCAGGTCACCGCGGAGAAAGGCTGGACTAGGCATACGGGGGCAGACAGGGGAGCTCTTGGCAGCCCCCACTTTCCTGTTGTCCCCTGCAAAGACAGGCGGTCACGAGGGTCAGGAGCTGCAGGGCCCCAGAAGGAAAAGAGCCAGCTCCCCGCCTGCCCACAGAGGCACCCTTGGCCCTGTGCTGAGGGAGATCCCCCCTTGGCCCTTACATGCATCATGGATTTGCAGGAGGTCAGGTGCCATATATGGGTGACTCGAGGCTGTGCCTGGGCCCCTGGCACAGAGCCACACACTTTGGACATGGTGAAAACAGCAAGAATGGGGTTGACATGTGTCTGCTAGAGGGGCCCCTGCCGCTCCCATCCTGCACTCCCTGTGTTGGCAAAGCCTAGAGGGCCGTGCCCTGCCTCCCAGGAGCCTAAAACTCCTTGAAAACTCCTAAAACTCCTAATCTCTCAGGAAAGAAATCCTTCTCTTAGGCTTTTAAATATAATGATTTCTGTAAGTCCCATCTGACAGCAGATGTAGAAGGCGTTCAACAGGCCGCTGGGGAGAGGCCGCTCCTGTACCCAACGCCAACTCCTTCTCTCTCGCCACCCACCGCCAGATGCCCCAGGAGAGCAGGGAAAAGCCCAGGCAGAGGCACCAGCTACCTAGTTCTGCGGTGGGGGCCTGGTCTCTTGAGGGCTTGCTCTGGAGCCTGGGGAGGGCAAGAGGAGGCCCAAGCAGAGCCCTCACCAGAGCTGGTCCTTTCCTCCAGGTATGAACACCAACCAACTCAGAATCTTAAACAAAGAAAACGCACACACACAGCTGAGCGGCTGGGCCTTCCGGGTGAGGAGGCTGTGGGTGCCAGGCAGCCCCCAAGCCTGATGCACATGCTCTAGAGGAGCTGGGGTGAGCCTTTGCTACTTGCCAGCAAGAGACAGGGCTGAGTCCCAGGATGACTCCGTGAGGTGACCTGACCTCTCAGACCCTTGGAAGCTGGGGTAATAAAGCCTGGGCCTTGCCTTGGGGCGAGAGGGAGGCCAACTCCACAGCTAACCGCCGCACCCAGCTGAGCCAGAGGAAAGTATTTGCTCTTGTGCACTGGTGAGGCTCCATGGCAAAGGGGTTGCGGCACATACGGGGGTGTGCGGGCCGGCACGACCAGGGGTCCCAGAGAGCACAACGCAAACCTGCTGCCTCCCAACCAGGAGTGAGATTTTGTTCACAGATGTTGTCACGTAGGAAATATCATTATCAAAGCTCTACTTCATAATCCCAGGTTACGCTCGCCCAATGCCGACATCAGCCCTGCCATTATTACAACCTGGGGCGCTGGCAAAGGCCCGAGGCAGTCGCCAGCCTCTTGCTCACACGCACACACACGGATACACAGACATGCACATACACATACACACACACGCACACACATACACACATGCACACTCACATGTACACAGACATGCACACATGCACGCACACTGACATGCACACACACAGACACACACACACGCATACAGACACGTGCACACACAGACATGCACACAGACACATGCACACATGCACACACATACATGCATGTACACAGAGACATGCACACACATATACACAGACACACACATAGACATGCACACACATACAGACGTGCACACACAGACACGTACACACACATGAATACACATGCATACATACAGACACACAAGTCCACACACATATGCATACGCACATGCATATACACACATACACATAGACACAGATACACAGACACACATGCATACAGTCACATGCATGCACATGCATCTGCACACACACACACACCCATCTGTACACGCACATGGCATCTCTCCTCGGGGCCAGCCCTGGGCAGGAAACCAGATCTCCTGGGCCAAGACCTGTCCTGCGTCTCATAAAGGAGGCGTTCTTGCTAAGCAAGGGTACAGCAGAGACCCTGCAGAGCTGATCCCTGGGGGTCAGGCAGCCAGTAGGGTCAGGGTCCTCTCTAGCACACGGGAGGAGACCCGTCCCCAGCCCCAGACCTGGAGATAATCACAGGCCTGGAGCTGTAGCCCTAGGAAAAGGAAGGGGCCACACAAAGCCACACACTTCATAGCCCACTCCTGTAGGAAGGACCTCAGTCAGTCCCCAAGCTGAGGCCTCTGTGGGACACGACCAAAGCTACACCACCCTGCAATCTTGCCCTCAGTACAGCCACACCCCTCCAGGACCTGTCCCCAAGACCACCCCTCCACAAGCTGCACCTCTCTGGGGGGGCCCTTGAGGCCACGTCCTCCCACGCCAGGCCCTGGGACACCTGAGGTCAAGAGCATGATCCCAGGAGTTGTAGACCCAGTCTGGCTCTGCCTGTTTCGAGAGACAGGCCTCGGGGCCAGTGACTCTATGGAGAGTTCCCATCTGTGAGCACTGCCCCACAGGACCACCAGCATGATAAGTGGTCACTCTTGCTGCAGAAGTTGGGCTGGGAGGGGTCAGGCTGCTGCTGGCTCCAGGCAGAGTCACAGGCCAGGGCTGAGGCTGGCACTGCCCAGGGGCCATATCTGGAACTTGAATGGCATGGGGATGGGGGGCTGGGGGCTGGCTCCTCCACAGCTGAACTGCACAAAACTGGCAGCGCCACTTCCTCCCAGGGGCACCACGCAGGGACCCCCACCCTGGGCAAGGGGGCTCCCCGCTGGCCTGGCCCCTCCCCATTGGCCCCTCCATCACTAGCCACTCATTCCCTGTTAGCTTGCCAGAGGGGTCTCGGTCAATAAATGGGTCCTGATGGGCACATTTTTCCTTCCGCTGAACAGTTTAATGGCAATTAATTTTTTTACGAGAGGATTTTTAATCTGTGGAAATGGATGAAGTCCCCAAGTGCCCTGTCAGAGTTCCAGGGCCAACCTAATCTATAATAAAAAATGCAAAGTGAGGTGGTATAATCTGAAATTAAATATTGGGCTTCATTTTCCTTGGGCCCGGATGGATGAATATTTTATAACTATTGCGATTTAATTTTTTGTTAACTACGGCAGATTCCTAATTCATCCAATTCCCAAGTCTTGTGGCTCTGACCTCTGACCCCAAGCTCATCTCTCCTTAGCCCAGCTGTGACTTGGTCACTGACAGAAACTAATGGTCAAGTCCGTCAGGGTGACACAGTGCTTACGATGATGGATGCAGCCCATGGCACGCCCTCTGACCCAGTGTCAGGCAGAAAGCAGGTCATTTGTCAAGAGGGCCGTTAAAATAAAGCAAACCAAAAAGCCGAAGGGTGGGAGGAGACAATGAGGCAGAAAACTGTTATACCCAGGAGGGCTTTTCCATGGGCTTCTGGAACGTTCTCCATGGCTCCCAGCACCCCTCACTCAGGCTCAGGCGGAGGTTTTCCCGCCTCTCCTGTGGCCTCTTACCTTACTGAATAGAGGTGGCGGCCTGGCAGCCCATGGCTGCCCACCTCCCTTGAGGGCCCCTAAAGCCAGCGTGGAGAAGGAAGACGTTCATTCATCCCGCTGGAGCCGGTGCTGCCCCCAGCTGAGGTGGCAGGTCTGATGGTGCAGAGCAGAAAGAGGGGCGCTGGGCATGGGCAGGGCACATATCCCTCGGCCCCCTCGGCCTGGAGCTGGCCTCTGTGGGCCTCAGTGTCCCCATTTACACAATGGGAGTAAGCCCAGCTGCCCCGGGGGACAGCTGCGCGGAACGCTGAGTCCAGGGGGTATGGGGCACACACAGAGCCAGCACCGAGTGCAGCCACTCTGCACCGACCACCCAGAACAGTCAAGCCCCAGAGGGATACTGCCTCCCTCCCGGCCACACCAAACTGGGGCCCTCCTGGGGGCTGCTGGATCCTGTGCGAGGGCAGGGCTGCAAAGCTATCCAGACTGGATGGCTGAGGATCTGCGGGGGAAGCCGACGCCCCGACGCCCTGCCCAGGCCCCACAGGAGAGACACCCGAAGTAGAAATTCATCTGTGGCCTCAGGCCCACCACCATCTCCATGTATTCGTCTGACTCTCCCAGTACATGGTTGGCCCACAGGCACTGCTGCGTGACGGCTCCAAGTCCCCGGAGGGCTGGGAGACAGTGGACACGTCGCAAGGTCTCTCCTGCCACGGGGGGCTCAGGTGGAAGCAGGTGTCCCACACTCACTGCCTGGAGTCTAATCCCAAAGCAGGCAGGGAAGGAAGCTTCTCCCTCTACCAGATCCCACCCACCCTGCGGAGCGTGGAGCAAACGTGTCCACCAGCCACCTCGCAGCCGCCCACCATCACCCACACCTGTTCAAACATGCGTGCGGACTATAAATGTGTGTGGAAGCATGGCGAGTGGCTCTGTGCGCTCAGAGACTCAGTCTAGGGGTGTGGGGAAGACAGCCCACAACACAGGGCTCTGTGGACGTTCACTTCATCACAGGGGGCGGCCCCTGCACAAGCAGGGACACCCCACAGCACCCCGGGGACAACCAGGGTCTATGGTCACCCGAGATGCGGACACCAACACCGCCCCTCCTCTGTGCATGGCCGAGTCCCCACTCAGACCCAGCCACTGCCGACCCCAGAGGCCTGTGCCCACAGCACACAGGCCTCTGCTGGCAGCCAGCTGTCCCCAGCACCGAAAGCCATGTGCCCACCTGGTGAGCCGGGGTCACAGACTCTCACTCCCAAGCCATGTTGTGACCCCAAATGGACTGACCTTACCTTTGTCTTTGGCAGCTCTTCTGGGGGTGGGTGCTATGAGGGCCTTCTCCCTTTTGCAAGGACTACTTTTCATCCTTTTGGCTTTCTCGAGTGGAACTTCAGGGAGAGGAGAGAAGGAGGGACGGTGAGCAGGGATGTATGCAAGGATGGCCGTGCTCATATTCCCGGGCTCCCATGGGGCACCATGCCGGTCCCGCCGGCTCCCTGGGCCTGGGCAAGAGTTGGCTGCTGCGTGCAGGACCGGAGGGGTGCACCTGACTGCCTGCCCCCCCTTGGTGGTCTGCCTGCAGCCACCCTTGGAGAGCCCCCTGCCCCAGCAGGCCTAGGGTGCTGCACCCTGGCCTGCAGCCCTCATGTTTGTTGAGTTAATCAAGGCCTGAAGGGGCTGTCAGGGACAGGTGGCTGGACAGGGGCTCCATGGGGTTGCTGGGTGAGAGCTAGGGGCACGGGGGCTTTGCGTGGTAGGGTCTACCCTGGCTGGACAGGTGGGGACATGGAGATAAGCGGTGGAGATTATCCAAGTCCCATGGCAAGCACAGTGGCCGCTAGGAGTGGACCAGCTTCTTCAGGGCCAGTGTGGCCACCTCTCTCTATGCCGTTTGGCTTCAGTGTGTCGTCCACGGCTGGGGTTGGGTTGTGTCCTCCGGGGAGCACCAAGGAGCCAGTCAGCCAGTGACATGTGCACAGGGCAGGGGTGCTTGGGAAAAAGCTGGCCCCAAAGGACTGTGCAGGTTCTGTCCTCAACACCCAGAACCTGCTGGCAGGAAGGACGTCTGGCACCCAAGCCCACAGAAATGCTAGTTCTGTAAGATCTACTCACACGAGGCCCTAGAGGAGTCAGACCCACAGACCTAGGGGGCGGGGGAGGGGACAGGTCCCTATGTCACAGGGGCTCGGTGTGGAAAGATGACTATGCTCTGGGGATGGACAGGGGGATGGCTGCACAACAAGTTGGATGCCCTTCATGGCTCTGGACTGTGCACTTACAAGAGGTTAAGATGGTAAATCTTATGTGTATCTTGCCATAATTAAAAAAAAAAAAAAAAAGACCTGGCCCCGCCCCACGCCTGCTTCCAGAGAGACATGACAAGAGCTGGTGACTGATGACAGCAGATGCTGAGTCCCTGAGGGACCAATGGCCAAGTCCTGACCTTGGTGAGGAGCCAGAGGGGCCTCTGTGGGGTGGGGGTGGTCGGGGAGCTGGAGCCATTGGGGTCCCCGCGGATGGAGGGGGAGAAAGGGTGATCTCTGTGAGCCTGAGCCAGCCTGGGTACCAGGCCATGGGGAGCTACTGTAGCTACGGGCAGGCCACAGTGGACCTGTCCCCCTGGCTTTGACCTACAGGCCCCTTGGCCCTGGCCTCACATATCCAGCTGGGATGGGCTAGTGCCCAGGGAGTCCCAAATCATATATTGGCTAACCTCCACCCAACCCTGGCCACCCTGGTGCCCCCGCGCCCATCCCAGGCCTCTGTGCTAAGGAGCCCAGGAGCCTTGGGCATCCCAGGGCCGCTGGACTTCTGCCCCTGAACCCGTCTCCCTGCCCCACTCTAGGGCCTCCAAAACCTTGCTGGAATGAGGCTGCCTGTCTGCAATAGAGGGATGTCCCTCTCCCTGCTCCCCACTCCCCATCCTGCACACAGCACCAGTGACCAAAGCCCAAACCTGCTGGGGGGCCCTGCTCAAAACCCTCCAAGGTGGTTCCTGGTTCCCATGGCCAGCAGTGCAATCCAGACTCGTTAAATTAAATGCTCCTGGCCCTTGGCCTCCCAGAGGGGTCCTGTCTGTCCCTCCATCCTCATCCCTGCTATCAGTCAAATGGGAGTGAACCAAAACCTTCTCTTGGCCCCTGGAGCCTTCGCACTTGCAAGAAGTCTGCATACCTAGTACGGACCCCCCAGCATCTCTCAGGCAAGGTTGGGCCATCTTTGGGACAGGCTGGCAGTGCCTCCTGCCTGCACGATGGACCCTGAAGCCCAGGGAGGGCTTAGCCATCCCCTGTGGCTGATAGGTGACCGTGCAGGCTAGATGTCACCTAGTCTGTGCAGGAGACCCCTGCACTTTGAGCCCTGGCCTGCCTCGCAGCACCTGCCTGCGTTCCTTCCCTGGGTGGATGCAGGGCTTTAGAGACCGTGTTCCAGAGGGTGGCAGGCTGGGTCCCCATCTATGCTTGGCCCCTCTGTGGCGGGGGCCCCTTTAGTGTCCTCATCTGGGCGGGATAATAATAGAGCCAGTCCCCCAGGGAGGGAGAGAGGCCGCAGGATCCAGGACTGTGCTGCCCTGACCACCTCCCGCGTGTCCAGGCGGGGCTACCAGGATGGCCAGCTGGGCTGCCCCTCACCTGAGGCCTGGCGCTGGGGAATCCTCGAGGGCTCTCGCCCCCGGCCAGGAATTGCCTTGTCTTCCACTCCACACAGAGCCACACTCGGGGTGCCTAAGCCTGCAGAGGAGGGACAGGGGGGCATCGTGAGGACGGGTCTCATGGAGAATATTCAGGACAAAGTCCCCATTCGGCAGCCACTCAACAGTCTTCAAACAGAGCACCTTTGGCGGAGGACCTGAGCCTGAGGGTGTCCCATGGGGCCGCAGAGGGGGTCGTCAGCTTCCTGGCCTTCCTCCGAGGGTCTGCCTTGGGGGCTCCACAGAGGCGTGAGGTGCTGGACCGTGTGGAGGTGCCCAGGGAGGCGCAGCTGGCCTGCCACTGTGCCTGGGCCCGGATCCTGTCCCTCAGCTGCTCCAGCCTCGGGTTGCTCTCTCTGGCTGGCCGCCAGGGCCCCAGCACCTGGGGGGGCTTCTCCTTCCAGGGTCCGGGGGGAGATGTGCAGGACTCATGGCCCCCAGAGGAGCCAGAGAGGCGGCCCGATGACACCGAGCTGTCCCCATCCTTGGCCTCATCGGCTTCGGACCACACTGGGTAGCTGTAGGCCTTCCCCTGGGGGCCTGGCTGCTCGATGTAGTCGGACCAGGCCACATGGGTAGCTCCCCGCAGGTCACCTGGCTGCTGGGAGGGCCTGGGCCACCTCAGGGCAGCCATGGCCTCATCCTCAGACACAGGCGGACAGAGTCCAGATTCCCTGGGGAGAGAGAAGTGGACCAGCCAGTCTGGTGCGGAGTCTCGGCTGTGCTGAGCAGAGCATTTCAGGCTGGGCGCTGTGCCCCCTACCCGGCCCAGGAGCCCGCCCTGCTCCCTCACTCTCCTGTGTCAGAATGCCCACAACTGTATGCCCACAACAGAATGCCCACAACTGTATGTCCAGTCAGCTGGACAGTCCCTTGAGTTGCCGCCTGGAGACTTTGAGGCAGGCACCTGATCGGCCCAGTTTACAGATGGGGAGATGGGCTCTGGAGAGGGCAGGCAGCAGGAGCAGTCTGGCCCCCAAGTTCTCCACCCTCATGCTGGCCCGGCCGCCCACCTGGGGAAGGAGGCTGCCCCTCACAGTGCCCTCACCTGGCCTAGTGCGTGGATACAGACACCTAAGTCAGCACGGACACTACCCGGGCTTGGCTGTAGCCCTTCAGATGGCAGATCTGCCCTGGGCCCCGAGGGAGAGTGGACAGCACCTCTGGATATTTTTGGGGTGGGACTGGTTCATTTCTCTGAGGCCGGCGGGCAGCATCCCTGTGACCAAGGTCAACATGGCCACAGGGCCAGGTGGAGGGCAGAGCCCAGTGACCCCACCTGCCCTGGGTCAGCTGGTGCTGTCACAGAGCAGCCTGCTGGCCTACAGCCTGGCATCCATCCCCCATCAGGCTGGGCTTGCCACTGCCTGCTCCAGGGTTGGCCTCCGCCCGTCCCCCGGCCCACAAAGGAAACCCTCAGGATGGTGGGGGAAACTGGGCTGGCATGGTGTGCTGCCAGGCCCCGGGCTGGATGCAGCCTGGGGGCCTTCCTAACTAGCTGTCCTTCAGCAGGGTGGGAGAGAATGCTGGGTAGCCTGTGACAGCATAATAACCCTTGTCACTCAGCGACAGAGCTCCTGCCGGGGCCATGGGCAGGCACACGCCTCCTCCCAGGGCACTGGAGCCAGTAGCTGTGTGTGGGTGGTGAGCGCACTGACCAGGACTAGGGGCCCTGGCGCAGGAGCCAGGAGCCAGGAGCCAGGAGCCAGACCGAGACACGGCCCCAGCAGCCAGATGAGAGGCTCCATGCTCCAGCCTGACACTGCCCAGGAACCACTGCCCAGGCCACTACCCCCGGCTTCTCAGGGTTGGTCAGAGAAGCAGGCCGTGGCTGCTCAGCTCTCCCTGCTGCATGCTCGGGACACCATGTTGCCCACAGACGTAGTAGCTGACAATGCCTGAGCCCCAGGAGCCCCAGGAGCCCCAGGCCTGCTTCCTTGGCCCTGCAGTTCCAGGAGAGCACCCCAGGCTGTCCCACCTGCAGTGGGCCTCCCGTTGCCTTCTTACCGACCCTCGCTGGGCAGTGTGGGGTGGGTAGGACATGCACTGTGAAGTCAGCTGGCTCTGAGCTTGGCATGGTCCCCTGAGGAGGAGAGCTGGTTCAAATCCCCACTCTGCCCCTAGCCGGCTGAGTAACCTTGGGTGACTGGAGACCCCACCCTGCCCCTGCCTCTGGGTATTGTGAGCTTCTGGTGAGTTCACTTCAGCAGGAGGGCACTAAGCAGTGCGGCCCATGTTCATGGGCAGTGGGATGGCCAAACTGGCCATGGACACTTAGTTTTCAGGATGCCCCGGAGAGAGGGGGTCTGCAACCAAAGACCTCCTCATTTCAGGCAGGATGGAGAGCCTCCTTGAAGCGCCAGGGGTGCCTGTAGACGGCTGCCACCAGACATGGCACGAGGCAGGGCTCTGAGCCCCACAGGGCCCTGGTCACAGTGGCCATGGCCCTAAGTTCAGTCACCAGCAGGAGAGAGGAGCCACTGCAGGGTCAGGCCCACCTGGAAGGTGAGGTGCTCCCTCTTCTAATCCACCCAGCCTCTCCTGTAGCGGGGACATGGGTGCCTCAGGCCACGGAGCCAGCAGGACCCCAAGTCCAGCCTTGGGCTCCAGGGCCCTTGGCCACACCAGGGAGCCTGGACTGATGACCTGCCTCTGCAGCTCGGTTCCCCTGCTGGTGGCTCCAAGGCCACCACTCAGCTCAGCTTCGTCCGCCTGGCTGGGAGTCCCGCCCTGCCCTGGCCTGCTTGCTCCACGGTGTGCCCAAATTGAAGCAGGTCCCGCCCCTGGCTCTCTTTACAATGTCTGCGTGTTAGGGAGGGGTTGGTGTCACAGAGGGCTGACCCGGGGTGGCACAGGGAGCCCCAGGAATTTGGGAGAGTGGCAAGGCACACGCATGTTCCTGGGACATGTGGGGGATACCCGGGGCCTGCACACAGCCTCTGCTCCACAGGTCCTGGGGGACAGCTCCAGGCAGGGGGTGACCACGGTGTCCCCCACACCACCCGTAGAGGCTGGACAGCCAAGGAGACTCCCAGAGGCAGTTCAGCCTCCTCTCGCTCACATAGAGCCCCTCCACGCTGGAGCAGAAGCCCCCCAGCCTCACCGAAGGACCCCACTGTCACTGTGACCCCAGGACCTTTCTTGAAGGGCCCCCCTCATCAGCTGAGGTCCTGGGGGGTGCTCTCCCCAGCAACCTCCTGACTTTCTGGCCCTGCTCTCTAAAGGGCAGAGGAAGAGGGTCATTCTGAGCAGCATTGGTGGGAACCAAGTGCCCCTCTCTCCTGGAAGACGGCCTGGTGACCCCTGCTTTGCAGGAGCAGGAAAACTGTACAAAGCCGTGGCCATCTGCAGCCGACCCATAAAAGCAAAATCATGAAACCAGTGCATGTGACATTGTGAAAAACCCCAGCATCACGCCGCCTTCCCCCTCCTCCCGCCCTGCCACCCACTGCCCTTCTCCGTGGGCCTGCTTCACCCCACTGGGGGGCCAGAGCGGCTCTGAATCAGGAGACATGCTAGCCTGCCTGGGCCTCTCCCTGCCCAGGACCAACTCTCCATGGATGCCTGGCCTGCAACTGCCCACTTGGCCCCAGTTCCCCAGCACCTGCTGGGGAAGACCACATCTCTGTGATCTGGGCCACGGCCGGGCCCCAGCAGCTCTGCTAACCCCATTCGGACCCCGGGGCTCCCCTGGCTGCAGCCCGCACTCCCATCCTCATCACTGCTTGCCTCTTCCCTGGCTCACTACCTATCAATGCCACCCCGCTGTGCCCTGGTCCCCATTCCTCTGCCTTGCCCACTGTGGAGAGGGGGACTGAGGGCAGGGGAGCACCCTGTAAGAGCCCCTAACACGGCAGCACCCAATGTGATTTTATCTCCCTGCCCACAGCCCTATGGGAGAAGCTGGCTCCATGTTCAGGGTCCCGGGGTCAGAAGCAGCAGAGTTGGGAAGGCCACAGCGGGGGGTGGGGGGTTCTTCTTGGCCTAAGGCTTCGTGTGAAGAGCAGAGCTCCTGCATGTCCCCCCAGCTGGCACTCACACACGTGGTGGGGAATCTAGCCCCTTGGTGTACCAGGTGCCCACCGCTGACCTCAGACAAGTCATTTGCTCATCAGTAAAGTAGGCAAAGCACTAGCAGTCCCCACTTGAGGTGTTTTTTTTGAGGGTCAGGAGGCACAGGAACCATAAATGCTCACTTGGGGCTGGGCACAGGCAAAGGAAGGAAAGCCTGTGCTCCTCTGCCTCACTTGGGCCCCCTTGAGCCTGGACCACCACCCAGGCCCCCACCCACTGCCCCCATCCATGAGACGCCTGCACAGTGCAGCCAGGAAGTGACAGCTCAGCGGGCTTCTGGCCCTTGCCCCAAGGGCAGGGGGAGGCCGGGTGTGCCTACCCGCAGCTCCCACAGCCCACTGCTCTGTGCCCACACCGCTACTGTCCTGGCCCAGGCACCTGCCAGGCTGCGCTGGGTGGAGGGTGGGGTGGGCGGAACGGGGTGGGGCTCCTCTGGGAGCCAGCAGCAGCTTCTCACCGGCTCGTCCCGAGGGAAGCGAGCCCTAAGCAGACCTGAGCAGGCTTGAGGGACAGTCAGCAGATCGTGAAGGAGAAAGGCCCACCATGCCCATAGGCCCTGGGCCCCAGGGTTTGAGATCAGAGACTTGGCCAGCCACCATAGCTGGCACAGGACTGGCTGTGGATGTGACACCCTCTAGCCACCTGCTCAGATACACCCAGTCAGAGTCTCCAGCTGCACTCGCCCTGGCCCCAAGCCCCCAAGCAGCAGGGGCCTGGAGAGGTGGGGTGTAGGGACTTGGAGGTGCAAAAGAAAGCACTTCGGAGGCTGACTCAGGCTGGACCACATCTGGGGAAATGACATGCAATTGACAAGCATCTGGCATACAGGGCCCCGCCGCACAAAAGCACACATCTCCCGTTAGAGACCGCACACAGACACACGCACATGCATGCACACGCATGCACACTGCCCAGGTCTACAAAGTGGGGCGAGCAGGGCAGGCCAGCCTGGGCTGCTGAGGGCCTTGTGAGGGGGTCTGGCCAGGGCGGTGCCCCCAGCCTCTACCACCCACTTTGCTGCAACACCCACAGTGTCTCCACCAGCTGCTCCCCAGAGCTGATGAGCTCCTTGCAGCTGGTGAGGCCCCCAGGGTGGCAGATGTGAGGGCCGGGATGAGGTGACACAAGGCCAGCGATTTGGGAAGACAGTTGGTTGTTGGGAGGAGGGTGCCACCGGGGAGGGCAGCTGGAAGCACCGTTGGGCGAGGCGGGGCAGAGATAAATGGCCAGGCCTCCAGCGGTGGGCTCTGTGGGTGGAGGTGGCTGCGGGCACAAATGAAATGAAATGAAGCCGCACCTTCACGGCTTCTCAGCTCCACAAACCACCCCAGATACATGGCCAAGACCTGTGGTGCCACAGCCCATGAAACCTGCCACCCAGGGGACCCCAGGGCCACCATCCACTCTTGCCAAGGACTCATGGCCACACCCACGGAGCCAGCAGGGAGCTCTGCCCTCCCCCAGGCCTGCCACCTCCTCATCCCCACCCCTCCCTGCCCCGAACGACTACCCAACTACCCGCAAACCTGCTCGGCCTCCTCCAAGGCCAGTCAGTCATGGAGCTGGCCACCACTGGGGCACCCTGCCTGGGGCCAGGCCCTGCGCCCAGCCCAGTGCATTCCCCAGGTGACCTGGGGCTCCTCCCCACAGCCTGCGAGGAAGGTATTGTAACCTTGCCCACAGTCACACAACACAGAGCAGAGACTTGCCCTTGGCGCCACCTCCTCCACACCGGGAGCACCAGGGCAGGCCGGCAGACTCAGACATGCCCAGAGGCCAAAAGCATCTTCAAACAGCTCAAAACAGTCAACTGGGGGCCACGGCTTTGTGGGGCGCGGCAGGGGTCTTCTTCCACCTGCTGCCTCCACCTGTAGCTCACATACCTTGATGGGAGCCTTCCAGCAGGACAGGACAGCCTGAAGGGCCTGTTGCCTGAGGAGTTGGCTAGATCCCGGCTGAGTGGCCTCATGGTCAGATCACGGCCTTGCCAGGTGGGACCAGTGCAGAACCGCCCATCAGCCCCATTCAGGAGCTGGAAGAGTATTTACCTCCATTGTCCACATGGGGAAACTGAGGGACAGTTCATAGGTAAGAATCTAGCACTGACACCAGAGCCCAGAGGCAGGGCAGCCCAATGGGTGGGGCTCGCGGGCATCATACTCCCAGGGGCAGCCTGGCTTTGCCCTGAGACTCCCCCAAGCCCTCAGAGGGACCCCCAGACAGGAAGACCCCTCCTCAGGAAAGCAGGACAGAAGAGGGATGGCTACCACGTCCATGGAAGAAGGAGAGGTTAACATGCTTCCCACCCTGCCTGTGCCCCCACGGAGCCCTCTCCCCAGGGCCAGGGGCAGGCCAGGTGGGGCTCAGGTAGGGCCCCCCCAGGGTACTCACCAGCTGAAGGCCACGGGCTTCGCTGTCTGTGGGAGGGCGCCGGGCAGCAGCCGCTGGCCAAACACAGGCACTCGGGCACCTGCACCCCCAGGTGTGCAGGAGGTAGGGCAGGAGGCTGACAGGCCCGCCCTGACGTTGCCAGAGAAACCCAGGCGTCCACCAGTGTAGGCTCCTCCTCCAGGCCAGCTTCCTGGAGTCCATGGGGACCGAGACTCACAGGCACATCCAGCCCACTTGGGCAGGGGACACACACCTGGGGCACACTCATCCCCCCTGGGCCCCGTGACAGGGGGCAGGGCAGGAGGCAGGAAGGGGGCTCCCTAGTGTGGTCCAGGACCACTCCCTCTCAGCCCTCCACCCCTACTTTCTCTCTGCCCCCTGGGACCCTCCAGCAACCACCAGCAGCGCAGCCTGGCAGCTAGAGCCCCCTGGCCCCTCTAGACACAATGTTGGGGGACACCTAAATAATCCACAGTTTGGAGACAGTGGGGAGCAGTCCATAGGGGGAAATGGGAGGAGGCAGGGCAGCAGGGCAGCTGGGAAGTCCAGCGACCAAACTCAAAACCTGAAAGTCTCCTGCCTCCTTGGAGTCAGAGTGGGACCCTTGGCAGCAGAGGTTCAGGAGGGTCTTGGGGGTCCCCGGCAGCACCTGGACACTCACATGGGTCCTTGGGGTCTTGTCTGTGGCTAAGATCTGTGGCCTCATGCACAGTCCTTATCTGAGGTTTTCAACTACGGGTCCTGGTCAATGTGTTGCGGAGGCTGTGCTACGCACACCACCTGCCCAGCTCCAAACTCACACCCGCAGGGGCCGGGGGAGCCTGGGAGTCCTGGGAGCAGGCAGCCCGCCCAGTGCAGGTCAGCGTCCTCCCCGGTGCAGCCCAGGTCAGCTATGGAGGTGATGCCAGCAGGTGGTGCCCTCTCTGTTATGGCCAGAGGAGCTGCCCCACACTCCTTGTGTCCCTACCACCACCTTACCCCAGGAGGTAGGTCTTTCCCTCCCTCCCCCCCAAAAAAAACTCTACTAGAGTCTCTCTTTTTTGTTTATTTTTATTTTTTGAAAGATTTTATTTATTTATTCATGAGAGACACAGAGACAGAGGCAGAGACATAGGCTCCCTGCAGGGAGCCCAATGTGGGACTCGATCCCAGGAATCTGGGATCACGCCCTGAGCCAAAGGCAGATGGTCAACCGCTGAGCCACCCAGGTATCCCTACTAGAAGTCTCTTCCAGAAGATTCCTCTTGGAGTTCAGGAAATTTGGGTTTGAGGCCAGAGAACCTCGGAGCTCAGGGTTACACCTGCCCTCCCCAGAAGTGGTATGGGTGCAGCAGCTCCTCAGCCCCGGGGCATTGCTTGGCACAGATCCAGGCATCCGGCAAGGCCACCTTGGCCCAGAGCTGGGACTGCCCAGCAAGACCACACTGGAGGTAGCTGCACCCTGAAGCCAGAGGGTCAAGAGGGTGGAGACCCCGCAGCCAGCAGCCTGGTGTGGAGCTGGGTGTGCTGGCAGGGCCCCTCTGCCTAGAGATATCTGGCACCCAGAGGCGGGTGGGTTCAGGGGTGTCAGTTCTGGTACAGATGGGTTGACCCTGTCCACTAATGTCAGAGAAACAGAGGAAGTCCACGTGGCTTGAGGTTTGTCACATGACCCAAGCGAAGACACAACCCTGTTCAAAAGGAAGTCCTAGGGAACAGCTGGGACCCGAGACCGATGCCTGGCCTGGCACTCAGCATAGTGTGGCAAACTGCAAGCATGAGCTGAGTCTGCACCCCCCCAACCCCGCCCGGGCACAAGGCCACGGCTCCACAAGGCCTGCAGAAGACGGAACATCAGAAGCCCACACAGACAGAATCATGCTTGAGCCAGTGGCCGGGGCCCTGTGGGCCCTCCACTGCCCTCACGCTGGGCCACAGAGGGGAGCTGGTACGCCAGGCCAGCTGGGGGAAGGGCGCACTGAGCTGGGCCGCCGGGTAGCTGGGTGTCAGACAGCAGCAGGCACAAACACCAGGTCACTCTCCTTCCGGGATGCGACAGGGCTGGAGGCTGTGGAGATAGGACAGCCTCCCAGGGGAAGAGCTTTGCACCTGGTCCCCCTTTGTGTGCAAGAGAGATGGCGGAAGGGCAGTGGCAAGCGCCCCATGCCCCTCGAGGGTTAGGGACCTAAAAAGGGAAGGAGGTCTGGGTATGGGCCCACAGGGTGGGTGCGGGGCGTGACGGTCTCCCCTGCCCTCAATTTCCTGTCTACCAGTGAGCACCCACTCAGAAGCCACATGAAGCCACTCAGGTCATAGCAGCTGGGGTCACGGGCTGCCTCGGCGCTGGCCTGATGGGCAGTGACCAGACTGGCAGAGATGGAGGCCACCTGTGAGCTCTCAGGGACCAAGGTCAGTTCGGCTCACACAGTGCTGAGCCTCCTGCTTCAGAAGGGCAGAACCTCCTCCTCACAGGAGTGTGTTCAGGGCATGGGCTGGCCCGTACTGCCCGCGGGGTCCCCCTGGGGTGACAGGACCCCTGACCCTACCATATGGGACCCCCCCCTACAACATTGCATCAGACTAGGGACCTGCTTTCTTCAGAGCAGGTGGGGGGTGGCCCTGTCCACAGGTGCCCTGGCGGCACTCAGTCCAGCTAGGCTGCCACCTCCAGGGAGGGCACAGCCTCAGGTGTGAGCCGGGCCAGACCCCGCGAGAAGAGAGCGCTTCGCTCAGGAGCTCCTCATGGGGCTGCATCCCCAGTGGGAAGAACTGTTGGGTCTGGGGACCAAGGGCTGGAAGCAGGGTCTCACCACTCACCCAGACCCCCATGGGCCTGGCTACCTGGCAGCACTGCTTCTCCCCTACAACCCGACAAGCACTGGTCCCTGATGCGTCATGCACCCCAAACTCTGCTTTGGCCTCTCCTTCTGGGGAACCAGCCCTGCAACAAGTGGGGCCAAGATCAAACTGGTCACTCTGAGGGACAGGTGGTCTGTGGACTCGAAACCTTTGGGGCTGGCCAGACCCTGAGAAGACCCCTCCATTCTTCTGCTTGGGGGTGGAGGTGGAAGGAGCCAGCCCCGTGAGCACCCCACTCCCTGGCTTCCTGCCTCTGTCAGGCAGGGGGCCCTCATGCAGACCTCCTGCTCTGGGGGCACCTCAGAGTCCAGCACCCGCTCTCTGATGCACCTGAGGGTGGCCCCCTCTCCCATCTGCTGCATCTTTATGAGCTTGTGACTCCACAGAGAAGCTTGTTACTGTCGTAACAGTCCTTCCAAGGGGATCAAAAGTAAATGCAGGGCAGCCCCGGTGGTGCAGCGGTTTGGTGCCGCCTGCAGCCTGGGGTGTGATCCTGGAGACCTGGGATCGAGTCCCACATTGGGCTCCCTGCATGGAGCCTGCTTCTCCCTCTGCCTGTGTCTCTGCCTCTCTCTGTGTCTATGAATAAATAAATAAATAATCTTTTTTTTTTTTTTTAAAGTAAACGCACATGGTGGGTTTGACTCCAGTGAGTCGTTTCCCTAATTTCCCAATCAGCCTGGCTCTGAGCTCTGACCAGTCCTGCGGGGAGAGGAAGCCTGGGGTCCTGTGTCCAGGGAGGGAGGCTGAGGACCTGTCTCTTCCTCCTTCCTGCTGCCTCCCTTCTTGGCTGTTCTGGGCCAGATGCTCAGACGCTCTTTGGGGAAATGTCTGTGCTCCCACCTGGGGAGGTTTGTGATTTGAAGGACCAGGGTGATAGGATTCCAGATGTTTGGGGACTGGGGATTCCCAAGGGCCTCACGTGGATGCTCCAGGTGGAGGAGGGCATGCAGGATCCTGGTGCCCAGCGTCTCCAGCATCCGCCCCCACCCCCCACCCCACTGGAGGATTTGGAAATGAGGGGAAGGACCCGCTGTCCTCTTCCTGGGGCACCTGGAAAGAATCAAGCTGTGAAAACAGCCCGGCCCTGAGGCTACAGGGGGCTGGAGAGAAGGTGGCTTGGCTGAGCTCTGGCAGAGCCAGTGGGAGGAGGGCCCTTCCCCCCCCCCACCCCCCCACCCCCCCCGCCGCAGGATGCAGGGTTTCCATGGCAACCATAGCTGCCTAGGCTGGGAACCGCTGGGCAGAGGCTCAGGGAACAGACCCCGTGTGCAAGGGTGAGGATGGGTGGGGACCAGGAGGAGGTGTGGTTCCCCTCCCCTGCTCTCCCTGGGCTTCCTCGCCACTGCTGGACACAGATGGACATTGCAGGGGGACCCCTCTCGGTGGCCTTCCCGGTGGCCTGCAGCAAGTCCAGGCATAGGTGTTGCTGGCACAGGCAGGGGTGCTTGGTGCTTCTTGAGACGACCTGCGGCCATGGCCCCAGGTCCAACTGTGCCCTGGAGAGCTGGCCGCCTCCAGGCTCTGCCCCAAGGCCCAGGTCCTCCACAGCTTCCCAGCACTGCGTCCTTGTGCCAGGCGAACTGGGCACAGCATCCTGCCCTCTGCCTCCCCTGAGCACCCCCTTACTGAGTAGTGGCCATGGGTCCTCTGTGTGCCCCTCTGACGCCTCAGCTCCAGGACTCGGCACTGGAGCACACCCCTCTGGCCTGCCGGCTGCCTGAGGCATGGGTACGGGTGACCGCTTGTGAGGGCAGAGAAAGGGCAGAAACCAAGGTCCTTCTTCCTCCACACCTGGCAGTAGGTGAGGCCTTCAGGGGGTTTGGCTCCCACGGAGGCAGGTGCGAGTGTACATGGGGGGCTCCTGCAGGAGCAAGCAGGCCCCATGGGACCAGGCTTCCTCCAGGCCCTGTGACCACACCCCAGCTGTGGCAGGTGGCATGCAGGTGGTGGGCACCCGGTGCTCAAGGCCAGGACTGGGGGAATGAGGAAGAAGAGGGGAGGGGGCCCCAAGGAAGCCCCTCTTCTGGGCCCAGAACCCTGGGGATTCCTCCGGTTCTGGCCACCCTCCCAGGTTCCCAGCTAGCAGGCCAGCCCAGTCCTTCAGCCCGGTGGCCTCAGAGGCCCCCAGGCCCCCTCTGGTCCTGCTGCCAAATGGAGCACCTGTGCCAGAGACACAGGCAAACCCCGAGCCCACTGGCCCCACACACAAAGTCTGTGCCCGAGGAGGCAGGAGGGGGTCAGACCAGGGGTCAGGCCAGGGAGGCTGGAGGTCAGAGCAGGAGCAAGCTTCATGGTGACAGCTGTCCCTTGCAGGCTGTGTGATATGTCCTAGGCCCATGCCAAGAGCTTTGCGGGCAGGACTTTATCCTCCAGGATCCGTTGGAGAGAAGAGAGACTCCAGGTGGGGCTGGGGCCCCTGTTTGTCAGTAGCTGAGCTAGGCCTGGGCCTACTTCCTGGCTTGTCCCCTGCTCTGGTGGCCATATGGGCTGGGCCTGCAGTGTCCCAAGCCCCACACCATCCCTGCATTCTGAACAGCCAGGGTCCCCACGGAGAGAGGTTTTCTCACGGACCCATGAGTGTCTGTGTGGCGGCCCTGCTGAAGGAGTTGCAGGAAGGGATAGGGGCCCTACTGGCTTCCACGAGACAAAGGGGAAAAGGAGGGAGCAGCGGGGTGTCCACTGCGAGGGCCTGGTTGAGGAGCTAGGTCAGGTCCAGGGATGAATGTCACACAGCCCCACCCCAGTCATGTCTGCGCAAACCTTTCTGAGATGCCTGGGTGGCGCTCACGAGATAATGTTACGTGACCACAAGGCCACAAATCTACAAGACTTACGTGACTCGACTCATGTGACAACCATTGTAAGTAAACACAGGGGAGTGAGTGTAGCGTGGAAAATGGGTTCCCCAGAAGACACTGCCCGCCCCCCAGAGCTGTAAGCATGACCAGCTTTGGGAAGAAGGGTCTTTGCAGATGTCATTACATAAGGAACCCCAAGGGGAGACCGTTCTGGAGTCGGTGGCGCTGCATTGATGGCCAGTCCTTCCAGAGGAGAAGGGGACGGGCCTGCTGAGGTCAGAGCAGAGGTGGAGGGGCGCCCAGGGCCCTAGGCGCTGGTCAAGCAGAGGGGACACTCCCCTGGAGCCTCGGGAGGAAGGGTGGCCTGCGATGTCTCAAGTGTTGCAGCCTGTTCAGAACTAGAGAGAACACGGTGCTCATTTAATCTTCCCCGTGTGTGGTCTCTCATTGGCACAGTAGCCCCAGGAGATAAGCACAGACGACCTTGCCCCATCTCAGGGGGGTTTGGTGAGCACTTGCTGTACCTCACTCACTTCCTCCCACATTCACCACCCCGTGGCCACCTGGGATGAGTGCCAGAGAGTCAGGGAGTCTGCCAAGGTGGCGGGGCAGGAGGGTTGGGGGTGGACATGACACAGGCATGTCGGCGGCAGTCCTGGAATGGGGAGCTAAGGGCAGAGAATCCGAAAAAGGGGTTTGCCATTGGTGGCTTCCTTGGATTTCTTTGGGGCAGGAAGTTGGCTTACCTAATTCTGTACAATTTGGGCTCATGTGAAGACTCCCCCTCCCAGCACACACCACAGTGGAAACCCCAGACTCTCCCCTGCAAGTGTCAGCCTCCCTCTCTCGCTATCTCTCTGTCTCTGTGTGTCTGTGTCTCCCTATCTCTCTGCATCACCCATCTGCCAGGCCCACTGGGCGGGGCGGCGGGTGTGCAGACAGGCAGGGCAGGGTTTCTACCACGGAAGCTGAGGCTAAGCTCCCCCAGACCAACCTGCTGTGGTCCAGCCTCATGGGGCCCCAGGGGTGTGGGCAGGCTGCAGCCACCAGCCAGGGAAACAGGAATGCTGGGTGGCCAGGTGTTGGGGATGATGTGGCTGGTGGCTGGCTTCCCTTGGACCTCCAGCTATTTCCTGGGCCCACAGTCTCCCAGGGAGGCACTCAGCCCCTGAGGGCGGGTGGGCAGACCGTTTCCTGCCAGCTCCCTGAGCCATGTGCTCGCGGATCCATTCACCTGCCCCGCAGACACCACTGTCCAAGGACTTTTGAGGCCCTGAGGAAATGGCTGTGGGGTGACCCATCGGGGCCTCGCAGGCTATGGGGGGCCTCACCCTGCAACCTTACAGGAGAATAAGTTACTTCCCAGAGTAATGAGGTTATCCAGGATGCAGTAAACCTGAGTGATTTTACTTAAGCAGGTGCATGCACTCACGGTTCCTCTCTCTTTCTCTCTCTCCCTCCCGTCCTTGTCCACCTTTTCCCTACTCAGCTGGGGATGCATGGCACAGGTTGGCCAGGAGTCTTCAAGTTCGCTTTGGGCTTGGCTGCTGTGCTGGTGGCTCTGGTAGTGCTCCCAGCCCCCACCGGGCCCTGCAGGAGCAGCCCTGCTGGAGAGGTGGGAGTGCAGGGGGGGAGGGAGGGAGGGAGGGAGGGAGGGAGGGAGGCCACAGGCCAGGAGCTGCCATGCTGGCCAAGGGGACACCCCAGTCTACCCCTGGCCTCAGTACATGCCTGGGTGGGCCTTAGAAGTTGCATGCCCTGCTGGAGCTCATGGGCCCATCTTTTGTCCCTAGGATGTCTCCAAGCAGCCTGGCTGCCACCTCCTGCTGGACTGGCCTTCACCCCGGGCCCAGGGGACCTTGAGAGTCCACCACATCTCCCCATTTCCAGAGGCTCAAGAGAGCCCTGCAACTGTCCCCTGTCTCTCCTGCCAGGCCTGTCCAGGGGATAGATCAAGAGAGGAGTGAGTCAGGAAATCAGGGTGACGTCAGCTCCCTGGCAGCCCAGTCTGGAGACCTGGGACACCAGGGCTCCATCTGTTCACCTTACAACAGGATGGGCGTGCCGATAAGGCTGGATGCCAGGGAAGGCTGAGTAGGAAAGGGCAGGCATGTGGCAGGTGCCTTCAGGTAGAGGTGACACCGTTGACTTCCTACAGGGCTCTGGGCGTGCTGGCACTAAACCCTGGTCCTCCGAAAGCAGCGTGTCGGCCCTCCAGAGGTGGTGCCTCCTGGACCCGGCCCAGCACCATTGTCTGTGTCTACGTGTCGCATTCCTTCCAAGGATGTATCTGCTCTGGAAATTGCTTTTCTTCCCTCTAAGGCTCCTCTGGGAATGAGGCCCATTAGGGATGGATGGAGGGGGCGTGCTTGTGGCCTCCCATGGGAGCCCTCTGTCGGCTGGTGCACCAATGTCCCAAAGTGGGGAGGCAGTTAGTTACATGGCAGAATGTAAAGAGGTGCTTCCACCCTCCTGCCCCCGGGGAGGCTGGGAGGAGGGAGAAGCAGCTGGGGAGGGAGAGCAGAGTGAATGGAGGAAGGCCGGGTGCAGCGCCAGTAGGCCGCAGTGGTGATGGAAGGCTGGTACCCTCCAGGAGCTCCTCCTGGCCCAGACTGTCACCCAGGAGCCCCCTGCTCTCCGAGGACCAGGGATGTGCTCGTTCTCACAGGTGGGGGCTGTGTGGGCAATATACGTTGGGCCTGTCACCTGGTGCCAGTCCTCATCATGCTCCACCTCCCTGCATGGGTTCTCTGGGCAGGAGGGAGTCAAGTCTCCATGACACATCTCCAACAGTGCAGGTGCTGTCCCGATCCAGCCAGGACCCAGGAGCACCAGCAGGGCCCAGTGGGGACCAGGCACAATGCACAGGCAGACTGGCCCCAACGCTGGCCCTCCCCGAGTTCTTACTGCATACCAGGAACGGTGACCAGCACTATCCAGACCCCAAGAGCCTTCAGGGTCCCTGTGGGATGGAGTCACTGAACCCTATCCACAGGTGGCAGAACCAAGGCTCAGAGAGGGAGAGCAGCTTGCAGCAGGTCACCCGGTGCCAGGGGCAGGGGTGGCCCCTGTCCCGCCTCGCCTGCCAGCCTGAGCCATTGGCCCACTCACCGCACTGCACCCCCAGAAGGTTCCAGCTCCTCCTGGGAAGCTGTGATATAAAGCGGAGACTCTTCCAGCCCAGGGACCCTGGCTCCCTAGGCTCCCTGTTTCCAGGAAGGAAAACAAGATGCTTTCCCCATGGTGACAGCTATAGGGCCACATGCGTTTCTCCTTTATTCCGTCATTCATATCACGTCACCATGAGGGCTTTCTTGGCACCAGTCACCTGGCGGCAGACCCAGGGAACCCGTGGGGGCTAGCAGCTGTTGCCTCCCGGGACACTGAGCTCAGTTCTGGCAGAGGCAGGGCCCCAGGCAGCCCTGCCCTTACAATGAGGCCGGTTCTGGGGGCACCCAAGGTTGGAGGCCTGGGGCTGTGGCAGATAAGGGAGGCAGACCCGCCCACTACTACCCCCCCCCCGCCCCCCGGGAGCCAGCAGGCAGGGCATCGCGGCCACAGCAGGGAGCAAGGCCCTGCCCAGCTCCTGTGGTCACAGGGGAGGGCGAGTAGGATGAGCTGCCAGGCCGCCAGCGCTTTGGGCGCAGATGGTTCTCATTCCCGCTGCCTCTCTTCTGTAGGAAAAACAAACTAGCCCAGGGCCAACAGGCCCTTTTTTATCTTCTGTTTATTTTTGTTGCCATTTGCCTTTGCCTGTGGGCTGCATTCTGCTGAGGGTCCGGTGTGGAGGCCCTGGCATTTCCCTGACCTTGGGGCGGCTCCCCCAGGAGGGGCCGCAGAGCTCCCGAGGCAGGGAGCCCACTTCCTGCTCCCGGAGCTGGCACTGTCCCGTCAGGCCTCAGTGACTTTGCCAGGGTTTGGAGTCTTCTGGCGGCACCAGGACTGAGAACTGCAGGAAGGAACTGGGTGAGACCCAGGTGTGCCCTGAGGGCCTGCCATGTGCCCATTCCTAGGTCAGGCACTGCCCTGGAAAAGTGCCCTAAGGCCCGGCGGAGCCACGAGTGGGTGGCCAGGAGGCCGCAGGGTCAGGTCTCAGCCATCAGGGCTCCCAGGCGTTCACAGAGGAGGAGAGATCGCGCGCTGGGGTGCTGGGTATGGGCTGGTGGCTGGGGGGGGTGCGGGGGGGGTGGGCCCAGTGTCCTTCCAGGTCCTCAGAGCCGTCCAGATTGCAGAGGTAAGACCGAGGTTGGGAGGGTGAGGGGGTGACCCCAGGTTTCAGGGGTGAGAAACAGTTGGGGGGCTGCCCAGTCCGGGCCACACAGGCCCTGGTAAGTGTCCATCCCCTGGCTCCCTGGGTGCTCCCAAACCAGGGAGTCCACACGGGGCACAGAGCGGGCAGTTTGTCACCAGGTCCCCAGGTGTCTCTAAAGGAGGCAGGGGGTCATCTCCCATGGCCAGCGCCCCTCCTCCCACCACCAGCCTGGAGAAGGAGTGGGCAGTTGGGGCTGGACAGCAGGATGGCGGGAGGGCAGCGGATGACCGAGGGGGGCTGGCTGCCTGCCAAGTCAAGGCAGGGCGCCTCAAACGGTCCCTGGAGCGGGTGGGCAGGCCGCCCCGCTGCACTGCGCCCCGACGCCCGCGGGTCCCCGCAGCTCTGCCCTCGGCGCGGGCGGGGGGGGGGGGGGGGGGGGCGGGGCGGGGGGGGCGGGGCGGGGCGGGGCGGGGGGCGCGCTGGCTCCGAGGCCCCGCCCCCTCCCCCCCCCCCCGCGGGCGGCGGTGACATCACGGCCACGGCGGGAGGGGCGGCGCCCCGCGCGCATCACTTCCTCGGCGCCTCCCGCGGGCGGGTGGACCGACCGACGGACGGACTGACGGTGCCGGCCGACGGGGACCGGCGCAGGGCGGCGCGAGCGGGGCAGTGCGCGCCCCTGGCCCTGGGCGACCCCGGCCCCATGGCCGGCCCGGCCCCGTCCGCCGCCGACGAGCTGCCCGGCCCGGCGCGGCGCCTCTACTCCAGGTAGGCTGGGCGGCCGGGGGGGCCTGCGGGGCCGGGCGGGGCCGGCGGGGTGCGCGGGGACGGGCGAGAGGCGGCAGGCCCCGAACAAAGGCTGCGGCGGGCGCACAACGTGGCGGGGACGCGCCCTCCCTGCGGGCTGGCGGCGGAGGCGCGGGGGAGGAGGGGTGCGGGGCGGGGGAGCCAGGGATGGGGCAGGGCCGCAGGGGGGTGGGCGCGGAGGGTGGGGGCCCTGGGGCTCCCGGGGCTTGTGCCCTTCTGAGTCCAGGGCTGGTGGGGGTCGGGGTGGTTGGCTGGGATGGGCTGCTGCTGGCTGGACCCCCCTCACCCGCACAGCGCCTTGGGACAGGGGGCGGGAGACCTACAGCTGTGCTCCTGACAGCTGGGTGGCCTGGCACAGCAGGTGTGTGGAGGGGGGCTGCCAGGAGCTTCCCCCGAGCTGGGCACCACCACCCCACTGCCCTGGTCTGGGTTCTCAGGAGGCAGCATGGCTGAAGGGATCGGGCTTCATCATGGGTGGGGCCTTGTCCCCCGAGGACCCACCAGGAATCTGGGGTTGCGGGGGGTGCCGCAGGTTCGCATCCAGGCTGCAGAGCCAGCCAGCCAGGTGAGGTGTGTGCCTGCCTGAAAACGCACCTGCCTCGGGGCAGATTCATGGATGATGCCAGTGGTCCATGCTTTGTGCTCCGCACTCGTCAGGGATGACAGGGTGGCCCTGCCCACCTGCAGTGCATGCCTGCTTGGTGACTCCGGGCCCGTCCGGGGTGTTCCACACCGTGATGCCATGTGCCGGCCCTGGGCGGACACAAGGTCCTCTGAGGGGAACAGACTGCGCCAGGGACTGCACGGGCCCAGTCCAGCACTCAGCACCAGTGCTGGGCAGGGGCCACTCGCTGGTGGCAACTCCCACAGGCAGGCCTGGCTGCCTCTAGGGAGCCTGACCTGTCCCCAGCTCGCACGGACACCATCATCCTGGGACCTGGCAGCCTCCCCAGCTGCTGAGCCTTCTGAGGGCCTTGCCTTGCCTAAAAGGATCCTCCAGCCCCAGCTGGGCAGAGTGTCAGCAGCAAACCTCTGCTGGGCGCCACCCCCCCCACACCCCCACCCTGCAGAGTGAGGCCCTAGTGGCGAGTGAAAAGGAGGCCTTGCCACTCCTCCCACCTCGGTCTCTGTGCGACTGGCCAGAGACACAGCCTCCATTGTGTGGTCCCAGGATTGAGTGCCGAGCCCTGGCTGCTGGGCCCCATGGGGGCGGGGGTGTGCGGGTGGGTTTGCTGGCAGCTGACACTGGCAGCCCGCCCTGAGGATCTCCCCCCAGCACCCCTGTGGGAATGGCAGGACTTGATTGGGCAGCTCCCGGCCATGTGTGCGCACATGTGCGTCGGGGCTTTAGTCCTGGGAGACCTTGCACAGCTGAGCATGGGGCCGCATCATGCTCATGTCCACATCCAGCATCTTGGCTTGGGAGTCTGGGGTTGGGGCCCAGCAATAACACGCCAGACAGGACCCTAGCGGAGCTGTCCTGGGCAGGGACAGGCTCTGAGGGGATACCGGAGACGCCCTGGGCCCAGCCTGACATCCTTGCAAGCTGAGACCTGAGTTGAGCTCAAAGGGGCAAGCCTGACATAGATTTGGGGTGCATGGCCCCAAGCCCTCCGTGGCCTGTAAGGACACCCCTAGGGAGTTTGTGTAGCCACAGCTCCAGGTGGGCAGGGCAGTGCCTGCTCAGAGCTGGCTTTGGGAGGCTGGCAGGCAGGGATGGGAGTCGGGGAGCCATGTGTGAGGGCATCCTGGATGGGTGGGGGCCTTTAGCTAGAGAGGAGGGAACTGCTTCCTCAGTCCAGCATCCTTGGGCCACAGTGGCTCGGGGCTGGAGGAAGGTGTCAGAGGGTCATCGGGCCAGGGAGCCCACCTGTGGCAGGGCAGCTGAGGGGTGCAGGGAGCCCGGCCTGTGGATGCCCCATGACAGGATCTACTTGATTCGACTACTCTGCCAATGGCTGTTTGTGGGGACCTCTGGGCTGGGCCTAGCATCCTGGCTCTCTTCCCATGCCAGATTCCTGCCTGGTGACACAGGGGTCTGGGGGACATGGGCTTGGAATGCACTCTGAGAGGGACTTGAGCCTGAGTGTGCCCATGGGCCCAACAAGTCCCCAGATGGGGCCCTGGGGAGGGTATTGGGTCAGGGAGACAGAGGCAGGTGAGGCAGTTAGTGCCCAGAATTCTGCTCTATGCCCCTGGGCCCACTTGCTGGGAGCAGGAGTTTGGGAGGGAGGGGCCTATGGGCCTGGGGGAAGTGGTACAGGGGGTGGGCAGGTGGCCAAGAGGTCCCTAAAAGTGAGGAGGCCCTGGGTGGTCCTCTCCCTGTTCCCTTCAGGTAAGCACCTGAGTGTTCTGGAACTGGGGAGGGAAGAGTGAATGGGGAGCACCCCCACTGTGGGGTGACATGTTAGAGGAGTGCCCCAGACATAAGGCGGCCAGACAGGAGTGTCCTCAGGAGCAGGTCGGGCACCCTGCCATCCACCTATCCCCACGCACCTCCTTCCACAGGTGCCTGCAGGCACTGGCCCTGGTAGGGCCTCTGGGGAATAATGGCCTGGCCCCAGGGCTCCCTGGAAAGACAACCCTCAGGTGCTTTCCTAAGCGAGGTGACACTCATGTCCCCCCACAGCAATACCTGTCCCACTGTGCTCCCCGCCCTGTGCTGTCCCGAAATTTCCATGTGGGAGTCAGGGTGGCTCTGCTTTGGGGGCAGTGGGATGGGGTGAGCCAGGGACCTGGAGCATCTGCTCAATGGCCCAGTCTGGGGGTGACATCCCTGGAGAGGGAGGACAGTGGATCCATTTAGCAGAGAATGGGGCCAAGGGGGATACATGTGGTGGGAGCTGGGGGCCTGGCCTGGAGACCCATGATGCGTAGTGCTGGAGGACTGTGTAGGGTCTGTGGGATAGACGAGTGGGGACAGGGGCCCTGAAGGAGAGCAGAGCAGTTTGGTCCAAGTGAGACTGGGCTGATGGCTTCTCCTGGGATGCTGTCTTGCATGCCAAGGCCAGGCTAAAAGGGTGTGGGCTTAATGTGGTGGCCAGAATAGTAAGGCCGGCCCCCTGGGGAGTCGATAACCATTTTATTAACCAGTAAGCCTGCGGGCAAGCAGCAGGAGCTTGGCAGACAGTATCCTGCATCCTGGCCACTGTGGTCTGGCCACTGGAAGAGCTGGCCTGGTGGCCCTTGCAAGGAAGGGCACATTGGGCAGTCACAGCATGAGGGTGGATCGGTGCAGGGGGATTTGGTCCCCCTGGGGCAGGACCTCCACGGACCAGTCCCAGAGGTGTGGGGTCTAATCTCTGCTGGGCAGGTGGAGGACTGCGGGTCACCCGCGAGGCATCCATGTAGCCTGGATGACAGATCCCAGGTGGGAAGGCTGTCCCTCCCAGGGTAAGGGTGGTGAGGCTGCTGGGGCCCTGAGATCTCTGGCCAGCTCAGCCCAGACCTGCAGAGGGTCCCGTGCCCCCAGGATAGGGCTCTTGGTGGCCCTTGGGGTGGACAGGCCGTCTGGAGGCTCCAGGCAGCCCTGCAGCGGGGACGTGGAGGCAGTGGGCAGGAAGGCCAGCTCCACAAACCGGCACTGGAGTGAGTGGTCCAGGGTGGCTGCAGACCAGCATGTCCTTGGGGTACACGGGCAATTCCAGGAGATAGGACCAATACCCACAGGCCTGCAGGGGCGGTGTGGGGAGACAGAGGCCCCAGAATCTTCTTCACTAAGCAGGGCCCTGGGCCTGGCCAGTCTGGGCACGTCTCAGGGGAGACGGGAGAGGGTAGGGAGAGGGTAGCCTGCAGTTCAGGCGGGTCCTGGGAGGCAGAGTAGGGGGCCTAGTGTTGATGTGCGGGTGCAGGGTTGAGGGCCCAGCTTGTTAATAGGAGCTGGATAAAAAGGAGGTGATGCAGGCCCTGCCCTGTACCTGAGCTGTCCTGAGGAGTGGACAGGCGTCCTGAGGGGTAGACAGGCAGCATCGGAGAAGCCTCGGGGCAGGGAGGAGGGTGCTTGGTCGGGACACTCTTGGGAATAGGGCCTGGTGAGGCTGGCAGCCTGGGACCAGGTCCTCCCACCTGTGCTCACCTGCCAGGCCCCCCTTGCCCCCCCCCCCAGTGGCCAGGGCCTACAGAGCTGAAGCTGGCGCTGGCCCTGGCACCTGCCTTGACTTTGTATCTCTGGAATGGCCTTTGCCCTGGGCCTCGCACTCACCCTTTGACTCGGGTTCCTCCATATGCTCTGCTCCGACTCTGGGTAGCTTTGGGGAGCAGGGCCCAACCTGGCTCCCCAGTTCCCTCTGATCTCAGAGCTGTACCCCCTCCTCTTCCCGGGGTCCAGAGCCTTGGAGGCCTCTGCTGCCCCAGTGCCCGTTGCCAAGCCAGGCAAGTGGCCTGGCAGAGAGTCTCCACCCCGCGCCCCACCCCCCCTGCAACCCAGACCTGCCCTCTCTGCTGACGATGCTGATCCCCTGCTCTGAGCTGCCCTGATCCCTTGATCCACCTCAGTTGCTGGAGGCCCCAGACACCCTGCCTAAGGACCTGGGGTCTCTTGGAAGCCAGAGCCTTTGGCCCACCACTCTGGGGTGGGTGGAGGCAGGGGACCACGAGGCGGGCACATCCCCAGGGCCAGCAGCCCGGGTGGGGCAGTTGTCGGCAGGCCTGGAGGGAGGCCTGGAGCCCCAAGATGCCCGCTGCCTCCACGGAGACCCAGCCTGTGGCCCTGAGCTTGGCAGAGAAGGCTGTCTGCAAGGTGGTGTATGGCGCCCCCCGTCCCCGCCCCCTGCTACTGCCCGTGGGCCTGGAGCTGTGGCTGCATGTGCAGAAGATGCGCAACCTGCGGAGGAAGAGGTGCGGTGGGCAGTGGGGCAGGGGCCGTGGAGGTCAGGGTCTGGAGGGTCTCGGGCCAAGTGGAGGACACCTGCCTGCCACCTCCTCACATTGCTGGGCCCATGTGGGACCTGCCCGTATGTGATTCAGGATGCTGTGTTGGGCACCCCCTCACTGTGCCCCTGGGCCCTTGACACAACCTCTCCCACGGTGATGGTAAGGACACATGTCTAGGCAGGAACACTGGGCTGGGGAGGCCACTCCCCCAGTCGTGTCTGTCAGCCAGCAGGGTGTGCTGGGCTCAGGACCCAGCAATGTCAGACTCCAGGCCCCCGTCCTCCCAAGTCACCTGGGAGGAGAGATCACTCAGCCGCATCAGAGAGCTAGTGCCAGCTGGGTGAGGACGAGCCGCCCTTAGTTAAGGAGCCGTCTGCACGGTGGTGGCCAGGCCAGGGGATGGCTGCTGGGGGCTCCTGCCATATGGCATCCGATGTGCCTTCCCAGAGTGTGGTGGGTAGGAGGCTGAGACCCTGGCCCCCAGCTCTCCGAGAGGCCACCCAGGCTCTGCTTGAGTCTGGAGGGTGCAGGGCAACGCCAGGTCCTGGAGCCCACTCTCCACTGGGGAGTCCAGGCTGGGCCAGGGGCACTGTGACGGAGACCTCCCACAGAGAGCCCTGAGTCCGTGTGGTGTGGGGCTGTTTGGTACGCGGTCTTGTTGGAAATGTGTAAAGTGCCCATTTTCTTGACGATGTGGGAGTCAGGTGGACAGGGCACTCTGGTTTGTATCAGCAGGCTATGTGGGCAAAACGGCTGAGAAGTATGGCTGTGGGCAGATTTGTTTGTTGAGAGGATATGTGTGATTCTCCTCCAGTAACTGCTGGTCACTGGGGGGACATGGCCAATTTGGTGTGGACACCTTGAATTACCCTGCAGGCTTTCCCTGGACCCCGGTGACTGGGGTTGGCCCTTGGCCATGCAGAACGTGTCTCTCACTTTTCCAGGGCCATGTATGTGGCCACTGGGCCCCTCCTGCCACCTGCCTGGGTGCCCTGCAGCCTGGAGCCCCACTCTTCCCACCCTAGGGCAGGGCAATGTGCCAGGCCTTGAGGCTGGAACCCACAGGACCAGCTGGAATAGGGCAGAGGAGGAGACCGAGGTTCTAGGTGGTGATGTGTCCTACCCGGGACCCCACAGCAGGGAGAGCTGGAACCAGGGCCAGCCTGATCAAGTGACTGCCCACACAAGGCTCTTCTGACAGCCCTGTCCTTGGGGCAGCTCACCCAAGGCCCAGGGGTCGTGGGGCCCGCAGTGAGCAGGGCCCAGGTAACAGCTGGGGGGCTTGGACCCCACCTTGGGGGCTAGCAGGGCCTAAGGGTAAGGGGCTGCTTTTCTGAGGCCCCTGCCCAAAGGTCGGGAGAGGAAGCCTCCAGCAAGGGCACTGGTTGTCCCATGGAACCCCGGGCTCTTGCAGTTGGGCTGGGTTCAGGGCCAGGAACCTGGAGCAGTTTCCCACGGGTCCAGGGGTCGTCCATCCCGGGATGGGCCCTGTCATGTCCTCTTACAGTAGCGCCATGGGGATGGGGAGACCTGGGAGGTGGCCAGCTGAGCACTTAGCCCGTGGGGCTGGCTGACCCTTGGCTCCCACACAGCCATGCCCCCGAAGGATGGGAGGCGAGGACAGATGATGGCTGAGCCCCAGCTGCCCACAGAGACCTTGGAGGGCGGGGCCCACCCTAGGACATAGGATGCAGTCAGCTCCTGCCCATGTGGCCATGACCAGTTTTCTCTGAATCTCCCAAGGCCTCGGCTGTCCTGGGTGAGAATCAGGGCCTGCCACGGGCTGCTGTGGCTGCTCTGGAGGAGGGACGTGGCCCCAGGCCTGGGGGGCCCTCGTCCAGGTGCCCGAGACTTCTTGAAGGCTGTGGCCACCGTGGCCTGAGGGTCTTGCTATGGTCACAGACTCATGCCTCTTCCTGGGCTGAGCCCCGGGAGCGTGAGGGGTGTGCAGTGCAGCTGGGGCACAAGTGAGCCCACCTGGGGACAGGCACAGCACTGGAGCTGGCACTCGCTTCCAGGCAGTCCTCCAAAGACATTTCCGACTGTGTGCACGGGGATGGAGGGGGCCACCGCTCCCCGAGGGCCTCGTGGTCCTGGTGACACCTGGGCAGGGAGCACAAAGGCCCCGTGGGACCACGCAAGAAGTGGGCGGTGACTTGTGTCCCCTGCGCGCAGGATGGAGGCCTCGTGCCTGGAGCTTGCCCTGGAGGGGGAGCGTCTCTGCAAGGCTGGGGATTTCAAGGCGGGCGCGGCCTTCTTTGAGGCAGCGGTGCAGGTGGGCACCGAGGATCTGAAGACGCTGAGTGCCATCTACAGCCAGCTGGGCAACGCCTACTTCTACCTGAAGGAGTACGGCCGGGCGCTGGAGTACCACAGGCACGACCTGCTGCTGGCCCGGTGAGGTGCCCTGCGTGCGTCTGGGGAGCTCAGGGTGCCCAGGACCCCGGGGCGGGGGGGAGGACCGCACAGTGCCCCCGGCAGCGCATGTTGTCTCTCTGTCGGCCCGTGTTCCCAGTGTGTCCGCCTGCCCAACTCCGGAACCCCGTGCACACCTGTGTGTGGGCTCCATAGGCCTCACTGTTCTCTGGCCTCCAGGCCTGGGCCCGAGCTGCTCTTGCCCTGGAACACGCTCTGCTCCTCCTGTACGTGGGCAGTGGGTGCCCCACAGGCCCTTCCCTGGCCAGCAAGCCCCTGACGGCCCCTGACACCCAACCAGCCTGTCAGAAGTTATTCACACCACCGGGCCCCATGGCTCTCCCGGGTTCCATCCGGGCACCTCCCCAGGCCCTGACAGTGGCAGGCTGGGCCCAGCAGAGAAGTGACCCTCCCCCGCTCAAGCAGGGCTCCCGACCCGAGGGGCCCTCCCCACCCACCCCAGAACCTCAGCCCAGCATGGCCCCCATCGGCCCAGGGCTGGTCCTGCCAGGCCTCCCCTACCCTCACCTGGGCTTCCTGCAGCCCGCAGCATCCTGAGCCTGGCCTTTGGCCTGGCCGCACACTGCCCCCTGCCCTCCAGGACCATCGGTGACCGCATGGGGGAGGCCAAGGCCAGTGGCAACCTGGGGAACACGCTCAAGGTCCTGGGCCGCTTTGACGAGGCCGTCGTCTGCTGCCAGCGGCACCTGGACATCGCCCAGGAGCAGGGGGACAAGGTGGGTCAGCAGCTTCCAGGGCAGCTGCCCCTCCCAACCCCATGACCCGGGGCCTCATGGGAGGAAGATGGAAGAGTGACCCCTGACACACTGCAGGGCTGAGTCCCTAGCTCCCCATCCCCCATGTCAACTCTTCCTCTCACCGACCTCTCCCAGTCTGGCTCCAGAGGGAGGCAGGGTGGCGTGGCAGCTGGGGATAGAGTCGCTCTGGGCCTAGCTCTGTGCCGGACCTTAGGCTGTCCCACTCGGTAACCTCCCTCCATGACCCTGTGACATAAGCACAGACGAGGAAACGTGATGGCTTGCCCCACGTCGTATCTCATGGCAACCGGGCCCGGCTGGGAGCGCCCTCCTTCCCCTGGCACCACACAGAGGCCTGGCCACCCTGACGGCAGAGACTGAGGGCTGTGGGTACCGGATGTGGCTGCACCTCCTCTGCTGAGCCGGTCCCAGGGTCGTTTGGTTGCCTCATCCTCTGTCCACAGAATGGCAGTCACGTGCCAGCACCCCCACCCCTCCTTGGGGCCCCAGGCCTACCTCAGCATCCACACTTGCCTTTGGGGCTGTGTCTGTGGGTCCCCCCAATGTCGGTGCTGCCCTCAGGTCGGGGAGGCGAGGGCACTGTACAACATCGGCAACGTCTACCACGCCAAGGGCAAGCAGCTGTCCTGGAATGCTGCCCAGGACCCCGGGCACCTGCCACCCGACGTCCGGGAGCCACTGCGCAGAGCCTCCGAGTTCTATGAGTGAGTGGGGCGGACAGGGGCACCTGCAGAACCAGCGGACCGGGCTTTGTCCACGCTCTCCTGGCGCTTCCCGGGCCACTGCCACTGGCCCAGGCCCAGAGCACCCATGTCCACCCCATCACCTCTCCACAAAGCCTGCGTGGTGCTGGCCAGTTGACTCTCCTTCCCCACCCCCCCCACTGGCCCCGTCCTCAGGGCCTGCGGGGAGTGCACCAAGCCTCCTGCCGCTTCCCTGTGCGTCAGTCCCCCACCCAGTGCAGAGAAGCAGGGAAAGCACCAAGCAGAAGCCATGGGTGGCGTTTAGAAAGCACATGGCTGGAAGGGGGGCAGGGACATCGGCCAAGCCTCGTGGGTGGGAGAACCTTGCCCCTGAAAACCAGAGTGGGGCAGGCGAGCCCCGGATGCAGGCCTTGGAGCTTATGGTACCTGCTGGCAGTGGCACCAGAGCTGGGGGGCCCACCCTGAGCGGCCCTCGTTCTGGGGCACACTCCTGGGAGGAACCGAGCAGAGGACACCTGTCCGTCACCCTCTAGGCTAGGCGGGTGGGTCACAGGGCCCCTGCTTCCCGGGCATTGAGAGGGACACAGCTCAGATGGATGCGACCCCCAGGAGGAATCTGTCCCTGGTGAAGGAGTTGGGTGACCGGGCGGCCCAGGGCAGAGCCTACGGCAACCTAGGCAACACCCACTACCTGCTGGGCAGCTTCATGGAGGCCACAGCCTTCCACAAGGAGGTGAGTGCACTGTGGGGCCCCCAGCCACCGTGTCTGTGCGTCTGTCATCCACATCGGGTCCCGCGGCTACTCTGTAACCACCCAGCCTTGGGTCTGTATCCTCAGCGCCTGGCCATTGCTAAGGAATTCGGAGATAAGGCAGCCGAGAGGAGGGCCTACAGCAACCTGGGGAACGCCCACATCTTTCTGGGGCGCTTTGACGTGGCCGCCGAGTACTACAAGTAGGCAGGCCTGCCCCCCAACCCCTGCCCACCTCCCCACCCACCCCCACCCCTGCCCGCCCCCACCTGCCCAGCCCGGGGGCCAGGTGGGGGGTTCTGGCCTGTGTCCTAGGGCTATCAAGGGCAGAAAGCACCACAGCCCCTTCCCTTGGTACGTGCTGGCAGAGGCCACTGTGTGCCGGGGACACAGTTGGCCACAGCTCGGGGCTTTCTGATGCTAGCTGTGGGGGGGAACCCCCAAAATGTCTTTACTCCCCACGATAGCTCTGAGTGCACGTATGATCCTTGTACGGACTCAGAAGGTCAGGACCATGTGGGCTCCTGGGAGTCCCTGACCTGTGCCCGGGGAGCCCTGTGAACCATCTGCAGAGCGGTGGCCACCATGTAGAGACTGGGTCATCGGCCCCAGGTCCCGGGCTGAGCCTTACCATCCTGAATCAGGAGCCCGGGCTGGGCTGTGTTGTCCCCCAGCCCTCTATGGAGACTCTGGTGGGATCCTGGGGCTGAGGTCACAGAGCAGGTGGGCTGCATCTGCATCGCCCACTGCCCACCCCTCAGATGAGGGCCATGCACAGTGCCACGCCCCCTCCATTTGGGACTGACCCTCTGTCCTCTCTGCAGGAAGACACTGCAGCTGTCCCGGCAGCTCAAGGACCAGGCAGTGGAGGCACAGGCATGCTACAGCCTGGGCAACACGTACACGCTGCTGCAGGACTACGAGCGCGCAGCTGAGTACCACCTGCGGCACCTGCTCATCGCCCAGGAACTGGCTGACAGGTTAATGGGGGGTGGGGGTCAGGCCTGGCCCACAGGCCTCCAGACAGTCCTTGAGCTGCAAACTGCTTTCAGCGAGGCCCTGCCCTGCTGCCGAGCACCAGGAGGCCTCTCCGAGCAGGACGGCCTGCCTGGCCTCAGTCTCCCTCTGCCATTGGGCCATGCCGTCCCGAGTGGGACCGCATGAGACCAGGTGGGTGCCGGCTGGCCACCTGTGGTGACCGTCAGGGTAGGCTGGTTGGGGATCAGCCCCCTGAGCACCCCGTGTCTGCGTAGCCTCAGTCTCTCAGGAGACACAGAAGTATCCTACATGCATGGGTGTGGGGTGGGCGGCCAGGGCAGGGGCAAAGGGGCTGCTGGCAGGCTACTCTGTTGGGAGGCTCCAAGTGGCTGGCCCTTGCTCTGGCGGGCGATGGCGCTCTGGAACTAGATGGTGACGGCTGTGGATCAGAAGTACACACAGAGCTGAGCATATGCCCAAGTGGTTAAATTTATGTTTTGTGATTTTTCATCTTAATTGAAAGATTGATGACCTGAGGGACTGCCCCTACCTCCTGCCCCCACACCCAAGGGTGGAGGAGAGCCTCACTGGCTGGTAGGGGACAAGCGAGACCCGCAGGAGCCCCAGGCCTGCCGGCTCTGCTCCTGTCACAATGGGCCCGAAAACCGGGGGCTGGTGGGTGGGCTGGCGGGCCTGGGGGCTACAGATGTGAACTCAGTGTCCCACCCTGGCAGAGTGGGTGAGGGCCGGGCGTGCTGGAGTTTGGGGAATGCCTACGTGTCCATGGGGAGCCCGGCGCAGGCCCTAACTTTCGCCAAGAAGCACTTGGAGATCTCCCAGGAGGTAAGCCAGGCCCGCCCTCCTGCCCTCCCCAGCCAGTGCCTTAGCGGCCCTTGGAGGTCTCCAGGCGCTGCCTGGCCCACTTTGGACCAGGCTAGGTGCCTCCGTGCACTCTGGGCTCCTGCCGGCACTCCTCCTCATCCTCTCCAGGCTGTTGCACGCTGGCCCTGCCCTCAGAGGCCTAGTGGCTGCTTCTCTGCCGTAGCCAGGGGGTGCGACAGGGGAGGGGGCCCTGTTTGCACCCCTAGAGTGTTAGCATTCCCTGTGGGCCGACCCTTGACCACGTCCTCTGTCCCCGATGGAACTGGGCCGGGCCAAGGTGGAAATGACCTGCCACAGGCAGCCCAGGGCACGAAGGCATGGCCGCCCCTGGGGGCCCCTCCTTTGCAACTCCCTAGCTGGACATCTCCTTAGGGATGGGACAGGGTCTCTGAGGGCCTGTCCACGCAGGACCCTCCCACTATGGTCAGCGCAGCCCCTGATCACAGGGCCATTACAGGTGGCCTCCTGTGTCCTGGGTCTTTATCTCAGCCCTACACTCCTTGGGCCCCAGTGGCACCTCCTTCCAGCACACGCCTAGTGCCTGCCCTGACCCACCATAGCCCCAAGCCTGAGTGGGCAAGACCCATAGGAGCCCAAGTGGTAGGGGGAACAGGGAAGCTTGGGTCAGAAGAGTCCCCCTGGGGCCACCAGCCCGGCTGGCCCCCATGTTCCCCCTCACCCGCGCCCCCAGAGCTCCACTGGAGGTCCAGCCACGCCCCACCCCCCGCTAGTTCTTGGGCAGTGCACATCACCCCTCTGTGACAGGGCCCTCCTGTTGAGCCTCTGCTCTGAGCTAGGGGCCTGCGGGGTGCATGGGTGGCTCAAGAGACTGGGAAAGGTGGAGTCTGGGGCAGGCCACCCACCTTTGGGCGGGTGCTCAGGAAGGAGTGCCCCACGTGGCACAAGGCTGGCTGCCTGAGGCCCCAGGTGCTCCCGGGGTGTGAAGGGGGCCCACGTGGCCCCCCTCACCCAGGGACAAACACCCAGCCTCCACCCCTGAGGCGTAGTGAGGCCCAGTTTCCTTGGAGGCTGGAGGCTCAGTGGCTGTCCACAGGAGCCTCCCAGCCCACCTGCCCGCTAACCTGGCCCTGCTTGGCTCTAGATCGGGGACCGCAATGGGGAGCTCACCGCCCGCATGAACGTGGCGCAGCTACAGCTGGTGCTGGGCCGGCTGACCAGCCCAGCGGCCACAGAGAAACCGGACCTGGCTGGCTACGAGGCCCAAGGTGAGCCCCCAGGCTGGGTGGGCAGGGGCGTGGCAGGAGGACCACCCAGGGTACGTGGGCCTTGGGGCAGTGCTGATCTCTGGCAGTCTACTAGGAGGTGGGCTCTGCCCCCCGACAGGAGACTCTCTGACAGAGCTGCCCAGTAAAGGTGGTAAGCCCCCTTCCCTGGGGGTGTCTGCCTCTGCCCCACTTCTCTGCCCTGCCCTGGAGCTCCCCGTGGGGGTGGAGGGTGACTGGGTGTCCAGGGTGCTCAGGGCACAGAGGGAGGGGCTTGTTCCCCCAGGGCAAGTTAGGAATCGGGACTGGAAAGTACAGGGGACAGGGACAGTGTGGGAAACATGTGGCCTGGACGTGAGGCCTCCAGGCCAGGGCTTCATGGTCGCTGGGGCAGTGAGGGCCCATAGTCACCCTGAGCCCCCCAGTTTATCACCCTGTGACACTGTGGCCCGCATGAGGAGGAGGAGAGGGCCACTTGCTGCCCCTGATTTAGAGCTCCACTGGCTCCAGGCTGAGGGCTGGGCCTAGGGGCCGCAGTAGCCAGAGAGGCCTAGAGCCCTGCTCGTGCTCAGGGTGCTAATCAGGTGAGGCCCGGGAGGAGCCAAGGCAGCTATAATGACCTCATTCACGGGCCGCTGGTTGCCCCATACAGTCAACATTGTCAGGCACACAGGGGCACGCAAGGACAGAATGTTCCTTGTAGAGCAAATGGATAAAAAGTACGGGGCCTGGGGAGGGGTGGGGTGGGCACCCTGAGCTGGCTTCCCAAATTGCTGTAGGTGGGTAGGGTGGGGCAGGCTCCGCTTGGGGGCTAGCTACCCCCTCCCTGCCTGCATGGACCCCGACCTCTGGTTTTTGAGTTTGGGGGCAGTCTGGCCCGAATCCCCTTGTGGCTGTGTTCCTCAGGGGTGCCTGCCCTGCCCCCGCCCCAGGAGCCCTCCAGGCCTGCTGAGGATGAGGCCGGGGAGGACGAGGCCAGGGAAGTAGCTCTGGGCTACAGCAGGGCTTCTGTGGGTTTCTAGGAATGGCCTGTCCTGGGAAATGGGGCACATGAGTCACCCCCCGCCCCCAGACTGAGGACAGAAGTGAGGATGCGAGGCTTCTGGGATCTTCAGCCACCTTTGTTTTGGGGTGCTGTGGCTGAAGGGGATGGGATGGAGGAGAGCTCAAGGGGCAGGACTTTCCTGAGCGTGGGCGGCTCTGCTTGGAGCCCCTGGCCTTGCACGCCTCGGCCTTGGCCTTGGAGGAGCCCAGCAGCAAGGGGGGGCAGGGCTGGCCTGGGCTTCTGGATAGGCTCCCGTGGGGCTCTCCTGCCATCCTCCTTCGGAGCTGAGGAAAGGCGGGTACATCACGAGAACAAGGCGGCTCTGTCCACCCCACACCCAGACCCTTCCCAGCCAGGGCTCCCGGAAGCCCCCTCCCTGCCAGGCTGCCCGCAGATGCTGGGCTGCCGGCTGTCCTCCGGAGCCACCCACTCAGGCCCATGGAGGCTGGTGTGGGGGCCCCGGGCCGCCTATGCAACTGCTGGAGGCAGCGAGGTGCCCTGAGTCTGGGTGGCCCTTCAGGAGACCCCGGCCCAGGTGAGCCTCACTTACTGGGTGTACACGGAGTGGGGTGGTAGCCTGGCCCAGTGTCCAGAAACGAGCCTGGAAACTGACCCTCACGGCGCGGGGGAGGGTATGGGGGGGCACTTGTATGTGCACAGCCTGTCAGTCTTGGGGAGAGGTGAAGGGGCCAGGGGAGCCCTGGGAGACGTGTTAGTGGGGCTCACATTCTGGGGCCCTGGGAGGAGGCCCAGGCCTCCAGAGGATGAGCGCAGCTTCAGCGAGGAGGGTGGGGCCGCGGTGGGTGGGGCCTGGCTGGCTAGCCCAAGGCCGGACCCAGAGGGGTTTTCCCCCTGTCCTGATAAAGACAAGGGCCCTTTCTGCGGCTGGAGAACCCAGAACTGGCTATGGCTCAGTTTGTAGGTGGATCTCACCAGCCTTGCAACCCTCATCCCAGCAGAGGCCCCAGAAGGAGTCTGGGTGGGCGGGGGCCCTCCCTGCCACTGCTGCCTGGGCCTGGGTCAGTCCTTCCAGGTCTCCTGCTAACTAGCTGACCTGGTGATCTGCCCCAGCTGTGCCTCATTGTCCCCATCTGGGAACTGGGCCCACTGCTTGTCCTGAGGATAGTGCCTGGCAGGGATAAGGGCACTCCCTGGGAGTAGACACCTCACCATCCATCCACACTTGGCATTTATCCTGCAGTCTGTTCACAGGCCAGGCACTGGGACACACGGACTGTCCTCGTGTCTGTCCCTTCTCTGGCCGCTCCTGCCTCAACCTCCTGGAGCTTGCCAAGTGGGCCTGACTTCCCACATCCTGACCCTGGCTCTGCCCCTCCATGCCCTGTGACCTTGGCTGGTGATCACTTTTCTTGAGCCCCAGCATCCACAGTCCTGGGAGGGCAGTCAGACATGACAGTTCCTGGAAGCCCTGCACAGGGCCCCATAGATAAGCGCCAGGAAACACTACCTGCTGGTCATCAGGGAGTGGGTCCAGCGAAGGTGGCCAGAGATGACAAGTGTGCGGTGAACCTTAGTGAACAGATAAGAGGCTATGGCTGTTTGGGAGGAAAGAATGGCCATGAGGCTGGGTGCAAGTGTGCGTGGCCATGTGGGGGCCACTCCCCGTGAGCTCAGGCTGCGGATGAAACACCACAGACCAGGTGGCTTAACCATATGGATGTTTACTTCCCACAGTTCTGGAGGCCAGAGGCCCAAGAGCAGAGGGCCAGCACGATGGGGTCCCGGTTTACAGATGGAGTGGGGGGCCTGGGGTTGGTGGGAGCTCTGTGGTGTTTTCTCATAAGGGCACTCACCTCGACACTGGGGCCACCCTCGTGACCTGGGGTCACCCCAATAACCTCTCAAGGCTGCACTTCCTGGTGTCAGTGCGTTGGAGTTTGGGTCTTCAGCCTGGGACATGGGGGACACAATCGTTTGTTCAGTAGTGGTGACTTGTGAGCAAGGACTTGAAGGGGAGGAGGGAGTGAGCCTGAAATTAGATGGAAGACAGCTCTGCAGAGACCCTGGGGCCTGCACAAGCCCAGCTGGGAAGAGCTTTGGGAGGGCTGAGCCCCTCCCCGTGTCAGTCCCCCCTCTACCCCCCCCCCCCCCCCGCAGGGTGAGCAGAGGAAGAAGATCCCACTCAGGCCCTGTGGGCGTGTCTCTGGGGCAAAGGGAGGAACAGGGAGGCAGGCTCAGATCTCAGCAAGGTGAGAAGGGGTCGCATTCTGGATTCGTTCCGAAGGCAGAGCAGCTGGGATCCTGGACATTGGGATGGACAGTAGGAGGAGCTGGAAGGACACAGCCCAGCAGTTAGGAAGCCGGGTTGCCCGGCCCAGGTGTGCCGGGCTGCACATAGGAGGGGCGGGGGGCGCATCGCGAGCCTGCTGGGAACAGAAGCAATGATAATGACGAGGGAGCCGGTCAGACTCAAGCAGGAGTGGGGTGATGCTCAGGGAAGTTTCCAGACCTCACCCTCACTCTCGGGGTGGGCAGGACGGGAAGCCCGCTAGCATTGCTCTGGCTTGAATGCTGCAGTGAGGGCAGCATACCATCCAGACAGAGGGTGCATTTAGCCAGGCTCAGGGGGCCCTGGGGGGACCCGCCCTGGAGCCGGACACATGCTGTGCGTCACAGGGGCGTTTCAGCCTCCACCACAGCCTGGGCCGGACCGTCCAGCCAGACGGGGCCCCACGGACCCGGTGGGGAAATTGAATATGCCCCTGGGTGTGAGGGGGCAGCCAGCCTGCCCATGGCGGGAGATGGAGCTGGCCTGTCACCGGCCGCGGTGAGTAAAGGGCCAGCACATAGTCCTGCCGGTCCTGACAGGGCCACCCCACTGTCCCCAAACTACTCCCAGGGCTGGGTGATGCCCAGGCCCCGGCTGGTGTTGGATGATCCCACAGTTTCCTCAGAGCTGCCAGTCTGCTCCAGGGGGTGCTGGGCTGCGGGGAGCCCTGCTCCAGCTCCTTTGGCCTCACAGCACAGAGTCAGGCTGTGTGCCCAGAGGCTGCCGGCCAGAGGCTGTTTGCAGTGGGCAGAGGCAGGCCTGGCACTGACCACCTCAGCCGAAGGGAAGCGGGAGGGGGGAGTGGGAGGGACGGACAGCCCCAGGTCCCGGACCCGCAGGGCCACTGATGCTTCCTGGAGCTGGCCACCTGGGACAGCAGCCACCAACGCCCCTTCTCTGATCATCACTGTTTTTCCACCCAAGGCCTCTGGAGAGTGGGGAGCAGGGGGTAGCATTCTCAGAACCTGGAGGTCAGGACAGGGACTAGGGCTCGGCTACCCGCACCATCCCCTTGGACACCTGCCCAGCTCTTAGGAAGCCTGGGGCATCTGGTTTGGGCTAGTCTGAACACCTGTGCTCCTGAACCAGCTCCTCTTCCCCTTGGGGACCAGATGTCAGGCAGCAGGTGTGGCCCAGGGTGGGGTTGGGGTGCACACCCCATACTGTCTGCTGCAGGCGTCTGTAGGGCGGCTTAGTGTCACATGTGGAGCTCAGTGTAGTGCAGGGGTGGCCACAGAAGGCAAGCCTTCCTCACGATGCAGCCTGTGGGTGTGCACAATGTGCCAGGCGCTGTAAAATGCTTCCATGGGTTCCTGTTGCATGGCCAGCTGCACACCTGCAGGTCCTGTGTGATGGGTGGGACATGGGTTCAAGGTGCGGTGGTGCCGAGACAGGACCCTGGAGCATCTGCCAGCACCAGAGGCCTCGCACATGCCTTCTTATACCCAGCACATGTCTGCAGCAGGAGGGGCGCTTAGCTCCGGGGAGGACCTGGCTGCCCCCATGCGTGTAGATGAAGGGGTGAACTGAGTGCAGCTGATCGGGGTGTGAGGCCCCATCTGCATGGAGGTAGGGAAAGCATTCCAGGAGAGGACGTCACTGAGGCCGGTGGGGAAGCCAGGCCTGGGTTAGGAGCTCAGACACGACCTGTGGGGAGCACCAAGGCCAGGCCTGGCTGCCTGTCCAGCCCAGGGGTACAGGGTCATGCGGACATTGCATACGGTGTCTGCCTCCATGGGGGACAGTGAAGTGGGAAGTTCACCTGCCAGCCCACCTCCTGGCCAGGGGTCAGTGCCAGGCTGATAAGGCCCACTGTCTTTCAGGTGCCAGGCCCAAGAGGACACAGAGGCTGAGTGCAGAGACCTGGGGCCTGCTGAGGCTCCCCCTGGAGCGGGTGAGTGGGCTGAGGACGGACGGCTGGGGCCCCAGGGCTAGAGGGCAGCCGTCTGCAGTTAGAGGCTGAGCACGGGCATTGGGTTCATGAGGCCGGTGCAGGGCTTGCAGGGCTGCCCCCACCCACCCTATTCTTGTCTGTGTCCCATCCCCGCCACCAGTGACCAAGGCACCCTCCACAGCCGGAGACGCTGGACCGGCCATCGGCCCCCAGAGAAGCCCCACAGGCCCTGTCCCCACTGTCCACTTCATCTCAGGGTCCCACCAGCCACATTCCCAGTCCTGGCCGGCCCCCACTCCTGTCTACTACCTGCCCCCTCAGACTCTGCCTCATGGGGAAGCCGAGCTGTTACAAGTGGACCAGCAAGGCCTTGGCAAACCCCCCACCAAAGCCAGGCAGGGTAGGGCTCCGGGTCCACTCTGTACCTGCCAGAGGTGGGTGCTGTGTAGCCCCAGGGGATGAGCTAACCTCTCTGAGCTTCTGGTTCCTCCGATGTGGATTGGTTTCAGGCACAGGTGCCCATTGGGAAGTCTGTTGAGGGACAAGGCTTGGGGCTGCCGTGGTCACTCATTGCTCCACGTGGGGTCAGCCGTCTAGCTCCTCCAGGCCCCAGCCCTACCTCTCCTTCCCCCCAGGCCCTGTCTTCATCTGGCACCCAAGTGCCCAGGTGTGTGTCTGTGGGTCAGGGCCGCTGCATCTGCCAGCCTCCCTGGGGTCCTGGGACGGGGAGCGTCGGTTCGGGATTACTGGCCACCCCCGCCCATGCCTGGCCTTCCTCCCCCTCCCCAGGAGCAGAATGGAGACAGCCACCAGGTGGGGGAGTGGCGGGGGCCGGGCAGGGACATGCTCCCTCTCCCCATGAGGAGCAGGAAGTACCAGGAGGGGCTGGAGGCTACCGAGAGGCCCCGAGAGGGCGGCCACTCCCCGCTGGACAGCGCGGACGTCCGGGTGCAGGTGCCTCGCACGGTAGGCGACCTCTCCTGGGATGCCATCCCGTGCAGCAGACCTGGGCCAGGCCAGGCCACCCCCAGGGGCAGAGGCCACACGGTCCTGTGTCATCCCCAAGCCCACTGAGCGCAGGGCACAGGGCACTTGGTGCAGAAACAGTGTTCCATCAGTTGCATCCGGCCTTGGTGAGGCCCAGGCCACAGAGAAACTGGACCAGAGGCCTTGTGGGTGAAGGTCTGCAGGGCAGCCTTGGGGGAGCCTTGGGGGAGCACAGGCCCCGGGCCCCACCAGTTGCCCTGGTACAGGCTGATGGGGGACAGAGGGATGGGCATCCTGCTGCCCGGCCAGTGTCCCTCTGTGTCCAGCAGGCAGGGTTGGCCTGTCTAGGCTGCTGGAAGCCATTGGGGTTTAGAAGGCAGCGGAGCCCAGGTTCAGAGGTCAGCCCAGAACACCCCACCCCATGCACTGGGCTCCAAATCTCTGGGAATTACTCTAAAAATAGTTTCCTCCAATGGCTTAATCAGCACCTTCCAGCATGGGCACGTGCTGGGTATGCCTAGCCCCACACGGCTGCTGTGTGCCCGTCTCCCCCGCCAGGCTTGGAGGGCCTCTGCCAGCCCTCACACTGCCCCTCAGCCTGCCAGCCAGAGTCGTGTCCGTGGAGTGAGGGGTGAGCACGGTGGGGCCACTGTCCCCATCACATGGGGGTTTGGGGTCTAAGATGGTGTGGTTGGGTGTCGTCAAGGGCCCCGGGCCCTCCACCCGGGCAGGACTTGGGGGGTGGGGCTGGGTCAGCCCCAAAGGTCAGCATCCACCTAGAAAGGATCTGGCAGGGGGCCCCTCAAACACTAGGGAGCTGCAGCAGGCTTTGGGACAGGAAGGCCCTTTCCAGCTGGTGACTTGGCCCCCAACTGGTGACCTGGCCCTGGCCAGGTCCCTGTTGTCGCCACGGTGGGGCGGGGGTGGGGGGCTTCTAGCAAATATGCTCGGGCTTGCCACAAGTACTGCGTTCAGAGGAGCCCTAGGAGGGGAAAGTGAGGCATGGGGCAGCACAGAAGCTAGCCTGAGGGCATCCAGCTAGGAATGGTGCAGCCGGGGGTCCCAGCGCAGCCCCTTGGAGAGCGCCACCAGGCTCCAGGCCATGTGTGCCTCTGGAGGGAATTTTGGTGGCAGAGCCCAAGCCTGGGCGCACTGGGGGGCTGGAGCCCAGTGCCAGGCTGGTCCCCTGCCCCGCAGACACTGGCCCGGCTCCCCGCGGCCAGACCTCCCACCACCCAGGGCTCTGCGCAACAGGAAGGCCCTGGGGATGTCTCCATGCCGTCCGTCCTCCCCTCCTGGCTGGTCCCCTGGATGCCCTGGGTGGGGAAAGCACCCCACAGCGAGCGGCACGGGGTGGGGTGGGCCACGAGGGCCCTGGGGCTGCCAGCAGTTCTGGCTGCGTGGGGAGTGGCCGCGAGGCCCATGCCCGTGGGAGAGGCCGGCTCTTTCTGGCTTTTCGCCCGGCCCAGGAGGCCCCAGCCTCGGGAGTCGGGGCTGAAAGGAGAGGTGGCTTTCCCGGGCGGACCGGCTCTGGAAGGAAGGCGGCCCGTCAGCCAACTACAGCTTTCCACATAGGTTCCGTCCCCCTGGCCCTCCGACAGGGCCCCCCCAGGCCGGGCGGGAGTCCTTGTCCTGGAAATAATCTGAGTGTTTACAGAGCGCGTGCGCGCGTGTGTGTGTGTGTGTGTGTGTGTGTGCGTGCGTGCTGCGCGCACTTGTCTACATGTGCGCGCTAGAACCCGGGCGAGCAAGTGAGCGCCGTGGGGGGGTCAGGGGCCAGGGCGGGGCTGGCGCTCCCCCAGGGCCTATTTAAGCGCTGAGCTAACGGGGGCAGCACAGGCGCCACGCGGTCGTGAACAGCACACAGGGAGCGGCAGATCCGGCGTGAGTGTGGGGTCCCCTCTGCGGAGGCTCAGGGAACGCGGGGCCTGCATGACGCTGGCAGGGGGCAGAGCCCAGCTGCCCTCCTGGGACTAGGGCTGTCACCCCTGCAGCAGCCCAGCTGCCCATCTTGTCCGCTGCAGGACCACCCACCCTGGCCAGCAGGCAGGAGGGCTGCGCAGGGGCAGCCCGGGGCCAGGGGGTGCAGGGAGTTTGCGAGCCCCTGGCTGGAAGTCCAGCAGGAAGGGCTCGGAGAATCTGGGATAGAAGGAGCCAGAGCCAGGCAAAGGGGAGGTGGAAGCCTGACCTGCGAGGGCCCAGGTGGCCTTGCTGTCCAGAGCTCCCCCTGTGGGAGGCTCCTGTGGCCTCAGCCCCAAATCCCCCAGACCAGGGAGGCCGTGGCCCTTCTCAGGTGGTGGCAGATGGCTGTGCCCCTGGAACCCAAACTCAGCCCAGGGCAGGTGGGAGGAGTGCCGGGAGCCCAGGGTGACCGCCCTTCCAGGAGCAGCCTGGCTCTGTTCAGCTGGCCACAGGCCACCCGGGGTCCCCTGTAGTGGGCTGGGGCCTACCCCACACCCTCCTGGGGACGCAGGGCCCCTCTGCCCTCGACACCAGTTTTCCTTTCGCTCTGGGCTCCATGGGGTCTTGGGCCAGGACGTGGGACAGCACAGCCGCGAGTTGAGGCTTCCTGAACTATCTCCAGCCTTGGCTCCAGGCCTGCCCTGGTGGGACAGGGGTGTGGTCTGTCCTGTGAGCTCCGGCCAGCTGGTGTGGCTCATGCATGAGCTGTGCTGTTACCACCTGCTCTTGGCCTTTGGGGAGCCCAAGGCAGGCGTGTTTGGGGGAGTGTCCCCCACCTGCCCCTTGGAGGCATGCAGCCTCCCCTGCCTCAGGACCCTCCTCCACAGTGGCCTCTGAGGTTGTCAGCCAGCACCCAGTAGTGACATCTTGCTGTCGTGGTCTCTCCATGAGCCCAGCTCTGAGCGACCCCAGGAGCACCCCCCCCCAGCTGACTGGTGGACAGGCCAGGGCTGGGTGGGGGACACTAGCATCAGAGGGGAGGTGCCTGGAAGCCATCCCCTTCATCAGTCAGCCCTCAGGGCCCTGGACCGGATGCGGATGGGGTGAGGCTGCTGGGGGGACCCACCCTGACCCTGCCCTTCTGGGGGCTCCAAGAGACCACCACCTCCAGCCTCCCCTGTGTAGATGTGTAAACTGAGGCCCAGAGTGGGAGTGGGTTTGCCCAAGGTCACATGGCCCCTTGGGACTCAGGCAGGCCCAGTGGCCTGCTCACCTGCTTCTCATTCCCCCGTCCCCTACCCGGCCCCATCAGGGGGGCTTGCCTAGACCTAGCAGTTTGCCCAGGTCAGCCCTCCCCAGCCCCCCAGAGCAGACCTTGGGCACCTCACTAGCACGTGCAGGGGGAGGCTGGGGGATGTGAACACCTTCTCTTTAGCCTGAACACCCCACACCAGGATCACAGCCTCTACAGGCTCTGTCTTCTGGGCCTGCCCACAGGTCTGGTACCAATCTCCAGAAGGGGTGGGACTGGGGTGGAACAGAGGAGCCCTCACTGTGGTTCCTTGCTTTTGATGATGTGACCTGATGGTGCTGGCAGCCCCAGGGCCACTATCACCACTGCCAGGGTCCCAGCACAGGCCAGTGTCCTGTGTAAAGTAGCCAGTGAGGCTTCCTGCCTGGTCACTCACACATTCAGCAGACACTGGTGAGTGCTGTGCTGGGTGCCAGGCCCCAGAGGTGTAGGCACAGGAGGGGCTCACTGCAGGGCGCTGACAGTGTGGGACAGTCCCCCCCGGGGAGGGTGGGGGGCTGGTGACCCGCATGGGGCCCCTGTGGCCGAATGCAAGCCAATGTGGACACTCTCCCCTAGAGTATCCCTCGGGCACCGTCCTCCGATGAGGAGTGCTTCTTTGACCTGCTGAGCAAGTTCCAGAGCAGCCGAATGGATGACCAGCGCTGTCCCCTGGAGGAGGGCCAACCTGGGGCTGCAGAGGCCACAGCCGCCCCCACCCCGGAGGAGAGGGTCGGTGAG